>NC_045978.1:9522746-10236496 GCF_010909765.2 Amblyraja radiata
AAGGCACAATTAGAAAGTTCGCAGTCGACACTAAAATAGATGGTATTGTAGAGAGTGAAGATGGTTGCCAAGACTTACAGTGGGAACAGCTAGGCAAGCGGGCTGAGGAATGACTGATGGAGTTTAATTGGAATAAGTGTGTGATGATGTATTTTGGGATATCAAACCTCAGTGCAGGACCTTGGTGGTGAACGGTCATGCCCCAAGTAGCGTTGTAGTGAAAAGAGCATAGTTCCCTGAAACTGGCATCACAGGTAAATAGGGTGGCACTTAGACCTTCATAATTCAGCGAATCATGTACAGAAGTTATGTTACAGTCGTACTAGACACTGGCAAGGCAGCACTGAGTATTGTGTTCAGTTTTGACCACCCTGTGAAAGGTAATATGCTATTAAACTGGCTGAAGATTGACAAGGATGTTGCCAGGACTCAAGGGCCTGCGCTTTAGGGAAAGGTTGGCAGATTAGGACTTTACTCCTTGCAGCATAGGAGGCTGAGGGGAGATCTAAAAGATGTGCAGAAAATCATGAGGGGGATGGATATAATGAATGCAGAATTTTTTATCGCATGGTAAGGGCATCAAGAACTAGAGGAGATAGGTTTCATGTGAGAAGGGAAAGATTTAATAGGAAGTTCAACAGCAACTTTTGCCACACAGTGGGTATGTGAAACATATCCCTGTTTTTGTACATAGCAGCATAAGTAATGCTGAGGCTCTCTAAAGCACTGGTTAGGCCGCATTTGGAATATTGTGAGCAATTTTGGGCACCATATCCGAGGAAGGATGCGCTGGCTCTGGAGAGGGCCCAGATGAGGTTTACAAGAATGATCCCAGGAATGAGTAGGTTAACCTATGATTAGCGTTTGTCGGCACTGGACCTGTACTCACTGGAGTTTAGAAGAATGAGGCAGCAACCTCATTGAAACATACAGAAGAGTGAAAGGCTTGGATAGAGTGGATGTTGAGAGCATGTTTCCATTAGTGGGAGAGTCTAGGACTAGAAGTCAGAGCAGAATTAAAGGACGTTCTTTTAGGGAGGAGATGAGAAGACATTTATTTAGTCAGAGGGTGGTGAATCTGGGGAATTCTTTGCCAAGTTAGGCTGTAGAGGCCAAGTCAGTGGATATTTTTTAAACACAGAAATATATCGATTTTTGATTAATACAGGTGTCAGAGGTTATGGGGAGAAGGCAGGAGAATGGGGTTAGGAGGGAGAGATAGATCAGCCATGGACATCAGACTATTAAACACAACTTCAAACAAACTATGAACTATAACAACCTATTGCATTTTATGTGTGTGTGTGTGTGTGTGCACACATATTATATATATTCTATGCTATTTGGACACACTGATCTGATCTGTATTTATTACTACAATATCCTGTTGTGCTGCAGCAATGCAAGTATTTCATTGTCCTATCTGGGACACATGACAATAAACTCTTGACTTGACTAACTAAACCAGTGTTATATCATAGAGGCATACAAAGTGGAAACGGGCCCTTCAGCCCAACTTTCCCACACCGACCAACATGTCCCATCTACACTTGTCCCACCTGCCTGTGTACGACCCATTTCCCTCCAAACCCATCCTATCCATGTACTAATTGTTTCTTAAACGTTGCAATAGTCCCTGCCTCAACTAAGTCCTCTGGCAACTCTTCCTATGCACCCATCACCCTTAGTGTGAAAAAGTTCCCACAGTACTTTATTACAATAGTGGCTCAAAGTACTTAATTGTCTACTAAGTGTTTTGTGATTAAGATCATGAAAGGTAAAATAAAGTTCTTATCTTTCTTGTTAACACCATTGTAAAGGATATTTTTTTTAAATCACCTATTAGACACAAAACACTAGTACCATTTTGCATACAAAAGGAAGCTGACCAATTGTCAGATGATACTTCCATGCTAGTTCTGATATCTTGCAACGAGCAAGATCGTAATCAAGCACATTTCACACCCAGTCAGCTTCTCCAGATTACACTTCTCTTTCTTTACTGAAGCTCTTAGGCTGAAGTAAAAAGAATGCAAGAGCTACCACACCCACATCTTCAATATGCAGTGGAGAAATAACAGTAGATTAAGAACAGTGATCCTGGCCAAAGATCTTATAGCGGAGCTATGAGATCTTTGATCCTGGCCACACACTCATTTAACCAAAGATCTTAGAGCAGAGCTCTGCTCTAAGATCTCTGCATTTAACCACCGCCATCGGGAAGAAAGTAGAAGAGCCTGAAAACTGTAACGCCCAGGTTCAGGAACAGCTTCGTCCCTTCAGTCACCAAGCTGTTAAACACCATAACCTCAAATAAGCTCTGAACTTCAACAGACTATTTTCTTTCATCATATTTACACACTTCTTGTCTCCTCTACAATTCTTTTTTGTAAAGTTGGACACTTCTTATGCTGAAATATAATTGCACAGACACCACCTGCCTCATGGTGCAACAATCATTGTGCAAGTGTCAATCTGGACAATGGAAAGGGCACAGAGAAGATGTACGAGAATGTGTAAGAAGGAACTGCAGATGCTGGTTTAAACCGAAGATAAACATAAAAAGCTGGAGTAACGGGCGACCGCTGGGGCTGCTTGTGCAGTTGGTGGTGCTGGCAGCAGCAGCAACCTCCTCCCCCTCCCTTGCCCAGCCCCAAGCCTAGAGTCTGGGCCAGCTCCAACTCCAGGTCGGGGCTGAAGGCCGCCCACAGCGCGGCCCAGTCGAGCGTCGGGCCAGAGGGGGCTGGCGCTCCAGCGCAGGCGAGGCAGGGCCCCTCGCTCCTCCTCGAGGTTGTGGATGAAGTGGCAGCAGGTACCGTAGAGGCAGAAGCCGGTGGTGTGCAAGGTACAGCTTGTACTTGGGGTGGTGGCTGAGGGAGCGCAGATCGGCCAGGTGATGTTTCAAGTCGGGATCCTTCTTCAGACTGAGGGATAAATGCTGAAAACTTGCTGGAAATCGAGAATGTCAGAGTACTGCACAGATGTCAGTAATCAATAATATGACAACTGCTGCAGGAATTTTCTATCTGCACACATGAAATGTTAGCTGTTGATTTACAAATAATCACCTTCCCAATGCCAATTATGCTTATGGAGGGGATTGCAATGAAAGGTAGAAAAGTCTACAAAATTAATCATGATTTTAAATACATTTTTGATCCGAAGGAGGATAGGTTTGAACGTTTAAGTCAGGAGGTTGTGTTGAGAATGGTCAAATGACTGGATTATTATAATTGAATACAAATCGGAGTACGATATGCAAGGTTACTTGCAGCAATTGAGTATGGGACTAACGGAAGTCGAGGCGTCTCGGCAAGGCCACCAACATAATCAAGGACGAGTCTCACCATCACTCCACATTTCTCCCCTCTCCCACCAGGCAAGAGGTACAGAATTGAAAACACATATCTCCAGATTCAGGAACCGTTTCTTCCCAGTTGTTGCCAGGCACCTGAATCATCATATCACCCACTAGAGCAGTCCCAATCTACTTCATTGGAGACCCTCGGAATATATTTAAATCGGACTTTACGGTACTATCTTGCACTAAATATTATTCCCTTTATCCTGTATCTGTACACCGTTATCGACTTGATTGTACTTGATCATGTGCAGTTGTTCCCCGATTTACGATGCTTCGACTTGCGATATTTCGACTTTACGATCGGCAAACGCTCGGCAACGGCAGATAGCCGCACGGCACTTCCGGACACGTGACCGCAATGTATTAAATGCATTTTCGACTTGCGATATTTTCGGTTTACGATGGGTTTGATCGGAACGTAACCCCATCGTAGGTCACGGAGCAGCTGTATAGTCTTTCCATTGACTGGCTAGAACACTGTACCTCAGTACACGTGACAATAAGCTAAACTAAACAATGGAATCCTCGTCTTCAACCTGATACTTTCTTTGATTTGACATTAATTTATCTATATCAAAACGGCCATTGTGGACTCCACCTTTCCTTGATCATCATTGATTTCCACATATATATATATATATCATTCAATTTTTCTATGTACCTTTTATAAATCAAATTTACCTTTCCTCTGACTCAGTCTGAAGAAATGTCTTAATCTGAAACAACACCTATTCCTTCTCTCCAGAGATGCTGCCCAACCTGCTGAGTTATTTATTGTGTCTATCATCGGGCATTCATCGAATTAATTTCAACACATACACAACAAAAGTGAATTAAACAATGCCAGGATAAACACACTATAGTGTAAACCACACAACCACATTGTGCATATCCCAGCTTATTGAAACGTGAAATAAAAGCAATCCTGGAGCCTGCATTCCTGCTTTCACTTATTTGTGTTAATTATTGAAATAAGCTCCTGGGGGGGGGGGGGGGGGGCGGGGATATTGTGCACCAGCCCAATCAGGCTTGAAAGTCAGGATCCAACATTTACAGCTTTATTTTGATCTGGCAAAACAAAAAAAGGCCTTTTCAGCCTAGAAGTATTTAAAAATAGTTCACAAGCTGATTCAAGCAATGTAGATTTCTCAAAATCACTCACTAGCATGAAGGTTCTTTGATCTTATGAAAATTTACATTTGTGTCAACTTAAATTTTTTTTTTTTTTTTTTTAAATTGCTATTTCAAACTCAGATGAAAGTATTCTGACGCTCCTTGCCGTCTTTAATCTGCCAGAAATTAGAGGCTGCAGTTGCATCATTCTTCTTTAATTATATACAAAATCCATATACAAGTCACTCAGCTTCAACAGAAAATCTCAAACTTCCAATTTTTAATCATTACAGTGGGATTTACATTTCTGGCCAGTATCTACTGTTTAAAGTCAACAAGGGGGCTTTTAAGTCATGGCATCGTCTGAACCGCCTGCAGTACTTTAATCACAAGATTGGATTAGTTCCGAAATAGCAGTGAATTGTGGGCACAGCCCAAACAGTCACATGAACCAACCTCCCTTCTTTGGACTCAATTTATACCTCACGCTACCTCGGCAAGAACAGCAGCATAATCAAGGACGAGTCGCACCCTGGCCACTCTCTTTTTTCCCGCCTCTTCCATCAGGCAAAAGATATAGAAGTGTGAAAACACACACCTCCAGATTCGTGGACAGTTTCTTCCCAGCTGTTATCAGGCAACTGAATTATCCTACCACAACCAGAGTGCTGAACTACTATCTATCTTCTTGGTGACCCTCAGACTATCCTTGATTGGACTCTACTGGCTTTGCCTTGCACAAAACGTTATTCCCTTATCATGTATCTATACACTGTAAATGGCTCGATTGTAATCATGTATTGTCTTTCTGTTGAATGGATAGCACACAAAGGCTTTTCACTGTACCTCGGTATACATATGAGAATAAATCAAACAAAAATCAGTACAAGGTCAATAAAACAACATTTAAAATTCTGCTATAATAAACTGATTTGAACACATCTTTGCAGAGCGTTACGGAGAATTACCGTGGAGGATGTTTCAGGCAGAGAATCCAGTTTCCAAATTGCAAATTTTACAAACCAATGTTTTCTCCTTGAAAGTGGCGTCGCAATAGATAGGGTGGTCAAAGAGGCTTTTGGCATTTTGTCCATCAGTCAGAGTATTGAGTGTAGAAGTTGGTGGGTGGAGGGGTCATGCTGTAATTGTAGAACACTTTGGCGAGTCCACATTTAGAATATTGTGTTCAGTTCTGGGAACCCTGTTGTGGGAAAGATAGTCAAGCTGGAAAGGGTGCAGAGAAGATTTAAGAGGATTTTGCCAGGACTCCAGGGTGTGAGCTACAGGGAGCAGTTGAGCAAGCTGCAACTTATTCGTTGGAGCGCAGGAAGATAAAGGGTCATCTTTTTAGAAGTGTACAAAATCTAGGACGACAGATGGCACAATAGGCTAAGTGTTCGGCTGGCAACCGGAAGGTAGCTGGTTCGAATCCCGCTTGGAGTGCATACTGTCGTTGTGTCCTTGGGCAAGACACTTCACCCACCTTTGCCTGTGTGTGTCCTTGGGCAAGACACTTCACCCACCTTTGCCTGTCTGTATGGAAGTAATTGTGTGAAGCACTTTGGGGTCAATGCAAGTTGACTAAAAATGTGCTATATAAATAAGACATTATTATTATTTTATTATTAAAATCGTGAGAGGAATAGATTGGGTAAATGCGCAGATGCTCTTGCCCAGAGTAGGGCAATCAAGAATCAGAGGACAGAGGTTTAAGGTGTAAGGGGGGGGGGGGGGGGAGATTTAATGGGAACCCAAGGGGTAAGTTTTGTTTTTACACAAAGGGTGTTAGGTATCTGGAATGATCTGCTGCAGGAGGTGGTTGGGGCGGGACTATCGCAACATTTAAGAAACATGTAGACAGGTACATGTATAGGATGGGTTCAGAGGGATATTGGTTAAATGCAGGCAGGTGGGACTAGCACAAATCAAATATGTTGGTCGGTGTGAGCAAGTTTGGCCGATGGGCATGTTTTCACGCTGTACGACTCCATTACTCTAAGAAAGGTTTCAATTCTATCCTGAAGTATAAATTATTGAAATTAGAAATTGCTAAAAGCAGAAAAGCATCTCAAAGAATTCATTAAAACTTCAAGTCTAGTATTAATGTCAACTAGCGCCAAGTTTAAGAATGAGCTTTGAATGGTTATTTTAAAACTTCTAAAGCTGTCTGCTTCCTGGGTAATTGAACCATATTATCAAGAGCTGGAAGTTAGGTTGCAACTTGCCCAAGGTAATTTCCCCATTTTACATTGAAATAGCACTGTACACAGAGTTTCCAGTCAAATCACAAAAGTATTCCAACATCAATTTGAGGTCTTAGAGGCATTTCGTTTAGTTTTAGTTCAGTTTAGAGATACAGCGCAGAAACAGACCCTTTGGCCCACCGGGTCTGCACTGACCAGCGATTCCTGCACATTAACACTACCCGACACACACACTCTTGACAATTTACATTTTATATTATGCCAATTAACTACAAACCTGAACATCTTTGGAGTGTGGGAGGAAACCGAATTTCTTTGAGAAAATCCACGCAGGTCACGGGGAGAACATACAAAACTCCGTACAGAAAGCACTCATAGTCAAGAACAAAGCCGGGTCTCTGGCGCTGCAAGGCAGCAACTCTGGCGCTGCAAGGCAGCAACTCTACCACTGCGCCACTGTAGCAACACCGTGACAGACATAAACAATGCAGCCAGCGTCATTTTGGCAAAATTGGTAACATCATGATCTGAATCAGGTCAGGACTTGAACCCTACAAGGACAACAATTTTTCCCAACTTTGGGAATGCCGCATTAGTGAAGCAAAACTACCAGAAAACAGACAAACTGCTCATTCAGTGTATCTTACCTTAATAAACAATCCTATGTAGCATCAACTTGCATCATAGCAAATGAGTATTGAAATTCATTGGGACCCAAGCGCTGAAATGGGCTCTATACATATCAACATACATGCAAATTGTTTTAATCGTTAAGGAAGAATTAAGTTGCAGATGTGGGTTTTTGTTTCCTTAGACATGGCTTACGGTATGATGCAAATGTGCAAAAATATGATCTTTGAAGTGGGAAAATATTAACTCCTTTGAAACAACTGATTATTGAGGGTAGATTAACATTACTTAGCACAGATTTCTGAGCTAAAGAATGTATTGAACAATACCTGAAGTAATTCATAAATTGTAAACAAAATCAACAAGTGTACATTGTTTAAGAAGGAACTGCATATGCCGGAAAATCGAAGGTAGACAAAAATGCTGGAGAAACTCAGCGGGTGAGGCAGCATCTATGGAGCAAAGGAAATAGGCAATGTTTCGGGCAGAAACCTTTCTTCAGACTGATGTGAGGGTGGGTGGGGGGGGGGGGGGGAGAGAAGAAAGGAAGAGGTGGAGACAGTGTGCTGAGGGAAAGCTGAGAAGGGGAAGAGAAGTAAGGACTACCTGAAAATAGAAATGTCAATGTTCATACCGCTGTGTACATTGTTTATCTGGTGGCATGGTATTGTAGCGTTACAATTACTGCCTTACAGCACCAGAGACCCATGGTCGATCCCGACTACATTTGCTGTTTTTACAGAGTCTCCCCGTGACCTGCGTGGGTTTCCTCTGAGATCTTCAGTTTCCTCCTACACTCCAAAGATGTACAGGTTTGTCAGTTGCTGTTTGGTATAAATGTAAAATTGTCCCTAGAGTGTGTCGGGTGATGTTAATGTGCAGGGGATCGTTGGTCGGCGCGGACTCGGTAGACCCAAGAGCCTGTTTCCGTGCTGTATCTCTAAAAAAAAATAAAAGTGTATTGACATTGAATGAAGTAAGCATGTCCATATAAATTTAACTTAACATTAGGGCAATGAATCTCCAGACCTACTAGACTAGAGCACACTAAATTGGGTTATTGCCTTGCGTTTTCAGTAGATGGTAGTCATTTTTATCCCTGAGGGAATAGTAGAGAACAAAACTTGAAAGAATGACATGACTGTTAGAATGATGTGACTCGCATCATGGATTCCAAGGGCATCAGCAACAGGTCATCAGGGAATGATTCAGAGATCTAATTGCGTGTTTTTTAATTATTAACAATGATTTATTTGTAAAAATATTATACTAGCTGTATTACAAGTTAATATTCAATGATACTGATAATTCCATTTTGCTTTACAGCAATTTTAAAATAACATTAAATAAAACAAGCACTCTCGCCTGCACCATTATTTATACTCTTTAAACACTTCTTGTAGTTATAATACAGCATATTTGACTAAATGTTCACCTTACTGTAATGGAAATCAATAGCATTCTTTGACATTTTGTTGTGCAATTTACATCAGGATTCACTTTACACATACGGTTTAATGTAGAAATCTCAAAGATGATGCTAATTCTTTGGTTCTGCAGCAAAGGCAACATTACTAAGCAGCCTTCGAGTACAATAAAAAATAATTAACCAAATTGCTGAAAAAAATGTTTACTAATCAATGAACTAGAGAAAAGCTCCATTTTATAGCACTCGAAATGTTAATGGCTCACCCAGTTATGGTACCGCTCAGCATTATCCCAATAAACCTGCATGATCTGCAATCCCTTCCCATAACTATATCAAAATAACACTGGGAAAAGATTGATATTTTCCTGTTTCTATCCTAATCTTTATGTTTCAGTCCATATTATTTCATTTCAGTCAATAAAGGGGGACCCAGTGTGGGGGCCCATCAGGAATACAGGGGGACCTGGATTAGAAAAGTTTGGTGCCTTTGTAACTTTGTTTGTGGTGCCAGACACGTGCTGACATTTGTGCACTGCCCAGGTTGTATGCAAAACAAAGCACTTCACTGTACCTAGGTCCATGTGACAAAGAATAATTCATTCATTAAATATTTAGGATTACAAAATGTCAAAAATACATTTCCATCTTTCTGGTTTGCAGTAAGAGAATTACTTTGTGCACTTGATGGTAGACACAAAATGCTGGAGTAACTCAGGCAGCATCTCTGGAGAGAAGGAATGGGTGAATGTTTTGGGACGAGACCTTTCTTCAGACTTTATGCACTTGGTTATTCAACCAGCTCAAGATATCATAGCTGATGATACCACAAAGAGGATTTGCCACAAAGAGGATGGGGGAGGAAGGCGAGATTAATGCCTCATTATCTGGATGAGCATACTCCAAAGATCCTTAATTGAACAATTACCTAGGCAATTACAGCAAATGTTAGGATAGAAGGAACTGCAGAAGCTGGTTTATCAAATAAGACAAAACGTTGGAGTAATTCAGCAGGTCAGGCAACATCTCTGGAGAACATGGGTAGGTGACATTTTGTGCTGGGACCCTTCACCTGTAGAAGGGTCCCAACCTAAAACATAATCTATCCATGTTCTCCAGTGATGCTGCTTGACCTATTAAGTTACTCCAGTACTTTGTGCCTTGACTTGTAAACATTAGTCAACTAGAATATAACAGTATACCATAAAGTACGTTTGTACAATAAATTAATTGGGAACATAAACTGACACAAGTAGGATAATTTCAACTGCTTCATTCCTCTGTTCACAACTGATTTGAAGGGTGAATTTATAAAATTAAATTGCATGAAATATGTAAGTGGCAAAATACAGAAAACCGAGAAGTGCTCTCAAATGATCAAACTGTGATCTAATAATCATTGGCATGAACTTGCGTCAACAGAGCAAAATTTAAAGTGCTAGCAGAACTCAATGGGTCAAGCTGCACCTGTGGAAGGTATGGACAGACATTTCAGGTCAGGATCCTTCTTCAAACTGATTGGGGAAGAAAGTTAGAAAAAAGTGGGGGCAAGAGAAAACGTGGCAAGTGATAGGTGGATACAGGCGAGAGAGGTTTTGATCGGCAGATGGTAGTGCAAGTGACAAAGACTTGAGCTGTTAAGGAGATAAAGGCATCAGATCAAGAGACGAGTGAAATGTAAAGTGAGAGGGAGGGAAATTATGCAGGAGTGAAGTGATGGGAGGGGGGTAATAAAAGGGAAATGAAGGACTGCGAGATGTACGCAAAGCAGAGAGATGCAGGAGGGGGTGATGGGAGAAACTGGTGCACGCATGATTTAAAATTGGAGAATTCAATGTTCTGATTTTGGATTCCAAGTGGAATATGATGTGCTGTTGCTTCAGTTTTGCCTGATAGATGTTCAAATGGGTGTTGTTTCCCACAACTAGAATAGTAAAAGCAATTAGATTTAAATCATTAGTCAAAGAAAATTATATCTGGACTAAAAACAAGGGAGTTAATTAAAACAGTACACTTTATTTCCAAGTATTGACACCAAATAATAATGCACCACTATTTGGGGTACGAGAGAAAACCGAGGGAAATGAATTTTACAGAAATAATTGGTTTGTTGAGCAGCATCTGTGTGCAGCTCAAGATAACTTTAGAAACAAAATCGTACCAAAGCTTGAACATGAAAAACACTTCCTGGGGTAGCCCATTTCTCTGGAGGCTCCAGTGAATATTGCACAGTCAAGGACAAAACATTCTTAATTAGCAGCTTTAATGTGAAACCATCCCAGTTTTATAGAACAATTGAAAACGCAAGAACCTGATTAATAGCTTGATAGATGCAGCATGGAAACAATCTTTCTAGCCCAGATTCCACATCAACCATTCGCACTAGCTCAAGGGTTCCCATCCTGGGGTAAATTTCACTGACCCAGGGGGTAAATTTGTTGATTCTGGATTTGTACATATTTTTTCTCATTGACTGACTGTGTTTGGTTCTGGTATACAGGTCGATATCTGTTCATCATTAGTTGTTCATAAATAAGTGAAATAACATTGTTATGTGCTATTAAAGTTGCCGGGGATAAACGGGACAAAAAAGGTTGGGAACCCCTGCACTAGTTCCATGTTATCCCTCTTTTTACATCTGCTCGCTGCACACTTGGGGCAATTTATTGAGGCCAATTATCCTTCTATCTCCAATGATGCCGCCTATCCCACTGAATTAGTCCAGCAGTCACAAGGAGAATGTGCAAATTCCATACAGACAGCACCCGAGGTCAGGAACAACCCTGGTTCTCTGGTGCTGTGAGACACCATGTCTACCAGCTGCACCACTGTGACAATCTATTAAGATTAGTTGTGCCTAAAATTAAGAAAGCTGGGGTAAAAGTAAAGATTAGTCAGCCAGTAATCCAATTACAATTAAGGCATATATTTTCCAGCATTTTGTGTCTATCTCGATTTCACGAGACTAGGACAATATTCCTTGTCTGTGAGCTCAATAAATGCTCTGCTAAAAATTGTCCGAGCTCACGAGACCAAGATAGAAAATGTATAGAGTTGTCAGTGCTTCAAGCGCTGTAGCTTGTTTCATGTTTAATCGTTTAATTCATCAAGGTTCATGTTTAATCGATAACGTTTTATTATTAATGTTTAATGTGTCATTCCTAACCGTCACTGTATGTCATGTTGTTACTTGCGGGCGGAGCACCAAGGCAAATTCCTTGTATGCAAATACTTGGCCAATAAACTTAAACTTATTCTTAGTCAAATCCACAATTGACAGCAAACTAAGGTATAGGAGTGGATGGCAATTTCTGGGTGTATTCTGCCAATTGTAGTAAAACATTTATATATAATTTGTGAAACATTAAGTATTCAGGTGCCATTTTTTTGCAACTAATACTGACCAAGTCTGCAGAGCATTTGGCAAAAAAGTCACAAAGTGCTGGAGTAACTCAGCGGGTCAAGTCGCATCTCTGGACAACATGGATAGGTGATTTTTCGGGTCGAGACAAACTCCATAGATGTTGTCTGACCTGTGGAGTTGCTCCAACACTCTTTTTTATAATCCAGTATCTTAAATTTGTTGTATCTACATAACATTTGACATCCAGCTTCTATTAAATAGCTTTAACCAACGAACCTAATCCCAACTCTACATCTTTCCATTTCAAACTTTGAAATAAGTATGCAATTAAATTTCCAAATCTGCTACAATGTTACTTCCAGCCACAAAAGTTAAACATTTCAATAACCCTCCAGCCTAATGTCTTCACTTAGAATGAAAGAGTAATCTTAGAGGTACATGGGTCTGTGAATGCTGGAATCTTGAGTGAAAAATAATTTCTTGACAAAATGATGCCATTGACAAAAAATGACTTCAAAGTGGCAGAACTTTGACTAAATTGTATCAGTTGTATCAGATACGACTTCACTGCCACAAGCAATCTTGAATAAACTCATAACGGGCAACAAAATAAACAGCTGGCACAACCAAAAACTGAATGGCCGTGAAGATTAAACCACAAACTCCTCAAACAGATTGCATTGAGGATAAATGTTTACATTTTCTTCAAGTTCAACAATTTTTCATTCAGTTTTTTTCTCTTTAACGCTGCCTTAAGTTATCACGTAGTCCTGTGTCTGGGGATATGTTACATTTAGGTTCAAGGCATAATTTGGAGAATACTTTTTTTTTTTTTAAATTGTAATTATCTATCATGCCAACCAGTGCAGAAAACATACGAAGGCTCCAGAATGACCAGTCTAGGAAAGAAAACGACTATTTGGAAATTTCGTTGTTGGGCTAGACGGGAGAGTAAGTGAGTAACTCAGATGTGTTAAAGACTTCACTTCCACCCACTCAACACATTGCAAGAGGCGTCAACCGTCTCCAGAAAAGTTACGACATTCGACAATGCGATTCAACTGTTACCAGTTACATGCTTGAACAAGCCAAATTGTTTTGGTACAAATACTGTTGCTGAACACAATGTTGGCGTGTGTGTGGTGGGGGAGTGAGAGGAGGTGAAATAACCCAGAGCAGAAAAGCCACAACTCATTCAGGGCGGGCACCGAATGGAAACGACTATTAAAACAGTCACAGACACATTTATCCTATTTCGTACAAGTAACCGAATTAAAAAATAATCATGCCATACAAAGCATTTTATTTGGGCGTCTCTTCTGCTCGGTGACCAAGTCATGCAGTACTTGCGCTCAACCGCATTTGGGTGTGTGTGTGTGTGTGTGGGGGGGGGAGGGAGGGAGAAAGGGTTTAAAACTTAGCATCCATTTGATTTTTCGGAAGGAAAGCTGTACGGCTTGCTCTTTTTGCATTGTGGGGGAGAATGGCGTTAAACATATTATTTCCCATGCAGAACTAAGGCGTTGGGCCCGAGACTTGACAGCGGGAGAGGGTCAGACGTCCCGGCCGCCCAGTGGGAGCCACCAGACGGGCAGGAAAGCAAAAATAAATGCACAGCATTAAATAAAACAAAAACATGTTGTCACACTCACCCAGTCCAGGCGCTACATAGATGAAGTAGAGGAACGATGATGACAAGGAGAAGAGGAAGAGGAGCGCAAACACTGAGCGGTTCGGGATGCGTAAAATTCTCATATTATGCCCCTAACTCAAAGGAGCAGAAATCCCGGGCGGCGGCGGCGGCGGGCGAGGGGGGCGAGAGCTACGAGAGGGGCGGGGAGGGGAGCCGAGCCGAGCCTCCGCGGTGCGACAGCGGCGAGACAAGGGCAACCTCCTCCCCACATTCATGGATACCAAAGACTCTCACTAACTTCCGGCTGAAAGCTCAGCACCGCCCTCTGCTCGGACAAAAAAAAAAAAAAAATTATTATTATTTTCTCACCTCCTGTTTCAGGAGGACTTTCCATATTTTACAAACGCGGACACACTTTTATCTCCGTGTTTTCTGCATCCTTCACACTCTCTCGCTCCTCCTCAGACTGCAGTTTTTATTTCTTTATCTCAATGTTTCTCTCCGCCTCCCCAGCCTTTAGTTCTCTCTCCTCCTCCCTCATTAAGATTGTAGCCTTTATTTTTCTTATTATTTATCTCTATTTCTCTTCCTCCTCCCCATTAAGATTGCAGCCTATATTTATATTTATATCTTTATTTTTCTTATTATTTCTCTCTCTATATCTCCTCTCCCATTGAGATAAAAGCCTTTATTTTTATGTCTTTATTTTACTTTGTGTCTCTCTCCCCTCTCTTTCCCATTAAGATTGTAGCCAGTAATCTTTTCTTTATTTCTCTTGCTTCATTTCTCCCTCTTTCCCTTAATTTGATTTGCAGCCTTTATTTATTTTGCTCCCCCCCACCCCATTAAGTTTGCAGCCTTTAATTGCAAATTGATTCAAGGTTAAAAATCCAGCATCTCCCTCCCTTCAGGTTAACGTAGTAAATTGGGGGGTTTTGTAAAAAAATAAAATAATACTTTTGCATCCGTGTTTGATTTGACTGTGTATTAGACAACATATTAATATGCTGAGTGTGCTATCAGTGTATTCGTGGTGTCCCGGCCTTCCCCTTGATTAACTTCAGCGATAGCGTCACTGCCGAACCCAGGGCGGTTCCCTCTGCCTATGCGTCAGAACACCAAGGTTACGAGAAGACTCCAAAACATGATACCTCTCCCACGACTGATTCAGAGCAACAACAAAAATAAGGCTTTAGGATATATTCTGTGGACGGATTCAATGCAAGCGATATTAGGAATGACGTGCAAACTGCGACCATTAGAGTAATATTGTGGTTACATTAATGGGCATGTAATTCACAACACTGAACGAGTTCGAATTTTACCACAGCTGGTGGGTTTCAACTCGGGTAGTACCAAGTAAAAAGATACCAGTAATCCCTGTTCTTGGGCAGTCCCTCTGGGATTAAGGATGATTTGCAGTTCTGGAGTAACTGATGTTGCAACTGCAAACTCTTTCACACGTTGTGCTGGGAGGGTGGGCGGATGCAGGGTTTGTGAGGTGTTTTTATTTAAACTCTGCTTTCTATGTGCTCTCGATGCGGATTTTAGATTCTTAATTAATACTCCAGCACCTGTTTTTTTTTGTAAAGCAGCAACTGCAGTTCCTTGTTTCCACAACGAACATATAGTTTGGTTTAGTTTAACAAACAGGAACTGCAGATGTTGGTTTGTACTGAAGATACACACAAAATGCCGGAGTAACATAGAAACATAGAAAATAGATGGAAGAGGAGACCATTCGGCCCCTCGAGCCAGCACCACCATTCAATATGATCATGGTTGATCGTCCAAAATCAGTACCCCGTTCTGGCTTCTTCCCCATCCCTTAATTCCCTTTGCCCTCAGGGAACTCAGCGGGTCAGACAGCATCTCTGGAGAAAAGGAAGAGGGACAGACCAAAGATGGACACAAAATGCTGGAGTTTGTTTTGTCTTTGTAATGCAATGACAGAAGTCAGTACTCATTTTGGGAATACAATGGACGAGAGAGGGGAGGAAATCAGCATTAATAAAGAAGCAACGCCAGGGAATATTAATGGGGCTATAGGCTAACAAATTCCCAGAGCCCATTTGTCTACATCCTATGATTCAGGGAGAGTCATCTTGTACAAAATATACAACAAGGTTGATGTATTAGAGCTATGAGGTACATTTTGAAATGAAGTCATTGTTTTAATATAGAAAGTATGGTCGCTAATTTGCTCAGGGCAACCTCATCAAGAAGCAATAGATCTATTTGGAAATGGCAAAAATGTTTTTCATGTTCCTCCATAGTACTCTCGTTCATTGTTTCCGTCATTAACTTTCACCCGCCAAAATCTATGTGCTTCCCCCTTTACTGGCTTATTGCGTGTTCCAACATTTCATTGCTTCGTGGCTTGGGGTAGTGTCACTGTTTACATAGTTCCTGAAATTCCCTCACTATGAACCTCTGGTCCTCTATTCCATGTCCTGTCCACTTGTAACACACACTTTTTGAGGAAGTATTTTTTTTCCTATTGTCTTAACACTTCCTGTTACGGGTTGATGTCAGATTTTACTTTACAAATCTTTTGTATAATGCCTTCGGGTATTTCACTATTCAGTTTACTTTAGAGATACAGCATGGAAGCACACGCTTCGGACCACCGAGTCCACGCCAACCATCGATCATCCATTCATGCTCATACTGTTACCCTACTTTCTGCATTAAAAATGCTTTGTGAATTCAAGTATTTATATTTGTTAATTGAAAGGTTCAAGTAATTGTGGATCTTATGTGATCTTTCAAGAGAGAGAGATTTAGCTCTTAGGGCTAAAGGAATCAAGGGATATGGAGAAAAAGCAGGAACAGGGTACTGATTTTAGATGATCAGCCATGATCATATTGAATGGCGGTGCTGGCTTGAAGGGCCTACTCCTGCACCTATTTTTTTCTATGTTTCTATGTTTAAAACATGGTTTAATAAGGCATTTGAAATATTCATTATTTGAATTATTTTCATGAAATTATTAATGGATAACTCATGGCATTGTTTAGTACTATGTTATGTGCCTTCTTCAATGTAACCCTTCCTTGAATCCTTTACTGTGCTCATGATGATGTACTGGAAAATCCCATGTGAGAATCACTTCGGTCTCCAATACAAAATACTTTTCTCGAAAAAGAATTAAACATCATATGGAACTATCATAACAGCACACCTATCAGCAAAGCTTGAGAATGGTTTAACATCCAACAACTTAGAAATGCAGAAACAAGGAACTGCAGATGTGGGTTTACACAAAAGGACAAAGTGCTGGAATAACTCCGCAAATCAGGCAGCATCACTGGAAGACATGGATAGGACGTTTCGGGTTGGGACCCTTCTTCATACTAGAAATTTAGGTGGGCAATTGGGATGGCTCTCTCCGTCAGGACAAACTTTCATATTGGAAAGCTCATCAACATAAAATAGTGATAGGTTTTATAGAATTCATGTTTTTGTTGCATCTTAAATAACAGCTAACCAGAAGTGGGAAGAAACACTTTGTCCCTGGCAGCGATTGTGATCATTGGATCATTGATTATTTTTATTTTCACAGATACACTTTATTCAGAATTTAAAAATATACAAAACAAAATATTAGAGAGTGAGAGGGGCAAGGTTTAAAGGAGATGTGCGGGATGAATTATTTTTACACAGAGAGTGGTGAGTGCCTGGAAAGTGCTGCCGGGGTGGTGTTTGAAGCAGATGCATTAGTGGCATTTTAGAGACTTTTAGATAAGCATATGGATATGCAGGGAATGAAGGTATATAGATGGTGTGCAAGCTGATGAAAGATGATCTTGGCATTAAGTTCAGCACATACATTGTGAGCTGTAGGCTGTACTTGTGTTGTACTATTCTATGTTAAAGACCAGTAAAAACTCTTAATGCATTCATTATTACTAAAGTTATACCCCCCAGAAAGAAATATAGTGCTGGAGTAACTCAGCAGGTCAGGTAGCATCTCTGGAGAACATGGATGTGTGACGTTTCAGGTCGGGATCCTTTTTCAGACTGATGAAGAAGGGTCCCGTCCCTAAATGTCACCTATCCATGTTTTCCAGAGATGTTGCCTGACCTGATGAGTGACTCCAGCATCTGTATTTCCTTGTTTCTCATGTTAGATCCAGTAGTTTAACACCTCCCCTTTTCCATACACATTGCACCATAGCCACTCTCCCTCATGTGATATCCCTTTCATTGACTATGCACAGTATTGCTGTTTAGTGAAGATAAATACTGAGCATTGCAGCTCTTTAGCACCAGGCTGGTCATTTCAGGGCGAATTCTGCTGATAATGAATCTGGTTATCTAGTTATTCGTTATAGACACAGAAAACTGGAGTAACTAAGCGGGGCAGGCAGCATCTCTGGAGAGAAGGAATGGTTGACGTTTCTTCAGTCTGAAGAAGGGTCTCGACCCGAAACATCACCCATTCCTTCTCTCCAGAGATACTGCCTGTCCCGCTGAGTTACTCCAGCTTTTAGTGTCTATCTTCGGTTTAAATCAGCATCTGCAGCTCCTTCTTACACATGGTTATCCATAATTCCAGGTGTGGACTCTTACACATCGGTAAGACCAAACGTAGCTGGGAAATCATTTCGATGAACACCTTCGTTCAGTCTACCTTGGCCTATGTGATCTCCCGGTTACCAAACACTTTAACTCCCCTTCCCTGGACTTCCTCCATTGTCAGAGTGAGGCCAAACGCAAATTGGTGGAAGAGCACCTTATATTTCGTTTGAGCAGTTTACATCCCAGCAGTATGAATATTGATCTCTCTAACTTCAATTAACCTTTGCATCTCCTCTCTCTCTCTGTCCCTCCCTGCACCCTAGTCATTGTATGATTTCACTGTCGTCCTGACGAATTTCATTGTCTGTATAACTCATAAACACCTAGCCCACAGCCAACAATGGACCGTTTCCTTGATCATTGTTACTGTTTTGCATATCTTTCATTCATTTGTTCTCTATATCTCTCCTTTCCCTCTCCCCTAACACTCAGACTGAAGAAAGATCTCGATTTTGAAATGTTATCTATTATTTTTATCCAGAGATGCTGCTTGACCCACTGAGTTGCTCCAGCATTTTGTGTCTACCTTCAGTGTAAACCAGCATTTGCAGTTCTTTGCTCCATATTTTGTCTGAAGATAAATATCTCGGCGCAGTGGTGCGCACTGTAAGTTGTAGTCCAGCCTGTGATTGGTAGACTCTATCATTTGTTTGGAAAGCTTACAACCCAGCGGTAACCCTTGCTTTCCCTCTCTCTCCATCCTTCCCACACCCGAGTTCTCCGACTAGTTTCACTGTCCTGATTAATTTTACTGTTTGCCTCCTTGTCATCTTCCCCTCAGCCAACAATGAACACATTTTACATTTCCTAGGTAGACAAAAATGATGGAGAAACTGAGCGGGTGAGGCAGCATCTATGGAGCGAAGGAATAGTCTGAAGAAGGGTCCCGACCCGAAACATCGCCTATTCCTTCGCTCCATAGATGGTACCTCACCCGCTGAGTTTCTCCAGCATTTTTATCTACCTTCGACTTTTCCAGCATCTGCAGTTCTTTCTTAAACATTCTACATTTCCTTATCATCGTTTGCTTTGATCTGTCGTTTTCACACCTCACCCTTCCATATCTCTAGCCTCCTTCTCCCCTGACTCTTAGTCTGAAGAAGGGTCTCGACCCTATTCTTTTCTCAAAAGATGTAGCCTGTTCCTTTCTGCGGCTCTGACCTTCCTTCCATCGAGGGGATTTATCGCAGTCGCTGCCTCAAAAAGGCTATCAGTATCATCAAACACCCACACCATCCTGGCCACACACTCATCTCCCTGCCGGAAATAGCAGGGGACCGCGGGTCAAAGGAGTTGGAGGAATTGAGTGAAATCCAGGTTAGCCGGGAAGTGGTGTTGGGTAAATTGAATGGATTAAAGGCCGATAAATCCCCAGGGCCAGATAGGCTGCATCCCAGAGTACTTAAGGAAGTAGCTCCAGAAATAGTGGATGCATTAGTAATAATCTTTCAAAACTCTTTAGATTCTGGAGTAGTTCCTGAGGATTGGCGGGTAGCAAACGTAACTCCACTTTTTAAGAAGGGAGGGAGAGAGAAAACGGGGAATTACAGACCAGTTAGTCTAACATCGATAGTGGGGAAACTGCTAGAGTCAGTTATTAAAGATGGGATAGCAGCACATTTGGAAAGTGGTGAAATCATTGGACAAAGTCAGCATGGATTTACAAAAGGTAAATCATGTCTGACGAATCTTATAGAATTTTTCGAGGATGTAAATAGTAGCGTGGATAGGGGAGAACCAGTGGATGTGTTGTATCTGGACTTCCAGAAGGCATTCGACAAGGTCCCACATAAGAGATTACTATACAAACTTAAAGCACACGGCATTGGGGGTTCAGTATTGATGTGGATAGAGAACTAGCTGGCAAACAGGAAGCAAAGAGTAGGAGTAAACGGGTCCTTTCACAATGGCAGGCAGTGACTAGTGGGGTACCGCAAGGCTCAGTGCTGGGACCCCAGCTATTTACAATATACATTAATGATCTGGATGAGGGAATTGAAGGCAATATCTCCAAGTTTGCGGATTACACTAAGCTGGGGGGCAGTGTTAGCTGTGAGGAGGATGCTAGGAGACTGCAAGGTGACTTGGATAGGCTGGGTGAGTGGGCAAATGTTTGGCAGATGCAGTATAATGTGGATAAATGTGAGGTTATCCATTTTGGTGGCAAAAACAGGAAAGCAGACTATTATCTAAATGGTGGCCGACTAGGAAAAGGGGAGATGCAGCGAGACCTGGGTGTCATGGTACACCAGTCATTGAAAGTAGGCATGCAGGTGCAGCAGGCAGTGAAGAAAGCGAATGGTATGTTAGCTTTCATAGCAAAAGGATTTGAGTATAGGAGCAGGGAGGTTCTACTGCAGTTGTACAGGGTCTTGGTGAGACCACACCTGGCGTATTGCGTACAGTTTTGGTCTCCAAATCTGAGGAAGAACATTATTGCCATAGAGGGAGTGCAGAGAAGGTTCACCAGACTGATTCCTGGGATGTCAGGACTGTCTTATGAAGAAAGACTGGATAGACTTGGTTTATACTCTCTAGAATTTAGGAGATTGAGAGGGGATCTTATAGAAACTTATAAAATTCTTAAGGGGTTGGACAGGCTAGATGCAGGAAGATTGCTCCCGATGTTGGGGAAGTCCAGGACAAGGGGTCACAGCTTAAGGATAAGGGGGAAATCCTTTAAAACCGAGATGAGAAGAACTTTTTTCACACAGAGAGTGGTGAATCTCTGGAACTCTCTGCCACAGAGGGTAGTCGAGGCCAGTTCATTGGCTATATTTAAGAGGGAGTTAGATGTGGCCCTTGTGGCTAAGGGGATCAGAGGGTATGGAGAGAAGGCAGGTACGGGATACTGAGTTGGATGATCAGCCATGATCATATTGAATGGCGGTGCAGGCTCGAAGGGCCGAATGGCCTACTCCTGCACCTAATTTCTATGTTTCTATGTTTCTATGCTACCTTCAGGTAGAAGGTACAGGAGCCTGAAGACTGCAACAACCAGTTTCAGGAATAGCTACTTCCCCACAGCCATCAGGCTATTAAACCTGGCTCGGACAAAACTCTGATTATTAATAACCCATTTTCTATTATTTGCACTTTATCAGTTTATTTATTCATGTGTGTATATATTTATATCATGGTATATGGACACACTTATCTGTTTTGTAGTAAATGCCTACTATGTTCTGTGTGCTGAAACAAAGCAAGAATTTAAGGACTTAAGGGCAAGACTGCTTTATCAAAGGGAGCTGAGGGAATGCTCTGTGTTCTGTTTCACAGAGACATGGCTCACCCCCAGCTCCCCAGACTCAGCGGTCCAGCCTGAAGGGTTCTCCATCCACCGCATGGACCGTACCCTGGCATCTGGGAAAGGGAGAGGAGGGGGCGTCTGCCTCATGGTCAACTCTGCGTGGTGTTCCGACGTGGCAGTCCTGTCCAACTCCTGCTCTCCACACCTCGAACATCTGGCGGTGAAGTGCCGTCCCTTCTACCTCCCGAGAGAATTCACCTCCGTTATCCTGACCGCGGTCTACATCCCACCCCAGGCAGACGTCCGTCTGGCACTGGAGGAGCTGCACGCCGTGGTCAACAAACACCAGACGTCTTACCCCGAGGCATTTACCACCATTGCTGGGGACTTCAATAAGGCGAACCTCAAGAAATCACTCCCCAACTTCCACCAACATGTCACCTGCTGCACCAGAGGACCTAACACCCTCGACCACTGCTACACCACCATCAAGAATGCCTATCGCTCTATCCCTCGCCCTCACTTCGGTAAATCAGACCATACCGCGGTGCTGCTTCTTCCTGCCTACAAGCAGCAATTAAAGAGCGCACCCCCAGAAGTGAGGACAGCACAGAGCTGGTCGGGGGGGCAGAAGAACAACTCCAGGACTGTTTGGAGTCTGTAGACTGAGCAATGTTCAAGGACTCGGCAACGGACTTGAACGAATATGCCACAGTCGTTACAGACTTCATAAAGAAATGTGTGGAGGACTGCATCCCTACAAAAACCTTCCGAGTGTTTCCCAATCAGAAACCTTGGATGAACTTTGAGATCCGCACTCTCCTGAAGTCCAGACACAGGGCATTCACATCCAACGATACAGTGGCCTACATGAAGACCAGATACGACCTTGGTAAGGCCATCAAAAAGGCCAAAAGGGACTTCTGCTCCAAACTGGAGGACGAGACAGATGTTCGGCAGCTGTGGCAGGGTCTGAATGCAATCACCTCCTACAAGGCAAAACCAGGAGGCAGCTGGAATGCCGGTGTAACATCACTCCCTGACGAGCTCAATGCGTTTTACGCACGCTTTGACAGGGAGAATACTGATGTGCCTTCCCGATCCCCCATTCGCTGTGATGGCATTTCAGTCTCAGTCACAGAGGCCGACGTCAGGAAATCCTTCAGAGGGGTGAACCCCCGAAAAGCACCTGGTCCTGATGGTATACCCGGCCGTGTTCTAAAAACCTGTGCGGACCAACTGGCGGGAGTTTTTACGGACATTTTCAACCTCTCACTTCTGAGGTCTGAGGTCCCCACCCGCTTTAAAAGGGCATCAATTATACCGGTGCCCAAGAAGAGTAAGGTGACGTGCCTCAATGACTATCGACCAGTAGCACTAACGCCGGTGGTGATGAAGTGCTTTGAGAGGTTGATCATGGAGCAAATCAACTCCTACATCGAAAAAACCTGGACCCACTGCAGTTCGCGTACCGCCACAACAGATCAACGGTGGATGCGATCTCGCTGGCCCTCCACTCCGCACTGGACCACTTGGACAACAAAAACTCATATGTCAGGCTGTTATTCATTGATTACAGCTCGGCATTTAACACAATCATCCCCTCCAAACTGGTTACCAAACTCGCAGAACTGGGTCTCTGCGCATCCCTCTGCAACTGGATCCTCGACTTCCTCGTCCACAGACCACAGTCTGTTCGTATTGGTGGAAATGTGTCAGCCTCAATAACAATCAGCACGGGAGCACCTCAAGGCTGCGTGCTCAGCCCCCTGCTGTACTCACTCTATACCCATGACTGCGTAGCGAACCACAGTGCGAACTCCATCATCAAGTTCGCTGACGACACCACTATTGTGGGGCGTATCACTGATGGGGATGAGTCAGAGTACAGAAGAGAGATCGAGCAACTGTCCATATGGTGCCAGCGCAATAACCTGGCCCTCAACACCAGCAAAACCAAGGAACTGATTGTGGACTTTGGAAGGAGTAGGAGGGGGACCCACAGCCCCATTTATATCAACGGGTCGATGGTTGAAAGGGTCAAGAACTTCAAATTCCTGGGGGTGCACATCTCTGAAGATCTTTCCTGGTCCGAGAACACTAACGCAATTATCAAAAAAGCTCATCAGCGCCTCTACTTCCTGAGAAGATTACGGAGAGTCGGATTGTCAAGGAAGACTCTCTCTAACTTCTACAGGTGTACAGTCGAGAACATGCTGACCGGTTGCATCGTGGCTTGGTTCGGAAATTTGAGCGCCCTGGAGAGGAAAAGACTACAAAAAGTAGTAAACACTGCCCAGTCCATCATCGGCTCTGACCTTCCTTCCATCGAGGGGATTTATCGCAGTCGCTGCCTCAAAAAGGCTGGCAGTATCATCAAAGACCCACACCATCCTGGCCACACACTCATCTCCCTGCTACCTTCAGGTAGAAGGTACAGGAGCCTGAAGACTGCAACAACCAGGTTCAGGAATAGCTACTTCCCCTCAGCCATCAGGCTATCAAACCTGGCTCGGACAAAACTCTGATTATTAGCAACCACTTTCTGTTATTTGCACTACCAGTTTATTTATTCATGTGTGTATATATTTATATCATGGTATATGGACACATTTATCTGTTTTGTAGTAAATGCCTACTATTTTCTGTGTGCTTAAGCAAAGCAAGAATTTCATTGTCCTATACAGGGACACATGACAATAAACTCACTCCAGCACCTCTGCAGGTGATTACCTGGGCGCCGCGGTGCGCGCTGGGAGTTGTAGTCCTACCTTGTGATTGGCTGACTCTATCTCCCAGAATGCCGAGCGGGTAAACAGCTACGAAGCCGGAAGTGCGGCGGGAGTCTTGACCAGGCGGGGAGAGGAGTGAAGTTTCCTTCATCCTCGCTGGACGCGGCCGGAGGCGTGAGATGGCGATGAGGAGGCCGTGTGCTGCCTTCGCGGCGCTCACCCTGACCGTACTGTGGTGTCGTTGCCTCTGCCTGGAGCCCCCGCTGGGTGAGGTTGCGGGTAAGACCCCGCAGGAGCCCAGTGGCCTGTCTGAGGCTGAAGCCAAGGGAGCTCCAGGTGCACAGCTGGACAGGTGGGCGCTACAGTGTATAGACTAGACACATCTACCTTACTTTGGGGACTCCTTCACAAAATTATTATCAGTTAACATGTGCTTAGACTTACGGGGAAGGTGGGTTGTGCAGTAATATTTCAAAACTCACCTGCAGCATTACTTCATGTGGAGGTGGAAGAGGAGGCCATTCGGCTCTTTGAGCCAGCCCCAACATTCACTGTGTTCAGTGATTACTCTAACTTCAAGTAACCCTTGCTTTCCCTCTCTCTCCATCCTTCCCCTACCCGAGTTCTCCGACTAGTTTCACTGTCCTGATTAATTTTACTGTTTGCCTCCTTGTCATCGTCCCCTCAGCCAACAATGAACCATTCTACAATTCCTAGGTAGACAAAAATGCTGGAGAAACTCAGCGGGTGCAGCAGCATCTATGGAGCGAAGGAAATAGGTAACGTTTCAGGCCGAAACCCTTCTTCAGACTGATCCACAATCAGTACCCAGTTCCTGCCTTCTCCCCATATCCTTTGACTCTATCTTTAAGAGCTCTATCTAACTCTCTCTTGGAAGCATCCAGAGAATTGGCATCCACTGCCTTGCACTGCAGAGAATTCCACAGATTCACACAGCATTTTGGTGTCTATCTTCCTGGACGGAGCTTAAGATGAGTACTTGGACCACTAGAGATGTGTAGGAAGGAAGTGCAGATGCTGCTTTAAAAGTAGGGTCCCGACCCACAACGTTTCCTATTCCTTTTCTCCAGAGATGCTCTCTGACCCGCTGGCTCACTCAAGCTTTTTGTGTCTATCTTCTGGAGAGGCAGGTTGTGCAAAGTAATACTTCATAACCCAGTTGTGCAGAGTAATATTTCTTAAAGATAGACACAAAATGCTGGTGTAACTCAGCGGGTCAGGCATCATCTCTGGAGAGAAGGAATAGGTGACATTTCGGGTAGAGACGTCGTTTCAACAGACCAATATTTCATGACGCAGTTGTAGACCTCTACTTGCTGGAGTATGGAAGGATGAGAAGGGGATCTCATTGAAGCCTAACGAATAAAGAATGGCTGAGAAAGAGTGAGTGTGTAGAGGAGGTTTCCAGTAGTGGGACAACCTTAGAATAAAAGGACAGACATTTGGAATTGAGATGTGCAGGAATTTCTTTAGCCGGAGGGTGGTTAATCTGTGGAATTTGTTGCCATATACATATGTGGACGGCAGGTCATGGGGATCGATAACTTATTGATTAAGGTTATAGGGAGAAGGCAGGAGAGTGAGGTTGAAAGAGCAAAATAGATCAGCCATGATCAAAAGGGGTGACGCAGCGGTAAAGTTACTACCTTGCAGTGCCAGAGACCTGGGTTTGACCCTGACTATGGGTGCTATCTGTATGGAGTTTGCACGTTATACCTTTGACCATGTGCATTTTCTCCGGTGCTCCGGTTTCCTCCCACATTCTAAAGGTGCTGGTTTGCAGGTGAATTGGCTTCCATAGATTGTCCCTGATGTGTGGGCTAGAACTGAAATACGGTTGATTACTGGTCAGCACGGACTCGGTGGGCCAGTGGGCCCATTTCCATGCTGTATCTCGAAACTAAATATAATTATGTACTGTGTTATTGGATTATATGATTTATTTGAATAAATGCAGTTTGCAGATTGAGGTGGATGAATAATACCAGTTCAACTTGAAAAATATTAAAACGTTCATTTTCCAACTATTTTGTGTTTGCACATTTCAGGTTATCAAACAGTACTGGGGACCAAAATGGCACATCGCAAGTCACCTCCAGCCCCATTGTCACAATCGCTACTCCAGAAGCTCCACCAAAACCTGTACTGCACCTGCAGACAGGGGCTGAGGCACAACAAGAAGAACAATCGAGTGGGATGACTATTTTCTTTAGTCTTCTTGTATTAGGTATGTGACCGGTACAACGTTTTCTCAATTATTATTCCAGATGTATTCTTCTCGGAAGCAACTCACAATCTGCTGGATGAAGGTGACACATCAATCATTGTCAAATGGTGCTCAGCTCATCGGTTAGAATCATAGTGTCATACAGCGTGGAAACAGGCTGTATGACACTATGGCCTTCGGCCCAACTTGCCGACACCCTCCTACATGTCCCATCTGCACTAGTCCCACCTACCTGCCTCTAAACCTGTCCTATCCATGTACCAGTCTACATGTTTCTTAAATATTGCAATCGAACCTGCCTCAACTACCCCTTCCGGAAGCTCATTCCATGCACCCACCATTCTTTCTGTAAAAAAAAAAAAAGGTACCCCTCATGTGCCTGTTTAATCTTTCCCCCTCACCTTGAACCTGTATCTCCAGGTTCTCGATTCCCTTACTTTGAGCAAGAGACTCTGCGCATTTACCCAATCTAATGTTTTTGTACACCTCTATAAGATCACCCCTCTTCCTCCTGCACTCCAAGCAACATCATCGTAAATCCTCTCTGCACCCTTTCCAGCTTGACAACATCAAACATGGTTTTTCCAGTAGATTGCTTACTATTTCAGATTCTAGCTTCAATATTGTGTGTCTTGTTTTCTTCTTGAAAGTTATGATCATTAAAATATTAGTAGCTGCTGATTTAGTCTAGTTTACAACTACCGTTGTAATTCTCATTGTAATATTGACATTTAGTAAGTAAATGTTCATCACATTAAGTAATCCTATTTCCATAACTCTGGATCTGCATAATTGAATTATTTTCATAACAGTTCCCAAACTGCATAACATTGAAAGAGAGCTGCTTTTTTTTTGTTACCATCTCTCTTATCAATCAAGTTTATCCTCTTTAAATTTATTGACTATTTTCTTTGAGCTCATCTAGCTTTATTATCTTTCTTTTCTTTAACTTTCAAAAGAAAGCTGATAAGCTGTAGAAATGAGAAACAAATGAGAAGACTTCAGGATATCTGTGAAAGTCAACTTTATACGCACTAACTTGTATCAGGTCATGTGATAATTTATATTGCTTGATTATCAACCAAACTAACTGTTTTAAAGTATATTGAATGCAATTTATTATTATTTTTTAAATGAATGATAAATACCATATTCTCTATACACTTAGGACTATGCGGCCAAATTCTGCTCTAATTCCATTTACAAGTTTGTAGTGACACCTCTGTAGTGGGCTAGATCTTGAACGATAACGAGTACAGGAAGGAGATGGAGTTAAATAGCATGGTGTCAAGACAACAACCCATTTCACAATGTCAAGAAAGGTGAAGCGGCTAGTCATTGACTTAATGAAGTGAGATGGTGTACACACCCAACCTGCATCAATGTGCTGAAGTAGAGATTGTCAAGTGCTTCAAGTTCCTAGGCATAAATATCACCAGACATGTATCCTGGTCCAACTGCTTTGATGCTATAGTAAAAAAAAGTACATCAATGCCTCCACATCCTCAGAAGACTCTTCTTCTTGTTCTTGCGAATGAAACATAAACCAAAGGAATAAACCGAAGAAATTTGGCCCCAATGACACTTTGCAGTTTCTACAGATACACTGTGGAAAGCATCCATGGAGATGCATCACAGCTTGGTTAGGCAATCATACTGCTCGAGACTGCAAGAAATTGCAGAGTTGTGGGTAATGCCCGGTGTAATTGCCCATCACGTAAGCCAGCTTCCCCATGTTCTGCTCCCCTCCATCTACCCTATCTGCACATCACACAGCCAACATAATCAAGGACAATTCACAGCCTGGCCACTCGCTTATCTCCCATCTACAGTCAGGCAGAAGATACAAATGCTTGAAAACTTGTTCCACGAACTTCCCGGTAACATTTTGATACCTTTGATTTTCTGCGTTCATAGGTAGACAAAAATGCTGGAGAAACTCAGTGGGTGAGGCAGCATCTATGGAGAAAAGGAATACACGACGTTTCGGGTCGAGACCCATATGTTTCTTTAAAATCCTCACAATTTCTCTGGGCCAATTCCTTTGGTTTAGTGCAGTAAGGGGGCGGGGTGGATAAGCAGATGGTTTGAGATGAAATGAGAAAAAGTGTGAGATAAGGATAGAAGAGGTGCAGCTTATGAAGCCTGAAGGGGTATATAGGTGGGAGGGAATGACAAGGGAGGGTGGAAGGGAAGAACTGGGTATGAATTTAGGTAGAGCAAAAAAAGGGCCGGGGGGGGGGGGGGTCAGCGACAGTATTTTTTCCCATCTGTTCTCGGGCAACTGATCCATTCTGTCAACAATTAGAGAATGGTCCTGAGCTACTGTCAACCTCATTGGTGACCCTCGAACTATCATTGACCTTCACTGGACTTTATCTTGCACACAACGTTATTCCCAACATCATGTGGATGGTTCGATTGTAATCATGTGTACTCTTTCTGCTGAACGGTTAGCAGGCAACAAAAGCTTTTCACTGTATCTCAGTACACTTGACAATAAACTAAACTAAACCTAAAATTGAAGAATTCACCGCTCAAACCATTAGGTTACAAGCTACCCAAGTCAGAGGGTGGTGAATCTGTGCAGTTCATTGCCACAGAAGGTTGTGGAGGCCAAGACAATGGATATTTTTAAAGGCAGAGATACATAGATTCTTGATTAGTACAGGTGTCCAGGGTTATGGGGACAAGGTAGGTGAATGAGGTTAAGAGGGAATGATAGATTACCCATGATCGAATGGTGTGGACTAGAATGGCCTAATATTGCTCCTATCACTTGTGAACATAAATATGAAATGCTGTGCCACCATTTTTCATGTGGCCTCTCTGCAGTCCAGCCTCGTAGTTCAGATCTTTTTCTCCTTGCTTGATGTTCTAACAATGTCAGCCATATCTTGCATATCTAACCTTGTTTTCTCTCCCCCCCCCCTCCATTTTACAGCTATTTGCATCATATTGGTGCGGCTGCTGATCAAATACAAACTGCATTTTCTTCCAGAAAGTGTGGCCGTGGTGTCTTTAGGTAAGCTTGCTATTAATTCTATTTGATACATTTAGCAACATCAAACATAGTTGAAAGAGTGATGGCCGGTGTCTCGCTAAGAGGAAATTTGTTTTGAGGTAATCTGTTCTCCTGCTTGAAATGTCCGAGCGGACTACGGAATATATTTGATGCTCACATTTCTGGGCAGCCCTAGGTCAGAATCAATTTCTTTCTGATGCATGAAGGTACAATCATTATTCAACCCAATATTGGTGTCTGATTGTTAACTCTCACTTTGTTCCAACCATGTATCATTTTATGCTGTGGAGGCAAAGTGCTGGAGTAACGCAGCGGGACAGGCAGTATCTGGAGAAGGGTCTCGACCTAAAACGTCACCCATTCCTTATCTCCAGAGATGCTACCTTTCCCGCTGAGTTACTCCAGCTTTTTGTGTCTATCTTTGGTTTAAACCAGGATCTGCAGTTCATTCCTACACATCTCTGGAGAACTGGATAGGTGATGTTTTGAGTGCAGGTCGAACAGCATATTTATAAAAAAATTAAAAAAATTAAAATCCTTTCTTGTTTTCATAGTTTTAATTACTTCTCCCTGTAATCTGACCTGGCCAACAACTCCCTGAGACAGGTACACAAAATTGCTGGAGAAACTCAGAAGCCTTATTTTAATATTAAGGCTATTAAAAATATTAAGAAGGGTTTCGGCCCGAAACGTCGCCTATTTCCTTCGCTCTATAGATGCTGCTGCACCCGCTGAGTTTCTCCAGCAATTTTGTGTACCTTCGATCTTCCAGCATCTGCAGTTCCTTTGTTGAACAACTCCCTGAGACATCTGTGTTATCTTAATTCTAGTCAAGTTATGCCAAATGCAATCATTCCAGCATCTTCAGACTCTGGACAGGCATTCTTCAAATTTTCACCACAATGTTGTTCACCAGTCACTGCAACAAACGCTGCACCACTCTCTGCACCAAGGAATACACTGGATCAAAAAGCATTTTGCTCAACTTTTTCAACACTATAAGGCGATTTTCTGATGCTCATGTGGAATGGCTCTGGGTATTAACCAAATTAAATGTTTGCCTCTTGTATGCTCCCAATCTAAATTATTTGCTCTTTCTTACCATTTTCTTTCTATTTTTCTCATAGGAATCTTAATGGGTGCTGTGATTAAAATTATAGAATCGCAACATTGGGCGAACTGGAAGGTAATCTTCAAGCGGTTTTCTTTTAGTAAAATCTTCCTTTGTCTGAATTCTTCCCTACAGTTTACAGTTTAGTTTATTGTCACAAGTACCGAGGTACTGTGGAAAGCTTTTTGTTGCGTGCTATCCAGTGAGCAGAAATACAATACATGATTACAATCGAGCCATTTACAATGTACAGAAACATGATAAGGGAATAATGTTTAGTGCAAGGTAAAGTCAGCAAAGTCCAATCAAGGATAGTATGAGGGTCACAAATGAGGTAGAGAGAAATCTATAAATATTTTAATCTTCAGCTCCCTAAAACAAAGGCTATTAAGTTTGAGCTAGCGGTGACAACAATATTGAAGCAAAATGCTGAAATTCCGGTCTTTAGATTTTCCTGTATTAAAGTACTTTGAATACTCTTTGACAACTTATTGTGAATGGCAGGCTGCAATAATCGCAAATAACCAATTACTAACCCCGGATAGTACACAAATATAATTTGTATTGTACCATACACAAAACCATGGAACAAAAATTATGACCAAATGTTGTTGTTGCCGTGAGCTCCTAGTTTTACTGTTAGAAACCGATGCTTAGGAACACTTTTTGATTTCAACCTTTAAATCAGGTTGAAGGACATTCGTGTAGGTGAGTGCAATGGACATTTGAGAAATATGTTAGTTGCTTGCCCTAGACCTTTTTTTAATTTACAAGCGAATCTTACAGTAATTATGGGACTGTTTCCATTTCTACAATTCTACCTTGAAGTTCGTTCCATGTTTTGCCCTTTTTTTAAATATCATGAGTTACCTGATACTCACATTTTACAATGTCACCATGTTTTGAATTTACAATCTTAATTTAAAGTAGCACTTATTTGGCTTCCATACTGCAGACTTCTTTTGTATACCTTTTTGAAAAAATGCATTTTAGTCTACAGTGATGCACATTTATATATAAGTTATTATGTCTTGGACAGATTATGGTGCCTTGATTTTGCAGTGGGTTTTATTATTTTTTAATATATTCATAACCATAACCTGTGAAACGTGAAAATTGCTGACGACAACTCTAAGATGAGAGTTTATTTGTACCTTGATTGGAAAGGATTGGGTGTATACAAGTGGCATACAAGTGGCAAACATTGAATGCTAAGTGTCAGTATTTTTCAAAGGTAATCCTGTGCATGGCGTGCGCATGTGCGTGCTCGTGTGTGTGTGTCTCTATTCCCTTCCAAGTTATGATTTAATTACCAATTTTAAGTTCTACTTATGAGATAGAAAGATTGAGAGGTGATTACACTGGAGCTTATAGACTGATTAACCTAACACTTATTGCTGGAATCTATAATTAAGATTAGAATAAATTGAATACCTTAAATTATTTTTAGAAAGAACCACGTCAATTTATAAATTAAGAGGGTCAGGCCAAGTAAGTAAGTGCAGGTGCTTTGAAATATACTGAATTACAAGAATACTCATCTGTATTTCTGCCAGAGGAAGTGGAAGAGGTGGACACAATTGGCCATCCAGGATAAAATTAAACCCGAGGCATCTTCTCTTTTTGTACAGTCTTTGTACATTCTAAACATCTCCAAAGAGCTCAATGTTTATCATTTGGTGCCACAGTGGGCGGCATGGTGGCGCTGCGGTTGAGTTGCTCCCTTACAGCGGCGGAGACCTGGGTTCGAACCTGACTGCGGGTGCTGTCTGTATGGAGTTTATACGTTCTCCCTGTGACCTTGTGGGTTTTACCCGGGTGCTCTGGTTTCCTCGCACATTCCAAAGATGTGCAGGTTTGCAGATTAATTGGCTTTGGTAAAGATTGTAAATTGTCCTAAGCGTGTGGGATAGTGGTACTGTACGGGCTGATCGTTGGTCGGCGCAGACTCGGTGGGCCAAAAGGCCTCTTTCCACGCTCTATCTCTAAACTAAATTTTATCAAACCGCATCCATTGGAGCCAGGTGTAGGAGTAATGTACACGAGAAGTTGGACTTCCCAGAGTTGTCCCCAGAATAGCTGCCAGTCTTCAGTCAATTCGATTCACTCCATGTGATTTCAAGAAATGGTTAAAGCTATTGAATGCAAGACCCTTGCTGCTGAACCATAATCTATTTGTTTTTTATTCAATAGGAAGAAGAAATGTTTCGGCCAAACATGTTTTTTCTTTTGTTACTTCCACCCATTATATTTGAGTCTGGATATTCACTACACAAGGTAGGTGAAGCAGTGAAGGAGATATAAGAACTGCAGGACAATGCTTGATCTGAAACTATTGTTAATTTTCACGTTGTAAGCAAAAATACATACAAATTTGGCAAATTATGCGCTACATTTATGACTTTATTTAGAGACATTGAATTGATTTTTTTCATGTGAGCAGATACTGCAGATTTCCATCATTTCTGTTGTGCTGGAGGGGCCTAAACTTCACTCCCTGCTGAGTTGGCTATCATCAACTGGCCCATTCTTTGGGAAGTGAACCCAAAATGTCACACACGTGACCAGGTGTCACCACTGAGTAGCACATTAAAAAAATTCTTGTGAGAGATTAATCTTGTTCATTGCTATTTTCCTACCTACAGAACTGCAATGCATGTCTGCTAAAGATATGGACATTCTAGCTTTTGAAAACCTCACAGTTTGTGTAATGCTTCCGTGTGGTGTCACACATGTGACCGGTCGTATTTGGCCTCTGACCCTACACAAACATTGTCAGCATTTAACATATAAAAAATTGACTTGATAAACTGAAAAAAAATGTGAATCATATATACACAAAACCATGTGCCTGTAATGCTTTCAGAATTAGAAGAGATGTGGTCCACAATTTTTCATACTTTTTAGTCACACACGTGACTAAGATTGGACTAATTAATAATCGCTAAATTAAGAATCTGACTTCTATGTGCTGAAACACGATGGCCAGCTGACATTTTAATCGTCCTCTGTGAAGCAGGTCAATGGTGTTTCAGTCAATTCTCTGTGACAGCAACTTAGCCTGCTATGGTGATTGGGGGAATTGAGAAAGGGAGGTTGTTAATTCATGTATCATTGTGTGATAGATATTATCTCATAGAGTCTTACAGTGTGAAAACAGGCCCTTTGGCACAACTTCCCCACGCCCACCAACTACACTGCCCTAGCATCTACACTAGTCCCATCTGCCCACGCTTGCCCCATAACCCTCTAAACCTGTCCTATCCATGTATCTGTCCAATTGTCTCTTAAATATTATGACAGTACCTGTACAAGAGGATTGTGATTGTGACCACCACCAAAGGTGACTGTTGCAACCACAGATCACAATACATAGTCCACGGATGCTGTGGTCTTTGTCAGTGTCCTAAATTCAGTATTCAGTATTTCAGTATTTACTTTAATGTCATTTTAACTGAGTACTTACATACACAGATGTATGATGTTTGTGCACTAAGATAAATTTGTACACTATTGTGGGAGAGTTATGAATAATCTTGGAATCTTTTAATCCACTGTAGTCTCAGACTTTCTCCCTGGAGACCTGTCTTATTATTTTTGTATTAGTGACCAACAAAGGTCTAGGGAGAAGCCTTTAATGTTCATTTTTTCTGTCAGTAGGGTAACTGCGCCATTACATGTGTGAATTGCAGTGGTGAAATGACGCTGGTGTCAGGGTGAATCATAACAAGAGGTGCTGGTCTGAATTTCAGCTGAAAATACAATTGCCAGGCAAACTGGCCATATGATTGTTTGACATTCAATTTCTTCAGCAGAAAATGTCATTTTAACAATGTGAACAGTCTAATTCACACAATTCCCACAAAAACTTTTCACTTTCTTAAAGAGTATTTCAAGTCTGCTTGAAATTAGAGTTTTTCCTTTCCTTGTTTCTCAAATTGCAGTTTATCATCTAAAGCTTTTTTTCCTCTATTTAAGGGAAATTTCTTCCAGAATATTGGATCAATTACGCTCTTTGCTGTATTTGGTACAGCAATTTCAGCTTTCGTTGTAGGTGGTGGAGTGTACTTTCTTGGTAAGGTAAGTTGACTAAACATTTAAACATAGAAAATAGGTGCAGGAGTAGGCCATTCAGCCCTTCGAGCCGTCATCACCATTCAATATGTTCATGGTTGATCATCCAGAATCAGTACCCTGTTCCTCCTTTCTCCCCATATCCCTTGATTCTGTTGGCCTTCTCTCTTGAAAACATCCAGTGAATTGGCCTCCACTGCCTTCTGTGGCAGGGAATTCCTTAGATTCACAACTCTCTGGCTGTAAACGTTTCTTCTCATCTCAGTCCTAAATGGCATACCCCCGATTCTTAAACTGTGACCCCAGGCTCTGGACTCCCCCAACATAGGGGACTACAAAGCAACGTTGGTTATTGGGCTCAATCTTCTATTCGATCTGGTCCTTTAAATAGAAACTCAGAGCAACAGCAGAAATGCATAGAAGTTATCATAATTTATATCATGCATGCTTATACATTCTTTATTAGAACAGGTGTCAAGGGTTATGGGGAGAAGGTAGGAAAATGGGATTAGGAGGCAGAGATCAGCCATGATTGAATGGTGGAGTAGACTCGATGGGCTGAATGGCCTATTTCTACTCTTATAACTTGTGAACTTATCAACATTGCCAATGTACCTGGAATATTGAGGAACTGAAATCAGCAATTGATTAAAGTTGGTGCAATTTGTTTTGTTTAGTTTAGTTTATTATTGTCATGTGTACCGAGGTACTGTGAAAAGCTTTTTTGTTGCATGTTATCTGTTCAGCAAAAAGGCTACACATGATTATTATCAAGCTGTCCACAGTTTATGGATACAGGATAAAGGGTATCACATATAGTGAAATATAAAGTCCAATTAGAGGTAGTTTGAAGATTTCCAATTATGGAGATGAGAGGTCAGGACCGCTCTCTAGTTGGTGAGAGGACTGTTCAGTTGCCTGATAATAGCTGGGAAGAAACTGTCCCTGAATCTGGAGGTGAATCTGTGTTTTCAAGCTTCTCTACCTCTTGCCCGATGGGAGAGGGGAGAAAAGGGAGTGACCAGGGTGAGAGTAGTCCTTGAATATGCTGGTGAGGCAGGTTTGAAGTGTAGGTGGAGTCAATGGATGGGATATTGATGTGCTCAATGGTCTAAGCTGCGTCCACAGCTCTATGCAATTTCTTGTGGTCTTGGATGGAGCTATTCCCAAACCATGCTGTGTAAGACTGGCATGAATTCTTTCTTGTCTGTCCTTGTTAAACTAATTTCTGAAAGATATTCCATAATAAGAGCTTAAGAAGGAACTGCAGATGCTGGAAAATCGAAGATAGACAAAAATGCTGGAGAAACTCAGCGGGTGAGGCAGCATCTATGGAGTGAAGGAACTAGGCCGAAACCCTTCTTCAGCCTGATAGTTTGATGAAAAATCGTTATAAATAGGATTTCTGATATTTTGAACGTTTTCCTGTCTACTAAAGTCATGCTAACTGTTTTCATGGTAAGATTTTGTAGGTATCATAATAGGTTCACGCACTGTCAACTTACAGCTTGATTAAGGATTAAAATATATGGCTGCCTAATTTCAAGTTTTCTCATGGCTCCAGTTGCAGCATACAACACCTGTCAGACCTTTCGCCGGTGGTTGAGTTCCTTACTTTTCATAAGAAGTCCATGACGGGAGACATTTCCCTTGTTAATAAAACAGTATATCTAATAAAATGTTATCGTTAAAAAGAATAGGTTCCATTTATAGGCAGATCATGTTTAACTATCAGCATTGCATGGGGAAACGGATGCCAGATATTCTGGAAGGTACTGTGATTAATGACACTCAACTGTGCCATCATTACTTAATAGAGTACAGAATTAGGCAAGCATATTATATCAGTCCATTGGATGTTGTTACTCTGTGCTTTAAGTGCAGCTAAAAAAATCAATAAACTAGAAATGGATTGGCAATGTACAATGTGTAGGACATGCTGCCTGTCCTGCTGAGTTACTCCAGCATTTTGTGGAGATGCTGCCTGTCCCACTGAGTTACTCCAGCATTTTGTGTCTGCCTTCGATTTAAACCAGCATCTGCAGTTCTTTGTTACACATGTTTAGGAAGGAACTGCAGATGCTGGTCTATACTGAAGCTGGATACAAAATGCTGGAGTAACTCATTGGGTCAGGCAGCATTTCTGGAGAAAAGGAATAGGTGACGTTTTGGTTCAGAACCCTTCATCAGACTGAATGATAGAGTTTGGGGGGGGGGGGTGGGATGGAACGAAACAGGAGGCGAGAAAAGGCAAGAACAAATCGGGGCCGGCAACAGGTATCCTCGGGAGCGATGGAGCAGAGGTGTGTTAATGAGTAGGATAGAAGGATGCAAACAGTGGGACTGTTAAGACGACTAGGTTGGAGAGATAGGGAATGCAGGAGATATATGAAATGATAGAAATCATCGTTCATAAACACTGGGTTTTAAGCTGACCAAGCTAAATATATCTTCATGTGTATTGTGGATCTGATGAAGTGAATATGTTGCTTTGCGAGCCGTCCTCCTAATTATTGTTGTATGTCTCCGTGACAGTCCACAACTGTTGTGGTGTGTAAAACCCATTCATATTTTCAGCGGAGGTGGCTGAATGGTGGACATGGAACACGAGGATAAGACTAACCCTACATCCTTGTGCAAATTAATTGAATCAAGATTACTCGGATATAACGTCAATATGAATACAGCAGGGCTACCATTATTCATTATCATTGTATCAACATGTATTAGGTGCATTATTGATCCACCATGGTTCTTTATCAAGTCTTTGACTCAATTTGGCACAGAATCAACCAAATTCTGACAGTTTCAGAGGATTTTTTCATCTCGACACCACAGCTGAATTATTTGCCCAGATGGGCTTCTGTCTCGCGGCGCAGTCCTTTCCTTTCAGTTTCTCCTTGATGGTTGACTACAAATTCTCAATCGGTTTCGGGTCTTGAGTTACCAGGCCAGTCCAAGACACTTATCCATATTCTGCTGGAAAAATTGGGTCACAATCTTTGATGCGTGGCACAGAGCAGGAATATCTGGAACATCCCAGATGCACCTGGAAAAGTCTTCACCATCTCTGGCACCACTCCTCTCCACAATAGACTGATATATATCATGGCGATCTCATCATTCCATCAACTGGGTGCAGCAGACCAAGACGGTAGTCGCTAATGCAACCCCAGAACATCTTCTTTTCAGGATGTTTGATGAACTGATCGATGTGGCATTTTCTCACTGGCTCTCCGACTGATCTCCAAACATGATGGCTACGTTGGCCCTGAACCAGGAAATGGTTCTCGGCAATAAATGACTCATTTCTCCAGTCCTCCCATGTCCAATCTTCATATTTTAAGGCCCACTGCTATCATTTCAACTTCATTGCTGCTGTTGGAAGTTGTTTTTCACAAGTTTTTTCACAACTGAAAGCAAATTTCATAGAAATCACTGGAAGTAATACTCAGCGAATGAAATATGGCGAGAATAATTTTTTTGAAGAGAATATAGGGTTTCAGAAAAATATAAGAACAAACGGTGAACACAGGAACTCGTCATATGGAAAAAATAGCAAAATCGACCCGTGATTCAATTAATATGCACAAGGATCAACTATATTGATGATGATTCTTGAGGCTAATGTGTTAGGAGATACTTTATTATTGCAATAAAACAGATAAATTGACGAGCATTATCCCAGCACCCCAGCACTAGTTCGGATCATGGCTTACATACTATCAAGTCAAGTTAAGAGAGTTTATTGTCATGTGTCCCAGATAGGATAATGAAATGCTTGCATTGCTGCAGCACAACAGGATATTGCAGTCATAAATGCAGATCAGATCAGTGTGTCCGTATACCATAGAATATATATATACACACATCAGTAAACAGATACAGTGCAATAGGTTGTTATAGTTCATAGTTTGTTTGAAGTTGTGTCTAATGGCTGTGGGGAAGAAGCTGTTCCTGAATCTGGATGTTACAGATTTCAGGCTCCTGTACCTTCTTCCCGATGGCAGTGGACCAGCGATCCCCATACACTAGCACTACCCTACACACTTGGAACAATTTACAATTTTTACCGAAGGCAATTAACCTACAAACATGTACATCTTTGGAGTGTGGGAGGAAACTGGAGCACCCGGGGGAAACCCAAATGGTCACAGGGAGAACGTACAAACTCCGTACAGACAGCACCCTTAGTCGGGTCCGAACCCGGGTCTCTAGCGCTGTAAGGCAGCAACTTTACCTCTGCACCACCGTGCCACCCCGTACAGACCTTCTTGCAATATTTGGGCTGAAAAGTGCTGCTTCAGCTGTAGGACTTGTGCAACTTGGCATTGTAGCGATGTTGGTGCATTTGAATTTAAATTGTGGAGCAAAAATATAAATTATAAGTAAATACCATGACCGAGCCAAGTTAACAATTGCCTTGAGCACCGTTGATGGATGAATCATCTCAATTTCAATAACCATCCCCCAGCACTGCTTTAAAAAAATCATCTAAAAGCTTCATTTAATTGTCACATTGAAAGATTTTTGCTTTATGCTATTTTGCCATTTGGCAGAAAGTTAGACTTTAAAAAGGGCATTATCTGAAATATCCCAGCATTGATTTCAATCCTAATACTTGTTTTTCTCTCTCATTTAGGCTGAAGTTATCTATAAGCTCACAGTGACAGACAGGTAATTATTTCCGCACTCTTTATTATGTATTAAATTCACAACTCTTTATCCTGTTGGGGTCACGCATGTCTTTTTATATCTGGACTTTGTCTGAGCTTATCAAAATATCCCCTTGTTCACTTATTTCCGGCTATGCCATGTCCTGCCCCTCCTCTCTTCCAGCTTTCTTTCCTGCCCCACCCCCATTTCATTCTGTCTGAAGAAGGGTCCTGACACAAAACATCACCTATCCATGTTCTCCAGAGAATTACTCCTGCTGAATTACTCCAGCATTTTATTTCCTTATTATTAAACCAGTATCTTCAGTTCCTTGTGAAAATATTTCCACATAATTATTTTGAGAGATTCATTCTAGGCTTGTGGAATACTTTGAATTATTTTTAAACTGACTCATAGCCACGTTATGGCAAAAAGAAATAGAAATTGAAAGTTCTGCGCACTCTGCCCATCGACATGATGTGGAACAGTGTTAGCTGGGTCCCATGTCGGATGACGTGCTAAAACTGGTAACGTTTTATCTTGAAGATAGACAGTGGGAAAGACTGAGTGACCCCAGAGGGTCAGGCAGCATCCCTGGAGAAAATGATTAGGTGATGTTTCGGGACGAGACCCTTCTTCAGACTGAGAGTCAGGGAGAGGGAAACTAGAGGTTTGAAGAGGTGCTAAGAACAAATGAATGAAAGGTATGCAAAAGGACAAATCAAAGGCTGCAATGATGATCACGGTGGAGCCCACAATGGTCCATTGTTGGCTGTGGAGAAGGTGATAATGAGTGAAACTAAGAGGACGACAGTGAAACTTGATGGACGACTTGGGTGGGGGAGGGACGGAGTGTGAGGGGATGACACAGGTTGCTTGAAGTTGAAGAAATCAATATTCAACTCTAGGTTGTAAGCTGCCCAAGCAAAATATGAGGTGCTCATCCTCCAATTTGCATTTGGCCTCACTCTGACAGTGGGAGGCCCACAACATAAAGGTCAGTATGGGAATGGGAAGGGGAGTTAAAGTGTTTGGCAACCAGGAGATCAAGGTGGACTGAGTGAAGGTGTTCAGCGAAACGATCACCCCGTCTGCATTTGATCTCACCGATATATAGAACTCCTCGAACAGCTGATGCAGTAGATGAGTTTGGAGGAGGTGCAAGTTAACCTCTGTTTAACCTGAAAGGACTGTCGGAGTCCCTGGACAGAGCAGAGGGGAGAGGTATAGGGACAGGTGTTGCATCTCCTGCGGTTGCAGGAGAAGTACCTGGGTAAGGGGTGGTTTGGGTGGGAAGGCATGCGTTAACCAGGCAATGTCTCTTGTGGAAAGCGGAAAGGGATGGAGATGGGATGTGGCTAGTGGTGGGATCCTGTTGGAGGTGACATAAGTGTTGGAGGATTATGTGCTGTATGCAATGGTTGATGCGGTGAAAGGTGAGGACTAGGGGGACCCTGTCCCTGGTGCGACTTGGTGGAGTGGGAGCAAGAGCAGAGCTGTGGGATACCGAGGAGACATGTGCGAGGGCCTTGTCTATGATCGAAGAAGGGAACCCCAGATGGTGGCACCATCGAATGTGGCAGCCTCGCCTGCAGATGTTCATACTTTCATCCTTTAGTCCGTCAAGGTTTTGTTGTGATGGTCTTTTAGTCTTTTTATGTGGGGGGAGGGAGGGGGAAACAGTTTATCACATTCGCTACCTGGGTCGAGAATGCGTCTTTCCACCGAGCCGCATCTTCGCCCCCTCCTCACAGCCTACCACCTTGGTTGGCGCGGCCTTTCCTGCTGGAGACCGGCCAGAGCTTCAGCTTCAGCGGCGGCGCAGTACTGAAGTACCATCGCGGAGTGGCCGATGCCTTATCGAGGTCGCTGTGTTGTAGCTCCGGAGTGTTGGGACTGCCGACTTTAACACCGTGGAGCTGTGGTCTGCGGAGCCTCCAACCGTTGGCTGTGCTGACTTTCACATCGCGGAGGCCTGGGATCTTTCGCCGAGGTCACCAGTGTTGGAGCTCCGCCCAGCTCGGCCTGTGGACTTCGGGAGCCGCGGTGTCCGGTAGGATGTGGCCGATTCGGACACTCCAAGCCACCGAGAGTGTTCTTCTGACGCCGGAGTACCATCATCCAGCAGGAGGGCCTGAAGCATCGGGCGATCCTTAGCGGCGACTGCTGAGGCCTCAAATAGGCCCCGACCACGGGTGAACATGAGGAAGGGGACTGAACTTTTATTGCCTTCCCTCACAGTGGGAAACGTTGATTCCGCTGTGGGGGATGTTTTATGGTAAATTCTAGTGTTGAGTTTTTCTTATTTGTGTGCTGCATGGGAACTCAAATTTCATTACACCAATTGGTGTATGTGACAATAAATGTCCTTTATCCTTTGTCCTAAAGAATGAGGACATCTTGGATGTAATCTTCAGTTGTTTTCAGCAAACATCAGTTTTGTCTTCACTTGCCTACTTTCTGGATATTTAAATGCCATTTATTCTACCTTGAATACATGAATTCATGCTTCCTGGCCAGCATTTGCCACACTCAGTCCACCTTTAATAAAGTCTCTTTTTTTAATGCTGGAACATCTGTTCATGAATACTCTGCTTTTTCTTTTGCAAACTGGCTAACTCTGGCCAGACTGGTTTTCTTGACTATTTAATCAGCCAATCTTGAAAAATCCTGACAGACCAGCCAGCAGGGTTTTGAAAGCTGAATGCTTTTGTATCGTATCTGGAATATATTATCAGATTTGAGAAAATGTTTGCAAATCAGCGCAACTTCCTTCTCCTGTTGATATTTGAACTTGGTTTTCAATGTTTCCTCATGTGGAAATAGAAAGTTAGAACATAGAAGAGATAGGCAATAGATGCAGGAGTAGGCCATTCGGCCCTTAAAGCCATGTGATCATGGCTGATCATCCCCAATCAGTACCCCGTTCTTGCCTTCTCCCCATATCCCTTGATTCCATTATCTTTAAGAGCCCTATCTAGCTCTCTCTTGAAAGTATCCAGAGAACTGGCCTCCACCACCCTCTGAGGCAGAGAATTCCACAGACTCACAACTCCCTGTGTGAAAAAGTGTTTCGTCATCTCCGTTCTAAATGGCTTGTCCCTTATTCTTAAATAGTGGCCCCTGGTTCTGGTCTCCCCCAACATTGGGAACATGTTTCCTGCGATATGCCCATTAACACATCCTTAAGCTTGTATTTTTCATGAATCAAGAATAAATGTTGAATGGAACGTCCTATACACATAATAGTTACTGTATAGTATTTTCTGGACATGTACCTATGGTTTTTGCACTGTTCTTGTATTGCAGTTTTGCATTTGGCTCTCTAATCTCGGCTGTTGATCCAGTGGCGACGATTGCCATTTTTAATGCTCTGAATGTGGATCCTGTTCTGAACATGTTGGTATTTGGAGAGAGCATTCTTAATGATGCAGTGTCTATAGTCCTTACCAAGTAAGCTTGCCATCTTTTTCATATTATATGCACCTCTTTTGATTATTTTGTATTTTGCAAGCAGTAAATGTATTTTGTATTCTGACTTTGCACCGTTTTAGAGTTTTCAGAGATACAGCATGGAAACAGGCCCTTCGGTCCAACAGTTCCATGCTGACCACCAATCAATCACCCTTTCTGTGTTATCTCGCTTTGTCATCCATTCCCTACACTCTTGGGGCAATTCGCGGAGGCCAATTAACCTTTAATCCCGCACGTCTTTGGGATGTGGGAGGGAAAAAAGGTGAGAAAGGGGATGTGAGAAAAAACGTTTTCACCCAGAGAGTTGTGAATTTACGGAATTCCCTGCCACAGAGGGCAGTGGAGGCCAAGCCACTGGATGGATTTAAGAGAGAGTTAGATAGAGCTCTAGGGGCTAGTGGAGTTGAGGGATGTGGCGAGAAGGCAGGCACGGGTTATTGATAGGGGATGATCAGCCATGATCACAATTAATGGCGGTGCTGGCTCGAAGGGCCGAATGGCCTCCTCCTGCACCTATTTTCTATGTTTCTATGAAACCAGGCCTCTCGGAGGATACCCACGTGGTCACAGGGAGAACGGGCAAAATCTACACAGGCAGCACCCGAGGTCGGGTTGAAACCCGGGTCTCTGGCGCTGTGAGGCAGCGGCTCTACCAGCTGCGCCACTGTGCCACGCAGATGAGTTGTTCCAAAGCATGCGGTTATTCTCAAGGAGATTGCTTTAAGAATTTTAATAATCACATAACATTATAATCTATTTGACAAGTCTTCTCTTTATTCCATGATACTGTTTTACAGTTTGCATATAACATTTGGCACAATGGCAACTAGAGCCTTTGCTTCACAGCTCCAACATCATGACCTTTGATGCTGACTATTTGGAGTCTGCATGTTCTCCCTGCGGAGGCTTTCCTCTGGGTGCTCTATTTTCCTCCCACATCCCAAAAATGTGCAGGTTGGTAGGTTAAATGACCACTATTTATTGCCCCTTGTGTGTATATAAGTGGTAGAATCCCAGGGGAGAGATGGGAATGTGAGTTAAAATAGGATTGGTGCAGTAATGGGCGTTTGATGAAGGGACTGGACTTGGACTTGTTTCCGCACTGTATGTCTCTCATTCTATTCTTGACCAGTGTTATGTTAACATAACTTCTGCACATTAATTGTTCTCCATGAAAGACTGCAAACAATGAATGATTGTGTGTGTAGCAACAATGTGTTTAAATGCTCCACTCTAGCACAGCTGAAGGCTTGGCCAGAGAGAATGCTCCTGATGTTAGCGGATGGCAAACATTCCTACAGGCGTTGGCGTACTTCCTCAAGATGTTCTTTGGATCTGCAGCACTTGGAACACTCACCGGTCTCATCTCTGCTTTGATATCTTTTTTTTGGTCGTTCTAATTTATGCAGATCAGCACTTCATATTCCACTAGGGTAGCATCCATCCTAATGGTATGAACATTGAATTCTCCCATTTTAGGTAACTAACCTACAGACACTCGCATCCCCTTTTTCCCTTTTAGACATTCTCTTCTCCACCTATATTCCTTCGTCAGACTTCACATTTTGCAACTATCCTTTTCACACATTCTGGAGTTTAGAGATACTGCGCAGAAACAGGCCCATAGGCCCACCGAGTCCGCGTCGACCAGCGATCCGCGTACACTAACACTATCCTGCACGCTAGGGTCATCTTTGTAATGTTACTGAAGCCAATTAACCTACAAACCTGTACATCTTTAGAGTGTGGGGGGGAAACAGGAACATCTTCAGAAAGCCCATGCGATCACAGTGAGAGCGTATGTACTCCATACAGACAGCACCCATAGTCTGGATCGAACCCAGTCCCTGGCGATGTAAGGCAACAACTTTACCGCTGCACCACTATGCTGCACTAAACATGCTGGCACACCTTTTAATAGTTTCATCTCTCGCCTGTATCCCCACCTCACCTGTACCCACCTATTACTTGTTAGCCTTGGTCCTGCTCCCAGTTTTCTTTCCCCTCTTCTACAATTAGTCTGGAGAAGGATCAGACCCGAGACGTCACCATCCATGTTATCCAGGGATGCTGCCTGACTCTGAAGTACTCCTGCACTTTTCTTGTACACCAGCACCTACAGCTATTCAAATGTATATATTCTTAATAATCTGGTGCTCAAAATGTTAATAGAAATACATTTACAACAAGACTTAGCTAGAGTTTCCTCCCACATGCTCTGGTTTTCTCCCACATTCCAAAGATGTGCAGGTTTGTAGGTGAATTGGCTTCTGTAAATTGTCCCAAAAATGCAGGATAGAAATAGTGTATGGGTGATCACTGGTCATGGACTTGGTGGGCCGAAGGGCCTGTTTCCATGATGTATATCTGAACTAAAACTAAAAACTAAAGCTATAATATAAGTTCTTGACATGTTACCTTACTAACTTTGTGACATTTCAAAAGAGTCGCAGCACACAAAGTCCTTTCTTCACCTCGTGGTTCTCTTGTGAACTTGCTCTACTGCAGTATGATTAATTAAATGCTTGATTGATGTTCCCTTTTCATATCCTTCACCTTGGGCCTAAACCCACTTTCAATTAGTAAATTGAAATATTCCTCTGAAATATTGCAGAGGAATTTTAATAAAATTCAAGTACTTTATACAGTTGGTACAAATGCCCTCTGTGATCCAGTTCTATAAATCTGGACATCTGCATTTACAATTTACTTTTGGTGTAACCGAGCAGGACAGAGTCGTTGGCAAATAAATCTGTAACTGAGTTATTGCAGCGCATTGCACTACAAAGCATTGGCTCTGGGACAGCTGCTTTGACTATGAGACAGCTGCGTTGGCTTTGCAAGTTGAAAGGAAACAGCATTAGCTTCCACAGATTAATTGGCTCTCGGATTAGGAAATCTACATGGTGAACTTTTGCCAGGTAACATGACGCAAGTAACTGGCGGTCCTGACTACGTAATGGCAGCACGGTGGCGCAGTGGTAGAGTTGCTGCTACTTACAGTGCTTTTAGCACCAGAGACACGGGTTCGATTCCGACTACGGGTGCTGTCTGTACGGTGTTTGTACGTTCTCCCTGTGACCTGCGTGGGTTTTCTCCAGGAGCTCCGGTTTCTTCCCACACTCCAAAGATGTGCAGATTTGTAAGTTAATTGGCTTGGTAAATATTGTCCCTCGTGTGTGTGTGTGTGTGTGTATAGGATAGTGATAATTTATGGGTATGACTGGTCAGTGTGGTTTCGATGGGCCAAAGGATCTGTTTCCGCACTGTATCTCCAAATTAAAAGTAGCCACACATTGAAATGAATGGGAGAAAGATAAAATGCATATTTCATATGATTTGATCAAGTTGATTTTAATGTTTAATTTTTGTTTTTTATCTTTAGTTTAGTTTAGAGATGGTGTGAAAACAGGCCCATCAGCCCAGCGATCCCCGTACACTAACACTATCCTACACAGAAGGGACAATTTTATAATGTTACCAGAGACAATCAACCTAAAAAACCTTTATGTCTGTGGTGTGTGAGAGGACACAGGGAGAACGTACAAACTCCATACAGACAGCACCCGTAGTCGGTATCGAACCCGGGTCTCTGGTGCTGTAAAGCAGCAACTCTACCATTGCTCCACTGTGCCACCACTCCTGAATGATTTAATATAACCTTTTTTATTTTGACAGTAATAAATCAGTTATAGATTTGTGCGAATGTCTCTGTCCTGTTAGATTAGATCAAATGAAAAATGTATAACCTTTTTTATTTTAATAGTGCCCGAGTGTTTTGAAGGCTAGTCAAGAATTTTAATTGCCCCCTGAAGTGGGTCTTGACCCGAAACGTCACCCATTCCTTCTCTCCAGAGATGCTGCCTGTCCCGTTGAGTTACTCCAGCATTTTGTGTCTGCCCTCCATGCTGACCACAATCCAGAAGCAGGCAACCAATGATATTAGGACCGCTGAAAATCTGCTCCATGTCAAGTGACGTAAATGAGAGTTTCAGAAATAGTTTTAAACATGGACCAACCCCACTGTGTGCCCCTGCATTGAGTTTTGCATTGTGTCGGAAGGAACTGCAGATGCCAGTTTAAACCGAAGATAGACACAAAATGCTGGAGTAACTCAACGGGACAGGCAGCATCTCTGGAGAGAAGGAATGGGTGACGTTTTGGGTCGAGACCCTTCTTCAGACTCTGACCTGAAACGTCACCCATTCCTTCTCTCCAGTGGTGCTGCCTGTCCCGCATGAGTTACTCCAGTATTCTGTGTCTATCTTTAGTTTTGGATTGGTGAGCGGAATTGAAGAGTGTTGCAATTTACAACACGGAATTGTGTTATTTTGTATGTGTCTCGTGCAAGTGAGCATTTGTTCTTAATATACAAGAATCTACCTGTTGAAGCACATTGACCTCCGAAAGACACCATCACTGGAATTTGGAATGATGATCATCTTTGCCTATCTCCCTTATGGGCTTGCAGAAGGCATCAAGCTCTCGGGTAAGGGTTTTCTTAATACCTGTGCTGTTGTTTGTCCATGTCCATATATTATGAGGGGCAGGTAGGCCTATATTCGTAGTGTAATTAACGTAAGTATTTGGAACTGTAAATTTCGGTGACTAAGACACTTGTTTGAACTTTAAAATCCCAAATAATTTGGAAATGTGTAACTTTTGCTTTGTGTATGGTAAACCTGTAGCATATTTTCCATTCAGTGTTATCTATCTGTGTGTGTGTTCATGTCCATATGTTTTTGGGTTTTACTATCATGCCTCATTTGTTCCTCCAATTCATACTTTACTATAGATAAGTTTTATTTGCACTGCTAAAACCCAAATAATATCCTCCACAAAAATATTGCAGTTATAAACTTTGGTATACATTTTCAATATGGCTATAATCCAACTAGGTTAGAGCACAAGCATATGGAACATAGAACAGTGCAGCACAGGAATAGGTCCTTCGGCCCACAATGTCTAGGTGCCGAACATGATGCCAAGATAAACTAATATAAGAGAATGTAATAGGAGAACTCGTCTTTGAAAACCTCAATCCTACTCCATAATTCAGCCAGAACATGGTTGATCTTTAGTTTAGTTTAGAGATACAGCGCGGAAACAGGCCCTTCGGCCAACGTTGTCCGCACCGACCAGCGACCCCCACACACTAACACAAGCCTATACACACACTAGGGATAATTTACATTTATACCAAGTATACAAACCCAAGCCAGTTAACCTACAAAGCTGTACGTCTTTGGAGTGTGGGAGGAAACTGAAGAACTCGGAAAAAACCCATGCAGGTCAAGGGGAGAACAGACAGCACCGGTAATCAGGATTGAACCTGGAGCTCTGGCGCTGTAAGGCAGCAATTCTACTGCTGTGCCGGCCGTGACACCGCTTTCTCTACTGACTTAACACTGTTTTCCTCCTCCGCCCTCTTAATCTCTCGATTTCATTTACTATCCAGAAACCCGTCTCTCTCCATGTTTAGCTCAATCAATGTCTCGGCCTACTCTGCACACCAAGTCCAATGATTCATCTTGTTTTGAGTGAAGCTTCGCTTCGTTCTGGTCCGAAACTGCCAAACCCTTATCTTGAGATTGCGTCCCACAGCCAGGTGAAGGGTCATTCCTTATCTATCCTGTCGAATCCTGCAAGAATCTTCTGTTTTGATCAGGCCATGTCCCATTCTTCCAAACTATGGACAATAAAGACCTGTCTGTCTGTCTGATCTCTTCATGTCTGATAGTCCTGCCATTCCAGGAACCAGTTTGGTGAATCTTTGGTGCACTCTTTCTGTGGTAGTTTTGTGCTTGGTTAGGGGTGTAGAGCTGAACTCAGTTCTACAGATGGGGTTTCACTAAATCCTTGCCAATATAGTAGGACATCTTTACCATTGCACTCAAATCTCTTTGAACTGTAGGTCAAGGTGCAGTTTGCTATTCTATTTGCCTGCTACACCTGTTTGTTATCTATGAAGTACCTATTATGGCCATGTAGATGGCTTTGAACATCAAAACGAAATGCCACTCTTTCAGGAAATATCAAACGCGCAAGTACTTTTTCCAGAGAACCCACCCTGGTCTTTGTTTTTAGAAGCACCTCTGCTTAAAAAATCTCTTGTGTTATACCTACAAAATGTTGTAATACAAGGAAGAGATACCTTAGCATCACAGAAGACTGCTGCACACTGGCCTGAGTCCGGTTATTCGTCTATAAACGCCTATTCCTCAGCTTCTCAGAATAGATACATCTGTAGTCACTGGAGATGACATTTCCTCTTCCCTTGAGCATTATTCGCATTACTGTCAGCCTGCACGAACACTGACACTAGGCTCCTTCACTTCTTTCAGGGATTTCGAAAGCTTAAAGGCCCATGGATATAATAACAAAGTTTTTTGTAATGCAATTTCAATGACATGGTGTTGTACTTAGTTTAGATTATTTTATTTTATAAAACTTGATTTAAAAAATACCTGCCCTTTCTGTTTGAACCAAAGTAGACACTGAGTCCGCGCTGATCAGCGATCCCCGCACACTAACATCCTACACACTAGGGACGATATACAATTTTACCAAAGCCAATTATCCTGCATCCCTGTACATCTTTGGAGTGTGGGGGCGAAACCAGAGCACCCGTGAGAACGGTCACAGGGAGAACGCACAAACTCCATACGGGCAGCACTCATGGTCAGGATCGAACCCGGGTCTCCGCCGCTGTAAGGCAGCAACTCTACCGCTGCGCCACCGTGCTGCCCTTGCCATTCACCAACTTCCAAATGGGCATTTCTATGCTCTAGTCACAGCAATGTTCCTGATACCTCTTAGGATTACTGACACAATAGAAAGCAGATGAGCAAAAAATTTGGCTTGGATTGTCGGAAAATCAAAAGGAAAATAAATATGTTAATTATTCCCATGGATGTAAATGTTTTACTGATCTAGCCATTGACAACTCAAAAATAATCTGGGCACATGAATTTTGCAAATACAGCTAATGTATGAAATAAATAGGGAAAATACTGGAAATATTCAGCATGTCCGGCAGTTTCTATGGGAAAGCCTTAAAATATTATAGTTGAACAGCTTTTTAGGCAAGATTAATCTTATAAATAAATGTCATAAATTTGATTGGATAACGTTTTTGAATATAAGCTTTATTTCTTTTAAATTCACCAATGAACATTAATGGAACATTTACAATGATATCTTGAACATTTACAGTTTCCTAGCTCTATTATAATAATAAATTCAGCTGTTCTCAGAGATAAAAAGGACAAGATTGGTGTATTTTAGCAGCAGTTTTACTTCAAGTTGCTGCTATTGAAATCAATTCAAATAATTCTACTGCATTACTCATACTGTGAAAGCCATCAACGTAGGGTAGGTTTAATCAGTCCCCCCCCCCCCCCCCCCCCGATCTTTATAATTAAAGAAGCAAATTGACATTAGTCACAGATAATAAGTAACTATTGTTATAGCGAAAACTAATCTCATTCGGAATTGTTAATTGAGGGAGAGAAAATGCATTTCTATGAGACATCCACATTTAAATGTGTTTTTTTTTCATAGATTCCTAATGATTCCCCAAGGCAGAAATTCCTACCTATTGCTAAAAATGCACAGACTGGAAATGAAATATAGGATTTTCCTTTATTTAAGCCTTTAGTCTTTAGATTAGTTAATCCATTTGAGATGGTGATTATTTCCAAAATGATTGTTAAATGGTTCATCTTCAGACTTGAGCAAGAGGATGAGAGAGCTTGGCGTACCGTAGACCAATTTACAAGAAGCAGGACATTGGTTCTTAGTTTCTGTCTTTCTATTGAGTGGTATTGTCTGTTTCTAACTCTAATATTGACAGATTCTTGATTAGCAAGGGTGTCGGGGTTTATGGGAAGAAGACAGGAGAATGGTGTTGAGAGGGAAAGATAGACCAGCCACGATTGAATGGCAGAGTAGGCTTGATGGGTCGAATTACCCAATTCTGCTCCTGTAACCAATGAACTTGAACTAAATCCATGAAAAAACCATTGCACAACAATGAAAACAACCATGTTGGATAAAATAACATGTGATCTAGGTTTAGATATATTGTCACATGTACGGAGGTACAGGGAACGGCTTTGATTTGCACGCTATTCATTTGCATAATATCTTTTGTGTTTTTCACGTTATTTAAATATGATTTTGTTCCTTTTTTTACAATAATGCCATTTATGTTTTTGATCTTCTGGGAATTTTTAATTTAGTAACCTTTTTTAATTATGTATGGCTGCAGTGGATTTAATGGAAACCAAAGTAATTCTACCTTTCTAAAATATTGCCTAATTTCTTGATTGACGTCATAGCTGCTTGAACCAAATGTCACAAGAATATCGCTAAAATGGTTTATTTTTTGAAATATACCATCGCAAATTGCACTTTACAGCGATGGTCACAGCGATGGTCTAAAAATATGACCATCGTCAAATTCATTCATATGGCCTGACTGCAAATTCAGTGGTCTTATTTTTTTAAGACAAATGGCAGACAGAGTACTTACAGCTTTTATTTATGTAATTGGATGAACTTCTCTATATAAATCTTACTGGTTGCACTTAATTTTAACGACTACTTTAACCCATAAATTTAAATGACTTTTATTTTAGTGTGTTATTAATACGTACAACTTCCCCTGTCAAATTTCTATTTGTCCTTTGTCTGCAGGAATCATGGCTATACTGTTTTCTGGCATAGTGATGTCACACTATGCTCACCATAATCTTTCCCCGGTTACTCAAATCCTTATGCAGCAGACACTGCGGACAGTTGCATTCATGTGTGGTACGTACTCTTTCATGGGGATACGGTTTTCTGCTTTTTCATGTGAAACTTCACTTTTGAACATCAAAAAAAATTGTAGATGATAGAAATCTGAATTGAACATAGAACAGCAGAGCGCAGGAACAGGCCGAAGATAGACACAAAAGCTGGAGTAACTCAGCGTGACAGGCCGCATCTCTGGAGAGAAGGAATGGGTGACGTTTCTGTTCGAGACCCTTTTTTTCCTGGAACAGGCCATTTGGCCCACAATGTCCACGCTCAACATGATGCCTAATCAAACTAATTTCCTTTGTTTGCACATGATCTGCATCTATCCATGTGTCCATCCAAAAACCTCTTGAATGCCATTATTGTATCTGCCTCTTCCACCACCCCTGGTGGTGCATTTCAGGCACACGTTGCCCTCTTTTTTTTAAAAGATCAAAAAACTTTCCACACACATCTCCTTTCATTATGACACACCACATGTGTTAATAAAGTATCTTTCATGCATTCATTCATTTAGTCATTCCTTTTTAAATGTTGCTCTTTTCCCCGAAAAGCTATGCCTTCTAGGCTTTTACATTTTCACGCTGGGAGCAGCAATCATACGGAGGGAAAAAACGGATAACATTTCAAGTCAAAGAAACTAACTAAAAAAAGCTGAATGTTATTTGGAAAATGACAGCATAATATTTAAAATTCACAACACAATGAGAACCTATAAAGCAAGCAAAATATTATGTTGGTGGTAAAATATAGTGTTTGCAAGTGATGAAAGTGTAATCTCTGCTTCATGGAGAAGGACCACAATTGTGGACTCAGAGTTGTCCATGCTCGAGAGACACAGCATGCAAAGGCACTTTGGCCCATTGAGTCCATGCCGACCATCGATTGCCTGTTCATATTAGTCCTCTGTTATTCCACTTTCTCAACTATGTATACATTAGGGAAATTTACAGAGGCCATTGGAAGAATGTGCATATTTTATACAGACATGGGTCTCTGACGCTGTGAGGGACCAGCTCTGCAGCTGTGCCTCGGTGCTGACCATATTCTGAAATGCTTTGATAAAGTGCAAAATATTTTAGAGAGGAACAGTTTTAAATTAACATCACGGTTTATGTTACTGTGGACAGATCATTTGATGGTCTGGCCACTCTAAATATGGAGAAGGTTTAGTAATTTGAAACTGAGAATTCTCAAAACAAGTTTTGTAAAAAGAGAATGAAAACCATATTAATCAAAATGCTATAAATAGGATGATGGTTTATGGTACCTGTGCAGAGAATACCTTTGGTAGTAACTATTCCAGTAAACAATTTTCATTTTGCATTTGTGATGTCTAGTTATTTTTTTAATTGGAGATGCAAGGAGCTGCAGATGCTGGTTTACAAAAAAAAAAAAAGACAAAGTGCTGGAGTAACTCAGCAGGTCAAGCAGCCTAAGTTACTCCAGCACATGGTGTATTTTATTTAATTGTTGTATTAGAAGTTTCAGACAATTGTGCAAACATTTAAGGCGGACGTTGGAGGGAGAGAAACAAAGATTTGCAGAAAGATTCTTGAACTCGAAGTTAAATCACAGGGAAATCTATAGAAGTTATGCTTCTATTCCCTGAGATTGAAAAGGGTACAAAATTGTCAAGATTATAAGGGGAACTTGTCGATAAATTGGGGAAACTAATTTGTCCAGAATGGAATTCTAGATCTAAATATCATGTCTGGCAATTGTAGTCATGGGTTGCAGGTATAAAGTGAGGGAGCACTTTCCCATAAGGTGATGTTGTCTTGAAATGTGCTTCCCCAAATAGCAGCTGCTATGGGATTGTTCGCTTTAACATTCGAAGAGTTTTTAATCAACAAAAGAATGTCAGGGCAGATTTGAGGGGCAAAATTATGTTTTTTACTTCCCCCTGTACTAGTGTTCTTCAGAGGAATTTTGTGCACTCCATCTGAGCTAGAGTTAGAACTGTCTTTGAGCCAAAGGAAAATTTACAGGTCCTTACCCGGCCTCCAACTTGGTGTATGATCCTTTTTCCGAACCACACTTTAAAACTAACAACTATACTTTATTTTCACAGAAACTTGTGTTTTTGCTTATATTGGGCTGGCAATATTCAGCTTTCCTCACAAGTTTGAGATCTCCTTTGTTATTTGGTGCATTGTGAGTATATATTTTTATATTTCCTTTTTGATGAATTATTCTAGAATTTTTATGCACTGTTCTATTCGCTGATGAATTGGTTGATGTGTTACGAGAAGAGAATAGATATGAATGTGGGCTGTGGTAATAGCATTACAAAGGCATGGTAAGTAAATAAAGCAGACTGAATAATTCAGAGTAAATGAGAATATTTGACAATCTGATCCATTTGTAAAGAGACTTGTTATATCAAATCAACACAAAATAATTGTGACATAAATATTAGAAATTATCCCATGTTTTTAAACTGCTGGTCTGAAAGTTATTTAAACAAATGATCTCAGCTAAATATTCACTAAAAATTCCACCATTTGGCAGAGTTTGTTTTTTGTAAATTAATTGGAGCCTTTAATGTCCTACTTTATTGTGCAAGATTATATTTTTCACCCGCAGGTGTCTTGGTACATTCTATTTACAATAATTTGCATTATATCAGAATTAGCGTCGTTACTGCCTCCACTCAAATGCATTTCAAGATTCACATTTGGATTAAATACTTGTTTCACTTATTGCTTTCCAATTAACTTTCCAATGCATTGTTATCTTAATTTATTAACAAAGGACGGCAGATGCTGGTTTATACCTAAGATAGACACAAAGTTCTAGAGTAACGCAGTGGGTCAGGCAGCATGGTCCCGCCTCAAAACGTCACCCATCCTTGTTCTCCGGAGATGCCACCTGACCCACTGAGTTACTCTTTGTGTCTATCTTTGTTATCTTAATTCCTGGTCACTTTTCTACCCGCACCCCTCTCTTCAAATGCAAAGTGAGAAATTTAATTGGTCATTAAGATACAATAACATTTAAAACACATTTGGACTGGAACATGGATGGGAAGGTTTTAGAGGGATATGGGCAAATGCGTGCAGGTGAGACTAGCATAGGTGGGGGATCTGGGTCAGCGTAGCGAAATGGGCTGAAGGACCCGTTTCTGCGCTGTTTAACTGTATGACTAATCAAATCATGAGGTTTGTGCACAAGATATAAATAAGCCGATCTCTCCTTTTATTTAATAAAAAAGGATGTTGATTAATCTCGCCAGCCATACTCGTGCCTGTGAGTCAGATGATTGCAATTCGTTCTTCAGTGACTCGAACACAAGACTCAGTGATGTCGGTGTAGGAATAGTATGCTATCACATCTGATGTTTTTTAACTGAAACACAAATCAAACCACTGTGTACAGTACAGAATGACAGGCTCTTTATAAGAAAGCAATATTCTGAATTTTCCTGTGTTTTCCATCTAATTTGCTTATTTCATATTAGCAAGCAGTAGGGTGGCGCAGCGGTAGAGCTGTTGCCTTACAGCACCAGTGACTGGGTTTGATCCTTACTACGGGTGCTGTCTGTACGGAGTTTGTACATTCTGCCTGTGACCGTGTGGGTTTTCTCCGGGTGCTCTGGTTTCCTCCCACACTCCAAAGATGTGCAGGTTTGTCAGTTTATGGGCATCTGTAAATTGTCCTTTGAGTGTAACATAGAACTAGTTTGTTGTGCCTCAGACTTCCGTTGTGTGTGGTCAGAGTTGATTTGGATATCTCGTATCCTGCTTTGACGCACGCCCCCATGCAAAGTTAGCACGGAGGATTGCAATAACCAGTGAAAGACACAGTAGCAGTCCCTTGCAAGTCCTAAGCCTAAATTCACGTTTGAAGAACAGCATTCAGTTTTGTTCACCCTGCTACGGGAAGGATGTAAGCTGGAAAGAGAAGATTTACGAGGATGTTGCCAGGACTTGAGGGTAAAATAGCATACAAAGGAAACTTCTTGATTAGCACAGGTGTCAGGGGTTATGGGGAGAAGGCAGGAGAATGGGGTTAGGAGGGAGAGATAGATCAAGCCATAGACTTGATGGGCCAAATGGCCTTATTCGACTCCTATCCCTTATGACCTTGTGACAAATATTTATTGCCTTATGACCTTGTATGCAAAGGCAATATGGTGCAGTGGCATTGAATTATCTCTGAGTGGATACATCTCAAGTTACGAGAGGAATTTATGACGCAGATAATGCCAGCATAAAACTACCACAAATGTGCCTCTTTAATTTTATAGAGTAATGCATTATAATACACATAATGCAAAACACTTAACTTCATAGCTATCATTAAAAAAATAAGCTAAAAAACTGTCTTGCTGAAAATGTTCTGCTCTGCTTGGACAGTACTTATATTTTGTAATCAATACAACGTGCAAGTAATCATATGGTGGAGGCAGTTAAAAGACATTACGTTAATTTACTGCATTAGTGCATTCAGTTATGATGGAAGTTCTTAGAAAGGGCTGATAATTGGCTTTGCACACATTTAGAGCTCAGATTTGAAGAATCATCTGTGATCAAAATAATAAAGGGGGAATGCATTGCATCATTACTCAAACTGAAAAGTGTAGTCACATAGAAAAATAGGTGCAGCATTGGACCATTCGGCCCTTCGAGCCAGCACTGCCATTCAATATGATCATGGCTGATCATCTAAAATTAGTACCCCGTTCCTGCTTTCCCCCCCCCCCCCCCATCCCTTGATTCCTTTAGCCCTAACAACTAAATCTATCTCTCTCTTGAAAACATCCAGTGAATTGGCCTCCACTCCCTTCTGTGGCAGAGAATTCCACAGATTCACAACTCTCCGAGTTTTTCCTCATCTCGGTCCTAAATGGTCTACCCCTTAATCTTAAACTGTGACCCCTGATTCTGGACTCCCCCAACATTGGGATTTTTTTTTCCCGAATCTAGCCTGTCCAATCTTTTAGGAATTTTATGTCACGATTTATCAGAGAGAATTTCTTCACTCAAGGAATTAGTAATCTGACATATCCAATATCACACATGAATGCTGAAAGCATTAGATTGATTCAATAGGCTGTGACAGAGGTGGAGTGTTTTTTTCTTTCTAGATGTCCAGAGACAATCATGATGCATCATTAGCATATTATTCATACAACAATGAACTGATCTTTAGTGATGTATTCCTGCTTTTAAAACCAGTTACACTCTCCTTTTGTATGGTCATTGTTAATGATTACCAGCAAATTAGCAGCTTGATCAATTACTTATAAATGTTGTAAATATTGATAATATTTAATTTAATCTAAAAAAGAATATTATCCTAGATAGACACAAAATGCTCGAGTCACTCAGCAGGACTGGCAGCATCTCTGGATAGAAGGAACGGGTGACGTTGCAGGTCAAGACCCTTCAGACTAACCTAGTTTGTGCTTCTGTTTAGTTCCGGCATCCATAAGGAATGAGTTACCTGCTGCACACTGTTTGTTGTGCCTCAGACATCCGTTGTGTGTGTGGTCAGAGTTAATTTGGTTAACTCATATCCTGCTTTGACGCACGCCACCATGCAAAGTTAGCATGGATTCATGAGAGTTTATTGTCATGTGTCCCAGTTAGGACAATGACATTCTTGCTTTGCTACAGCACAACAGAATATAGTAGGCATGAATACTAATGAACAGATCAGTGTGTCCATATACCATTATATAAATATATACACACATGAATAAATAAACAGATAAAGTGCAAATAAACAGATAATGGACTATGAATGTTCAGAGTTTTGTATGAGTTGAGTTTAATAGCCTGATGGCTGTGGGGAAGTAGCTATTCCTGAACCTGGATGTTGCAGTCTTCAGGCTCCTGTGTCTTCCACCTGAAGGTAGCGGGGAGATGAGTGTGTGGCCAGGATGTGTGGTTCCTTGATGCTGCTGCCAGCCTTTTTGAGGCAACGACTGCGATAGATTTAATCCATCGATCTATCGGAGGATTGCAATAACCAGTAAAAGACACAGTACCAGTCCCCTGCAAGTCCGAAGCCTAAATTCAAATTTGAAGAACAGCATTCAGTTTTGATCACCCTGATACGAAAAGGATGTCATTAAGCTGGAAAGAGTGCAGAGAAGATTTACGAGGATGTTGCCAGGACTTGAGGGTAAAATAGCATACAAAGCAAACTTCTTGATTAGCACAGGTGTCGGGGGTTATGGGGAGAAGGCAGGAGAATGGGGTTAGGATGCAGAGATAGAGCAGCCATGATTGAATGACGGAGCAGACTTGATGAGCCAAATGGCCTAATTCTACTCCTATCCCTTATGACCTTATAATCTTGTATGCAAAGGCAATAAATATTTGTCACAATAATTTCAATATGTGAAGTTAATGTATGCATTAATATATTGAAATCACTATTGTTTATATTAATTGAGTTTAAGATAAATAATTCATTAGATTGGTGCACGTACTGGTTATTGGAGAATTGTGTCTTGGGGGGGCACAGTGGCCCAGCCAGTAGAGCTACTGCCTCATAGCTCCAGCACCCTGGGTTCAGTCCTGGCCTTGCTGTAGAATTTACATATTCCCTCTGTGACCGTGTATTCCCCAGAGCTCGAATTTCCTTCCAAATCCCAGAACTGCATGGGTTGGCAGGTTAATTGGCCTCTAAAAAAATTGCCCTGAGTAAGTCAATGATAAAATCTGGAAAAAGTCTTTGGGGTAGTTTACAAGGGGAAATTAATGAGGGAATGGGATTGATGAGATTTCTGTCCTCAGCAACCTGGCTGAGGCCACCTCTTGTATCCTAAGAAAAAAAGTACTAAAATGTTAATTACAAATGAAAGGTAATCCTCACAAACAAGTTCAAGTATCTATTTTTTAATAAAAACTGCATTTAGAATGTCTGTAGTGCCTAAACAAAGCTGCTACTTTTGGTTTGTAATTGATAGGTTAGCACACAACAAAAGCGTTTTACTGTACCTCAGCACACGTGACAATAAACAAAACTGAACTGATATATTGGTAGTGCTTGGCACTCTGCTAGAATTGATTTTACAAAGCAATGTAACTTTACATTGCAATTTTCTAACACAATGCTATTTATTATCAATGCCTCCACTAAAAATTACATTTTTATTTACAGGTTCTTGTCTTATTTGGCAGAGCATTGAATATATTTCCCCTCTCCTTCCTTCTGAACTTCTTTCGAGATCATAAAATAACTCCTAAAATGATGTTCGTCATGTGGTTTAGTGGTATGTGATTTTCTGAATTTGTGTTCTTTTCAATATATTTTTGATATATTTGAATTAATATTTCAATTTTACAAAACTGAATGTAAATCATTATTATAAAATATGTTCATGCTAGTTCTACTGTAGAGTTCAGCATTATCAGGCCACTTGTACCTGCTGTCCCAATTCATAAAGTTGTGGTTCAGCTTCTTTGTTAATGCCTCTTTAGAACTAATGTGAATGAATGATCGATGGTCAGAGTGGACTTGGTGGGCTGAAGGCCCATTTGCCGCTCTATCTCTAAACCTAAGTGGAAAGAGTGTGGGAGGAAACTGGAGCACCGGGGGTTGGGAGAATGTACAAACTCCACACAGATGGCACCCGAGGTCAGGATCGAACCTCTCTTGTGCTGAGAGGCAGCAACTCTACCAGCTGCATCAATGTGCCGCCCATGTCTTGAAAGACATTGTATAAATCCAAGAGAGAAATGCAAGAAACTGCAGATGTTGGTTTACAAACAAAAACCTCTGGAGTAACGCAGTGGGGCAGGTTGTGCAGGATAGGTGACATTTCAGGTCAGGACCCTTCTTGAGACTGAGGAGTCTAAATAAGGGTCCCAACCCGAAATGTGACCCGAACCTTTGTTCTCATTCCTGTTCGGTGATGAATGTGATTGCCCTACCCTGTGAAATATAGCCTAACAATTATTTTTTGTGAACTTCAGATGACCCACCAATCTTACTGAGTTGTGGACTTCATGTTAGTAAATGGAAACAAAAGTAAACAGGTTGATCTTTAGTACATTATAATTTGATAACTGTCTAATGTTTTAAAGCAAGAGTTTTTTCAGTAATTATAACTTAGATGTTTGTTCAAATCACAGTTCTATTCTTAATAAGCCTCATTTTGAGTTGGGTTCATAAGTTAATGTTCTAGGAGCAGAAGTAGGTCATTCAGTCCATCAAGTCTACTCCGCCATTCAATCATGGCTGATCTATATTTCTCTCACAACCCCATTCTCCTGCCTTCGCCCCATAACCCCTGACATTGATTCTCATTAGTTCAGACTAACTCCTTATAAAATTTAAAGAGTTACCATGAATTTTAAGCTTCTTATTCCTTTACGAAATGTCACATTTTAATTTACTTTTTTAATTATTAGGTCTTCGAGGTGCCATTCCTTACGCCTTGAGTCTACATTTGGAGATGGAGCCAATAGCGAAACGTCAGCTGATTGGAACAACCACAATAATTATTGTGCTTTTCACAATTCTGGTCTTGGGTGGCGGAACAATGCCTCTGACCAGGCTGTTGGATATTGAGGATCCCAAAACCCGTCGAAGGAATAAGAAAGATATCACGCTCAGTAAAACTGAGAAAATGGTATTTGAGTCGGCTTATTCCTCTTTGTATGCTTTGGTGCTTATTGTCTTAATATAGGAATCATGTTGTAGACATTAGACCGGACAGCTGAAGACAGCACAAAGTTGAATAGAACACCAAAGTAACAGCAATACAATGTGACCTGTAAGCTTGAGTGCTTGGCTTGTAACTGAGGTGGAATCCAGAATTTCACATGTACATAGGGAGGCACAGTGGTGCAGCAGTAGAGTTGCTGCCTTACAGTGCCAGAGATCTGGGTTTAAACCTGACCTCTGGTGCTGTCTGTCCGGGTGCTCCCTTTTTGTCACACATTCCAAAGACGTGCAGGTTTGTAAGTTAATTGGCTTATGTAAATTGTTGTTGTCGTCTCTGTATAGAACTGGTGTGTGGGTAATCACTGGTCATCACTGACTCAATGGGCCATAGGCCTGTGTCAGCGTTGTATCTTTTAAGCCAAACTTAACTAAAGTCTTGACTCCCTCTCTCCTGACTGTCAGTATAAAAGAGGGTCTTGACCTGAAACCTCACCCATTCCTTCTCCCCAGAGATGCTGCCTGTCCTGCTAAGTTATGTGTTTATCTTAACTAAACTACTGTGTGCAAAGTGCTATTTTTTGATTATGTTTTCAGAATGATGTGGATTTATTACATATATTTAATATGAACTAAAACTTGGAAGTGAAATCTGAGTGCCATTTTCCTATATGTAATAGCTAACGTGACTGGCAGTACTGTTCAGTTTTTTGTGACATGCGGTCTTCGTAGTAATTCCAACTGTGGTTGTTTTGCAGGGCAACACTGTTGAATCTGAGCATTTATCAGAATTAACAGAAGAGGAGTATGAAGCACATTACATCAAACGGCAAGATCTTAAAGGCTTCATGTGGTTGGATGCTAAATATTTGAACCCTTTCTTTACTCGACGACTTACTCCTGAGGTTAGCCAATTTTCTTCGAGTTGAAGTAAATCTTTTTTTTGTACATGAGATGTAGAATCTGACCACAATTATCGTTGCCGTCACTACCTAGATCGAATGCAAAGTAACCTCCAAGAGCTTGAAATCATATTATCTTTAACAACTGGAGCTCGTTAAATCAATGAAAATCTTGAGTGCTTCTATCATTTTAATAATGAAGTTACAATTCACTACTTGTATCATTTTGGCAGCTTATAATTTAAGCATGTTGAGTTAATCTCCTGTCGGTAACTCTGTGAAAATGGATACATTTATTGATTAATGAGGAATTTTCGATTAATCAAGGCATTCCTCGTATGTTTCCAACACATTTATGAAATTATCCTGATATTTGTAAATCACCCAGATTCTCGCCTCAAGCGAGCTTTTGTCATTTCTGGACATTCCAAAGCACTTTACAATTGATAAAGTATTTTTTTCCAAAAGGTTCACCAAGTACTTGTAATCAATGAGTAATCTGAAGATGATTTTGATTGAAGATTAGACACGAGTCGGGGTGCCAGGCACAATGCCCAAGTTCTTCTTAAACTGTGCTGTGAATTTTTTGCTGTCTAACTTTACTAGACCAAGCAATGTTATAATTTAGACACAAAATGCTGGAGTAACTCAGCATCAAAGATGCTGGAGTAACAGGCAGCATCAAAGATATAAAGATCTGCTTTATCATCTTTGGGCAGCATCTCTGGAGAGAAGGAATGGGTGACGTTTCAGTTCGAGACCCTTCTTCAGACTGACAGTCAGGGGAGGGGGAGTCTAGAGATATGGGAGGGTAAGGTGTGAAAACAACAGATCCAAGCAGATGGTAAGAAAATGTAGAATGGCTCATTGTCAGCTGAGGGGAAGATGAAAACGAGGCATACAATCAGTAACATTTTGTCAGGAGTACAGTAGAACTAGTTCGACAACTAGGATGGGGGAGAGACAGAGAGAGGGAAAGCAAGGGCTACTTGAAGTTAGAGAAATCAATATTCACACTGCTGGGTTGTGGGCTTGTGCAGAATGTCGTGAAGTTTGGGTGATTTTAATTGCTCCCCATTGTGATATCACTTTACATTGAAAAGCAATCTTGTTAGGAAGCTTAATTGATCATACGATACGATAGAACTTTATTTATCCCAGGAGGGAAATTGATCAAACAGGGCTGACAACAGGGCTGGTACAGTTCGAGGCTTGTATAAATTATTAACGACCATTCACTTATTCTTCCATTTAATGCCCCAATATTGTTAATGGGTTTGGTGGTCAGGAACATCCATGGTCATGGCACACACTCTATGCTCCATTGTCAGGCTCAGAGCTTTGAGAAAGGGCCTGCAAATCTTCTCTGCGAATCTCGTGAACCTTCACCCAATTAAAACTGAAATAAAGTCAGCCTTGTGTGTTGCAATCAGAGCCCAATTCCACTTTAATTTACCAAGCATATCTTAATTGACTTAATTGTGAACTTTTCTTGTTTATGCCCCAACCTTAACTTTGAACAACCAATTATCTTTTTTTTTTTTTTTTCTGAAGAAGGGTTTTGACCCGAAAAGTCACCCATTCCTTCTCTCCAGAGATACTGCCCGCATTTTGTGCTCCAGCATTTTGCGTCCATCTTCGGCGTATACCAGCATGTGCAGTTCCTACACGTCTATTTTTTTAATGTTGAACTCTGAGAATCTGTGCATTACAAAGTTGAACAGGGCAAATCAGCAACATTTATAATAAATACCCACAATCTGTAAGTGGTTAGTTAATGTAAATGTTAATGCTTTTTCATAGATTTGATAAAACATGTTTAAGTTGAGACGCCAAGTATCTTGCTTTCAGTTCAATATTATTTGAAGGTAATCATCATCTTAACGTTTGTTTCCTATGACAACACATCTACAGCTCTTAGATTTATTTTTCTGTAATACTAAATGGAATTGCAGCATCAATGAAAGACAAAAGCCATATTTGTGACCATGTATCATTTGGAAGAGAATCCTATTTAAACATTTTAAATGCATTAATAAGTTTATTTTAATTGGCTTTTATAAGATGTTGCTGCGCCTGCAGTAATTCAGTTTAGAGATACAGCGCGGAAACAGGCCCTTCGGCCCATCAAGTCCGCACCGACCAGCGATCCCCGCACATTAACACTATCCTACACACACTAGGGATAATTTCCTATTTTGCCAAAGCCAATTAACCTACAAATCTGTACCTCTTTGCAGTGTGGGAGGAAAAAGGAGATACAGGAGAAAATGTTTAATGGATAATGTTTTTACATTTATACCAAGCCAATTAACCTACAAACCTGTACGTCTTTGGAGTGTAGGAGGAAACTGACATCTCGGAGTAAACCCATGCGGTCAAGGGGAGTACATACAAACTCCATACAGACAGCACCCGTAGTCGGGATCGAACCTGCGTCTCTGGCACTGTAAAGGCTGGGATGTAGCACCTCTACTGCTGCACCACCACATAATTTAATCTTTAATGAAGGGAATGTTCTCCAGTTTTGTATCTTTCAGTTATCACAAAAATTTGAGATCCACAATCCATTTGATTAATTACAAGGTAAAGTTGTAATTAACAATCAACTACCAAGAAAATATTGTACGGAATAATTTGACATCTTTTCATTTTGAGTTCATTTGAGTACAAAAGCAAAAGTAAAATGTTTAGGTTTTTTTAATAATGTCACGGTACGATCAATAAAATAAAAATGCATTTTCACGTCATTATTTCATAAATTTGCCACAAAAATAAAAATATTAAATGTTGGCAAGTTATTTTAAAATATTAATAACAACGACTTGCAAGTTAATTACAGGAACGTGTGGTAATAATCAAGACTCATTTGCAAATGTACTTGTATTTTCGCATTTGTAATTTTTCCTATCGATTCCAGGACCTACATCATGGGAGAATACAGATGAAAACATTGACCAACAAATGGTACGAGGAAGTGCGTCAAGGTCCATCGGGTTCTGAAGATGATGAGCAAGAGCTTCTCTAGCAGTTGGATTGCTGCAGAAGTTGCAACACAGCCTTTAAGTTTCATGACGATTCAGGACGAGGGGAAGCACCAGTTAGACTCAGTCCATGGCACTGAATTCTGAGCTGCTTAAAGTGATCCTTGCACCATTTGTAGGGTATTCTAATTTTTAAAACAAAAATTCAGAAGATAAGATCGGTGTGCTGAGTTCTTGCAATATTTTGCGTGGTCAATTTTGAAGGTGGAGAATTAACCCTCACTGAAGGAATATCTTTTTTTTTTAATTGGATAACACTGAATGTATCACTCTAGGTTAAGCACTTTACTTTCTTGTAAAGAAGATCACAGTTTTATATCTATCCACTTTCCCTAAGGATTCTGATAATCGAGAGATTCGCACTCGCCATTGAACGTTTGTGTAGCTACTGAAAAGGAAGCTCTGCCCTCGAGTTTCCTGTCTCTGAATGTTAGATATTGTGCTTGTTTACCTTGTTTACCTACAGTGGTAATTTAACATGAAGCAGAAGTCTAAGTAAGTTTTTCACGGGGCTCAAAGTTATCCAAGGCTGTGCTGGTTTGTCGACACATCAGATTCTCCATAAAACTTTCTCTTGTATATCGGAAGAATCAAACAATAAATTCTAATTCCATGTTAATTTTGGTTTGAAATTTGGGTAAATTTTAGAATCATGGGTATGTGATAATTTTCTGATCTATGTTCTCGTGACTTTCAGAATCTAATTTGAAGTGGAATGACAAATGCACTTAAAATGAATTAAGTTTGAAAGTGATTTCATTTTAAATTAAGAGTACTTTCAAAACTGTCATTGCAGATGTAAGTGTACTAATTGCTTATACAATTTCCAGCCTGCAAATTTCTTTGAGCAAACGGCTATCAACATATTTTGCCTCTATTTGTTTTAGTTTGAGAATAATCCAACCTTTGTGCCTTTAATGGAACATAGCAACACCTTGGCTAAATGATAAACATACACGGCATGATAAATGATGGTGTATTTCTAGAATGACCTATTGATTGATTCAGTGTGAGTGATGCCATGGGAAACATGTTTGTTTTTTAAGTGTTTGCTAATTCAGCTAATGTGTGTTTGTTCCTGTCTAAAATATTACATTAAGGATACAAAATTGCTTCCTTATAAATGACGTTAGCGTAATCTGAAGTCTGAAAGGGTCTTGACCCGAAACTTCACCTATCCATTTTTTCCCAGAGATGCTGCCTGACCTGCTGAGTTACTCCGGCATTCTATGTGTAAACCAGCATCTGCAGTTCCTTCCTACACATTAGTATAAAAGATACACCTTTTCTTATGGATTCTAAGCTGGGCATAATATTCATGAACAGAACTAGTTTCTGACCTTAAGTTTACAAGCAAATAAATTTACTTGCATCTGTCTTTTTTAAGTGCACCTTAAATGGATGGTTGGTAATGGAAACTAAACCTTGCATTCCACTCAAAATAAGCATGACCATAAATGGTGCCACTGAGAACCATAAGTATATTCATAAATATTAATATTTTCTCAATATAATTGATTTTTTTAAAAGCTGGCAGTCTTCAAATGTTCACAGGTATCAGGCAGAAATATGTGATATTTTAAGCATTTTATTATCTTTATCTTCTGACAGTTCTAAGATCCTGTTCATAAAGAAATAACAATATTCTCATATTCTCATTGTTTTCTGAATTCTTTATTGGATGATTTTCCAACTTTCAAACTTTTGTATAAATTTTGCTGGAATTTTGATCTAACCGGCTAATGCCAATTTTAATGAAGGGGCCATACAATTGTCATTATTTAAACATATGAATACATTTTTAGAGCAGGTTTCCAAAAGGGTTAATTTATAGAAGCATGCTGAAAACTGAACACTAAACAGCACTGGAAACTGTTTATCATTGTTTTATTAACATTGCACTGTGATTGTAGAATGTGTTCAAAATAAATATCGAGCGTCGTTCATTGTTACTACATTTTACACTAAAATTATTCTGTGACATGTTATAAAGAGAAATCCTGTCATTTCCTCCAAATGACAGGGAACAAATGTAAAATCTAGAGAATTTAGTTAATTTATGACTGGTTTTGTTTTAAACAAATCTTGAAAGAAAATGTGAAAAATAACAGCATACTTTCACTGAGGGGCAGCACAGTGGAGCTGTTGCCTTACAGCGCCAGAGACTGGGTTTGATCCTGACTACGGGTGATGTGTGTAGGGAGAGAGGTACATTCTCCCTGTGACCACGTGGGTTTCCTCTAGGTGCTCCGGTTTCCTCCCACATCCCAAAGGCGTGCAGATTAATTGGCTTCTGCAAGTGTAGGATAGAACTTATGTACAGGTGATTGCCTGTCACAGTCGCAGGAAGAACATGCAAAATCCCCACAGGCAGCGCCCAAGGTCAGAATTGAACCCAGGTCTCTGGTGCTCTGGGGTGGCAGCTCTACAAACTGCGCCCCACGGTGCCACGTATAATCCTGTGATGATCAAATGAAATTGGAAAATGTTTGGAATTTGCAGCAGATCATATGGTGTTATCACAAGGATGTTTGGGCACATAATGCATTGGTGTATTTTTTGACCCGTTTGCAGTATTTTCCTGGGGTGATGTTACTAAGCAGTTTGACATGGTTTGAATATGAAGGGTCATATTTTTTTCCAAATTGCTCATAAGGTTTAGTTCCAGAAGTATTGTAATTACATTAATATTTACCATTCTCAAAAGTTCCAGAACTATTGCAGTTGTTGGAGATGTCCAGCAGAAGAGGGGTCTATTGTATATTTGGCTTTTCAATGGACTTTTACCTTTCTTTTTAGTTTAGAGATACTGTGCGGAAATGGGCCCTTTGGCTCACCGAGTCCATGCCGACCAACGATCGTCGCACATTAACACCGCTCTATGCACACGAGGGACAATTTTTACATCTTGCCAAGTGAATTAACCCGTAGATCTTTGGAGTGTGGGAGGAAACCCACGAGTGTCACTGCGTGAATGTACAAACTCTGTACAGACGGCACCCGTAGTCGGGATAAAAACCTGGTCTCCGGTGCTGCAAGCGCTGTGAGGCAGCAACTCTACTGCTGATATGGGGAGAAAGCAGGGATGGGGTACTGATTTTAGATGATCAGCCATGATCATATTGAATGGCAGTGCTGGTTCGAAAGGCCGGATGGCCAACTCCTGCACCTATTTTTCTATGTTGCCCCACCCTGTGAACAAGTCACTTTGTTTCCTCATATCTCAGTCTATATTATAGTAAGTTGACATATTGATATAAGGGTTAGTATTTTTGAGAAGAATAAACATCCTTAGATGGAAAGAAAATCGATAAGTTAGTGAATAATTATAGCTAAATTATTAATTAACTTTCAGGTGTTTAATCTTTGTTGATACGTCAAACTATTTTGCTGATCAAAAGAGAAGCTTTCACCTTTGCTCACATTTATTTGTATAGTTCAGAGTTCCAGAGAGGGGTGGATTTGCAGTGTAAAGTTCCTGAACGTTGTTTTGAACTACAGCCTATGTAATTAGTCAAGCACACTGCATATTGGTTATAAGTGATAGGAGCAGAATTAGACCATCCGGCCCATCAAGTCTACTCCCCCATTCATTCATGGCTGATCCATCTCTCCCTCCTAACCCCATTCTCCTGCTTTCCCCTGCTTTCCCCCATAAGCCCTGACTGCATTTGGATTGCATTCTTTATTGCAGTCTAGCAAGGTAATGGTGATTTTGTACTCCTGGGTTGCTAAAGTGGAGAAATTGCACCTTCTCTCCAGCGCTTCCCGTTGGTGAAAGAATGGGTTGACTGGGCTTGTATTCACTGGAATTTAGAAGGATGAGAGGAACCCTTATAGAAACATATAAAATTCTTAGAGGATTGGACAGGGTAGATGCAGGAAAAATGTTCCTGATGTTGGGAGAGTCCAGAACCAGGGGTCACAGTTTGAGCATAAGGGGTAGGCCATTTAGGACTGAGATGAGGAAAACCTTTTTCACTGCCATTCAATATGATCATGGCTGATCATCCAAAATCAGTGCCTCGTTCTGGCTTTTTCCCCATATCCCTTGATTCCCTTAGCTCTGAGAGCTAAATCTAACTCTCTCTTGAAAACATCCAATGAATTGGCCTCCACTGCCTTCTGTGGCAGGGAATTCCAGAGAGTTGTGAATCTGTGGAATTCTCTGCCACAGAAGGCAGTGGAGGCCATTGGATGTTTTCAAGAGAGAGTTAGATTTAGTTCTTGGAGCTCAGGGAATCAAGGGGTATGGGGGAAAAAGCCAGAACGGGGCATAGATTTTGGATGATCAGCCATGATCATATTGAATGGTGCTGCTGGCTCGAAGGGCTGAATGGCCTACTCTTGCACCAATTTTCTATGTTTCCATGATATTTTGTTGGTGGTAAATCTTGTTGCTTTCCTGCCTGCAGGTGGCAGTACAGAGACAGTATTACTGTATTTTCCACTGTAAATGATGAAGCATCGTTAGCAACTTATTCAACAATCTGACTCTTGTGTGAATTGATGAAAGTGACAGTTTGTTATTGAAGACTCCCAACTTTAAAGACATGAAAGCCTTGAAGGATATGTTCCGAGAATCAACAGTCAACAAGATAACCGGTCCGACTGAACATAGAGGATTACTTTAACACTGAATAATTATTAGTCATCAAGATCTTTTGTTCCGGATCTCAGTTGAGAAAGAATTTCCCCTTCAGCGACCTATCCGTGACTAATGATAGCAATATACCCAAATCTGTGAATAAAAGCATGTTCCTGTAATTTACTCTGAGCAAATAGATGAAAGCGCAGTTTACACAGCAATCAAACTGTGGGAAATGAAACATTTCTTCTCACGATTCATTTCTAGAATTTATTTCAAAATTAGACTTCTATTTACATAAATTACTATGTTATCTATTTGATCCTATTAATATTCCCCTCAATCCTTACCATGTATTAGAAACGTGACTGCTGATTTATTTCTCAGTTCTATCTTGCATTCATCTTTATTATGAATTAGACAATGACGTGTTACTGTGTTTCAGTTGATACCTCAAAGTATATGCGGGCATTGACATACTACTGTACCATTATAAACTTACAAAACAGCAGGGAAAATTACAAGATAAATTCCCAGTTTTCATCTTTCTTAAATTCCAATTGCTCAAATCCAAATGTTATGATTTTTTAAAACATTAATTATATAATTTAAATCTTTTGTATCAACATTGCTGCACAGCAGTCAAGCCAAAACCAACTGTAAAGCATTACAATGTTAATTTTTATGTGACAATGGGCAGCCTAACGTCATTAAATAGTTCTTACATTGTCAAACTGATCCATTACAGGAATTGGACAAAATGCTGGAGTAACTCAGCGGGTCAGGCAGCATAGAATCATAGAATCATAGAAAGTAGGTGCGAGAGTAGACCACCAGGTCCGTCGAGCCCGCACCGCCATTCACTCATGGCTGAACACTAAACAGACACACTTACCCACAAACAGTAGACACAAGACACAGAACACAAGACACTACCCTCCCCTTTATACCGCTATCACCCCTCTCCACCCCAAGAACCGCGTGATCTCCTGGGGGAGGCAAAAAACCGGATAAAAACCCAGGTCCAATTCGGGAAAAAAATCCGGGAAATTCCTCTCCGACCCCAATCCAGGCGATCGACACTTGTCCAGGAGATCACTCAGGTCTACTATACTAACCATACCTAGGTCCATATCCCTGCCCTCTCCCCGTAGCCCCTTATCCCCTTGGCAGCTAAAAAACCATCTATTTTTTACTTAAATATATTTAACGTTTCTGCTTCCACTGCTCCCTGGGGCAGTGAATTCCACAAACTAACCACCCTCTGGGTGAAGAAGTTCTTCCTCATCTCAGTTCTGGAGAGAAGGAATGGGTGACATTTCGGGCCGAGACCCTTCTTCAGACTCATCTTTCCTACACATTACAGGAATTATCTGTTCATTATTAAGACTTTGAAAGGTAACTATTCCAATGTGGTTCTTTCAGGTACATTTAATAGTGATATCTGAATAAATAAATAAAATAATTTCGTGTATGTAATGATACGAGCAGGTTGTTGAGGATTCAGATAAAGAACGGACATTTCAAGGTTACAAACAATGGTAGAAGACACTAATGGGCCTGTCCCAATTTGGCAAATTTTTAGGCAATTACAGGCAACTAGATTGTCGCCACATGTTGGCCGGTGGTCGCCGGGTGTAGTCTCCTCAGTCGCGCAAAAAGGCCTAGCGTCTTTCAGGTCGCCGCTAAATTTTCAACATGTTGAAAAATGTTCGGCGACAGTAGGTTTGATGCCAATGAGCATAGCTTGACTTCTTCTGACGTAGGTGCTGTTGTAGGTTGTCGCTGTTTTTCGGCGACCTACTACGACTATGACAGTTGCCGGCAGTTGCCTAAAAAATAGCCAAGTGGGACAAGCCCATTAGGGCTGGAGCAACTCAGCGAGTCAGGCAACATCTTTGGAGAACATGGATAGGTTACCTGTCCATATTCTCTAACAATGCTGCCTGACCCATTGAGCTGCTCCAGCACTTTGTGTCTTCTTTTATAAACTAGCATCTGCAGTTCTTTGCTTTTACAAACAACTTGCTTTTACAGAGTCTTCACTGATATGGGCAATGGCTGGGACCAACAAGTCTCATAACCTTTCATCCATTGGGGGCTCTTGCTGGTCTAATGAACTCCAGGGTCCTAGTAATGGAATTCACCTTGGACTGGGATCTCACCCCCGGGGCACAAAGGTGGATGGGGGAGGAGAGGGACATCGGTCCTCTGGACAATCCAGACATCCAAGGAGTGAGGCAATTGCTTGAGGTCCTGCAGCCAACTGGGGCTTGCCTGGATCGGGCACTGCACATAAGACCCTGGAGCATGGACTGGATTTTTAAAATGCCACCTCTTACATCAGTCTCGGACTATTTCTGTACACTTTACTCATTGGGGATAGTGTTTAGGTATGGCAATACCTTACTGAACCGTATGCCAAAAAAGAATTTCAATGTGTGTATGCACATGTGACAATAACTGACTATTGACCATGGCATGCACATGTATACTCAATAAGCTCCTCGTTTCTTAATCTACAAACAACAGTCTACTGTGTCTTTAAACTAGGTATCCTCCGTAGTGATAGGAACCCTTGTTATAACATCTGGAATGAGCTAATCTCGGAGATCTCCGGGATGAAACGTTTGTCTGCATGATCTGAGACCTCGTGATTGACTGCTTCTTCCAAGTGAACCCAATTGTTTTTTGCCTCAGCACCTCATTTTTTTTCCTTAGCGGGCCTTTGAAACTTAGCAGATAACTCCATTGTGACTGAAAACTCTGCTTTAACCCTTACGTTTCTTTACCCCCTTTGGAGTTGTTGGCCCACGGTACTCATCCAACTATAGTAGGGAAAACATTGGAAGCTATTATTATAGAAGTGGTTTCGGATGGCCACAATGTATAAACATTTGGATGAAGGGATCAAGTATACTATATCCAAGTTTGCAATGAGGGCTGTAGAGTGAATGCAGAGAAGATTCTCAGTTGAAATAGGTAAAGTAACTAATCAAAATCAAGATTCTGGACCGAAGAGGGGACCCGGGGGGGGGGGGGGGGGGGGGGGGGACATCAAAATTGCAGGGGGAATTTGTCGGAGGAGGGGGGGGGGGGGCTGCTGCCACATGTGATGGGAGGCCTGTTTCACTGCTGCGAAAAGGGTATAACACAATTTAGTTTAGTTAAGTTAAGACGTACAGTGCAGAAACAGTCCCTTCGGCCCACCGAGTCTGTGCCAACCAGCGATCTCCGCACACTAACACTATCCTCCACACACCAGGGACCATTTACGATTTAACCAGGCCAATTAACCTACAAACCTGTACGTCTTTGGAGTGTGGGAGGAAACCGGAGATCCCGGAGAAAACTCACGCAGGTCACGGGGAGAACGTACAAACTCCCTACAGACATACAGGATCGTAGTCAGGATCGAACCTGGGTTTCTGGTGCTGTAAGGCAGCAACTCTACCTCTGTGCCACCGTGCCAACATGCTTGAATAACTTTTTGTAAGTTTGTCAGTGCCAGAAACATGGCGACCCTTTGTGTACTGTCTTGGTGAGGTCAGCTGTATGATTTCAACATTTTTGTATTAAAAACAAAGAATTTCACTGTACCTAGGTACATGTGAGAATAAAGTGTCATTAAATTGAATGGGGAAGCATTTGGCAGATGAATATCAGGTGGAAAAAAGTGAGGCCATTCACATGCATTTTATTGCATGATGAGATATTAGCTGATGTTGATGTTCAGATGGATGTAGGTGTCAATATATACAAATCACTGAAAATGAACAGCAGGTTCAGCAGACAATTACGAAGATGATTTCACTTCATCAATGGAGACTCCTGCAGAGACATTGTCTGGATATTATGTAGAAGGGTGACTCAACGCCCATGGAATGATAAACTTACGTCAGAGAACCTCTCTCCTCCATTGCCCAGAATTATCATCCTATTCTTGTTTGCATTCTTTCTCAAATTATATATAATAACCAATTGACACAGTACCTCAGCAGCAGAGAGTCTGGGTCAATACTGACTATGGGTGCTGTGTGTTCACGGAGATTGTATGTTCTGCCTGTGACTGCGTGGGGTTTCTCCGGGTGCTCAGGTTTCCTCCCACATTCCAAAGTTGTGCGGGTTTGTAGGTTCATTGGCTTCTGTGAATTGGCCCTAGAGTGTAGTATGCGAAAGTGGCATAACATAGGATTAGTGTGCGGGTGATCAATGGTCAGTGTGGATTTATCAGGGCTTCTTTAGTATCTCTAAAATTAAAAACTAAAATTACAACAATCTAGATGTCCAAGTTTAATGTGTTTGCTATCTCACGCCAGTTTTCAAATATCTCAAAGTCTTTAGGAGCCATCAGTTGCTGTTTTTTTGCAATGGAGAATGGTTCTGGAAGCTTCCCTCTAATTGCATTCCAAGTCCTGAATTGAGTGGATGTGGAGAGGATGTTTCCACTAGTGGGAGAGTTGTGTTCAAGAGGCCATAGCCTAAATATAAGGATGTGCCTTTAGAAAGGAAATGAGGAGGAATTTCTTTAGTCAGAGGGTGGTGAATCTGTGGAATTCATTGCCACAGACGGCTGTGGAGGCCAAGTCAATGGATATTTTTAAGGCGGAGATTAACATATTCTTGATTAGTACAGGTGTCAGGAGTTATGGGGAGATGGCAGGAGAATGGGGCTGAGAGGGAAAGATAGATCAGCCATCATTGAATGGCGAAGGAGGCTTGATGGGCCGAATGGCCTAATTCTGCTCCTAGAACCTATGAACTTATGTCACATCTTTGTCCATTCATTTGACCGATCAATATTCTTCTGTAGCCTCCATGTCCTTTCTTCAACTCACTTTCCTCATCAATCATCATCATTGTCTCATCAGTAAATTTAGCTTCAGTGCCTTTATCCAAGACATTTATAGAAATTCTAAAACATTGATGTCCTCCCACCAATCCCTCCGACACATTACACAGTTTGCTGGCCAATAAAGACCCATTTACGCCAGAGTTGGCTGGAAAGCAAGAAACAATCTTCTACCCAAAAGACTATTTTATTTCCAATAACAGGAGCCTCTATATTTCCTGAAAAATATATGATGTGGATCTTTATCAAATGCCTCCGGGAATCCAAAGATAGTACATCCAGTAATTCCACTTCATCCACAACAATCAATTTAATTTACTGCTTCTTATCTACAACTCTGTCCTTTCGAAACACTGCTGCCATACGCAACCGCAATCAATACCGTCTCTAGGTTTTGCTTCACCCAAGATCGCAGGTCATGCAATTTCTAACCATTTTCTTGCAATCGCGAAACATATTATATTGCCGCTCTCAAATTTACTTCTGTAAAACTAAAATTTAGTTAGTTTAGTTTAGCTCAGCTTAATTTATCTTATTTGAGTTTAATCTAATTTATCTTAAATTAGCTTAGCTTAGCCTAGGCTAGATAAGTTTAGTTTAGTTTAGCTTAATTTAGCTTAGTTTATTTTAGATTAGTTTACCTTATTTTAGTTTTGAGATACAGCATGAAAACAGGCCCTTCGGCCCATCGAGTCCAAGCCGACCACACTAGTTCCATGTTAATGTTTTGTCTGAAGAAGGGTTTCGGCCCGAAACGTCGCCTATTTCCTTCGCTCCATAGATGCTGCTGCACCCGCTGAGTTTCCCCAGCAATTTTGTGTACCTTCGATATTCCAGCATCTGCAGTTCCCTTTTGAACACTAGTTCCATGTTACCCCAGTTTCACATCCAACACACTAGGGGCGATTTATGGAAGCTAATTAACCGGCAAACCTGCACGTCTTTGGAATGCAGGAGGTGACCGGAGGACCCAGGGAAAGCCCATGTGGTCACAGGGAGAACGTACAAACTCCGCACAGACAGCAACCATAATCAGGATTGAACCCACCTCTACTGCTGTGTCATGGTGTCTGCCCCAACACTAAGTTGTTTAAAACTGAAATTGTGGAACCCCCTGGTTAACCTTTGGGTCTTTATTCACTACATTTCTGTAGCTATTAATCTACTTGATCACCACTTTGACCTCATCTAAATCCTTATGCAATGGTTATTCACATCACAACTGTAAACTCTACTTTGAAGTCCAATGGATGCAGACTGAAACATTATGCTGCAATATTAGCTTTGCCATTCACCGTCAGAATTAGTTGGTAATGCTACTAGTTTCCATCATAGATCATACAGCCTTTCATCCCACGATGCATGCAAATTAAACTAATCCCTTCTGCCTAATGTACATCCCTCCATCATTGCATATTGATGTAACTATCTAAAAGCTTCTTAAAAATCTCCATCTGCTTCCATCACCCCTGGCAGCGTGTTTCAGGCAACCGCCGCTACAGATTTAAACAAAACTTGCCCCGCACATCAGCTCTAAACTTTGCCTTCCTCACCCTAAAGCTATGCCTTCTAGTGCTTGACATTTCCGCCCTGAGAAAAAGGTTCTGAGTGTCTACCTTCTCCATGCCTCTCCTCATTTTCTAGATTTCTTCCCTCCGGTTTTGATGTTTCAGAAAAAGCAATTCAACTTTGGCCAAGCTCTTCTTACAGCTAATACCCCCAACGCAGACAGAATCCTTGTAAACCTCTTCTGCACTCTCTCCGAAGCCACCACATCCGTCCTGTAACGAGGTGGCCAGATTGATTAAAATGGAAATGTAACACTGAGAGAAATTTAAAATCGGACGACAAGATTGAGAGCATTGTGACAAATGTGAAGGGAGAGGTCATTCATGTCCCAGAAATCTTATCGTATCAATTGCCGAATAATGTAAGTGGTGTTTTCAAGGCATATGCAAATTACAAGTTTAATAAATCATAAGTCATGTGTAATATCAGATGCTGTTTTTCGGGCTGTGAATTGATTGCAAATTATGAAGTGAACGAGGTTAAAAGAGAAATGTTGGTTTCTTTATTACGTTAAGTTTGTGCAGCATCTTCTTACGGCATTAGCTGCAAGGAGAAATCGAACAGACTTGGGTTGTTCTCTCTGGAATGCCAGAAGTTGACCGGATGGAAATATAACAAATTACAGGAGGCACAGATAGCGTAGAGAGTCAGAACATTTTTCCCCAGGGTGAAAGTATCAAATACGTAGAGGGCATAACTTTAAGGTGGTAGGGGCGACATTTTAAAGGAGATGTGTGGGGTACGTTTTTTACACTGAATGTGGTGAGAGCCTGGAATACACTGCCAGAGATGATGGTGGAGGCAGATATCATAGCGACATTTAAGATACTTTTGAGTAGGCACATGAATATGGACATGAAAGGGGTTGGACAGGCTAGATGCAAGAAGATTGTTCCCAATGTTGGGGAAGTCCAGAGCAAGGGGTCACAGTTTAAGGATAAGGGGGAAATCTTTTAGGACCGAGATGAGAAAAACCCTTTTTCACACAGAGAGTGGTGAATCTCTGGAATTCTCTGCCACAGAAGGTAGTTGAGGCCAGTTCATTGGCTATATTTAAGAGGGAGTTAGATGTGGCCCTTGTGGCTAAAGGGATCAGGGGGTATGGAGGGAAGGCTGGTACAGGATACTGAGTTGGATGATCAGCCATGACCATATTGAATGGCGGTGCAGGCTGGAAGGGCAGAATGGCCTACTCCTGCACCTATTTTCTATGTTTCTATGTTTCTATCTAATACTAGACCAAGTGCAGACCCGTTGGGTCTGTTCCCCCAACATGCGGTTGTGGGGGGGGAGGCGGCATGCACGGTCACACACTAACTACCCCCCCCCCCCCCGCACTCACGCTAATGGAGGGGAGGAGGGGGGAGAGAGAGAGAGAGAGAGGGGGGGGGAGGGGGGAGGAGAGAGGGGGGAAGGGGGAGGAGAGAGGGGGGGAGGAGAGAGGGGGAGGGGGGGAGGAGAGAGGGGGGGGGGGGAGAGGGGGAGGAGAGAGGGGGAGAGAGGGGGGGAGGAGAGAGGGGGAGGAGAGAGGGGGAGAGAGGGACGTGCTGAGAGGGGGGTGAGATGAGGGGTGGGGGAGAGGTGGGGAGCAGGGAGGGGGAGGGAGGGGGGAGGGGGAGAGGAGAGGGACGGTGGGGGAGGGGATGGAGGGGAGGAGGGGGAGAAAAGAGGGGAGAGGGGGAGAGGGGGGGGAGAGGAGAGGGGGAGAGGAGAGGAGAGGGGGGAGAGGAGAGGGGGAAGAGGAGAGAGGGAGGAGAGGAGGAGAGGGGAGAGGGGGGAGGAGAGGGGGAGAGGGGGGAGGAGAGGGGGAGAGGGGGGAGGGGAGGAGAGGAGGAGAGGGGGGAGGAGAGGGCGGGAGAGGAGAGGGGGGGAGAGGAAAGAGACTGCTCCTGTACTGCACTGCTCTATGTTCTAGAAGTGAAACCAATTCAATCTGTGAACTACTTTCCATGTTTTATTCAACTAATATGAACTGAATTATAACCAAATATATATTCTCCAGAAAGGACTGGGATGCAATGGCAAAGTACAGTTGATAAATGAATCTAGGAAATACCTTTAAGCTTAACTTTAAGCTTTTAATATTTCTTTTTAAAATGGAGAAGTAATTTCCAAGGCGAGTATTTAACTTGTGGTTCCATGGTGAGTATTTAAGAAGCTGCTCACATTTCAGCAGTGACTAAGTGTGAGTTTTTATCACCCTGGCTACATTAAAAACATTCACGTTGAACGACGCCTTTCAGACCTAAATGCCACATGATGATAATTAATAATATTGAAGTTGTTATGGTTGCCAATAAAATAGCACAGCTGTGTTTGAAAAAGGTGAAATTCATTCTGAATATGGTGGAATATATTGATGTTAGGTTTAATGAATCCGTACCTAGAACTGAGGGATCCATGCTCAGAAGCAAGGTCCTGCTCTGGCGTTTGGGACAAAAAAAAGAAAGATGATTTTTGGAGGTTTTTGAAGTCCTGAGACAAATTGAGAGTGCAAAGCTCTCTCCCTCGCTGGAACATCGATGGGGAAGCACGGTGGCACAGCGGTAGAGTTGCAGCCTTACAGCGCCAGGGACCCGGGGTCGATCCCAACTACGGGTGCTGTCTGTACGGAGTTTTACGTTCTCTTTGTGACCTGATCCCACACTCCAAAGACATACAGGTTTGTAGGCTAAGTGGCTTAGTATAAATGTAAAATTGTCCCTAGTGTGTGTAGGAGAGTGTTCATGTGCGGGGATCGCTGGTCGGTGCAGACTCGGTGGGCCAATGGGTCTGTTCACGCGCTGTATCTCTAAACTAAACTAAACTAAACTAAACTAAAATAAGTGGGTGCAGTCTCAGGATAAGACGTGAGATGCGGAAATCTTTCTTCATGCAGTGCATGCATTTGTTACAGCACAAAGTGCTGGAGGAACTCAGCGGATGAGGCAGCATTTGTGGAGGGAATGGACAGATGATATTTAATGTTGAGACCCTTCTCGAGACTGATCAGCTTGAAGAAGGGTCCCAACCTGAAACGTCGCCTGTCCATTTCCTCCACAGAAACAGCCTGACCGTTTGAATTCCTCCAGCAAGGAACTGATTGTGGACTTTGGAAGGGGTAGGATGGGGACCCGCAGTCCCGTTTATATCAACGGGTTGATGGTGGAAAGGGTCAAGAGCTTCAAATTCCTGCCTTCAGGTAGAAGGTACAGGAGCCTGAAATCAGCAACATCCAGGTTCAGGAACCCACTTCTTCCCCACAGCCATCAGACTTTATACTCATCTCAAACAAAAATCTGAACTTTAATAGCCTATTGCATTTTATCTGCTCATTTATGTGTATATATATATTCAATGGTATATGGACACACTGATCTGTGTGGCCAGTTTCAGCTCCAACTCGATAATCAAGTTTGCTGATGACACTGTGGTGGTGGGCCTGATCTCAGACAACGATGAGAAGGCCTACCGGGAGGAGGTGGCTGATCTGGCACTGGTGTCAGGACAACAGCCTCCTCTTGAATATCAAAAAAACTAAGGAGCTGATCGTGGACTTTAGGAGGGCACATCATCCGAGGACGTACACACCATTGAAGATAAATGGGGATACTGTGGATAGGGTGAGCTGTTTTAAATACCTGGGAGTCCACATCTCTGAGGATATGACATGGACATTACACGCTGCAGCACTGGTGAGTAAGGCAAGGCAGCGCCTTTAACACCTCAGGCCATTGAGGAAATTCAGAGTGTCTCTGAGGATCCTCCAGTCATTCTACTCAGCGGCTGTGGGAAGCATCTTGTCCGGAAATATCTCGATTTAGTTTGGGAACTGCTCTGCACAGGACAAGAAGCCTCTGCAGAGAGTAGTGCGTTCGGCCGAACGCACTATGGGAACTACACTCGCCCCCCCTGCAGGGACTATACATCAGAAGGTGCAACTCCAGAGCCAACAAAATCATGGGAGACCCCTTCCACCCCTGCAACGGACTGTTCCAGCTGCTACGGTCAGGCAAACGCCTCCGTTGCCATGCTGTGAGAACGGAGAGGATGAGAAGGAGTTTCTTCCCAGAGGCCATTAGGACTGTAAACTCCTATCTCTCCAGGGACTAACTCTACTGTACCACTCTACTGTGTATGGTGTCTTTTTAAAATTGCTGTTTTTTTCCTTTTTCTTCCCTCCCACAAATATGTAATATGTGAATATGTGATTCTGTTCCATTCTGTTTGCAGTTTGTTTGGGTTTCTTTTGCACAATTCGCGAGCATTGCCACTTTTCATTTCACTGCACACCTCGTATGTGTATGTGACGAATAAACTTGACTTGACTTGATCTGTATTTATTTATGCCTATAATATTCTGTTGTGCTGAAGCAAAGCAAGAATTTCATTGTCCTATCTGGGACACATGACAATAGACACTCTTGAATCTCTTGTTATGCTCAAAATTCCAGCATCTGCAGTTCCTTGTGCCCTCATGTGTTAGTTTTCTTTTTGTGTGACATTGTATCAAAGGCTTTTTGGAAATAAATGAAACATACATCTCTCTGTAACATTTGTTTCCCTTTCTCCACCACACTTCAAAGAATTCCACGACATTCCACGTAGTTGATTTTTTTTCAAATTATATTGAGATCCTTGGTCTGTTTGGTGGGCAACGTGTCTATTGATACCTCAATACTCTCGATGCTGGGAGATGCTTTGCTTCTAGTTAACATCACTAGTGTGGTTAACTTCATGGGCCCATGTTCTTGACTGTTATCACTTGAAATAAGAAGGCTGGCTTTGGATGCAGATTCCCCCGTTTCGAGAGATTTTGTGTTACTGAAATATTCGAAGGTATCAGCGCACGTGTTGCAGCCACCCTGCCTATGTGCAAATCCATTTGGATGCCTGGAGGAGGTCAGTGCGGACTGATCGCTGGCTGCTTGCAATGTAAGGCCCACCTCGTTGTCCCATTGTCTACGCTGTCTCCTGCAGAGGTTGAGTAAATGCGCCCAGTCTTTGTATAAAAGCTTCCGAAAGTTGGGTTTGAACAGGATGTGGACGAGAGGGTTGTATAAGGTTGAGGATTTTGCAAATAAAGCAGACACAGCAAACGCTATTGGTGGGACCTTCTCAGCGTTGTCAAATGCTGCCCACATTGCTGCAATCGCATACGGTGTCCATGCCACTGAGAATCCAATGCACACAGCAATGCTCATCTGCAGGATAACGAGAAGGGAATTGTCATATTATCTTTGTTAGGCTTTAGAGATACAGCGCAGAAACGGACCCTTAGTCACACCAAGTTCGCTCCGACCAGCGATCACCCCATGCACTAGGACTATCTACACGCTTAGGGATAATTTACAAATTTTACCAAAGCCAATTAACCTGTTCAATGAAGATAGGTACAAAATGCTGGAGTAACTAACTTCAGACTGAAGAAGGGTCACGGCCCGAAACGTCACCCATTCCTTCTATACAGAGATGCTGCCTGTCCTGCTGAGTTAAGCGCCTATCCCACTTGGGCGTCATTTGCGCGTCATTTACGCGACATCATTTATGCGTCACGACGCACGGTGACGTAGTTAGTGACGTGCTGGAGCGCGCTGCTCCCCAGGATTTTGGGATTCTTGAAATCCTCGCCCGCCACCTGCGTGACGCGCAAATGATGCCCAAATGGGCCAGGCCCTTTACTCCAGCATTTTGTATCTATCTTTGATGTAAACCAGCATCTGCAGTTCCTTCCTACTCATTTAACCTGTACAATGTATGTCTTTGGAGTGTGGGAGGAACCTGGAGCTCCCGAGGGAAACACACGCGGTCATGGGGAGAACGTACGAACTCCGTACAGACAGCACCCGTAGTCAGGTTCAAACTCGGGTCTCTGGCGCTGTGAGGCAGCAACTCTACCGCTGCGCCACCGTGCCGCACATGTTAGTTCACATTCATGTCTTCGTGCAAATGTTAAATAATTTTGTGGCTTTAAAAACGAAATGAATGCCTAATTATTTTAATCACTTTGGTATTGATAACATTTTGGAAGCAATTCACCAGCCGATCTTGTTCAAATCCAAAGGTCTCCTGAGTGACAGAGGTGAAAAGAACCTCAAGCATTACAAAGTGCTCATCTAACAGAGTAGTCTGATAAAATGGGGAGATGGGGGCTGGAGTTCGGTGTCACCTGTTGTGTCGGTCTGTTGGGCATTATTTAGATAGAATAAAGAAAGGAAAATAAGCAAAGGGCGAACAAACTTGCCTGAATCTTCTTTCAAGAGAAGAACTAACCAGTAATTCTACAAAATGTGTAGGAAGGAACTGCAGATACTGGTTGAAACCGAAGATAGACACAAAAGGCTGGAGTAATTCAACGGGACAGGCTGCATCTCTGGAGAAAAGGAATCATTGAAGTTTCGGGTCGAGACCCTTCTTTGTGGGGCAATCTCTGCTGGATTTTCTACTCTAGATTCACGTCAGTTATGTTTAACACCTGACATGAATATTGGAATGACTTTCTATAGAATATTGGGCTATTGCATGCAGTTCTGGTCACCATGTCACAGGAAGGATGTAGAGGCTTTGAAGAAGGGTATGATGGAGGTCTACCAGACTGGATTAGAGAGGAGCATTGCAACCTCAGGTGCTTGATGTGTATCTCAGCCAGGTGCAGGCTACAATGTTGGCACGAACAGGGTGGAACAAAGGCACAAAATTCTCTTTGGGAATAACGATGTCATCTTATTCTGTGTGCACCAGGCACCTACTGGATGCCAGCGGCAGCATCAATGCCCCAGCCTTATATCAGGTTAGAATAAGATAAGTGAAGGTTGGCAGTAACAGGAGAAAAATAAACAGAATGCAGATAAGTGTAAACAGCACCCCATTTTAGACAGCACGGTGGCGCGGCATAGAGTTGCTGCCTTACAGCAGCAGACACCCGGGTTCGAACCTACGTGTACTGCCTGTATGGAGTTTATACGTTCTCCCTGTGACTGCATGGGTTTTCTCTGGGTGCTCCGGTTTCCTCCCACAATGCAAAAAGTATAAGTTTGTAAGTTAATTGGCTTCTGTAAGTTGTCCCTTGTGTGTAGGATAGAACTAGTGTACTGGTGGCCCCTGGTCGGCGTGGACTTGGTGGGTCTAAGGGTCTGTTTCCATTCCTACACTGTGCAGTATCTCTGAGGAAAGGTTCCAACCCGAAATTTCATCTGTTCCTTTTCTCCAGAGATGCTGCCGGACCCACTGAATTGCTCCAGCACATTGTATCCATCTTTGGTATAAACCAGTACCTGCAGTTCCTTCCTACATATACATTTCCCCATTCAGTAGTTGAGGTGCTTGCTACCAGCAGGATAATTAATGTATGTTTCCAATGAAGGGTAGTACTTGTAAGGCAAAGTCCATCAAGGATACACAGGAACTATACATCAGGAGGTGCAACTCCAGAGCCAATAAGATCATGGGAGACCCCTTCCACCCCATGCAACGGACTGTTCCAGCTGCTACGGTCAGGCAAACGCCTCCGTTGCCATGCTCTGAGAACGGAGAGGTTGAGAAGGAGTTTCTACCCAGAGGCCATTAGGACTGTAAACTCCTATCTCACCAGAGACTAACTTTACTGCACCACACTACTGTGTTTTTTTTAATTGCTGGGGTTTTTTTCCCTTTTTCCTTCCGCCCACAATATTTAATATGTAAAAGAATATGTGATTCTGTTCCATTCGGTTTGTAGTTTGTTTGTTTGTTTGTTTGTTTTTTGCCCAAAGTCCGCGAGCATTGCCACTTTTCATTTCACTGCACATCTTGTATGTGTATGTGGCGAATAAACTTGACTTGACTTGAGCTAAAAGCTTCAGCAGTTCTGAATCTCACTTGTACAACTGAAGACACAAAATGCTGGAAAGACTCAACGGGTCAGGCAGCATCTCTAGACCAGTCTAAAGAAGGGTCCCGATCCTAAATGGCACCTGCCATGACCTCCAGAGATGCTGCCTGACCCACTGAGTTACTCCAGAACATTGTGTCTTTTTTTTGTAAACCATCATCTACAGTTCCTTGCTTCCGCACCTGTGCAACTGTAGGTTGGTGATGGTTTCTGTCAAATTTCCAGCAGGTTCATTTCATTTAGTTTAGAGGCACAGCGTGGAAACGGGCCCTTCGGCCCAATGAGTCCATGCCGACCAACAATCACCCATACACTACTTCTATCCTACCCATTAAGGACAACCTGCATGTCTGTTGGTACTGATTGGGGATGATCAGCCATGATCACATTGAATGGCAGTGCTGGCTCGAAGGGCCAAATTGCCTACTCCTGCACCTATTGTCTATTGTCCATTGTCTATTGTCTTTAGGAAGTTGGAAGAAATTGGAGCACACGGAGGAAACACACACGGTCACTGGTAGAACGTATAAACTCATCACAGACAGCACCCGGTCCTCTGGCGCTCTGAGGCAGCAACTCTACCTGCTGTGCAACTGTGCTATCAAATTGTTCATAGTGATTTACTGCTCGATATTTCCGACTTACCTTTACAATTAGATTGTGAGCATTGGTGGAGTTTGGCTGTGGGGATACATGTTGTTGCATGGCCCTTCTCGAACCTTTTACAGTCAGCAGGATGAGTGTGTATGATGTGGTGATGATGCCACAGGGGAAGAAGTAGCAAAAGACGAAGAGTGCAATGATGTAGGACATTGCATGGGAATCCGAATTTGGTGCTTTCCAGTCTATGCAGCAAGCAGTCCCATAGGGCTCTGGTCCATAGTGGCCCCAGTTTGCCAGAGGGGAGATGGCGAATACTGAAGCATATGCCCAAGCAGAAGACACCAAGATACAAGCATATTCTGATGTGATTTTGTTCCCTATTGTAGAATAAAAATGGAAAAGAACACTTTTTTTAGATTAAAACCTGAAAAAAATCACAATGTACAAGAAAACTGCAGAACGTGGAATGGCCCATAAAACACAATCCTTTCATTCAGTCCGTGTAATGTATTTGATTATAAATTATGACTATTTCTTTCGGGAATGTAACATAAATATCTCATTAATCCCCAAAGTTTAAGTTCATAAGACTTATCAATACCAAAATTCACCTTTGGCTTCCTGTAATCAATGGGTTTAATGTATTGATTTAACATATCATTAAAAATATCACATACAATTTGTATAAATATGGATACATGAGGCTCTCGGCTGACAGGGTTCTTATACATTGAGAATGTATTCACCTATCTTGCATAGGTAGATGGATAAATACATACAAAGCTATATATACCTATTATATATATATATATATATATATATATATATATATAAATGTTACTGAATATACACTGATTTTTTATTGTTTATTATATGGTTTTTACAGAGTACTATGTTTACATATTCTGTTGTGCAGCTGCAAGTAAGAATGTCATTGTTCTGTTGTGGGACATATGACAATAACACACATGGCTCTTGAGATACATCATGATCTTTCTGAAAAAGAACCTATACAATTTGTATAAATATGGATACATGACTGGGTTAAATTACACAATAAGAATTTAATAACCTCTCTCGTTTAAGTAGATGGATAAATATAAAGGAATTAATAAATTTCTCTCTCCATTTTAACTATTCACCTAATTAGGCAAGGAAGGTTAAAGAAAATCATGTTGTATAATTCGAGAAGGGAATATTCAGGTCAGAAGGGGTGGAAGATTGCAACCTTCACGTGGTCCACCCTGTTTTGACGAATGCAATCAACCCGGTGTGTACAATCAAATAAGATCAATTAGAAAAAGTTGTCCTACAACTTTAGGCTGTGCACGCCATACACAAGAAGAAGTAGATGTCAGAATACTTCACTTTGCCCCCCAGCCTTTTTCCATCAAAGGCTTCATTCATCTTAAATACATGATATTTCATAATGATTACTGAATCTCGGGAACACTTTAAGATTCATTCGCTAATATTTTGCAAATAATTAGATGATTTAATTTTCTTTCTCTATTCATTAAGGGAGGTTTGCTGAAATTAATCAATTTGTACTTGCCAAATTAGCCAAGGAATCACTCTGAAAACTAAAGAAACTTTATCTTTCCTTCGCCTATCATCTCCAAAGTTAAAGATTAATTTTGTTTTAAATGTCAAGGAACCAGGGCAGCACAGGAGGAGGAGGGGGTGGGGGAGGAGGCGTAGAGGGAGGAGGAGAGGGAGGAGGAGGGGGAGATGGAGGGGGAGGGGGAGGACGAGAGGGAGGTGGAGGAGAGGGAGGTGGAGGAGAGGGAGGTGGAGGAGAGGGAGGTGGAGGAGAGGGAGGAAGTGATGGAGAGGGAGGAGGAGGAGGAGGAGGAGAGGGAGGAGAGGGAGAGGCGGAGGGAGAGGGAGTGTATGTATGAGGTGCAGTTGGGGGCTATGGGTGAGTGGTGGAATATTGCATTCGGGGTATGGGGCCCAACAGGTCAGGGGGGTATGGAGGGGAGAGGTTATGGAGGGAGGGAGGGAAGGAGGGAGTGACTGAGGGTAGAGGAAAGGAGAGGGAGGGAGGGAGAGGCGAGGGAGGGAGTAGAGGAGGGGAGGAGGAAAGGGGAGAGAAGAGGGAGGGTGAAGCGGAGGGGGAGGGAATATTGGGGGATGAGGGGAAATGGGGGCTATGGGTGAGTGGTGGAATATTGTGTTGGGGGAACGGGGCCCAATGGGTCCCACTTGGTCCAGTATATTACTAAAACTCTCATCTTGTCTGTGAGTGAGTTTGTGTGTTTGTTCGTGCTCATGCTTTTCATGGCCTGAACTGCGCCAAAACGGTAGATGATAGTGCTAGAATGTTTGGACCACCTTACTCACCATTCTCATGTGCTGTGGTGTATCAAGTTTAGTTCAGATTTATGTTATATTTTAAAGGTTATTCACATTTTTAACTTTACAAAATCCCAATTTGTGAAAAATATCTTCCCTCTACACTGGCAGTTACAGCAATACCGTCACAATGGGATTGTAACCCTGCCCGCTATGATGTTGCAATCCCAGTCATTTCATTAAAGTTTAAAATGAGGGTGGGTGAATACGGGGAAATAAGCAGCCCCTGCGCAGTTGTGGGCTGTGGGTGAGTGTTGAAATATTGTGTTGGGGGAACGGGTTGCATTGGGGGAATGAGTGAGTGGTGGAATATTTCCTTGGGGAACGGGTAGTGTTTGAGGACCAGGCGTGTCATGGGAGCTATGGGTGAGTGGTCAAATATTGCGTTGGAATGGTTTTCGTTGGGAACTAGGCCTCCCCGTGTGATAGGGACCCAACGGGTCCCACTTGTTCTAGTATATAACTAAAAGTCTCATCTTGTATGTATGTATGTATGTATGTATGTATGTATGTATGTATGTATGTATGTATGTATGTATGTTCCTGAAATACAGCCAAAATGGCACATGATAGTGCAAGAATTTTAGGGGCACCTTATGCACCATTTGCCTGCAGTGTGCAGTATCAAGTTTTGTTCAAATTGTTGAGCTATCGTGTACCGTTTTGGCTGTATTTCGCGAACAGACATATATATATACATACATACATACATACAAGATGAGACTTTTTGTTATATACGACAACAAGTGGGACCCGTTGGGATGAGATGAGATCGCCATTTTCAGATTGCCATTTTGATCTAATACTTCCATGTCTACTTGACTGGCGTCACAACGGGGACCCAACGGATCCACGCATCATCTAGTTATTATTAAAATTCAGACGTTCAGTTTTTCCAAAATCAAATTTGAATTGTCATAATTGTCAAATTGCTTGTCATAAACATTGATGTGTATTACAGTCTTAAATGCTGTGGTAAAATTAATTCCTTGTAATTTCATTAATCTGGCAGTTTCATGATGCACATGGCAAGATGAGTTCAAGACCAGCTGCCAATTCTTTCTCGGAAGCTATGCAGATGCTCAAAATGTGAAATAAACCAGAGAGTGCAGGAAGCAATCAGCAAGCCAGGTAGTACCTAGGGAGAGAGAAGCCAAGTTAATGATTCATTATTATTACCAATCTATTATATTACATAGTATGTTTCAGTGGTAGCAATCTACAATAGCTGTAGTTTCGTTATTTTAGTTTAGAGATATAACGTGGAAACAGGCCCTTCGACCAGGGAAGTTTACAATTTTACCAAAGCCAATTAGCCAACAACTCTGCACGTCTTTGGAGTGTGGAATGAAACTGGAGCTCCCGGAGAAAACCACACAGGCCACGGGGAGAACGTACAAACTCCATACAGACAGTAGTCAGTATAGAACCTGGGTCTCTGGTGTTGTAAGGCAGCAACTCTACCATTGTGCTACCTTAAATGTAATGTTGCAAATAGATGCAAATTACATTTTAAATTCAACATGTATTACAATGTGTTCATGTACCAGACAGTACATCAAAATTCAGTACCTACAGAAAATAAGAAAAAAAATAACCACTTTATTTTTTTAATTATTGAATTAGAGAAAGTATGCAAAATCTACCAGAACAATAGTGGCAATTATTAAATAGTAACAGCATTATACATCTGAGCTAGTAAAAGAATAGTTTGTAAGAACAGTCAATGGAATAACTTTTCAGGAGAAGTCCAACTACTACAGTGTAACATGTTAGTACCTACCATATGCAGGGTAACAGACCTTCATACAGCAGACAATGCTCAGCAATGTCAGGTTAGTAAGGCTGCAGATGCCAAACAGCACACCACAAAAGGCATAATAGAAGCACCATCGTTGACTGAACAACCACCTGGGGAGAGATCACATAGTCGGTAACCTTTTTAAGGACATGGAGACAAATTATTGATGGCCATCTAGTGTATCATGAACAAAATTAGTGGACTCAAACAATTTAAATGCCTCGCACTGCAAAGACAGTCCCTGCTGCATATGTTTGTATTGGATTATATTTTATATCTAGAGCCACATTATAGCCATGCAATTTCCCCTATGTTTTTCTCTTCCATCTTAGTCAAGTACTTGTGTAACCTCAGGTTGATTGATAATTCGCAATGACCCGGCTTTCCTTCGGATCACCGCCCCCATTTTCCGGACCCTCACAAGCAGTGGAATGAGAAGGGTGAGACGGACCCTGAAACTCAAAATAGTAAATTGAAGGCTGAGACTGAATTTGGTTGAATTGAAACATTCTTCATGGCTTGCTTTAAATAAGAGTCACGCCTGTAGGGAAATCTGGACTGAACCCAGCTGAAATTTATATGAGAAACCATCATCAGATATATATTAAGGAACATCGTGTGAATATGGAGAGGGCTGATTAGTGTTGATCCTAGGATTGTAAAGAGTATATTATAGAGCCGAATATAATAGAGATAGTTATAGTGTAATACAAAAGTGTTTGTGACAGAATAGTAACAGGAATACAGCAGAATGTATGGGAAAGCATTAGGTCATGAATGGTAACTTGCTTTGTCCCAAGTTTCTCAGGAATTATAGGTATAGGTTTGACTACAGAAAAGGAATGGAAGAATGGGCAACATCAGGGATGGAGGGAATTCGCGCCCACGAAAGCTCAGGAGGTGAAGACTCATCAGACGGAATTTGTGACGCTGCGCCCACGAAAACCCGTGAAGCTTGATAAGATTCTGGGAAGAAACATCATCGTCTTGTTGTTGTTAATAGATGGAGAATGTAATAGTCACACATATGTATATCTGGTTATCTGATTATTTGGTTATCATAAATGATGTTTTATCATATATGATAAAAGGAAGGAATGTTAATTCTGGCCAAACTGGAGATGCCAGTTGAGTAAAGGTTCTGGCGCTGTGAGGCCATTTGGTCAATTTAAATGTGCCTTCTGCAGAAATGGGACAAGCTGCAGAATGATGCCAGCTTGTCTGTGGCCCAGATTAGAGTTGCAGGGAAAAAATGGGACATCTGCAGATTCTTACAATTAGGTGTAAATTGCATGAAATGGATTGGGTGAATGCAAATCAGACATACACATTGTAAATGATGTTGCAAAGCTTTACTTTGCTAGATGTTGATTGGGTTATGTGTTAAGCCTTGTCTGGGTTTCTTGAATATCCAGGCGCATGTTGCATAATTCATCTGTTAACTTGCATCTAGAAACTTCGTCAGATACATTGTATTAGTCACTGTATTATTGGGTTAGGGGAATGTCTATCATGTACTGTGTTAATCAATATCTGTTATTGGACTGTATAGAGACCACCCCCATATGGTTCGGCCCCTCAAGGTTCAGGGACCTATAAATGGTAGCTCCCACGAGGTCCTGTGTCGATCTTCTGGAAGAACGCTTGCGACTGCGTGACCTTTTGGAGTGTCTCTGCTTGCACGAGGCTAGAAGGGCTTGGCCAAGCAGATACAAGGATCGAACCCATGGTGGATTGGTATAGTAGTGGGGAACTGTTATGTTTTTCCAAAATAAAGTTTATTTGCGCAAGTGCTTGACTCAGTATTTTATTGACTGAAACTAGACTCAGGGAAGCTTAGAACGAGCTATTGGCACACGCTGGGGAATCTTGCATTCCTGTTGAAGTCATGTGCTTTCCCCACCTGATGTTGTCTACCAAGAAAATGATATCTGATCAATTCCTCTTGAATAGAGAGCATCCTGAACCTCCCGTGTAGGAAAGAACTGCAGATACTTGTTTAAACTGAAGATAGACACAAAATGCTGGAGTAACTCAGCGGGGCAAGCAGCATCTCTGGAGAGAAGGAATGGATGACGTTTCGGATCAAGACCCTTTCCTTCTCTCCAGAGATGCTGCCTGCCCATTATTCCAGCATTTTATGTCTATCTCCTGGACCTCCCTCTTGCATTAGTAGACAGTAAACCATGAGACACAGCAAATATCTCCAGCTCCAGACTGCATGGAGCCAGGTACATATAAATTGCAAGGTAGTACATTGAATAGAAACATAGAAACATATAAATTAGGTGCAGGAGTAGGCCATTCGGCCCTTCGAGCCTGCACCGCCATTCAATATGATCATGGCTGATCATCCAACTCAGTATCCTGTACCTGCCTTCTCTCCATACCCTCTGATCCCCTTAGCCACAAGGGCCACATCTAACTCCCTCTTAAATATAGCCAATGAACTGGCCTCGACTACCCTCTGAATAGTAAGGTGTCAGGAGTTATGGGGCAAAGGCAGGCGAATGGGGTTGAGAGGGAAAGATCAATCAGCCATGATTGAATGATGGAGTAGACTCGATGTGCCAAATGGCATAATTCTGCTTCTAGAACTTATGAACTTAAGAAGTTTGTTATCTTAGTACTCCAACCAAACTGCAATAGTGATGATGTGGAGATGAAGCATGATGTAAACTTGTATAAAGTCTGATTGAGTTGGATGAATATAGAATACCAATCCTTTATGATTATCAGTAATTTTCCAAATGCTTGTTAAATGTTTCATTACAATTTACATAATACTGAAATGCTCAAATTAAATTTGTGATAAGAAATTAGATCAGTACTATTACCTGTGTGCGAATAATGATGGAATGGCCAGTGGTAATAGAGTTATGATCATTGCAATGTCACTGATGGCTAAATTCACAATGAAATATTCAGCTGGTTTAAGCACGTGCCGTTTCCTCAGTGCAATAAACAAAAGAATGCTGTTTCCACACAGGGATAAAATACCTGTGAAGATAAAAATCATATTTCTACAATTAATAGTCATGGAGTCATAGTCTTACACTATTGAGACAGGCCCTTCAGCTCAAGTAGCCCACACCGACCAATATGCCCCATCTACACTAGTCCCGCCTACCTGCGTTTGGCCCATATTCCTCCAAGCCTATCCTATCCATGTACCTGTCTGAATGTTTCTTAAATGTTGCCTCAACTACCTCCTCTGGCTGTCCATCCATACACCCACCACCCTTTGCATGGTCAAGTAATTTGTGGTTATAATATGTCTTCTTCAGACTAAAATAATCCCAAATCAATATATAAATTTAAAAATCTTTAACTATAATTATTGAAAATTCACATTTTTAACAAATTTCAAATGATTAATATCATTAAACATCATTTATAAGGCAGAAATCTGACTAGTATTCAAGAACAGTTATTCGTAAATGTGTAAGTTTTGTTATATTTAAGAGGGAGTGACACAAATGTGTCATATTGTGCTATATTTAAGAGGGAGTTAGATGTGGCCCTTGTGGCTAAAGGGATCAGGGGGTATGGAGAGAAGGCAGGTACAGGATACTGAGTTGGATGATCAGCCATGATCATATTGAATGGCGGTGCAGGCTCGAAGAGCTGAATGGCCTCTACTCCTGCACCTATTTTCTATGTTTCTATGTTAACTTTTGGTGTGGCCATTTGAATAACACACATTCAGAATACATGTTTTTATTCGTAGTTTGGTTGTCAGTTCTTGCCATTGTTCTGGATAAAATGGATTCACAGGTGACACAGTGGTAGAGCTGCTGGCTTACTGTGCCAGAGACCCGTGTTCGATCCTGGTTACGTGTGCTTGTCTGTACGGAGTTTGTACATTCTCCCTGTGACTGCTTTGGTTTTCTCCAGGTGCTCCGGTTTCTTCCCACATTCCAAGGTTTGTAGGATCATTTGCATCTGTAAAAATTGCAAACTCTCCCCAGTGTATAGGACAAGTGCATGGGGTGGTCTCTGAACAGCGCAGACTGGGTGGGCCGAAGAGCCTATTCCCACGCTGTATTTCTGAGGATAGTAGCTTCTGGTGTTCCGAACCAACACAAAAGTAACACAAGATGCTCTCAGTGATATCCTGCTTTCCACAAGATGCACTGTTCAAGTCTTTGCCAATTGAATCACCAGTATGGTAGCATATTAGTCTAATCACAACCACCATTCAGAAGAAACAAACTTTTTTAATTTGTTAATCCTAAATTATCCTACTTTATATTTATTTCTTAGAACCTCTTTGACCCTGGAAAATGCAGTCTCATTCTTTCAAAGGAAATTTTAAAGACAGTATAAATATGTAAACAAATAAAGGTGTTTGAGTTTAAACCAGCATCTGCAGTTCCTTCTTACACAAGATGTTTGAGTTGGTTCAACTTCCTACTTAAATTCCTGACACAATCCAAGTTGTAAAGCCCCAGTCCCTATTTCCCGCTGGACACGATGACTGAAATAGCATTTCTATTTCCTGCTTTTTACTTTCTTCTTTGTAGTCTGTGACAATTATTTGAATAATGTCCTTATTGCTTATTTAGAGACCCAACAAATCCTAAGGAGAGAATGTCAAAGGCAAACGGAGATCTCAGAAAAGTGGTCACTTCATTTGAGATGACAGCATCTGACGTTTCTATGTTGCCAACTGGAAAGTCCAAACGTTGTAACAGGAACATTACTATTACTAACAAGATCATCTTCACAGGTGGGCTGAGAGGATACAATAAGAAGAGAATCATGGTACATTTTTATGTTTCAATCAAATTCAGCTGAAGAACAGTACTAAATAAGTTTGCGCCAATTAATACTCAGGTGTTATGCTCTTTCCACCAGAACAAAGGGTTTGTCATGATCAACATGTCAATTTAGCAGTTTTGGTTAAATGTGTCGTAGTCATGGAAACAGGCCTTTTGGCCCAACTAGCCCATGGCAACCAAGATGCACAATGTAAGCTTGATTCCATTTGCCCGCTTTTGGCCCATATCCCTGTTTCTCCGGGTGCTCCAATTCCTGAGGGAGTGCAGCGTATGTTCACCAGGTTAATTCCCGGGATGGCGGGACTGTCATATGTTGATAGAATGGAGCGGCTGGGCTTGTATACTCTGGAATTTAGAAGGATGTGAGGGGATCTTATTGAAACATAAAAGATTGTTATGGGCTTGAACACGCTAGAGGCAAGAAACATGTTCCCGATGTTGGAGGAGTCCAGAACCAGGGGCCACAGTTTAAGCCATTTAGAACGGAGATGAGGAAAAACATTTTCACACAGAGAGTTTTGAGTCTGTGTAATTCTCTGCCTCAGAGGATGGTGGAGGCTGGTTCTCTGGATGCTTTCAAGAGAGAGCTAGACAGAGCTCTTAAAGATAGCAGAGTCAAGGGATATGGGGAGAAGGCAGGAACGGGGTACTGATTGTGGATGCTCAGCTGTCTGATTTATTCTTTGGTAATGATGGTCGCAAATATCCTCATCATTATTGTTATCTCAAAATACAAGCCCTGATCTGTTATCTTGTAATATTTATGTGAATACCAAAGTTCCCAATGCACCAATTCATGATTTTGTCTATTTCTACCACCAAGCAAATAAAACACTCACGAGTATGTTTTAATAAATCCCCGCCATCCAACAATTACACAAGGCTGTGAAATGCAAATTGCAATTGGAACTTAGAAGTTGGAGCTGACAAATGTTATGCTCAAATGCGTATAAACTGCTTGAAATGATATTGCTCTTTTTGTTACTGTAGCAGTGAAATTATAAATAAATGATTAAGTATAATACAAAAATTACACATAGCAAAAGGAGACACAGTGGCTGTAGGTGTTCGGTGAAAGGTCCTTTGCCATTCAGCTATATAATCATTCATTCAGGTCCCTTCATTTCCTATCAGTTTATAATTGCAGCTTTATAGTTACTTTATTTCAAAAGACCCAACATATGTTACTTTATCATTAACAAACTCTTACCATATATGGAATAAATTATTCCAAAAAATATATCTTCTTCCTCTGATATAGATGACAGGAAGATGTTAGTCTCCTCACTCCCATTTCCCATCTGCAAAGAAATGTTGAACAGTTTGAAACTAGGCGCAAATAGAAAGGGCGCGCGGACTTTGTGTTCAAAGCAACGGGCGATTTATTCAAACTGGTGCGCCACCAGGAGACCCGTCAAAGCTGATCTCCTGAGCGCGACATTGTTACAACTTTTACATTCTCAACTGACAAGATGACACACAAACTTGATTAACAGTAAAACGATGTCTCGATTACAGAATGGAAGTTACAGACAGACTTCATTAGGTAACAAACCATATCTTGATTACAGAATAAAATGAATATCCACAAGTCTAAAGGGCCTGTCCCACTTATGCAAATTTTTTGGCGATTTGACGGCACCCGACATAGTCGCAGCAGGTCTCCGAAAAACATGTTGAAAATCCAGCAGCGACCAGAAAAAGGTACGACTCTTTGGGCGATTACTCACGTCCATACAGGCGTTACCCCACGGCAAGTCGCTGAAAAAATTGTGTAAGTGGGACAGGCCCTTTAGTTGACAGTTGATCAAATTTTCTGTTACAATAATGGGTGCCGCTATGAGATAACCAATGGGTTTCCTGAAACTTGGGTGTCATCATTGTTGCGTTCCATGTCTCTGCTTTTAGGCTTTATCTGTGGTCACCGCATTAATACATTCCACACCCCTATTTACTAGCTCTAACTATTCTTTCCCCTACAATATATATTTTTCCATTATTACCTCGAAAAAAACAATATGTTTTTTTCTCGGTTTTTGGACTTATACAACCGTCTGAAGAAGGATCTCGACCCGAAACATCACCCATTCCTTCTATCCAGAGACGCTGCCTGTCCCACTGAGTTACTCCAGCATTTTGTGCCTACTTGTGGTATGAATATTGATTTTTTAACTTCAACTAACCCTTGCTTTCCCTATATCTCTGTCCCTCACCCATCCTAGTTCTCCTACTGGATTCACTGTCCTCCTGATTAATTTTGCTGCTTGTATGCCTCATTGTCAGCTTTCCCTCAGCGAACAATGAACCATTCTACATCTCCTTTATCATCGTCTACTTTGATCTGTCCTTTTCATACCTTACCCTTCCATATTTCCTTCTCCCCTGACTCTCAGTTTGAAGAAGGGCCTCGACCCGAAACGTTACCTTCTCTACAGAGATGCTGCCTGTCTCGCTGAGTTACTCCAGCATTTTGTGTCTAACAAGCCTTGGCTGACCTACGAAATATCCTAAGGAAAAGGCTTATGACCCTCCACAGAGCAGAATGGCACAAGAGAAGAGGAAGAGAGAGAGAGCTAGGAAGCGAGCTGCGTTCATTTCCAATCCCTTTGGTTTTACTGGGCGTTTACTTTGGGACAAGTGCAGTGGCCGCCTCACGTGCTCAACAGATGAAGTCAATCGCTTCCTCCATGACACCCTGAGCGATCCAATGAGGGAACAGGACCTCAAACCCAGCAAAGCTCTCATCAGCCCAACCCCCACCCCAACAACGAAGTTTAATCTGTGGGAGCCGTCTGAAGGAGGTTGAGGAGGTCATCAAGGCGGCTCGCTCAGCCTCTGCTCCAGGCCCGAGTGGCGTACCACACATTGTGTACAAGCACTGCCCAGAGCTCCTTCCACACCTATGGAAGATCCTGAAGGTGGTATGGGGAAGGGGGAGAGTTGCTGACCAGTCGAGGTGCGCTGAGGGAGTTTGGATCCCGAAAGAGGAAAACTCAAAGAACATCAACCAGTTTCGGTCAATCTCGCTGCTGAGCGTCGAATGGAACTATCAGCATTCCATCCTGCCCCGAGTCCTGTGGCCTCTGCTGCTTTACTCTGTCCCATTGACCACAGTTGAGTCCCTCGAAAGGAAGATGAGTGGTTTTCTCCGCAGGTGGTGTGGCGTTCCCAGCAGCCTCAACAGTGCAGCACTGTATGGGACCAGTTACATCTTGCAGCTCCCATTCAGTGGCCTCACGGAAGAGTTTATGGTGGCGCGAACAAGAGAAGCTCTGCTGTGCAGGGACTCCAGTGACCAGAAGGTGTCGTTGGCTGGCATCGAGGTGAGAACAGGGAGCTAATGGAGGGCGGAGAAAGCAGTGGAGGGGGCAGAGTCACGCCTAAGGCAAAAGGCATTGGTGGGAGTCATGACAACTGGCAGAGTGGGTTTGGGATACTTCCTTCAGACACCGGTTGGCAAGGCCCAGGGTAAGGAGAGCCATCATCTAATCCAGGAAGAGGTCCGAGCAGGTGTGGAGGAAGAGCGTGTGAGCAGGACGGTGGGGCTCAGGCAGCAGGGAGCGTGGACAAGGTGGCAGAGCATACCGCAGTATAGGATTACCTGGTCAAACATCATGCAGGCAGACTTCCAGCGCGTCCGGTTCCTTGTCCAAGCTGTCTACGATGCCCTACCAAGCCCAGCACACCTACATGTCTGGGGCAAGAGTGAGACACCTTCCTGCCCACTTTGCTCTGGAAGAGGATCATTAGAACATCTCCTCAGCAGCTGCCCAAAGTCCCTTGGGGAAGGTCGCTATCGGTGGCGTCATGACCAAGTGCTCGAGGTGGTTGCTGAGAGCATAGGCACTGCCATCGGTAACAGCAAACACCACCATGCCCCAAATAAATCAATCACTTTTGTCAAAAGGTGGAGAGAATCCTCGACCACAACCAAAACAAGGACGGGCCTCCTCTACACAGCCACTGACTGGCAGCTGCACGTCGATCTGGGCAAACAGCTGAAATTTCCACAGCAACATCACTCCGGCCGGACATGATCATCACCTCCGAAGTGACAAAACAGCTGATCATTTTGGAGCTGACAGTGCCCTGGGAAGAGCGTATTGAAGAGGCTAACGAGAGGAAATGCGCAAAGTACCAGGAACTGGTGGAGATGTGCCGGGACAGTGGCTGGAAGACATGCTATGAGCCCATAGAGGTGGCTGTAGAGGCTTTGCAGGATGCTCACTCTGCAAAGTCCTCAACCAGTTGGGCATTACGGGGCTGGCAAAGAACAGGGCCATTCAATCCGAAAGCAAAGCTGCAGAGAAAGCCAATAGGTGGCTTTGGATTAAGAGGGCTGATCCATGGGCGATCTACTCCGCCATTCAATCATGGCTGATCTATCTTTCCCTCTCCACCCCATTCTTCTGCCTTCTCCCCATAACCCCTGACATTCATACTAATCAAGAATCTAGAATCTATTGATCTCAATGTATTTCCCATTGAACCTACAGATTATACTGACTGGGTGGAGACATGTGCATCACAGATCTCTGGTCTCCGTTTCCCATTGCCACCTCTGCATTAAACTTGGCCCATGTGCAAATGAGTGAAAAACAAGGTCGTCATTGTGGAAACTTGCCCGAGCCATATTCCTTACAGCTGGTTTGCTTTGATGAAGCCAACAAGGACAAGATGGACATAAATCAGGTGAAATGAGTCTCAGGCAATGGCTCACACCCAAAAATAACAAATCCGTGGCATCTTTTACATTCTGTCCCATTGTTATTGCGAAAGGAATTTATAGTAGGATGCAATTTCCTATCTCCCAATTTGGCATGACTCCAGAATGAATTTCACCTTCCAGGATGTGCTAAAGGTGCCCACGGCAGTTTCTTGTCTTCCAGCCATAAATTCTATAGGGAGGCTCAAGAGCAGGAAGTATCTGTTATGATGATTCTTCTCTAACCTTGAAGTGGCTCTGTACATTGCTCCATTGGTGTGATCGAGATATGGTGTGCTAGAGATAGCCATCCTTATTATTAAAGTTATTTAAAAAAATTCTTTCACATAGTTCAGGGTGGCACAGTGATGCAGCAGTAGAGCTGCTGCCTTACAGCGCCAGAGAGCCGGGTTCGATCCTGACTATGGATGTTTGTCTGTACGGAGTTTGCACATTCTCCATGTGACCGCGTGGCTTTTCTCCGAGTCCTCCGGTTTCCTCCCACGTCCCAAAGACGTGCGGGTTTGTGGGTTATTTGGCTTCTGTAAATTATCCTTAGTGCGTCGGATAGAACTAAGTGTACGGGGTGATCGTTGGTCAGTGTGGACTTGGTGGGCCAAAGGGCCTGTTCCTCACTGTATCTCAAATTAAACAAAACTAAACCAAGTTAACATAAATGTTGTTAGCTAATTGTGTAAATAATATCATTCTTTATTATGTAGTAACAAGGAACTGCACATTCTGCTTTACCAAAGAAAGGCACAAAACGCTGGAATACAATTTGATGTACAATTTTGCCATTATTCCTTTTGATGTGCAAACAGAGAAAATAGCCGGTAATTATGTATTGGAGTAATGATTTTTATACCAGATGATCTAAAGAAATTGTATAAATCTCAGATTCCACCCCATTAGTTTTGCACAAATGACGTTGCTTGGGGTAAGATTGATATCTCCCCTACTGGCTTTTGCTACTTTATTTATAATACTTTATGGTTGTGACCTCTATTCTGTAGATTGCTCTTGTGACATATTTGAAAAATGCTGTTAATATCTGCAATGTGTTTCTTTACAGCATCTTAAATGTGATGAGATTAAAACATTTTATTCTTTAGGCCGAAAATATATACTGGGAAATTAGAATAAAGATACGATAGTCTTCCCATTTGAAGGATCCATATAGGGAATAAAGGAAGTAGGCAACGTTTCGGGTCGAGACCCTTCTTCAGACTGATGTGAGGGTGGGAAGGGCGGGGAGAAGAAAGGAAGAGGTGGAGACAGTGGGCTGAGGGAGTCTGAAGAAGGGTCTCGACCCGAAACGTTGCCTGCTTCCTTCGCTCCATAGTTGCTGCCTCGCCCACTGCGTTTCTCCAGCATTTTTGTCTCCCTTCGATTTTCCAGCATCTGCAGTTCCTTCTTAAACATATAGGGAATTATATTTGTTTCTGTTACAGTCCTTATTCAGCTATTTAAACCCCCATTATATATTCTAGAAATTGTTACAGCCTTCAATGATGAATATTATTTACGAATATCACACAGCAGGTCTGCCATAATGTATCAGTCACTCTGCTGTAGTGAAGTTGAGCTGGCAAGACTGCAGAGATGATTTATGAGGATGTTGCCAAGACTTAAGGGCCTGAGCTGCAGGGAATGGTTGGGCACGCTAAGCCCTTATTCCTTGGAGCGCAGGAGGGTGAGGGATGATCTGTATATTCCGTCACTAAACACTAACATTGGTCTGTAGTAACTGTAACACAAAATACCAAATAGAATGACAAATCATTTGCATTTATACCACTAAATAGAACTCAATTTCGCTTTTGGTGTCATCAGGGGAACTGTAACACATGGGCTTTGTGTAAAAACGCTGCTCCAATTTACCAAAGTATGGTATTTGCGACAATATAGGCTTGGAAATAGCTGCTATTCCCTGCAGAAGTAGTTGTATGGATATGACAAATCATTGTGTGTGTGTGTGTGTGTGTGTGTGTGTGTGTGTGTGTGTGTGTGTGTGTGTGTGTGCGTGCGTGCGTGCGTGCGTGCGTGCGTGTAACGGGGTGCTTACCAGAGCACTTGGAAGACCATGTGCTCATGGGTCCTTCTCTCCAGAGATGCTGCCTGGCCCGCTGAGTTACTTCAGCTTTTTGTGTCTCTCTTCAGTTTAAACCAGCATCTACAGTTCCTTCTTATACATTTTGTCTGCTCCACGGCAAATCCTCCTCAAGGTATGTCTACTTTGAAGACGTTCTCCTCCTCTCTCCGACGAGAGTTCTGCAACATCCTCCCTCGCTGCTCCGCCTCTGTGATTCCTCCTGCGATCTTTTATTCATTGTTCTTTATCTCTCCACATCACCGTCTATATTTCATGTTTCCCTTATCCCTAACCGGTCTGAAGAAGGATCTCGATTCGAAACGTCACCCATTCCTTCTCACCAGAGTTGCTGCCTTACTCCAGCTGAGTTACGCCAGCGTTTTGTGTGTATCTTCGGAAGAACATGCAAACTCCACACAGACAGCTCCAGAGGTTAGGATCAGCCCACGTTCACAGGAGTTGAGAGACAATGGCTCTGACTGCAGTGCCAATGTGCACAACAGGCACAGTTTCCACATCAGCCATGCCTAGGGGTAAATAGTGTCAGAAAAAAACTCTCAAATCTTTGACGCCTCTAAACTCTAAAATACTTTAGCAACACCCCGACCACATCCTGAAGATGAAAGATATTATCAACAACTGTGGGAAAGCCATGAAAGTTCCAATTAATTCATGACGCCTTTAAACAGTGGGAATCACTATAATCGTAGAGCATGAAAATAGGCCCAATTCGTTCTTGCCAACCATGATGCTTATTGACGATATTCCCATTTGCCTGCATTTGATCCAAATCCCACTAAACCTTTACAGTCCATGAACCTGTCCAACTGCCTTTTAAATGTTGTAGTCGTACTTGCCTCTAACACCTTCTCATGCCAGCTTGTTCCACATACCCACACCCTTTGTGCGAGAAACTTGCCCTCAAACCCCCTATAAATCCTCCCACTCTCACACTAAACCTGTCCTTTAGCTTTAGATTCCACTCGTCTGAGAAAATGATTGTGATTATCTATTCTATCAAAGCCCCTCATAATTGTATAAACCTCTACAAGGTCACCCTTCAGTCTCCCACACTTCAGGGAGAACTGTTGGAGCCAAATAAGTCATATTGCAACTCAATAAGATTTTGGTTCAGGAAGTCATAATGTGGCTCCATAAGACTTTGGTTAGGCTGCATTTGGAGTATTGTGTGCAGTTCTGGTCACCCCATTACAGGAAGGATGTGGAGGCTTTGGAGAGGGTGCAGAGAAGGTTTACCGGAATACCGCCTGGATTAGAGGTTGGACAATCTTGGATTATTTTCTCTGGAATGTTGGAGGTTGAAGGGAGACTTGATAGAAGTAAATAAAAAATCATGAGAGGCATAGATACAGTAGATAGTCAGAACCTTTTCCCCAGGGTGGAAACCAGAGGGCAGAACTATAAGGTGAGTTTTTTGCACAGAGTGGTGGGGGCCTGGAACACATTACCAGGGTGGTGGTGGAGGCTGATACGATAATGGCATTTAAGAGGCTTTCTGATGGGCACATGGAAGTGCAAGGAATAGAAGCATATGGTTCATGAACAGGCAGATGAGATCAGTTTAACTTAGCATCATGTACGGCACAAAGATTGTGGGCTGAAGGGCCTGTTCCTGTGCTGTATGTTCTGTGTGCTATCCAATCGCTCTTTATGACAAACTCTTGGTTCATGATTACTCAAAATGGAAGGGGAGTAGATGGACCTCGACTTCATTTGTCAGAAGGACTAAGGACGACGGAAATAAGGATGGAGCGCGCTCCCAGGCAAACTCTCCAGCTGCCCCCTCATGGACCACCGATCAAGCCTGTGGAGACATTGAATCATCCATCCCGAGACGCTTCGGAAGAGCCAGAACCAGAGGTGAAACAAGGCATCCTCAACCTGAGGTTTGACCCAAGATGGGAAAGAGGAGGCATAATATGCACTTGGCAAAAGACGTGGAGCATGCCTGAAGCTAACGTTGCACAATGGAACCGCAGACTGCAGGAGTACGTGCTGAGTGACGCATTGAAGCTCGGTGCAGCCAACAGCAAGGCTCAGTGAAGGAGGACCACAGTCTGGAGCCCTTCCACTGCGGGATATTGGGGGGGGGGGGGGGGCGCCGGGGGGGGTGGGGACGCGCCTCAAACAAGGGAAACAATATCACCCCAGAGGGCCACATGAGTGGCAACAATGCCTGGTATAATGATAGTTTGCAAACACTAGTAAATATAACATTAATGAATGTATGTATAGACACTGAGAATGTTGGAAGAGTATTTGCGCCATTCTTGTTTCGTATATATTTTTTATTATTCTGATTAAAGTTTACTTTTGCGGAATAAAATGGAATCAAAAAGTGAGAGTCAAGAGTGTTTAATGGTCAGGAACACTGGGAGCAGAACAATGGCATTTTACTTGCTACAGCTTCACAGGCATATTAAGGCAAAAACACAACCAATAGTCTGAGCTACAGGGAGAGGTAGAATAGGCTGGGACTCTATTCCTTGGAGCGCAGGAGGGTGAGGGGTGATCTTATAGAAGTGTATAAAATCATGCGAGGAATCTATCGGGTAGATGTACAGAGTCTCTTGCCCAGAGTAGGGGAATCGAGGACCAGAGGACCAGAGGACATAGGTTTAAGGTGAAGGGGAAAAGATTTAATAGGAATCTGAGGGATACCTTTTGAACACAAAGGGTGGTGGTTGTTTGGAACAAGCTGCCAGATGAGGCAGTTGAGGCAGGGACAATCCCAACGTTTAAGAGACAGTTAGACAGGTGCATGGATAGAGGACAGGTTTGGAGGGATATGGGCCAAACGCAAGCAGATGGGACTAGTATAGCTGGGATATGTTGGCCTGTATGGGCAAGTTGGGCCGAAAGGCATGTTTCCACGCTGTATCACTGTATGATTAAATATATAATAATCAACTGTACAAGAAATTATAAGTAACACTTCAAGAGTTAAAGAGAGTTCCAGAGAGAATTCAAGAGACATTTATTCTCACATGCACCAATTGGTACAGTAAGATTTGAATTACCATAAAGCCATACGAATAAAAAGAACACAATACATGATAGAATTTAACATGAACATCCCCACACAGCGGAATCAACGTTTCCCACTGTGAGGGAAGGCAATAAGTTCAGATCTCTTCCTCTTTGTTCACCCGTGGTCGGGGCCCTTTAGGCCCTCCGCAGTTGTCGCTACGGGTGGCCCGATGTTTCAGGCCCCCTCGCCGGGATGATCGGAGCTCTGGCGTTGGAATGAAGAACACTCTCAGCGGCTTGGAGTTTCCGAATCGGCCACTTCCTACCGGAGACCGCGGCTCCCGAAGTCCACAGGCCGAGCTGGACGGAGCTCCAACACTGGCGATCCTCGGCAAGATCCCAGACTCCGCAATGGTAAAAGTCAGAGCCGGCCAGCGGCTGGGAGCCCCGCAAACCACAGCTCCACGGTGTAATCAGCTGGCCCAACACTCCGGAGCCTCAACAAGCGGTCCCCAGTAAGGCATCGCCTGCTCCGCGATGGTAACTCAGTGTTGCGCCGCTGCTGAAGCTCTGGTTGGTCTCCGGCAGGAAAGGCCGTGCCAATCCAGATAGTAAACCGCGAGGGGGGGGGGGGGGCGGAGACGCGGCTCGGAGAATAGATGTGACTGGGAAACGGTTTCCCCCTCCCCCTCCCCCCACATAAAAAAGACTAAGAATCCTCCAGGACCATCGTAAAAGGTGTGCAGCCATGTCAGCAGCGCGTCAGTTTTTTCAACTTTTTTTTATTTTTTAGTATGTTTTAAAGTATGTGTTTAATGTTCCTTTGTGTGTTTTGTGTGGGGGGTGGTGTGGGGGGGGGGGGGTGAGGGGGTAAGCGTTTCGGTCGCCTCCTCCATGGAGAGGCGACTTTTTCCAGGTCGCCTCCCCCGTGGCCTAACAACAAGGATCAGCGCGGCCTTTCCCGGAGACGCGTCCCGGGCTTCAGCGGCGGGCGCAGCGTGGACTCTCGTTGTGGAGCGGGTGAGCCCTCGCTGGAGGGGAGCGCTCCGTTTCGCTGGCCCGGGGCAGCCGGCAGCCTGAAGTCGCAGCCTGAAGCCGCGGTCTGCAGAGCTCCAGCTGGTGCGGCGTCTACAGCCCAGGATCCCTCGTGGGGGACCTGGGGGAAGAAGAAGCCGTCACTGCCGGCCCGCGGCCAACTTCTACCGCGGGTCCGGCATGAACCTAACATCACCCCTGGAGGGGAGCTTCAACCGCCGGCCCTGCAGTCTACGGTGCTTCTGGCTGTGGCGGAGACTTTAAATCTCGACCGCCGGCCTGCGGCCTACAACAACTTAAAGCCGCGGTCTCCGGAGAGGAAGAGCCGATCCTGGACTGACTCTGGACTCTGGTCCTGTCCACGGGGGGGAAATGGAGGAGGACTGGCCAAATGTTGTGCCTTCCACCACAGTGATGAATGCTGTGGTGGATGTTTGTGTTACATTTTTATTGTGGTTGTCTTTATTATTGTATCGCTGCTGACAACCCAAATTCCACCGACCCTGGTTGTGTGGTAATAAATTCTATTCAATTCAATTCAACATACTTTTAAACAGACTAAAAATAACAAAAAGGGTGAAAGGACGAACAGACTGCTGGCGAGGCTGCCGCACACGGCGCCACCCGATTACCGCTTGGTAATATGTGACTGTAATAGTAATATCAGACCATAATAGTGCGATCAGTATGAAGTGCAACCGAAACAATTACAAGTGGCGCATTACAATCTCAGCATATAAATGGTTTGCTTACACCCTGGAAGGGGCAGAGAAAAGATTTATGAGACTGTTGCCAGGACTTAAGGGTCGGAGCTATAGGCAGAGGTAGAGCTGGCTGGGATTCTATTCCTGGGAGTGCAGGAGGATGAGGGGTGACCTTACAAAGGTGTATAAGATCATGAGAATATTATATAGGGTAAATGCACAGAGCCTTTTACCCAGAGTAGGGGAATCAAGAAACAGTGGACATAGGTTTAGGGTGAGGGGGGCAGAATTTAATAGGAAACTGATGGGTAACTATTTTACTCAAAGCGTGCCAGATATATGGAATGAGCTGCCAGAGGAGGCACTTGAGGCAGGTACTATCACAATGTTCAAGAAACATTTAGACTGGTACAAGATTGGACAGGATTAGAGGGATATGGGCCAAACACAGGCAGGTGGGACTAGTGTAGATGGGGCAACTTGGTTGGTGTGGGCATGTCGGGCTGAAGGACCTGGTTCCATGCTGTACGATTCTACGGCTCTAGTAGCTTAGTTTAGTTCAGTTTAGAGATACAGTGCAGAAACAGGCCCTTCGGCCCACCAAGTCCGCACCGACCAGTGATCCCCGCACATCAACACGATCCTACACACACTAGTGACAATTTACACATACACCAAGCCAATTAACCTACATACCTGTACGTCTTTGGAGTGTGGGAGGAAACTGAAGATCTCAGAGAAAACCCCACCTGGTCACAGGGATAATGTACAAACTCCGTACAGACAGCACCCGTAGTTGGGATCGAACCCGGGTCTCCGGCGCTGCAAGCACTATAAGGCAACAACTCTACTGCTGCACTGCCATGTAAAAATAGGTTATTTGATCCATTGGGTCGTAAATGGAACAATCTGAATCTAACACCACTATTCTGCTCTCACCCTTATAACATCCTTCATAACTACAAATGGTCAACTATCATCCTATCCAAAGATACAGTCCTCTAACTCATCTGTTTCCCATGGTGAAGCCGTATAGATCTAATTAATGGGACCATGCTCTGTGAAATAGCTTCCTCTAATTCAACCAGCATTTACTACTTTGAGCATTAAAGAATTAGCAGTCAGGTATAACGCCAGAAATAGATGAAGCGCTGTTGCACTCCCTAGAGTTTGTTAGAGTAAAGTAATGATGTGATCTATGTGTGTACGGAATCACATGCATACCCAAATAATTTGAAGGCAAGTACATGAGAAATATATCTGTCTGACATTGGTACAGTGTTGGTGAGTTGCAGCACAGGTCACAGAGATTGCAAGAGGGGACCAGTGAGGTTGCTGGCTTAAAGGATTTCACAAGTGGGGATGCCATGAGAATAAATAAATCTTTCTGAGTAGTGGTTGGGGGTGAAAAACTCACTAGTTGGAGGTAGCAGGAAGCCCTCGTCTAATCGATGTGGATCAAAATCCAGGATAATAAGAGAAGGTATAGTTTACTTTAGTTTAGTTTAGTTTAGAAATACAGCACAGAAACAGGCCCTTTGGCCCACTGAGTCCGCACCGATCAGCAATCCCTGTAGACTAGCACTATCCTACACACGAGGAAGAAGTTATCATTTTTACCAAAGCCAATTAATCTACAAACCTGTACGTCTTTGGAGTTATGGAAGGAAACCGGAGCTCCCGGAGAAAACCCACGCAGTCACAGGGAGAACGTACAAACTCCGTACAGACAGCACCCGTGGTTAAGATCAACCTCGGGGCCCTGGCGCTGTAAGGCAGCAACTCTACCGCTGCGCCACCGTGCCGCCCCATGTGTGTTCCAATCTGTTACAAACTAATTTCATAAATGAGCATGAATATACTGGATCCCATGATCTTAACTGCATTTTAGAGGAACTCCAATTGACAACCTAGTGTGGTCTGAGCAACATCCTATTGAACCTTTCACTCCTGCTTCTCTGTTGAATTATAAATATTGCATAAACAAATCTCTAAGATAGAGGGTCAATGCATCCTTGACACAGTACACACTGTGAATAAGCACCACGTTACATTTTAGTGACTGAAACACTAAGCCAGAACCAATTTAATGACGTGGTGACTACGGAATTAAGCCGCATGATATTGTATATATCAATATGAGAAATTAGATAAAAGTCAAAAACAACAATAAGCACCACAGGCTTTGAGTAAAATGAAATTCTGGGGTTATATTCTTTTACAGTGCAAATAAAATTGCAGCAAAGTTCTATAAATTTTTTAAGAGCTAACATGATTTTAGAACATTGCAAAGAAATAGCTGTAGTAAGCCAGTCAATTTCTCGCCTTTTATTACTATCAAGGGTGATCATTTATCTCAATGCTACTTTCCTGCACTAATCACCCATCTCTATTTATTTCATTAATACTCAAAATCTATTAACCGCTGGAAATTGTCGATCAATCTATTGATCTCATCACATGGAGTTCCCTTATGTGTGACCTGCCTCGTTAATTTTCTAAGAAATATGATGTCTGGGTTAAACAATGAGAGGCAATGCGGCAATCCAAGGCTGTTCTCCTTCAACATTTAATAAATTATGCTGGAATATGGTTTAGTTTAGTTTAGTTTAGTGACACAGAGTGGAAACTCGCCCTTTGGCCCACCGAGTCAGCCCTGACTATCGATCCACACACACTAGCACTATCCTCCACACACTAGGGACAAATTACAATTATTCCAAGCCAATTAGCTCTTAAACCTGCACGTCTTTGTGGTGAAACTGGAGCACCCGGAGGAAACCCACCCACAGACAAGCACCCATAGTCAGGATTGAACCTGGGTCTCTGGCGCTATAAGGCAGCACCTCTACCGTTGTGCCACCGTGCCTTGCCATATTTACCGCGAGCTGAAACGGAAAATTGTGCATGTATTATTACTGAAAGAAAATGATAATTACAGTTTATTAAGGTGAGGGGGGGGGGGGAAGATTTAATAGGAACCTGAAGGGTAACTTTTTGCACAAAGGATGGTGGGTGTGTGGAATAAGCTGCCAGAGGAGGTAGTTGAGGCAGGGACGATCACAATGTTTAAGAAACATTTAGACAGGTACATGGATAAGAGGTATATGGGGCAAACGCAGGCAGGTGGGACAAGTGTAGATGGGGCTTGTTGGTGGGCAAGTTGGACCGAAGAGTCTGTGATCTGGAGAAAATAAATTCTCATGCACTAAAACAGAAGAGGCAGGGGGATCAGCGGGAGTCTAGGGCTTGTGGCATTGGAGTGGTGTTTTGGGACAGGCATGTGGGATAGTGCAAAGATGGTACTAGTGGTTAGCTTCTATTGAAACAGGCAGATGTGCATGGCTGCTGCTTGGAGTAATGAACTGCAGATGCTGGTTTACAAAAAGGACACAAGTAACTGCAGATGCTGGTTTACAAAAACAAGACAGAAAGTGCTAGAGTAACTCAGCAGTTCTGACAGCATCTCAGAAGAACATGGATAGGTGATGTTATGGATCAAAACCCTTCTTCAGACTGATCAAGTCCGACTCACTTACTGCCTGGTTGCCAAAAACTGATCCATTGACAAAGCACCTAGTATGCGGGAGGTGTAGGCTTGTGTTACCAGGGTGACACTTGGAATAATCTCTGAGCAGCCATGTTAGATCTGCTTAGACATAGATGTCATTCAATTGAACAAATAGCATGAAACTGGCATGTTGCCAACATTTTAATGAACGACTTCTGGCACATCTGAAAGTTCACATATAAAAAAGTGGCATTAATGTAATTTATTTTTGTAATAGATCATGAATTATTAAATTGAATATCTCAGCCTGTCCTCACGGGAGCAAACTAGTTTGTGGCCGAAGAATCAGCACCAGAACATAGTACCTGTACAATGACATTGATTTGACAAGACAGAAATTATTAGAGGTGCTAAATAACTAATCTTTGAATAGCTTTATTCAAATCTATGTTACACATAAATAAAGAGATGGAAGTGAAAAGTAAATATAGGATGCAAATTTGATGCAAAACATCATAGATGGTCAAACGGCAACAAACATAATCCAGGGAGGGCATCAACAGTCTCTATGTGCCATGTGTCAATGGGCGAACTAGCAGAGCTGCTGCCTCATAGCTCCAGAGACCCGGGTTCGATATTGACCTTGGGTGCTGTTTGTGTGGAGCTTTCATGCTCTCCCTGCTCTGTTTTCCTCCCACATCCCAAAGACATGCGGGTTTGCAGGTTGATTGGTGTCTGTAAATTGCTCCCAGTGTGTAGTGAGCTGATGTAAAACTCGGTGAACATAGAACTAGTATGATTGGGTGATTGATGGTCGGCGTGTGATCGACAGGCTAAAGGGCCTGTTGTCATGCTATTTTAATTCATTGATCTTTCTGCAATCATCAAGCAATTCAATCAGTTCCTCATTTTGCGATATGTATGATCTTATGGAGGAGGTGTATAGAACTCTGAGGCGGATAGATAGGGTGAATGCACAGAGTATTTTGTCCAGGGTAGGGGAATCAAGAACCAGACAACATAGTTTTAAGGTGAGAGGGGAAGAAAATTTAATAGGAACCTGAAGGGCATCTTTTTTTGTTGAGAGGTTGGTGGGTCCATGGAGGGAGAAGCCACCAGATACAAAGTAGCATGTCAAGGTACATGGATAGGAAAGGTTTAGAGGGACATGGGCTATAAGTGCGCAACCGGGACTCGCTTAGATGGGGCATCTTGGTTGGCATGGATGAGTTAGGTTGAAGGGCCTGGTTCTGTACTGGATGACTCCATGACTCTGAATAACAGGACATTGAATTGGGAGAAAAATGAACATTAATGATGAAGAAAAACTGAAACAATTGTTTTCTCATTTTTAATTTTTCATGGTCTAATTATTTGTCATTGATGAAGTTAGCTTGGAAATCCATTACAAAGGACATTCATTTATGTGCAGTGACTGGTAATCTGCAGTTTCTTCCTGGAGACGTTTTGGTAAAAGATTGATGGAGGCAGAAAGGCAAATGTTACAGAAGTGCACTCCCAGCAAGGAAAATCGCCGAGCAAACTGGTATAACTGGAAAACCATATATCATTTTCTGAGGGTTGTCACTTGAATTGATTGTTATCAGTAAACATTCCCAGCGGGTAGTTGGAAAACTATAAAATCGTCATTTTGGGAGCTATTGTCAATTGAATTCATTATTTTCAGTGAACAGTCCACGCCGACCAGCCGTTAGTTAGAACCTATACACTAGTTCTACCCTACACACTAGGGACAATTTACAGAAGCCAATTAACCTGCAAACCTGCACGTCCTGTGAAGGAAAATGGATCACCTGGAAGAAATTCATGCACTTGCAGAGAGATTGTACAGGCAGCACCTGAGATCAGGATCAAACCTGAGTCTCTGGTGCAGTGAGGCAGCCGTCCTAGTTCTGAGGTGAAATTACTGTTGCAATGTGCTTTGGAGTAATGAGATAATGAAAACACACAGCTCAGGGAATAATTGCCAGAATGTCTCTTAAAAATGCATTTGAGTAATCCTGTGAACATTAAAACATTTCAGACATTGAGGTTTTTCTAATTAAAAATTGCAAAAATCATTATCAAATTAATTGGTTGATAGAAAAAATGGTGATTAATTTCACGTGGACTCATACAATACATATCAAGCAAGGCATTAGTAAAAAGAAACACACACAAAGTGCTGAAGTAACTCAGTGGGTCAGGCAATATCTTTGGAGAACATGGATAAGTGACATTCCCAACATGTTCCGTATTCAACTCTGCTTGTAATGGCCTTCAATAAAATGGTTGGGTACAAGGAACTGCAGATGCTGGTTTACAGAATAAGACACAAGGAGCTGGAGTAACTCAGCAGGTCAGGCAGCATCTCTGGTGACATTCTGAGTCAGGACCATTGATCATCTGCACACTAGTTCTGTGTTGTCCCACTTTCACATCCTACATACTAGGGGCAATGTCTCATCCCGAAAGGTCACCTATCCATGTTCTCCAGAGATGCTGCCTGACCTGCCGAGTGACTCCAGCCAGGGCCGGATTTACGTATAAACTTCACAAGCATAAGTTTAGGGCCTCGAGATCTAGGGAGGTCCGCGGCAGGGCCTTATTTACCTACAGGCCTCATAGGTTGAAGCCTAGGGCCTCAAAATCTAGGGGGCCTCTGGCCAAGGTGTTTTTTTCCCACAGTAAAAAAAATCCTGAGAATTGGAGCGTTATCAGCGTTTCCCACTTTGACGGAAATTACACGAAATTCTGGTTCCGGCCGCTGGAAGTTTTGGGGGAAAAAATTGCGCAGTTGGGGGAAGCCGGTGACGCAGTAGCGACGCAAAATGACGCTGTCTCTCCGCGCGTGCGCAGTGGGGCCCGGGCGGGTTCAGATCTCCATTTGCACTCCACACAATCACTTCGATGCCTCGTGTCTACTCCAGTTAGTAGTGGAATATTACGTTGCGGGAGTGCCCGTTTCTCCGGGCTGGGGGCTGCGATGTCTGCAGAGCAGGGTCGGAGCCTCGCTGTGTGGGAGGGAGAGGGAGGGAGAGGGCGAGGGAGGGAGAGAGAGGGGAGGGATGTGAGAGGGGGGTGGGGGGGTTGAGACAGAGGGGGGAGAGAGAGAGAAGGGAAGGGGGAGAGAGAGAGAGAGAGAGGAAGGAGGAGGGGGCAGAGGGAAAGGGGAATTATCTTTAGTGAGATTGCAAAATTAAGGTAGGTTTTATAGCAATTATATTTCCTCCTCCATATGAATAATATCAAATAATTGGAACTGCTTTCTTTTCCTTGATAACAATACTGAAAAATATGAATTCCATAGTTTGCGACTTTCATTTTGCATCATATTTTTAATGTGCACACACTAACTCAGTCGAACAGTAACAGGCAATCAAATCAACACACAAAACATTTTCTAAAAAAAGGTTTTATTTACTGCAAAAACCTACAGTATTTTATTTGCAGTGTTTGCATGCTCCTTTATAACATTTTACATAACATTTTACAGTATAACTTGATTATTAAAACAAGGACAGCTTCAATTCTTGATTTAAAAAATGTATACAACAATGACCCCAATCATCCCATTCCAACCACTCATTACTCTTGACTGAACCAAAATTATTTCTGAAAGATTGGTCATAAATTTGGTGGAAGAATGCTCCAAAATAAGGCTCAGAATGCACCAGAGAGCATCTGAAACCCCAGAGCTTCCAGGGCCCTTAAGCCCTGTAGTCTCTAAACTGTAGTCTGTGTAGTCTCTAAACAATTCAGTACTTTTCCTTGCCCTCCATTTCAGAATAATAGTGTTTTAAGCTGATAACTCGACACTAGCACTGGCAATAAATAAGAAGTTCAGCTTTCCAGCCCTTATCTCATTGGCCACGCTTGGCTGCACATCGGTGTCAATCTGGTGGACTCTTCCATCATCATCTCGTCATGGGGGTGGGGGATTGGGTGGGGCCTCACAAGTAGAATAGCCTAGGGCCTCTCTTCATCTAAATCCGTCCCTGACTCCAGCACTTAATGTCTTTTTCTGTAAACTAGCATCTGTAGTTCTTTGTATCCAACATCTCACTAACGCCATTACATCAGACACCCCAACATGCAGAGTTGACTATGGGTCATGTCTGCCCAAATCCTAACTTGGGTGTGATCAGGGTGCAGGAGCTGAAATCCATCTGGTCCAATCCTCCTTTCAACCACCCGTGGAACGTGAGACAAATGTCAATGTTACAATACATCCAAAAAAATGCTGACTGTTGATGCCGAGGATAACATTGTTCCTTTTGGTTAAAAGTAATTTTAAAACTGCTTAGTTCTAAGCATGATCCTTACATCAACAGATCATACAGGTTTTTAGTTGCCTTTACATAAGATGTCATCAGACAACTGAACCTCTGTTATCAGGTAACTGAACCACCCTACCAATAACTAGAGAGCAGTCCTGAACTAACTATCTATCCCATTGGAGACCCTCAGATTATCTTTGATTGGACTTGAAGAAGGGTCTCGACCCAAAACCTCACCCAATCCTTCTCTCCAGAGATGCTGCCTGTGCTGCGGAGTTACTCCAACTTTTTGTGTCTATCTTTGATCAGACTCTACTGGCTGTATCTTGTACTAAACGTTATTCACATGATTCCCTTTATCATGTATCTGTACACTGTGGATAGCTTGATAGTGATCATGTGTTGTCTTTCCGCTGACTGGTTAGCACGCGACAAAAGTTCTTCACTGTACCTTCGTACACGTGACAATAAACTAAACTTAAACACAAACTTAAGAGTGGTAAGTGCAACGCATTAAAATGTTGGCAGAGATTACAATTTTCTGAACAACATTTCGACCAGTAACACCAAGTCTCCAGCTAAGATACATTCTTCTTTTGCAAATAAGAATCAGTGTAACCAACTACTGGTTAAGGTCAAACATATCCTATCCGTCATGATGCAAATGGCAAAGGAGTGTTCAATATAGTTACCCGATGGCTATTAGTGATGACCTTTGGTAATTAACCATTGAGAAAGACAAACTAAAATATGGTGGGTACATCGAACATAGACCGTTACCGCACAGGAAAAGGCTCTTTGGTCCACAATGTTTTTGCTGCACGTGAACCTCTTATCTGTCCACACATAATCCACATCCTTTCATTCCCTGCATATCCATGTGCCTATCCATAAGTTTCTTAAATGCCACTTTCATACCTGCCTCCAACATCACCCACAGCAGCGCGTTCCAGGCACCCACCAACCTTTGTGTAAAATACTTGCATCGCACATCTCCTTTAAACTTTTCCCCTTTCATCTTAAAATTATGCCCTTTAGTATTTTTTATATTACCATCCTTGGAAATAAGTTTTGAATGTCTTCTCTATCTATGCAAAAAGTATAGAAGTGTGAAAAAGCACACCGCCAGATTCAGGGACAGGTTCTTCCCAGCTGTTATCAGGCAACTGAATCATCCTACTGATAACTAAAGAGCAGTCATGGACTACTATCTACCTCATTGGTGATCCTCAGACTATCATTGATCAGACTTTACTAGCTTCATCTTACACTAAACGTTATTCCCTTTGTGTGTAAGTACACTGTAAATGGCACGATTGTAATCATGTATTGCCTTTCCGCTGATCGGTTAGCATGCAATAAAAGCTTTTCACTGTCCCTCGGTACACGTGACAATAAACTAAATTGAACTGATGCCTCTCATAATTTTATAGATTTCTATCGTCTCCTTCAACCTCCGGCACTCCGAAGAAAACAATCCAAGTCTGTCCAACCTCTCCCTGTAGCTAATACCACATAACCAGGAATTATTCTGCATGTAAATAAATATATACAATATAAATCTAAGGAAATGTCCCATGTCTTAAAATATTTTTGAGAATAGAAACTTTCCCACCTCGATCATTCCTTTTTCCCCCTATTCCTGTCAAACAGAAGGTACAGAAGCTTGAAACCACCAGACTCAGGAACAGCTTATTTCCCTCTGTTATCATACGATCGTAGATATGATCTATTCTGTTGCAAGTCAGTGTATCTAATTCACAAGAGATGAGTAATGTTAACTATGTCTACTGAGGACTTATGAGGTCAGCCACAAATTGGATTGGATTCCGTCTGAGCCCTGACCAGAATGGTACATTCCCATACTTTTTACTGGACATTATTTAGTCAACTGAGGTTTGTATAATAAAACAACACCATTTTATATAAGATAGATAGATAAAGCTGGAGTAACTCAGCGGGTCAGACAGCATCTCTGGAGAAAAGGAATAGATGACGTTTTGCGTCGAGACCCTTCGCAGTCAGAAGAAAGATCTCGACCAGAAAAATCACCTATTCCTTTTCTCCGGAGAAGCATTAATTGAGGAATGAGAGGAATTCTTAATTCAGCAATAAGTAAATTACATGCAAGAGTTACTCCAGCTTTTCGTGTCTATCTTCGGTTTAAACCAGCATCTGCAGTTCCTTCCTACAATGTTTTATATAATTTTATTGTTGTTTGTCACAAATTATAGAATACATTAAAATCAATTTCTCCATTTTTTTTTAATGACATAACCATGCTCTGACAGTGAGAGGGAGAATAAGGCAATGGGACAAAGAACATTCTAGATCCTGGATCTGAACCTGGATAACATCGATTAATGTTAAATTGGTAATATATGTTTGATAATGGCTGATATGTTTGATAATGGTCATTAAATTATGAAATTATATGCAAGAGAAAAATAAAATTAAAGTTCTAATTTTTTTAAGTTTCTATTTGTCTAATAAAGGAGCAATCAAAGGCCAGTACAGTGACGCAGCGGTAGAGTTGCTGCCTTACAGCGGCAGAGACCTGGGTTCGATCCTGACTACGGGTGCTGTCGGTACAGAGTTCATACGTTCTCCCTGTGACCGCGTGGATTTTCTCCGGGTGCTCTGGTTTCCTCCCACATTCCAAAGACGTGCAGCTTTGCAGGTTAATTGGCTTCTGTAAATTGTTCCTAGCGTGTAGAATAGAACAAGTGTACGAGTAATTGCTGGTCGGTGCGGACTCGGGTGGGACGAAGGGCCTGTTTCCCTGCTGTATCTTTAAAAGAAAACTTATCAACTGCCACCAAAAATCCCGTGTAATTAAACAAGACACAAGGAACAGCAGATGCTGGAATTTTGAGATAATTCAACAGGTCAAGCAGCATCTGTGAACAGTGGCGGACTGGCCAGGGTGTCAGCTTGCCCGATGGCAAGTGGGCCCCTGATGAAGTGATAGCAAGTGATGGCAAGTGGGCCCCTGTTAAATGATAGAATTGTAGTCGTGGGTGGGCCCCCTTTGTCTCCTGGCAACCAATATTTTTAGACCCAGTCCGCCACTGTCTGTGGAGGCGACATTTCGGCTCTGGACCCTTCCTCAGACTGAAGGGCCCCAACCCAAAGAAGGGACCCACCCGAAACTTTGCCTATCGATTCCCTCCACAGATGGTGCCTGGCCTGCTTGGTTACTCCAGCACTTAGTGTTATGCCATATAATTACTTAATTAAAGCATTAATTGAGGAATGAAAGCAATTCTTAATTCAGCAATAAGTTAAAGCAATAGGCATTTGGAGAGGTGGAAAATGGCAAATAGCCCTGAACGATAGATAAGGTTCAAAGGGTTTCTTTCATGTTCCTGCATTATTGAATGCTAATTTTTATATACTTATGCTTTGCCTTGATGTCTTGCAAAGATCCTTCCATTGATGCACTGTGATTAGCAATCTAGCTTTAGGCTATCAATGTTTTTGATAAAGGACTGACAAACTTGCAGGGGTAACTTTATTTAAACACACTTCCAGCAGGGATTTTCATTGACGTCAGAAATGTATGAGTGTAAAATTGGACACATGCACCAATGCTCTATCTGTCTGGTGTAATATTTAATCTGTTCTATATTGGGCCCATGTTAATTCAGCCAAATATGGACATGCTGTCACAGAGACAACCCATCAGATCTTCATTGCCACGTGAATAATGTGCCAATTAGTCATTTGGAATTTGATAATTCCTTTGGAATTGGCAGACAACCAAAGACTGGGTATCGTTTCAACCTGCGGTCTTGAAAACAAATAGTGGGAGCTGGAAGGGTCTAACGCAATAAAAAGAACAAAGGCATTCACCTCTTGTAACCTCAGTTGCTGTACCTTATCATTGCAACTAAAGATATACATTTCAGCTTCAGCAGGCTTTGAACAGAAGGTCTGCGCTGGAATATCAGCTGCCCCGCCAGTCTCAGGTGTGTCTGCACCAACAGTTACCACGCCAGATGTACGATTGGCCTCCTTGAGAGTGAATCTGTGGAAAGCTGCTGATCTGTATGGAGTCGAATGACCCCCACCATCGAAGGGATCTACCGCAGTTGCTGCCTCAAAAAGGCTGCCAACATCATCAAAGACCCACACCATCCTGGCCACACACTCATTTCTCCGTTGCCATCGGGAAGAAGGTACAGGAGCTTGAAATCTGGAACATCCAGGTTCAGGAACAGCTACTTCCCCACTGCCATCAGGCTACTAAACACAACATCAAACAAACTCTGAACTATAACAGCCTATTGCACTTTATTGTTTATTTATGTAGAAACATAGAAAATAGGTGCAGGAGGAGGCCATTCGGCCCTTTGAGCCAGCACCGCCATTCATTGTGATCATGGCTGATCGTCCCCAATCAATAACCCGTGCCTGCCTTCTCCCCATATATGGTCTGTGGTGTATAGACACACTGAACTGTTCTGTATTATGCTTATAATACTCTGTTGTGCTGCAGCAAGCAAGAAATTTCATTGTCCTATCTGGGACACATGACAATAAAACTCTCTTGACTCTTGACTCTTGAGTCCCTGGCTGCCCCTGCCAGAGGTATTCACAGACATCTTTGACCTCTCTGTCTTCCACTCTGTCTCCACCTGCTTCAATAAGACCACTATCATCCTGGTGCCAAATAAAGGCAAGGTAGCATGCATTAATGACCACCGTCTATTGCTCTGACATCCACCATCATGAAATGCTTCAAGGGATTGGTGAAGCCTGGTGTATATTAACTCCAGTCTCTGCCTCCCAGCCAGCCTACTGTAGTTTGCATAATGTCGCAACAGGTTCACACAGCAGACGTTATGTCTACAACAGTGAGACAGCAAGGACTCCTAAGTTAGACTCCCATTTGTTGACTACGACTCTGCCTTCAATACCATAATCCAATCCAAACCTATCTCCAAGCTCCTGGACCTGGGAATCAGCTCCCCCTCTGCCACTGGATCCTCGACTTTCTGACCCACAGACCACAATTCATAAGGATAGGTGACAACACCTCCTCCACAATAACTCAACGCACGTGTCCCGCAAGGATGCATGCTCAGCCCTCTAATATACTCCCTGTACACTCACGACTGTACGGTCAAATGTGGCTCTAACTCCATCTACCAGTTTGCAGATGACAGTACTGCAGTGGGCCAGATCATGAACAATGACAAAACAGAGTACAGGAAGGAGATAGAGAACTTAGTGATGTGGTGTCCAACCACATTGATGCAACAGCCAAGAAGGCACGCCGATGCCTCTACATCCTGAGCAGACCGAGGTATGTCTGCATGTCTCCAGTGACTTTTACGAACCATAATAGATGTTCCCCAGAAAGCATACTGTCGGATTACGTCACTGCTTGGATTGAGAATAGCTCTGCTGAAGACCACGAGAAATTACAGAGAGTCCTAGATGGACCCCAGTCGATCACACAGACCAGTCTTCCACCAATGACTCGAGCTACACTTCACGCTGCCTTGGAAAAACAGCCAACATAATCAAAGTCATCCCACATCGGTCATTCTTTCTTCTCCCTGCTCTGACCAGCAGAATTTTCAGTTGTTTGAAAGCATACACCACAAGACTTAGGCACAGTAGGGTGGGGGAGGGGGGTGGGGGTGGGGGGAAGGAAGGAGAAAGGAAGAGGAGGAGCCCGAGGACTGAGGGAGAGCTGAGAAGAGGAGGAGACAGCAAGAGCTACCGGAAATTGGAGAAGTCAATGTTTATGCCGCTAGGTTGCAAACTGCCCAGGCGGAATATGAGGTGCTGCTCCTCCAATTTCCGGTGGTGCTCACTCTGGCCATGGAGGAGGCCCAGTACAGAAAGGTTGGATTCGGAATGGGAGGGGGAGTTGAAGTGCTGAGCCACAGGGAGATCAGGTCGGTTAATGCGGACCGAGCGGTGGTGTTCGGCAAAACGATCGCCAAGCCTACGCTTGATCTCACCGATGTAGATCAGCTGACATCTAGAGCAGCGGATGCAATAGATGAGGTTGGAGGAGATGCAGGTGAACCTCTGTTGCACCTGGAAGGACTGCTTGGGTCCCTGAATGGAGTCGAGGAGCGAGGTAAAGCAACAAGTGTAGCATCTCTTGCGGTTGCAAGGGAAAGTGCCCGGGGAAGGGGTGGTGCGGGAGGGAAGGGAAGAATTGACCAGGGAGTTACGGAGGGAGCGGTCTTTGCAGAAAGCAGACAGGTGGGGGAGATGGGAAGATGTGGCAAATGGTAGGGTCACGTTGGAGGTGGCGAAAATGATGGAGGGCTATTTGTTGTATGTGACGGCTAGCGGGGTGAAAGGTGAGGAGTAGGGGGACTCTGCCCTTGTTACGAGTGGGGGGATGGGGAGAGAGAGCAGTGTTACAGGGTATTGAAGAGACCCTGGTGAGAGCCTCATCTATAGTAGGGGAGGAGAACCTCCTCCCTCTGAGTGAAAGCAATGTGATCATGACCAAATCACTGTATTTTAAGATGTTGACTGAGAGATTATTGTTGCCCAGGAAACTAGGGATAACTCCCTGGATAATTCTTCAAAGCAGTGCAACCATCTGAGAGGACAGACCACAGTTCAATGCAAGTCACCATCTGGGATAGTGCAACACACCATGTCTGCTAAAATTGGATGCCTGAGTTACTGAAGGGAAACCTGAAGTAACAATGTTTAGCTCAGATGTGCAAAATCCACAGGTGAGATGTGGAAGATGCAAAGTAAAGAAAAATAAAAGATGCCAGATAGGAAAAGGATCATAGGTTCATGTTATAGGAGCAGAATTAGGCCATTCGGCCCATCCAGTGGACTCTGCCATTCTGTCATGACTGATCTATCTGCCCCTATCATCCCCAATCTTCTGACTTCTCCCCATAACCCCTGACACCCACACTCATCATGATTCTGTCAATGTAAACATATCCATTGATTTGGCCATCAAATGATCAAAAGCCAACCCACTGAGAATAGGTGATGGTAAATGGGGAAAGCATGAATTGCAATGATCATAGTTGTATTATTTGATAGCATGACATTAAAATCACATCTGTAAAGCAGTAATTTTGTTATTTTAGTGGTAGAATGTGATCATGATTAATGGCACCCCATGACCAAGATAATTTTATTCTGAAATCACATTGTACAGCAAGACATAAGTGCAGCAAATAATATATCTTGATGCACTGCCCTCATTGAGTGACCCAGGCCAGATTGGGACAGTTGACCGCTTCAGGTGCTGCGAGTCGCTTTGCTGTTCCAAAGTAGTACCGACAATAGTATCTGTAATGTCTCTAACTAACGTCAAAACCTGCAGGCAGTTGTGAAGAGGGTTACATCTGCACTGTGAGGCAGATTAACCCTCAAGCCCGCACGTCTATGGGATGTGGGAGGAAACTGAAGCACCCGGAGGAAACCCATGCGGTCTTCGGGAGAACGTGCAAACACCACACACACAGCACTCGAGGTCGGAATCGAACCTTGGGTCTCTGGTGCCGATGCAGCAGCTCTACCTGCAGCACCTCGTTGATTCAGATGCTATTTGTGCCAAAGATGTTTGTGTTTGTTGCAACTCAGACAGAGCATAAAGTAGACAAATGTCCGACATTGAATTGGTGCAAACACTGCAATTTGTGGCCCAATGCTTCAGGTAATTGTTTTCACAGGGCTCAGTAGAAGGTAGACTGTGGCACTATTTCAAGGGATTATCAAATTCATCCAGATTGCGTGTTGATTAATTCTGTCCGTTATTAAAAGTTGGCATTTTCCTCGTCGAAGGGTCTCCCATCTGAAATGTGGCCTCGGATTCTCTTCCCACTGACGTGGCCTGACCTGTTGTGGATCGCCAGCATGTTCAGTTTTTAGATTTAGATTTCCAGTATCTGCAATGACTGTGGCTGGGCGGCACAGTGGCGCAGTGGTAGAGTTGCTGCCTCACAGCGCCAGGGACACGGGTTCGATCCAGAGTTTGTACTTCTGCTCTGTGACCTCGTGGGTTTTCTCCGGGTGTTCCGGTTTCCTCCCACATACAGGTTTGTATGTCAATTAGCTTTGGTAAAGTGTAAAATTATTTCTAGTTATTTATCTGTAGGACAGTGCTAGTGTGCGGGGCGATCGGTGGTCGGCGTGGACTCGGTGGGCCGAAGTGCCTGTTTCCTTTATCTCAAAAGTCTAAAATGTTCTGATTTCCCTTAAAATTGTCTGATTTCCCTTGACCTTTTCTGTTGGTGCTTTATGTTGCCACTTTTGTCCCGATTTAATTTAAAACAAGAGATGAATTGTTGCCAATGGACGCCATGCACCTTGAAATACAACGTGGGATTGCAGAATGATTTATAGAGGGTATACAACTGCAGAGCGACGACTAGAAACAAATGAGAGTGGGAGAAAGCTTTCGGCAGAAACAGGGTGGTCGTGATTTTTCTCACCGAACCTTTAGAGATGAATGATATGCCTGAATAGGTTGTCTACACCAAAGATCTTATAGCGCCGCTATAAGATCTTTGGTCTGCACTGAATCCTGCAATCTGTTCCAACCATAAATACAACCGCAAAGCAGAAACATGTTTCCACTACCATTGAATGTTGTGAGGAACACGCTGATGAATTTTAACAGAGATAATTTCTCCGGGGAAAGAACTGCAGATATTTGTAATGTGTCGCATTTTGCCAGTCCCAATGGCATAAGGAAGGACTCACTAATTGAGCCAAGCCTTTGCCAACATCTCCCTAGCCAAAGATAAAGATACAGATCAAGGATGTGCTGTTATGATGACTGCAGGCTATTGGTGGTCAAAATGCCACTGTCCACACACATGGAGCGGTATCAGTTACAAATAACATTATCCAGGCAGGCATTTGAAAGGAAAACCATTCCCTCAGTATCAGGATGTTGTGTCACTCATGATACTGAACGAAACAAAACAAAAAAGATTGGCATTCGGGGTGCAGAAATCATTTTACTTTAGATTGGTGTATGCATTAAAGCACTACTCAGTTCCACTGACTCGTGGGAGATTTTGTGTGTACGTCAATGAAATTTGAGAGAAAAATAACCTCTCCAAATCTTTTGCACAAATAGCATTTGAATCGCTGTGGTGCAGCTGGTAGAGCTGCTGCCTCGACGCCAGAGACCCAGGTTCGATCCTGAGCTCAGGTCCTGCCTGGGTGGAGTTTGCGCGTTCTCCATAAGGCCGTGTCAGTTACCACCGGGTGCTTCAGCTTTCTCCCACTTCCCAAAGACGTACGGGTCTGTGGGTTAACTGGCCTCTGTAAACTTGCCCTTTGGTGTGTAGGGAGTGGATGTTAAAGTGGGAGAGCATAGAGCTAGTGTGAACGTGGACTTCCATGCTGCATATCTAAACTAAACGAAACGAAACTAAACACTGTACCCATGACACTGCAAACTCTATCAGTATGATTAGATTTTTTAAATCAAACTCAAAATAATGAGACATTTTGGCCAGACGCGGTAAAAATCCTACATTTATATAATTTCCACACAAACCTTGATTTGGCGTGAAAATCTAAACAATGCTTTCACTTCAAAAGACATAAAGTTGTATTGACTTAAATATTTGAAATTGGTTCACACATGTATGCAGCAGAGGACAAATGCAATGATTGTCCAGTGGATTGAATAATCAGTTGTATTAGTCTGTGTGTGGAGGGCTGGTGAGGGAGAGGGTTGGGGTGTGGGAGGATGGGATGGTGCGGGGGGGTAATGGGGCGGGGAGTTTGGAAGAGTTGTGTTAGTTTCATTGGTCCCGTGCCAATGAAGATGTTCGGATATACTAAAGGCATCCCAAGGGGCATCAGGCTGTTGACCTGACTTTGGTATCCCTTCTACATTCTTCATTGTCCTTATCACTGGAATCATCAGCAGATAATGGAAAAATGACACAAAGTGCTGAAGTAACTCAGCAGATCAAGCAGCATCTCAGGAGAACGTGGATAGGCAATGGATTGGATCAGGAGCCTTCTACAAATTGGTTGGAGTGGGGGAGAGAAAGCTGGAAGGGAGGTGAGGGCAGTACAAAGCCGGGCAAGTGATAGGTGGAAGAAGGAACCGAAGATAGACACAAATTGCTGTAGTTACTCAGCGGGTCAGGCAGCGTCCCTGGAGAGAAGGAATGAGTGACGTATCGGGTCGAGACCGTTCTTCAGACTGAGAATCGGGGGAGAAGGAAACTAGAGGTAAGAAAGGGTACAGAACAGACCAGAGCCAGCACAGATGGCCAAAGAGCCCACAATGGTCCATTGTTGGCTGTGAAAGAGGTGATAATGAGGGGAATCACAGAGGAGGGGTTGATGCAGATCTCATTCTCCGACGGGAGTTCTGCAATCAGAAAACAATGCAAGCCTGTCCAACCTCGCTCTGTAGATAATACCCCCTTAATCCCGACATCACTCTAGTAAACCTCCTCTGCACACTTTCAAAAACCTCCACATCCTTCCTGTAATAGGGCGAGAAGAACTGTCCCCAATACTCCAAATGCAGACTCACCAAAGTCCTATAAAACTGTATATTCTTATACAATGCAAACATATCATATGCCTCTGATCGACACAAAAAGCTGGATTAACTCAGCGGGACAGGCAGCATCTCTGGAGAGAAGGAATTGGTGACGTTTCGGGTCGAGACCCTTCTTCAGACAAGCGATGCAGCGTTGTCCAGTCAACTGTGTACCAATGGTACACAAAATTGCTGGGGAAACTCAGCGGGTGCAGCAGCATCTATGGAGCGAAGGAAATAGGCGACGTTTCGGGCCGAAACCCTTCTTCAGACTCGAAGACAAACACTGTGTACCAATGTTGCACACTGACATTATATACAAAGTTGGCTGGGGTAGTTCGATCTAGAGAGGTCGCGAGGTCAGGTAGCTTTAATGACCTAATGAACACTAATCAACACCTGATGGACATACTTGTTTTATACTAAGACCTGGGCATAAATACTAACTGTGTAGGTGCTGGTTTACACCGCAGATAGACACAACTGCTGGGGTAACTCAGTGGGTCAGGCAGCATCTCTGGAGAAAAGGGATAGGTGCCGCTTGGGGTCGAGGCCCTTCTTCAGACTCTATATACTATAGCACATCCAGACTGACAACGTTTCTGGTGCTTCGTCGGCACGCGTGGCGCAGCGGTAGAGTTGCTGCCTGACAGCAGAACTGAGACCCGGGTTCGATCCTGAGCACGGGCGCTGTCTGTACTGAGTTTGTACGTTCTCCCTGGGGCTGCGTGGGGGTTTCTCCGGGTGCTCCAGTTTCCTCCCACATGCCAAACACCTACAGGTTTGTAGGTTAATTAGCTTCTGTTAATTCTCCCGAGTGTGTAGGATAGAACTGGTGTAGAAGTCTGCTTTCCGTATGCGCATTGACCTCGCTTTCTCTCTCTCTCTCCATTCCACCCCCTTCCCAGTTCTCCGACTAGTTTGATTGCCCTCCTGGTTAAATTATACGTTGTATGCCTCGTTGTCAACTTCCCCCTGCTAACAATGATCTATTCTATATTTTCCTTGATCCACGTCCCCTTTGATCTCTCGTTTTTCACACCTTTCCCTCTCCCTTGACTCTCAGTCTCGACCCGAAACGTCTCCCATTCCTTCACTCCAGAGATGCTGCCCGTCCTGCTGAATGTCCCGCATTTTGTATCCGCCGTTCAGCTGATGCTGACAATTGGAGAAAGATCTCAACGTTAAATGGACGGAGACTAAAAATAAAAGGGTCCGGAATGGATTGATTTCAGAAGGAGGTGGGGAGAAGGGGAGATATTTAATGGGAACATGAGGGGTAACTTTATCACACAAAGGCATGGAAGGAGCTGACAGAGGAGGTAGTTGAGGAATGTGCTATCGCGACGTTTAAGAAACACTAAACAGGTACGTGGGTCGGACATGGGCCAAACGCTGGCAGGTGGGACGAGTGTAGATGGGACATGGGTAAGGGACTATTTCCTTCGCTCCATAGATGCTGCTGCACCCGCTGAGTTTCCCCAGCAATTTTGTGTAGCCTATTTCCTTCGCTCCATATATGCTGCTGCACCCGCTGAGTTTCCCCAGCAATTTTGTGTACCTTGTAGATGGGACATGTTGGTCGGCGTGGGCAACATGGGCCGAAGGGCCTGTTTCAATGCTCTATGACTCTATGAGTGTCTGCAAGATGAAATGGGTGTTGCAGGTCAGTGAGAGGGGGGGAAAGTAAAGCGATAGGTTGCCAGTAATAACACAAGTACATTCCTCAGGCGAAGGGAAATATTAACCCGAAGATAGACACAAAATGCTGGAGTAACTCAGCGGGACAGGCAGCATCTCTGGAGAGAAGGAACGGGTGACGTTTCAGGTCGAGACCCTTCTTCAACCCTCGACCTGAAACCCATCCCTTCTCCCCAGAGATGCTGCCTGTCCCACTGAGTTACTCCGGCAGTTTGTGTCTATCTTCGGCAGTACCTCTGCAGCAGCCTGTTGTAGACATGAGATGCAACCCACAGGTTGGGTGTGCGCTGACATTCACCGTTGCTACCTGTTTCTTATTACCTCGCTCTAACGCCAATCATTACTTCATGAAACAATTGCTCAAATTTTCGTGGAATGTCACCTTGCCACTTAGAAAATGCAATGCATTAAGCAAACCAAGCAGAAAAACATACAACAACAAAAAACAAATAAAACAAGAAAACAGGCTAAAAGTTTGTTTGGAATTTACCTTAGCAGCGAGGTTCCCGGCTGATGTAAGGACAATTAATTATCTTTGCAGTTGGCCGCAAAATTGAACGTAGCTCATACGGTCCTATAAACGGCTGCAATTCATCGCTGTGCAGACGGACCACCAGCCTGTCTGTCGGTACTGCCCCAATGAAAAGAAACACGGTCCGTACAGCAAGCAGTGTCCGGACCAGCTACACGCCCATCACTGTTTTACAAGCGCTTCGCACACATGCCACATTTTGTTCTCGCACTCGTGACGTTCCTCAGATTATCCTGAGACTGAACATTATTGCAGATATTTCTCATTGGCTCCAGCTGGGCGCTGAAGCTGCGCCGCGCCGTAGTTCCTGGGCATCAAAGTTTACGGAAGAGTTTTCCCTGACATCAGAATTTTAAGCAGAGAAGAGAAAACACAGGAAGCGCAGAGTCTGTCTGACCCTTGGAGACAGTTGACACAATTGACCCAGGTAAACCTTTTACTCATCTTCTCTTCTCAACCTGCAGAATCAATCAATCAATCAACCCATTCTGGCTGTCTGTCTGTCTGTCTGTCTGTCTGTCTGTCTGTCTGTCTGTCTGTCTGTCTGTCTGCCTGTCCGTCTATCTGTCCATCTATCTGTCTATCTATCTATCAATAGACAATGGACAATAGGTGCAGGAGTAGGCCATTCGACCCTTCAAGCCAGCACCGCCATTCACTGTGAACATGGCTGATTATCCACAATATGTACCCAATTCCTGCCTTCTCCCCATATCCCTTGACTCCGCTATCTTTAAGAGCTCTATCTAAATCTCTCTTGAAAGCATCCAGAGAATTGGCCTCCACTGCCTTCTGAGACAGATTCACAACTCTCTGGGTGAAAAAGTTATTCTTCATCTCTGTTCTAAATGGCCTACCGCTTATTCTTAAACTGTGGCCCCTGGTTCTAGACTCCCCCAACATTGGGAACATGTTTCCTGCCTCTAGCCCTGTCCAATCCCTTAATAATCTTATATGTTTCAATCAGATCCCCTCTCATCCTTCTAAATTCCAATGTATACAAGCCTGGTTGCTCCATTCTATGAACATGTGACAGTCCTGCCGTCCCGAGAATTAACCTTGTGAACCTATGCTGCACTCCCTCAGTAGCAAGAATATCCTTCCTCAAATTTGGAGACCAAAAGTGCACACAATACTCCTGGTGTGGTCTCACTAGGGCCCTGTACAACTGCAGAAGGACCTCTTTGCTCCTATACTTAACTCCTCGCTATGAAGGCCAACATGCCATTAGCTTTCTTCACTGCCTGTTGTACCTGAATGCTTACTTACAGTGACTGATGAACAAGGACCCCCCAGATCATGTTATAAATCCCTTTTTTCCCCAACTTGACACCATTCAGATAATAATCTGCCTTCCTGTTTTTGCTACCAAAGTGGATAACCTCACATTTATCCACATTAAACTGTGTTTGCCATGCATCTGCCCATTCACCCAACCTGTTCAAGTCATCCTGCATCCTCATAGCATCCTCCTCACAGTTCACACTGCCACCCAGCTTTGTGTCATCTGCAAATTTGCTAATGTTACCATCTAAATCATTGATGTATATTGTAAATAGCTGTGGTCCCAGCACCGAGCCTTGCGGTACCCCACTAGTCACTGCCTGCCATTCTGAAAGGGACCCGTTAATCCCTACTCTTTGTTTCCTGGCTGCCAACCAATTTTCTATCCATGTCAGTACCCTACCTCCAATACCATGTGCCCTAATTTTGCCCATTAATCTCCTTTGTGAGACCTTATCAAAGGCTTTCTGAAAGTCCAGATACACTATCTATCTATGTCTGTCTGTCTATCTATGTATTAGATTAGATTAGATTCCTTTATTTGTCATTCAGACCTTTTGGTCTGAACGAAATTTTGTTGCCTGCAATTCCACCCTGCCTAATTTACTGAGGGGTTCCTGATCCATTTATATTAAAACAGTACACAGATTGAATGATAGGCCACTGCAAGTTTAACTCTTTCTCTGGGCGTATGTGCAGTCTGACCTTCTGAATGTTCCCAGCCCTTTATATTTGCAGTTTTTCGTCATCAGCAGCTGTTTATTCCATTTAAGTTTTATCTTGCTGTCGTTTCCCAGTTTTCTTTCCTTGCTCTTTGCACATGTCCGATAGAATTTGTATGGAGCATTTTTTTTTTGATAATTCAGCTGGACCAACTACAAAATGGAACTAAAGTCATAGAGAAATTACAGGGGAATCTAATGGTCCAGATCTTTGCTCTGCTGGGAAGAATGAATAATTAGATGGAAATCTTGCAATTGTGTCGTAGGTTCAGTGACTTTACCTTTTCTTGACGGGAGGTAACATGAATCCAGTTCACAGCAAGCTTTGCCACCATCCAGAGTTACAGGTCATAGAGTCATGCAGCATGAAACAGGCCCTTCGGCCCAACTTGCCCATGCCAGCCAAAATGCCCCATCTATGTTGATTCCACATGCCTGCATTTGGCCCATATCCCTCTAAACCTTTCCTATCTATGTACCTGTCCAATGTCTCTTAAATGTTGTTATAGTAACTGCATTAACTACCACCCATGGCAGCTCGTTCCATGTGCCCTCTACCCTCTGTGTAGAAACGTTACCCCTCAGGTTCCTATTAGATATTTCCCCTCTCACCTTGAACCTGAGTCCTCTGTTTCTTGATTCCTCTATTTTTGGTAAAAGATATTGTGCACTTACCCTATCTATTCCTCTCATGATCCTATACACCTCTATAAGATCATCCTTTATCCTCCTGCACTCCAAGGAATAAAGTCCTACCCTGATCAACCTCTCCCCATAGCTCAGGCCCTCGCGAACTGGCAACATCCTCGTGAATCTTTTCTGTGCCGTTTCCAGCTTAACAACATTTTTTCTAGAACAGGGTGACCAAAGGGTGTTCGCAAAAGCACCTGGAAGAAAGTATGACTTCCACTTTGGCAAGCTATAAGAATATTTGGCAATGACCACTCAAATTGTGAAGCCTTTGAGTTTGCATTGAGAAGCTTGCACCCCGACACAGAGGGCACAATCAAGCCCAGCATAAGCGGCACAAGGAAAGCATCACCTACTTTCTTCACTCATTTACCTCCCACCAACCAACCTGTGGTTGTCCAGCATTGATCGCCAGAGTCCGGAAAGCTGGAGTGGTGACTAGCCATCCTTAATTTTAGTTTAGTTTGGTGATACAGGGCGGAAATAGGCCCTTCGGGTCCGCACCGACCAGCGATCCCCGCACATTAACACTATCCTACCCACACTAGGGACAATTTACATTTATACCAATTTATATCAACCTAAAAACCTGTACGTCTTTGGAGTGTGGGAGGAAACCGAAGATCTTGGAGAAAACCCACGCAGGTCTCGGGGAGAACGTTCAAACTCCGTACAGACAAGCTCCCGTAGCTGGGATTGAATCCGGCTCTCTGGCGCTGTAAGCCAACGACGCTACCGCTGCGCCATCGTGTCGCCCTTCCAAGGAACTTTCTGAGGAGAAGTAGAAGACAGAGTCTTCGTAGAAAACGGATGATGGGTTAATGTTTAAAATGGGGATCCTTCTTCAGTGGCTAATGTTTGTTATGCTTTCCCAACATGTTCTATTTTTGTATCAGACATCCATCATTCACTGCATTTGTTTTTTGTTCACCCGTTCAATTGAACTTTCAATGGGATTATTTATTTTTAGCTCATGCATAATATTTTTTTTTAAATTCCTCTAGAAGTTTGGATATTTTGCCAACCAATTAGCGATATCTTCGTTACGCCAATGGCAAGTGGAAACATCTGAGAGCACAGCTTTACACATCAGTGGAATTTATACACATCATCTGCGCTAATACTGGAATAACTTTTCCTCTAAGTTCCAATCTTTCAAAAATTAAATGTTAACTTCCAGTTGTATTTATAGTCATAGTCGTACAGCATGGAAACAGGCCCTTTGGTCCAATTCGTCCATGCTGATGAAGATGCCCCATCTAAGCTAGTCCCAAGATATTTTGCTCGCATACACCTCTAAACCTTTCCTATCCATGTATCTATCCAAATATCTCTTAAATGTAGCAATACTACCTGCTCGTTCCATGTACCTACCACCACTGAAGGACAATGTTGTCCCTCAGGTTCCTATTACATTTCCCCACCCCCTCTTAACTTAAACCTATGTCCTCTGGTTTTTCATTTGCCACCCTTGGTAAAAGATTCAGTGCATTCATCCTATCAATTCCCTCATGATTTTAAATAGACAATAGACAATCGGTGCAGGAGTAGGCCATTTGGCCCTTCGAGCCAGCACCGCCATTCAATGTGATCATGGCTGATCATCCCCAAACACCTCTCAAACACCTCTTTAAAATCGCCGTTTACTTCCTGAACACGAATGAATAAAGTCACTCTCTATAGCTCAGGCCATTGACTCCTGGCAATTACATCCTCAAAAATGTATTTTGAAAAAAAATATTTTCCTCAAATTCTTACTACAGTACTTATTCTTAATACAGTATTCTTAATGCAGTACTCTAGTACACAGTCAAAAAGGCAGAAACAGCTGAGGAAGCACAATTTACCACAGGCAATGATGGTCCAATTCTAAACAGCCATCGTAGAGTCTGTCCTCACTTTCTCCATCATGGTCTGGTTTGACTCAGCCACCAAGCACGACACCCGGAGGCTGCAGCGAATCATCCGATTAGCTGAGAAGGTTATTGGCTGCAACCTTTCCTCCATTGACGAACTGTACACTGCAAGGGCCAGGAAGCGAGTGGGTAAGATCATCTCTGACCCCACTCACCCTGGCCACAAACTCTTTGAATCACTTCCTTCTGGAAGGCGACTCCGGACTGTCAAAGCTGCCACAGCCAGACATAAAAACTGTTTTTTTCCCACAAATCTTGCTCTACTCAATAACCAAAAATCAGTAGCCTTCTTTTGCTCTGGTATTTTATTTAATTCACATGTTGAATCGATAATGTTTTATTATTAATGTTTAATGTTTTATGTATCATTCTTAACTGTCACTGTATGTAATGTTGTCACTTGCGTGCGGAGCACCAAGGCAAATTTCTTGTATGTGAATACTTGGCCAATAAACTTATTCATTCATTCATTATCAATGAACTGCTTCTTCATCTCTGTTCTCAGGCTTGTGAATGGTTGTTCCACACTCTAGGGTACTGTCCAACTTATCCCTATCCCAATGGGGACATTGACTTTGTCTATGGAACTGAGCACTACAATGCTCCACAACGCTGAGAATTAGATTCTGCACTCTGTAACTTTCCCTTTAGGTCTATCTATTCTCCATGAGTTTGAATTTATTGCGTTTATGTATGGTATATACGATCTGTTTTTTGATAGCATGCAAAACAAAACATTTCATTCAAGCTCAATACACGTGACAATAATACATCTAAACCTAAACCAATGTTTTAAAACTTTAACTGCCAATTGCATGTTTTCAACACGATCAAAGCTGTAGTCCAAACCTCTTTCCCAGGTTGAAATGTTCAACACTAGAGGGCATAGCTATAAGGTGAGAGGAGGAAAGTTTAAATGAGATGTTTCGTAGAGTCATAGAGTGTCCAACTTGCCCACACCACCAGCATATCCCAGCTACACTAGTCCCACCTGTCCATGTTTGGTCCATATCCCTCCAAACACGTCCTATCCATGTACCTGCCTAACTGTTTCTTAAATGTTGGGATAGTCCCAGCCTCCTCTGGCAGCTTGTTCCATGCATCCACCACCCTTAGTGTGTAAAAGTTACCCCTCGGATTCCTATTAAATCTTTATTGTGGGGCAAGCTTTTTTACAGAGCATAGTGGAGACCTGAACCACACTGCCAGTGGTAGCAGTGTAGGGGCCCCCGGTGGGGGTCCCTATACGCAGGGATTCTCCCCCTCTACATTGGGGACCTGGGGTGGAGGGTACTGCATCGAGGTGTACCCTGCAACCTGTTTCTCTCGCGGTTCACAGACTCGCCAGCCGCCTGCCACTTTTGCGGGCTGGAAGAGTCTGTGTACCACGTGTACATGGAGTGCGTGAGGCTGCAGCCACTGTTTCAATACCTAAAGGGGCTGCTCCTTGCCTTCTGGCTGCATTTCTCACCCACCATCCTCATCTTTGGACACCCTGTGCGTAGGGGAGAGGGTAGGGCTGAAGATGTCCTGGTTGGGTTGCTCCTGGGCCTGGCCAAGCTGGCCATCCGTGAGTCAAAGCGCCAGACAGTGGAGGGCTCTACCCGAGCCGGCTGCCTGCCCCTTTTCCGGGGTTACGTCCGTGCCCGGGTGCGGATGGAAAGGGAATACGCCCTGTCTACGGGCACCCTGAGGGAGTTCCGCGACCGCTGGGCACCGAGGGGGGTTGAATGTATCCTTGACAAGGATTGTAATATAGTTGTTTAGCAATTGCTTACATATTTGTTCATCTTGTATTATGGTGGTGTTTTGTTTTATTGTATTGTAAATACAATTTTAATATTTGAATAAATATTTTTGATTTAAAAAAAAAAAAAAAAAAAAAAAAAAAAGTGGTAGCAGTGTAGGCAGATAAGGTAGTGGCATTTAACAGGCTTTTGGATAGAAACATAGAGACACAGGGAATAGAGGGATATGGATCATGTGCAGGCAGATTAGATCAATTCAGCAAGCAACATGTTTGGCAAAAACATTGAGGGCTGAAGGGCCTGCTCCTGTGCTGCAATGTTCTATGTTCTATGTTGCATGCTTTCAGAGATATGCTCATCATCTTTAGTTACAGGTGAGGTTGTGGAAGATTGGAGAATCGCAAGTGTTGTACCATTATTTAAGAAGGGCAGCAAGGACAAGCAAGTGAGCCTGTTGTTGTTGCTGCATTTAATATGCTGTAAAGTGCCTAAAGCTGCAGCAAGTGAGAATTTCAAAGATCTGTTTCATATCTGGTGCATGACAAATAAATGCTCTTGACCCCTGAGGTCAGAAATGAAAACAGTAAATGGAGGAAATGCCCAAAATATCAGGCAGCATCATTGACCTGTAATGCAAATGTTCTTGCGGCACTGTTAAAAATGATCAACTTTATGTGGACTGTTAGCATGGAGGAATTAATTTAATGTTTCGTCATCACATAGTTGTATCACAAGGCATGCCTAAAAAATAAAAAAATAAACAAACAAACAGGAATCAATGGAACCAAACATGAATAAAAGCACATTCATCATATTTGAAAAAAACGGATATTTTTCCATCTCACTTCTTTTTGAAAAGAGCTACGTAACGCTGAAAGATGTGCTGTTGCAGTGGACTTGATTATCAAGAACTAAGTGTTAATTACTGAGGTCTTCAATTGCAGTTTGCTCATCAAGGTTGGGGTTATCTGGCCCAGTGGATCTGAAAACATAAATGAAAACATAAAACTTTATTTACCACTGTGAACTGTCACAGAATCCCATGGAGAAAATATTTATAATAGGTACTTACATTGAAACATTTCATACTTTCAAACATCAGGTCTTGGACAATTGGATGGCACTAATGTAATCATGTATTGTCTTTCCACTGACTGGTTAGCACGCAACAAAAGCTTTTCACTGTACATCAGTACACGTGACAGTAAACTAAACTCTAACTCAATTCAATTTATTTTATATTTGGATTACTACAATTAATTTCTGGTGTACAACTGGAATTGGATTTTTTTTTCTTTCGCTTAAACCGATTATTTTCCTTATATTTTTGCAATGTAATAAAATTGTGTTTTTTTTCTTCTATTTTCCGCCTCGTGGACTTAAATGTCACATTGCTACTGTTGGTTAGTCCTTCTTTCAAGACTGCACACCTCAGCAGATTGAACAGAGGATCCTGACGTTGATTGATTCTTTCCGTAACGTTTGAACACCAGCTCAAAGCGTTTCTAAGCAACCAAGCTACAGTGGAAGCAAGACTCAAGTGTATGGATAGTTGGGTGATTGTACAATATCCCCCTAAGCAAAGAAAGAGGAAAGCAAGCTAAAACTGTATCGAGCAAAACTGGGGTAACAATTTTAAAAATGTAGTGGTGTGGGCATAAAACTAATCTTGGACCTTGCATTTTGGATGGAAAGGAATTTGAAATATTTTACACAAACTAAAAAATAGGTCTTGTGGTAACGCTAGGTAGAAGCACACGGAGAACATTGACTATGACAAGTGCAGACGTCAGACTTCATGTAAAACCATTCTGGAGCTCAGTGCACCACCTGAAAACATCCCTTAAACATCCCCATGGATGTAAACTGATTCTGCTGCTGGAAGCAAACCCCCTGCATCATGACTCCCATCACACACGCGAAAAATCTATTCACTGTACCTCCGTACACGTGACAATAAACTTCTTATCGAGTCCACATGACAAGATTAGAAATCGTCCAGCCAGAGCTGAACACACTTCTCGGCATCTGTATACAATAGCGTTGTGTACTTCATGTGCTTCTTGTACGTGGTGGTGGAAAGATTGGTGGAAACAGGGCCACGACGAGAACGCTCTTTCCTTGACCCCAACAATAAACTAAACTGAGCTGATGACTGAAAGGCATCAGCAGGTAATTTCAAGGTAGCTGAGTGATTTCACCTGGGTGCCCTTGAATTCCAAGCAGTCCTGAGCTACCATCTGCCTCATTGGAGACCTTCGGACTATCTTTGATCGGACTTTACTGGACTTTACCTTGCACTAAATGTTATTCATGTTATTTCCTTTGCCACATATCTGTACACTGTGGATGATTGTAATCATGTATAGTCTTTCTGCCAGGATAGAGCACGGGCCTCTGGCACTGTGAGGCAGCCACTGTGCTACCTCAGGGAGCTTGGTCCTTAGAGTAGATTATATAAGGTCACGGTTATGTTTTGTAGTTGTGAGGTCCAAATAAAAAGAAAAAATGAAGACAGCACTTTGTGTCGCGGGTCACATTTAATAACTTCCAAATTATTCCAATTATGTCGCAACAACATAGTTTCAAAAGATGGCAATAGAACAGTCACTCATCTTGCAAACCATAAGTAGGAGTCTGTCAACTTAAAAATGATCCATTTATACTCACTCACAATTTTCCATGGTTTATCCAAACCTTGATCCATGCTAATATTTTTCTTCCAAATTTGAGCCTTTATTTTATGTAATAATCTTCTGTGTGTAACATTTTGTAAATCTTTGATTGTGAATATTCAACAACCATGGGTGCCCCGGCATCCTTCCCCCTAGTTACATCCGATACATTTCTTAGACATGCCTGGCATGATTTCTCTTTCATAAGTACATATTGATTCTGCCAAAGTCCCAGCACTAGTTTCACTATTCAGCTATGCCAGGAGTAGATTTGTTGGAACAGCTTTGAACCTTCCAGTGATAAATGACATTCCAAAGCAATGAGTAAAACACAAAGTGCTGGAGTAACTCAGCGGGTCAGGCAGCATCTCTGGAGGACATGCATCTCTGGGACTTCTCTTCAATCTTGACTCGAAATGTCGGCTATCCATGTCCTCCATACATGCAGCGTGATCTGCGGAGTTACTCCAGCACTTTGTGTTTTACTCAAGATTCTAGCATCTGCATTACCTTGTTCAGTAGTGACATTGAAATTCCCACTTGGGACAGGATCTGTGGTCAACCTTTTGATTCATTCTGTATTTTTGAAGGCATCTGACTCCATCCAATTTAGCAACATCAGCGCTGCTGGGCACCAAGCTACCCTTTTGACAACTGCTGCCAGTGAAAATTGGGAAAGGAATGAACCAGCTACAAACATCAGCAGACCTTGTGGGTAACTTTCTTGGAGATCTGTGACAAACCACTTTATTGCTGACTGTGAATTCTGGGTCACATTCTGCCTAAATTGGAGCATGTTGCCGTTTGACTGAACTGTGGCCTTTCCATGGATTGTACTGTGCCGCTCATAGGTCCACAACAACGAGAAAAACAGCGAGTTACCACAAGTTTAACCTCTGGAAAAATCAATAGCAAGTTTTAATGACAGTCTGAAGAAGGGTTCTGACTCAAAACGTCGACTATCTATGCCCTCCGCAGATGCTGCCTGACCCGCTGAATTCCTCCGGCGCTTTGTTATTGTTTTGCTCGTGCCAATGTACTGATTCACCATCATTGTGACACCACGGCCATGGGGAACACGCAACTTATGTTTGATTGCTCGGCTGACTTCCTCGTGGTATCCTTATCAGATTTTTTAAAAATGCCATTGAACCCTTCAGGATGTGGGAGATTGCAACCTTCGCGTGCTCCACCCTGTTTCAACGAATGCAATCAACCTGGCGTGCACAAACAGAAGATCAAACAGAACAAGTTGTCTTACAACTTTAGGCTGTGCACGCCATCCGCAAGAAGAAGAAGAACAAACCTTCAGCGCAGATTAAATAATGGTGCTTTGACAGAGTAGTAGATTTTGACTTTCATCTTGCTGATATTACATTTACTGTCTGAAGAAGGGACTCGACCCGAAACGTTGCCTATTTCCTTCGCTCCATAGATGCTGCCTCACCCGCTGAGTTGCTCCAGCATTTACTGCAGCAATATTTGACAACCATCTTCACTATCAACAATACCACGGTCCACTTTTGTGTCATGGCTCCATTGTAATCCTGTTTCGTCTTTCCGCTGTCTGGTTAGCATGCAACAAAAGCTTTTCACTGTACTTTGGTACACCTGACAATGAACTGAGTTCAAACACATTTGTCGCTCTTCAGGTTAGGGATATGGGTTTTCAAAGTTGGAGTAGAGGTTTTCTTTGCACAAATCTGTGGCTTTGAGCATTGGGTGAAGATAGCGAGAGCTGGAAGGTCATGACGATACATTCACTCAGCCCACAGATGAATTGCTCTGTCACTTAATTTTGCCGGCAAAACCCAACCCACGGAGACGACATTCCTCTTCCAACTTCCTCCTCTTCCAGAGGCAGCAGTAGAGTTGCTGCCTCACAGCATCAGAGATGCAGGTTCGATGACCCGACTGTTGCTATGCTACTCCAAATGGAGTACACGCGATGAGCTGCAGGTAGGCACTGACCATTGTTTCCAGCGTAGCGGGCCCGTTAAAACCCGCTGAAATTGTCAATTTTTGCGCTGTAAATAATTATGGAAATCGGGATAAGCGTGTGAGACATTTAGCCAACTTCAGAATTCCAAAGGTGAGGAGAAATGACGGTAGATAGAAGTGAGAGCTGAAGGGACAACAACAACAACAACAACAGCAGACAGACAGAGTGCTTAGCCATGGACTAGCCCCACCTCCGTTAAAAGAATTTATAAAGAAGAACATAAATAGGTCGACAAGAGCAGCATCCAGGGGTGATTGTGTTGTCCCGTTTAAGAAAAGTGTATTTGGCCAGACAGTATTTTCCTATAGAGCGTCGCATACCTGGAACGCGATCCCCTGCTTCATACGGGATCTGCCAACCATCACCACATTTACAAAACAACTCAAAAAATGGTTACTGGAAAATCAAACCTGCATTCATAATCAACCGTAATATAATCATCTGGCAGTCTTTTATTGTTACTTTTTAACTTTATTGTCTGTTTTGTTATGTTTTTTGTTTGTCTTTTGTTTTGTTTTGATTCTTTTCTTATGGATTGAATGTGTTGTGATGTGTTAACCTGGTTTACCAGAGGGACTACAGATGGAAATTAGCCTATAGCTATAATCTTGCGTATTGCATGCAAATGTTTATAAATATGCACTGTCCTTAATAAAAACATCTAAAAAAATAAATTTAAAAAAAGCGAACATTGGCCGTTTGCTCACTGCATTTAATCAACTAAGGCATTATTTGTGTTTTTTCTTGTATCCTTTGGCATCTAAAAAGTTTCAGAAGTGATAAATCTGGTTGTAATTTTTTTTAATCGCCCATGGTTCTCAAGTGGGTATTTACATACAAAATAAAAACGCATCTGAAGAAAAATTTACAGCCAGATTGATCACTTCTGAGACTTTTTAGATACCAAAGGAATCAAGAAAAAACACAAATAATGCCTTACTGTTGATGAAATGCAGTGAGCAAACGCGATAATTCCCAATATTTTTAATTCCGATATCTGCACAGCCAATGTTTACCAAGCACTTTAGCTGCTGTTGTCCCTTTAGCTCTTGCTTCTCTTTACCTACATTTCGCTTCACTTTTGGAATTCTAAAGTTCTTACCCACACGCAATCCGAATTCTGAACACACTATGATAACAGCACATATCCTCCCCATGCATGTACTGTATATTGTATGATGTTGTGTTTTATGTTATGTTTGACGGGAATCAGCCTACCTTGTAACATCCTGTACTGAACCTGAATTCCACCATCTTGACCGTGTGGTCATTAAATAATCTAATCTAATCTAATCTAATCTAATGTCTCTCACGCTTACCCCGACTTCCACAATTTGTTTCAGCGCAAAAGTTCAACATTTTGGCGGTTTTTAACAGGTAGGAAAGTACGCGTTTCTTGCATTAATAACATATACCGGAAGTTACGGATGTCCTCCAGATGGATTGAGCGGCTCCGTGCGTCAAGCCCCATGATCCAGTGACCTTACGTGCAACCCCCCTATGGGTGCAGTCTGTATGAAGTTTGTACATTCTCCCCGCGTCCGCGTGGGCTTTGTCCGATTTCGTCCCACACTCTAAAGGTTTGTAGGTTAATTGTACCGAGTGTGTAGGAAGGCGCAGACTCAATGGGCCGAAGGGCCTGTTTCTGCGCTGTATCTCCAAACAAAACTAAAGTAAACGGAAGAAAGTGTATCCACTGCTCTGCTCTTTGAGTCGTCCATCACGTCTTTACTTGTGGCAACACTAACAATGTTAAATGGTCTGAGTTCCCTGGCAGTGATAATGGAGTAGACTTCTGGTCTCCTGCTGTTTTTGGGGCAGTCCACAAAATTGCTGGCACTCTAGAAACGGAACTTTGTGTTAAAGACTGGAAGATGCCCCGGGTGATTGTGTTAAAGACTGGAAGATGCCCCGGAAGGGAGATGATGCAGCACTTTGTGTTTAAGAAGGAACTGCAGATGCTGGAAAATCGAAGGTACGTTTCGGGACGAAACGTTGCCTATTTCCTTCGCTCCATAGATGCTGCTGCACCCGCTGAGTTTCTCCAGCATTTTTGATGCAGCACATTGTTCTTTGAGTCGGTAAGTGAGGGAGCATGAAGGGAGATCCTGGGAGGCCGGGATGAAACGAGGGAGGAAAGGTGCAGCAGGAATGGGGCTAGCAGAAAGCGAGGGAGAGTGGTGCCTGGGGCAGGGAAGGAGGCAGCCAAGCCACAGGATGCAAGAGAGAGCGTGGTGGATGTGGAGGTCCGTGGTAAACTGACAGGATGTTATGCGGTGGGTCAGGAGATATTGAAAATAAGGCGATCCAGAGACTGGAAGGAACAGGGAAAGCAAAGAGGGGGCAATGGGCTCAAGTATCTCAAAAGTGACAGGAGCACAATTAGGTCATTTGACCCATCAATTCTACTCTGCCGTTCAATCATGGCTGATCTATTACTCCTTCTCAACCCAATTCTCATGCCTTCTCCCCATAACCCCCCCCCCCCCCCCCCCCACACCCGCACTAATCAAAAATCTATCTATCTCTGCCTTAACAATATCCATTGACTTGGCCTCCACGGCCTTCTGTGCATCTCCATGCTATTCTGTATGCCGTCTGGTCACCACAGTATGGGAAGGATGTGATAATACTAACAGCTGCTGAAGCACTATCTCCTCCTCCGCATGCATCAGTCAATGCATAAAAGCTGAACGACTCCTTTGAGCAAGCTTGGCATTGATACTCAAGCAGCAGTTTGGATCATCAGTGATCTTGGACCCTCTTGCACCAAGATCATGGCCTCGCCTCACCAATCCAAGACTGCATGCTATTAGTTTTACCAGCCATATTCTGATCCCTCACCTTTCCATGAGATGTCATTGAAGTCTGGAAACCTGCCTGCAGTTGTTTCTCCCTGCCTTATTTGAGTCAACTTGCAATTGCATTCAATGAGTCCGAGTCAAATTGAAAGTATCAGATCTGCACAGATTTACCCTAGAGAGTTTTGTTGACTGCAAACTCACAAATTTCGACAATCCGCACACACAAACCACTCTTACATAACGTACATACTACTCATATTTTTCAACTCCTGTGTTGGTACAAATCTCCATTTGTTTGAAAAAAATTGCCAAAGCAATAGAAAACATTCCAAACACCAACAGTAATTAGCTTGGAACTTTTGAGGATATAAGGCATACAGTCTGTGTCACAGTCTGCCCTCTCCTCATTCTCATCCACTTCACCTCCCAGTACTTTTCCACCGGTCCCTCCTTCTCCTCACCTGCCTGCCTGCCTGCCTGCCACTCACCTCTCATCAGCGCAACTCTCCTCACCTGTTGCACTCAGTTGCCTCTGATCACCAATTAACACGGTATATAGACTCTCTTCACCGTTCACACAGTGCCAGATTGTTCTCAGTATTCATGCAAGACTCCAGCGATTTCCCAACTTCCTGCCTGGCTTCGACTCTCCTTTCGTCTGTCCCTCGCTGGTTTGTTTGCATCGTGTGTTGGATCTCCTGGTTACCGGACCTTCCGCTACCCCGACTACGTCTCCTGCCTGCCCCTCTTTGGAAAACCCTCGCTCAATCCTGAGCCTCTGTGTGAGTACGGTGTACCCATTCCTGTGTTACTACTCTGAGTTACAGTATCGTAATAAAGTTCATTACCAACTATACCTGCCTGATTCTGTGCTGCTATTGGGTCCAAGCTATACCCGTTACACTCTGCCTTCAAATTACTTCCCTGCTGAAGTCAATCATTAGATTTAATTGTATTGTCCACTGTGTTAAATAACGTTTGAGTTGGTGGACATTTTAGTGATGAAGTCAATCTCAGATCACATGTCAATTAGACAGCTGCCATAATATCTCATTCATAGAACATAGAATATCATGTTCATAAGGGATAGGAATAGAATTAGGCCATTCGGCCCATCAAGTCTACGCCATTCAATCATGGCTGATCGAGCTCTCCCTCCTAACCCCATTCTCCTGACTTCTCCCCATAACCTCTGCCACCTGTACTAAACAAGAATCTATCTATCTCTGCCTTGAAAATATCCACTGAAAATATAGACCAGTACAGCACAAAAACACACGGGGAGAACGTACAGACAGCACCGTAGTCAGGATTGAACCCGGGTCTTTGGCGCTGTAAGGCATCAACTCTACCCCTGTGCTACAGTGCCACCCATACTGAAATGAATTTATAATGACTGAACAAAGATCGTGCCTAAGCTATGTCTTTATTTGTTTTTGTGAACATTTTTTTGTATGTGAACAAATAACATGCATTTTAACATTGAATCAATAACATGATCAGAACACACTCACACTCCTATAACTCACCTGGGGTATTGAGACTAAGTTACACCACCAAGATTCTCATTGGGCAAGTTGTCTACAGATGCCATGCGTACATGTGAGTTGACAACTAACTCCTGACTATCCTCAGGCGTTTAGGACTGGGCAAGCACAGAACCACCAGTCTTAGATTTAATATTGACTTCATCACAATTAGTTCTTTTATTTGTCCCAAATCAATTTGAAGGCTCTATTAGTTCACAATGCAACTCATTGTCTTTCTAGCAAGTATATTCTAAATAGCCAGATGGTCTCTAGTCATAAGATCATACACCCAAAAAGTGAAAACATTCGTAAAAGGCAAAGGTATTGAAATCATCGAAATACCATGTGACCACAAACACTAAACCGTACTAAAAGAAAAATACTTCGGATGATGAAAATCAGAAATATAAACAGATGGTGGAAAGTCAGGTGGCATCTGCGGAAAGAGAGATCGGGCAAGTGTATCTGGTGTTGATCAGGATTGAGAAAAGTTTGAAATGAAACAGGCTTTATGTTGCAGTTAAAGAAGGCAGGGCAGGGAGGAAGTAGAATTTAAGACACCACAGATGCTGGATTGCACAAATGGAAACAAAGCACTGGAGTAACTCAGCGGGTCAGCCAGTAAAGGACACAAAGTGCCGGATAGCTACTGACCAGCTGAGTTACTCTAGCACTTTGTGCCCTTTTGTGTAAACCGGCATCTGCACTCCCTTGCTTCAACACAAGGGAAGCTATGGGAGGGGTGAGGCCAGGAGAGACTGACTGATACAGGTAGTGCTGGCGCTGGCTGGAAGAGCTTGAAGCTCCGTCTCTGGAGGAGATGAATGAAATCTCCTATGCCGATATCGAACGCTCACAGTTCTCCACATTCTTCAGCTTTGTAGTTCTCCCAGCTATACATGGCCCACTTCCACCTCCTTCTCAAGATCCACAAGCAGCATTGCCATTGTAGACCATTGTTTCCGAGGTTTCAAAAAGTACTTCTTCCTACTTGACAGTATTCTCTCCCGCGGTGTTCACTTAGAATGATAGAAATGTTGAATAGAGATACAGGACCTTTTGGCACATCGCATTCAATAATAATAATAATAATAATAATAATAATAATATATTTTATTGTCATTGCACATAAGTGCAACGAGATTTGGGTTTGCAGCTTCCATCCGATGTCATAACTTAAATAACTAATAAAATTTAGATTTAGATACCCCGAGAAACATGGTTTGTAAAAAGAACATTACAACAGTAAAATAGTTCAAGCAGACTAAAGTGCAGATGTGTCTGTGCGACGTGACCATCCGAGGGAGACAGTCCATGGGGGGCGGGGGGCACTCAGCAGGGCCGGTTAAGAGCCGCTATAGCTCTGGGAATGAAGCTGTTCCTGAGTCTGGAGGTTCGGGCGTAGAAGGCCTTGTAACGTCTGCCGGAGGGAAGTAGTTCGAACAGTCCATTAGGTGTAAGGAGTCTTTATTAGGTGTGTGAAGTCTTTATGGATGCTGATGGCCTTCCTGAGGCACCGTGTGTGGTAGATGCCCTCCAAGGCTGGTAGCGGTGTCCCAATGATCTCAATATGGTTGTGATGCATTCCTACACCAATCCCACTTGTCCACATCCTCCACGCATTACCTATCCAAGTACCCGATCAAGTACTTCCCACTTCCTTACTTGATACTTCCGACAAGCTTAACTATTTGATAGTTCTGCAGTGTTTTGGTCTACTGGGTCATATGAACATCAAATCCCTCTGCTTTAAAAGCAGAGATGATAGCAACAGTGATGAGGCATTTGAACTATCGCATAAACAGGCAGGGAATGGAATGATATGGACCATGTACAGGCTGATCAGATTAGTTTAAATTGGCAGCATGGTGGCCACGTACTTTGTGTTCCAAAAGGGGCTGTTCTTGTGCTGCATTGTTCTGTGTTGTATGGCACACCAGGATAGTGTGAGAATCGTTTACTTACAATGTAGAACATCGAACAATACTGCTCAAGAACAGACCATTCGGCCCACAATGTCATTCATTATAGGTGGCCCAAGCAGCCCTCTTCCAACACCATGCATCTTTGCCAACATAACTCTCATTTTGAATTAGTAAACATGCACCCGACCCCCTCCCTTCCTGCAGTGTAATTAACATTCATTTTCTCTCTTCCAGCTCCGATAAAAAATCCTCCACCTGAAACATCAGCTCAGTTTCACGTCTCGCAGGTAGGAAGAGGTGGCGGCACAGCGGTAGAGTTGCTGCCTTGCAGCGCCAGAGACCCAGGTTCGATCCTGACTACGGGTGCTATCTGTATGGAGTTTGCACGTTCTCCCCGTGAATACATGGGTTTTCTCCCGGTGCTCCAGTTTCCTCCCACACCCCAAAGAGATACAGGTTTGTAGGTTAATTGGCTTCTGTAAAATGCCCCAATGTGTAGGATAGTGCTAGTGTACGGGGTGATCGTTGGGTGGTGTGAACTCAGTGGGCCGAAGGGCCTGTTTCCATTCTGTAATTCTAAAGTAAAGTAGATAGTGTGACTCCGGGTGCTCTGGTTTCCTCCCACATTCCAAAGTCAAGTTGGTTACTTGGCTTCTGTAAATTGTGCCTAGTGTGTAGAATAGAACTAGTGTATGGACTGACTGTTGGTTGGCGTAGACGCGGTGGGCTGAAGGGCCTATTTCCATGCAGTACCTCTAAACTAAACTAAACATCAATCTGGTTTTTAACTTTTTATAGGTGCCAGTATGCCCTACATGTGTGTACCGTCACAAAAAAACATTGGCTATAGATCTGTAAATATGTCTGATGTGATAGAAACATAGAAACGTAGAAAATAGGTGCAGGAGTAGGCCATTGGGCCCTTCGAGCCTGCACCGCCATTCAATATGATCATGGCTGATCATCCAACTCAGTATCCTGTACCTGCCTTTTCTCCATACCCCCTGATCCCTTTAGCCACAAGGGCCACATCTAACTCCCTCTTAAATATAGCCAATGAACTGGCCTCAACTACCTTCTGTGGCAGAGAATTCCAGAGATTCACCACTCTCTGTGTGAAAAATGTTTTTCTCATCTCGGTCCTAAAAGAGTTCCCTTTATCCTTAAACTGTGACCCCTTGTTCTGGACTTCCCCAACATCGGGAACAATCTTCCTGCATCTAGCCTGTCCAACCCCGTAAGAATTTTGTAAGTTTCTATAAGATCCCCTCTCAATCTTCTAAATTCTAGCGAGTACAACCGAGTCTATCCAGTCTTTCTTCATATGAAAGTCCTGACATCCCAGGAATCAGTATGGTGAACCTTCTCTGTACTCCTTCTATGGCAAGAAGGTCTTTCCTCAGATTAGGAGACCAAAACTGTACGCAATACTCCAGGTGTGGTCTCACCAAGACCCTGTACAACTGCAGTAGAACCTCCCTGCTCCTATACTCAAATCCTTTCGCTATGAATGCTAACATACCATTCGCTTTCTTCACTGCCTGCTGCACCTGCATGCCTACTTTCAATGACTGGTGTACCATGACACCCAGGTCTCGTTGCATCTCTGTTGTTCTGAAGACCATCCTGATATTGGCAGTATATGTGGTAAAGTTCTTATGAAGTTCCAGCATTCCAGGCATGCTTAAAGCAACATTTCCAAAACATTGCCTTTAAAATATTTGGTCACCCTTAATAAGATTTGCTATGGAATATTGAAAATGATTACTCATTGCTAAAATTTTCATATTCGCAAAACATGCCAAGTTCCTGAATAGCACACAAACCATAAGCTTTCAACTGCTTCCATTAACATATGGCTTCACCCAATCAGAGATATTCCCAAATTCTATCTGCCCCTCCTCCTGCTTCTCTCAGATAATGTTGTTCTCTCTTTCTCAGTTCTGATGGGTCCAGGACTAGCAACAGAGTCATAGATTTGTGCAGCAGGGAAGCAGACTCTTTGGCCCAACTCGCCCATATTATCCAAGATGCTCCCCCTATTTGCCCATGTTTGGCCCATAGCTCGCTAAATCTTTCCCATCCATATATCTGCCCAATGTCCCTTTAAATGCTGTTATAGTACCTGCCTCAACTACCTCTTCTGGCATGTCATTCCACATTCTCTCCACTCTCTGACTGAAAAAGGGTTCCGTCCCAAACCATCACCTATTCTTTTTCTACAGAGATGCTGCCTGACCCGTTGAGTTGCTCCAGCATTTTGTGTCTTTCTTCGGTAAAAGAAATTCCCATCAGATGCCTATTAAAAGCCCTATCCCACGGTACCAAGAGCTCTCCCGAGTTTAAAAAAAAATCAAACTCGTGGTAAGCACGGAGAATGGACGTAGTGGGTACGGCGGAGCTCGGAGACGTCTCTTAGCGCTAACGGCAGGTACTCGGGAAGACTCGCTAACGGCAGGTAAGCACGGGAAGACTCGTGAAGATTTTTCAACATGATGAAAAATGTCCACGAGAGCCCCGAGTACCGACGAGTGGCCATTACCGTAAATCTCCGAGTTCAAATCAGGGTAAACTCGGGAGAACTCTTGGAATGAACTCGTACCGTGGGACAGGGCTTTAAATCTTTCAAAACGATTCTTCTTTGATTCTTGATTTGTCTATCTTGGGAAAAAGACATTCATCTATCAATGTTTTCATACGCCCATTAACTGTTTCCCACTCCACAGACACTGCCTGACCTGTTTAGTATTTATAACACTTTTTTTTGTTTTCTTGTTGTAAAATAGTTGTGTTGTAGCAACTGCTCTTTGTCCATTTTTCTCAGTTATGAACACACTAATTCATGATCGTTAGCTACAGGGCATTAACATTCACTCTCACACTAACACCATTCACTTCAACTTTTCTTGCTAGTAAATCAGCAATAATAATTGTGCTTTAGAATGCCGATGACTGTGGGAAAATTCCAAACTCATTGGAGAGCTTTCAAATAATCTCTTAACTTATTTTCTAAAGCTTGAAACCGCCCGGGGGATAATTTAAAATATTGGCAAATGTTCTCCACAGTTGATCCTTAGACCCTACAAAGAAAGGAACTGAGAAACCTAAAATGTTTTGCCAACCATCACTTGTCAACCATCCACCCCAGAGTACACAGAACACAGAAAACTGTTGCGCAAGTCCAAAGAGTCATTTGCCTTCCTAACTGCTGGGTGGACAGAAGCGTGTTTGAGATTCACCTCTGAACCACTCAATTGCATTCTCTCATCATTCAGATAATGATCCACCCTGCTTCCAATGTGCATGGCCTCCTTTTATACAGATAACTAGAAGTCAGTGTGCAGATTCTGTAAACAATTAGAAAGATGAGTTGAATTTTGGCCTCTACAACATCTGGAAAGTATTTACCAGTCCGATCGGTCCACCTAAAGAAGAATATTCTTGCGATAGGAATGCAGCTAACGTCGACACATTGAAGCATGGGATGGCACAATTTATAGATGAAGAGACTTTACGCTGACCAGGCCTGTACCTTATATGTCGGAAGGAACTGCAGATGCTGGTTTACCACCAAAGATAGATGTCGGAGTAACTCAGCAGGTCAGGCAGCATCTCTGAAGAAAATAAATAGGTGATGTTTTGGGCTGAAGAAGGGTATCAACCCCAAACATCACCTATTCTGTTGCTCCAGAGATGCTGCCTGACCTGCTGAGTTACTCCCAGCATTTTATATTTATCCAGGTCTGTACCTTCTTGAGTTTAGAAGAATGAAGAGTGATCATTGAAATATACAAAACCTTTAAAGGGCTTGTGGATTTGATGTTTTCTCTGCTTGTGGTGTGTAACAGTAGGGGTCGCAGTCCCAAAAGATTAGTCAGCCATTCAAGAGAAATATAAAAATAAATTTCTGCACCCGGAGACAGGAGAAGCTTCTGAATTGACAACTCATGTGAGCTGTGGAGACTTGGTGGCTGAGCATAGTGGGTTCCCACTGGATGCTCCAGTTTCCCCGAACGTCACAAATTTTGTGTGAGTTGGAAGGATAATTAGCCAATGTAAATTGTCTCTAGTGGTAAAATCAAAGGGAGTTGATGGTAAAAATTGGAGAGAAATAAAAACATGGGCTTAATGTAAATGTGGCTGGTTGGCCAAAGGACTTGGTTCCATGTCAGATGCATTCAATGCAGAGATACTTGAGGAACTATGAAATCTGGGACCGGAGCAACAAAATGGTACTGAGCTAAATGAACATCCATTATCTGACTGAGGCAGAAGGAAATAAGCCATGACAATCAGCGACCATAATCAGCCCAGTCATTCTCTCTACTCCACTCTCACAAAGGGCAGAAGATACAAAAAGCTTGAAAGCACATACCACCAGATTCAGGAACAGCTTCTTCCTTGCTGTTATCAGGCTAAGGTATCGTCCTGATCTTCCAACCTCATAGTTGACCTTGGATTTTATTTCAGAGGTAGACAAAAATGCTAGAGAAACTCCGCGGGTGAGGCAGCATCTATGGAGCGAAGGAATAGGTGACGTTTCGGGTTGAGACACTTCTTCAGTTTGGATAGTTTTTCTATAACTTTAACGCTTGAATACTGTAATACTATATTCTGTAATCTATATTCTCTTGCACTAGTGTATGGCTTGATTGTATTCTATATAAAATGATTTGATTTCTCTGTTTAGTTGAGTTTAGTTCAGAGATACAGCGCAGAAACAGACAAAACCGACCAGCGATCCCCGCACATTAACACTATCCTACACACTAGGGACAATTTACACTTGTACCATGCCAACCATCGATCACCCATTCTCACTAGTTCTATATTATCCCACTTCGGCATCCACTCTCTACACCCTGGGGGAAATTTACAGCAGACAATTAACCTACAAACCTGCACGTTTTTGGGAGGAAACTCATGCGGTCACAGGGAGAACATGCAAACTCCACACAATCAGCGTCCGAGGTCATGATTGAATGCGAGTCTCTGACACTGTGAAGCAGTAACTCTACCAGCTGCACCACTGTGCAGCCAGTTAACAGATGCACCAATGCATGGAGGACCCAAGGTATCTGCATTAGTATTCAGCATTGCGAACAGCTTAATTTGGGATATTTAATAAACCAGAATATGTATTACTTCACATGGAGCCCAGGCCATGAATACACAGTTACCCCAATGCTCTCTAACCCTGCCCCAGAAAGCCTAAATTAAGACCTGACTAAGTGGTTCTAAAGAAGAATCTGAGGCTTGAAGTGTTAACGGTTTCTCTTATCATAGATACGACTTGACCTGCTGGCTGAACCCAGCATTTTCTATGTTTATCTTAGATTTCTAGCATCTTCAGTTTGCTTTGATTTCCTTTCACTGCCCGAACAGGTCCCAGCCTGGAATTCTAAGTCACCCTTTGCCACCAACCCCTTTCTGTCAACTCCATCACCATCCCCTGAAGATGCCTGAAGCAAGTTTCAGGCAGACATGTGTATAAGTCCAGGACTTACAAGGATGAACACTGGCAGCTCTACTCAGAACAGCTGGCCTGGCGAGCAGAATCCAGCCCAATTAGTTAATTGGTCCGCAATGAATGTGAACAAAGCACTGGAGCTCATTTCTAAAGCTCTGGTAATGCTGCCAGTGCCAGAGACCCGGGTTGAATCCTGACCTCGGGTGCTGTCTATGTGAAATTTGCACATTCTCCCTGTGACATCGCGGATTTCCTCTGGGTGCTGCGGTTTCCTCTAAGATCCCAAAGACGTGCATGTTCGCAGGTTAATTTGCCTCTGTAGATTGCCACGAGTGTGTAGGGAGTGGATGAGAAAGTGGGATAACATAGAACTAGAGAGAACTGGCGATCCCTGGTTGGCATGGACTGTGGGCAAAAGGGCCTGCTTCCTTACCGTATCTCTGGACAAAAATGGTTCCATCTCGTGCCTACAAAGTTCATTTAGTGTCAGCCATTGTTTGTGCACTGAATTTGTTCTGCATGCTGTCAGTTGATAAATACTTCAGCCAACTAAACATCATTGACATGAATCTATCCACACATGTTGCCAGAACAGAATTTTCTCTTTTGTTTTGGATTTCCACCAGTTGCAACACATTGCTTTTTTTTTTGAACCTGTGATGCTGTCAAAACTAAAAAGCAAGATTTTAATGCTTTAAAATATAATATTGAATATTCCAAAGGGGGGGGGGGGGGGGACAGCAGTAAAGTCGTTTCCTTACAGCACCAGGGACCCGGGTTCCTGTTTATACGGAGTTTGTACGTTCTCTCCATGAGCACGTAGGTTTTCTCTGGGTGCTCCGGTATCTTCCCAGACTCCAAAGACATACAGGTCTGTAGGTTAATTGGCTTTTGAGGTTGTCCCTAGTGTGTAGGATAGAACTAGGACACGGGTGGTCAGTGCAGACTCGATGGGCTATTCACAAATCTCCCAAACTAAAACGACATTGAATATTCCAAAATTTGCAGTTCTCAACGCTGAATACCATTTGAGATCTGGATGAGTGGGAGACAGAATACCTTGAATTTCAGATAACCTACACCCTAATCCACCATGATCCTCCCACACATACCATTCATTCCCACCGCACACCATCCACTCTCACGCAGACCATTGGCTCATCGCCCACACCCTCCCCTCACCAAGCCACTTTTCTGACCACCTGACTTCCCTTATTTTGCTACAACCCTCCAATTTCAATTTCCATCTGATTCCACCATCCTCAACCCCTCAATGATTCAGCCTCTGTTGTTTCCCCCAACCCTATCCCCTCTACGTGACTCCTTCCACCAATCCACCCTCCCTCACCAAGATCTCCTGATCACCTGCTATGTCTTGCTCCGATCACCTCCCCCACGCCCCCCCTCCACGCCCCCCCTTTAATTGTTTTATCCTCTCCACTCTTCCAATCCAAAGGTAGGATCTTGGCCTGAAACACCAACTATCCATGTCCTACCAAAGATATTGTGGATACAAGGAGCTGCAGATGCGGGTTTACAAGAAGAGACACAAAGTGCTGGAGTAACTCAGCGGGTCAGGTAGCATCTCTGGAGAGCATGGATCGGTGGGTGATGTTTCAGGTCAGGACCTTTCTTCAGACAGTCTGCCATAAAAGTCTATCTTTCAGGTCCCCAATCCATATTCTGCAGTGATGCTGACTGACATGCTGAGCTACTCCAGCACGTTCTGCCTATTTTGTTCCAAATATACAGGTAGCACGTTGGCACAGCAGTAGAGTTGCTGCCTTTCAGCGCCAGAGACCCAGGTTCGATCACGACTATGGGTGCTGTCTGTACGGAGCTTGTACGTTCTCCCCGTGACCGCGTGGGTTTTCTCCAAGATCTTCGGTTTCCTCGCACACTCCAAAGAATCCAAAGGTTTGTAAGTTAATTGGCTTGGTATAGATGTAAATAGCCCCCAGTGTGTGTAGGATAATGTTGGCGTGCGATGATCGGTTGTGCCTGTTTTGCCCTGTATCTCCAAACGAAACTAAAAACTAAATATACTGCCTGACCTGCTGTGTTACTCCAGCACTTGTATTTTTTCTTCCAAAGATAGTGCCTGACCTGCTGAGCCTCCAATTCATTTGTCTTGCAAGATTCCAGCTTCTGTAGTCCCTCGAGTCTCTACATTCCATGTGATAACTGATTAGAATGATTAACTTCACTTAATTATGGTTCTAGCTGTAACGAACTTGGGCCTCTAGCTGTGTCTAACCTTCTGCTTTTAGATGTTGTTTTTAATATTATCCGTGTGTTTTGATAATTAATCTCTCTATGCGTTGGGCCAGCAGAAGTTAAAACTGAATTTTGGCAAAACTAATATTTTTTTCCACAGCTTAGAGTATAACTTTTGGAACGAGTTGGGTTTCAAAAGATGGCTGATACCAGCTGAAACGGGTTCAACGGCAAGAACATCCACCACTATAATTCACACCATTAGTACTGTGCAAGGATGTATTCTCAGCCCCTTACTATACTCCCTATGCTGTACATTCATGAATTGGTGGTCCTATGCTGCTCTAACTGACACCACCATGGTGGGCAGGATCTCGAACGATGAAGCGATGGAATACAGGAAGGAGAAGCAGTGCTGAGTAGCATGGTGTTAAACAACCACCTCTCCCACAATGTCAGCAATAAAGGAGCTTAGATATAGACTACAGGAAACAAGGTGATGTACCTGCCAGTCAGCATCAATGGTGCTGAAGTGGAGATGGCTGGTCGCGGGTTTGAAGATCATTGGCATAAATGTTGCTAACTATTTGTCCTTGACCATGCACAGTGAAGCTATGTCCACGCCTGTACTTCCTCAGAAGATCAAGCATGCTCTGTATTTCTCCAGCGGCTGCAGACCCTGCAACAGCCTGGGGTTTGATTGCATCAGGAGCCACTCTAGGGGGCTGAGCGTGGGGACCAGACGCGGCCAGCAGTGGCACGGATCAGTGGAGGACAAGAACAACCTCGCTTGGCCAGGCCGCCAGAACAACGGCCTATGTGGCCAAGTCGAGAACTTTACGTTTGTAACAAGGCATGAATCGTGGAATTTCAGACATGAATCGTGGAAAATGGCGGCAAGACGTGCCGACTTTAGTTTATAGTTTTACATTTAGAGATACAGCGCGGAAACAGGCTCTTTGGCACACCGAGTCTGCACTGAACAATTAACACTCTCTTACACACACTGGAGACAATTTTACATTTATACAAAGCCAATGAATCTACAAACCTGTACATCATTATGGAGTGTGGGAGGAAACCAAAGATATTGGAGAAAACTCATGTGGTCACAGGGAGAAGGTACAAACTCCGTACACCCATGGTCGGGAGTGAACCCGGGTCTCTGGCGCTGTAAGGCAGCAACACTACTGCTGTGTCACGTGCCACCTTTTGTATACTGTTTCCATGTTCTATTGCTATACACTTAACTAAACTTGAACTTATGTATGGTATTATTTTTATTGAACGGTATGCAAAACAGGAATTTCACTGTGTCTCGGTACCCGTGACAATAAGATACCATTGAACCATTGGGCTCCGGTCAACTGTTGCTTTGGCAACTCCCCTGCCAAAGACTGCAAGATATTACAGAGAGTTATGAATGCAGCCCAGTCCATCACAAAACCAACTTTATCATTGTATCTCGGTACAAGCGACAATAATAAGCCAATACTGTACCAGAGTAAATATCTCTGCAAACGAGTTGAATTAAAAATGTTATTTTTTTCTTTTCACACAGAGAACATGAATCACAGGGGCAAGAGTGGGGGTGGTGCACAGAAGGAATGACTAAGCAAGGAAAAATAGATTAGAAATATCCATGTAGGTAATTTTGAATGCAAGAATCTAACTAGTTTTAAGCTATTTTTATCTCGGCTAATTGGTTAATTTGATAATCCTCGACGATCAATTGTCAATGACTACTTCAACACATCTGAATTTGCTTTATTCTTGTTCTCCAATTTTGATTAATTGAAAGATACAGTGTGGAAACAGGCCCTACATGTCGACCATCTGTCACCCATGCACACTATGTTACCCCACTTTCACAGACATGCACACACACGCTCCCCACATATTAGGGGCAATTTACAGAGGCCAATTAATCTACAAACCGATGTCTTTGGAAGCTGGAACACCCAGAGGAAACTCAGAATTTCACAGTTCTGGTTCAAATCCAGTCCAAATGACAAATAAAATGCATTGATTCTTAGTAAATTATAAATTTAGCATTAAAACTATATGAGGATTAATAATCTTGAAAATATGTTTTTTTTGTAGTCATGAACCAACAATGCACGACATTATCATTTCTGTTAGTAGAAGACCACGAGATCCCTTAATTGATTCCACACAGTGTGGCTTCGGAGAAGGACACAGGGTTCAGTGACCACACTGGCACGCATAGTAGAGTCATAGAGTGCTACAGTGTGGAACCAGGCCCTTCAGCCCAACCTTCCCACACCGGCCAACATGTCCCAGCTACAAGAGTCCACCCTGCCAGCATTTGGTCCATATCCCTCCAAACCTGTTCTATCCATGTACCTGACTAACTGCTTCCTAAATGTTGGGATAGTCTCTGCCTCAACTACCTCCACTAGCAGCTCGTTCCATACTCCCACCATCATTTGCGTGAAAAAGTCACCCCCCAGATTCCGATAAATCTTTTTCCCTTCACCTTAAACCTATGTCCTCTGGTCCTCAATTCACCTACTCTGGGCAAGAGACTCTATGCACCTAAGTATGTGGGGTGGGGTGAACTTGCATGATAGATTTTATTTATAGAGATAAGAAAGTCCAGAACTGGCCAGGGGTTCAGTTCTCGCCACCAGTGCATGTGCGATGACCCTGGTGACCCCAGGTGTATGAGTGTGTGAGTGTGAGTGTGTGTGTGTGTGTTTGTGTGTTTGTGTGTGGCCCCTCTATGTCTATGGGTGGGTGGAGGTTCTGGCATCTCAGGCTTGCCCCGGCCACTCAGTCTTAGCCTCAGGTAGAGGCGCTGGCTGTGTAGAGCTTCTTACCTTGCAGTACAGTCTTGACCACACGGTGGCGGTGGTGGTCTCGGGTTTGTCCCAATGGCTCAATCTTCTTTGAACAAGCAACAGTGGAAACACAACTAGCAGGGAAACACTCCCCCTTCCTACTCCCTCTCCCTCTTCCTTTCATCTCTCCCCTTCCTTCTCTCTCTTCCTTCTCTCTCTTCCTTCTCTCTCTCCCCCCCCCCCCCCCCCCCCCTTCCCTCTTCCTTCTTCCCTCTAGCTCGAATACCTGGGTTTTAAAGGTAGCAGGCTGACAAAGTTCAAGTGGCCTAGCAATATCATCTAACTGAACCCAACTTTTACTAATGATGCTGGGGATTTGCTTCTGCTGGCCTGTCAAGGGATAGAAACATAGAAACATTTAAAAAAATTGATGCAAGAGTAGGCCATTCGGCCCTTTGAGCCAGCACCGCCATTCAATATGATCATGGCTAATCATCTGAAATCGGTACCCTGTTCCTGCTTTTTCCCCATATCCCTTGATTCCTTTTACCTAAGAGCTAAATCTAACTCTCTCTTGAAAACATCCAGTGAATTGGCCTCCACAGACTTCTGTGGCAAAGAATTCCACAGATTCACAATTCTCTGGGTGAAGAGGTTGTTCCTCATCTCAGTCCTAAATGGCCTATCTCTTATTCTTAAACTGTGACCCCTGGTTCTGGAATCCCCTAACAATGGGAACATTTTTCCTGCATCTATCCTGTCCAATCCTTTAATAATTGTATATGTTTCTATAAGATCCCTTCTCATCATTCTAAATTCCAGTGAATACAAGCCCAGTCGACCCATTCCTGCATCATATGTCAGGGTGACATTCAAGTCAGAGGACACTATCACAACATACACACATACATTTAAAGGCAGTGCGAGCAGCAGAAAATGTAAAAAGCAATGAACCAGTATAAGACTTATTAAGTTGAAAATGAGAGTAGTACGAATCAATTAATTGACTAGGAACTCGATGAGCAGAACTGAAGCTTATTAGAGGCAGATTCCAGTATTGTAGGAATAAACATCTTACAGACTGGGGTAAGATTCCAGGGACACTTGATAGGTTGGTGCTGTGAGGTTGTTTTCCATTTTGAGGGAATTTAGAACTAAATTAGATTGCTAATTTGAAACCGAGATGAAGAGAAAATTGTTTTCTCGGCAGTTGGCGAAAGTTTGTAATTTTGACCAAGGAAACCATGGAGACTTAGTCACCTAATACATTCAAAATCATAATAGATTTTTGGGGCTCTAATGAAGGTGTATGGAGATCGAGCTAGGAAAGCGAAGTTAAGGCTCAAATCAAGAAAGCCATCACCTTACTGAGTAATGACAGTCTTTGGGGGGGGGGGGGCACTTGACTAATTCCTGCCCTTATCTAATTTAGTTAGGTTAGAGATAGAGCGCAGAAACAGGCCCTTCGGCCCACCGAGTCCGTGCTGACCAGCGATCCCCGTACACGATCACTGTTTTACACACACCAGGGACAGTTTACAAATTTACCAAGCCATTTAACCTACAAATCTGTCCATCTTTGGAGTGTGGGAGGAAACCGGAGCTCCTGGAAGAAAACCCACACAGGTCACGGGGAGAACGCACAAACACCGGACAGACAGCACTTGAGGTCAGGATCGAACCCGGGTCTCTGGAGCTGTAAGGTAGCAACTCTCTGGTGTGCCATCATGCCCCTAATGTTGGTTCAGTTGTACTATGCAACATTTAGACAAGGGTGTACTACTGCCTATATATGAACATACTTTACGAGTATGTGTGAAGCCAAGAATATTAACAATGTAAATAAGCAAATATGACATTGTTAGAAAATCAGGCAATAATTTCTGTCTAATTTCACTAGGGTGGAAGGAGATTGTGGAATTAATTTTGTGCAGGAGTTAAAAATTGCAAAAAGTATTTTGTCATGAAAAATGGGGGCGATGTTGAATGTGTTTAGCTTGTATTTCTTTGAGGAGAAGTATCATCAATATCTTTAACATGAAAACCAGAAACAACAAGATTAATACAAGAACTCCGTCCTCAAGAGAAAATCGTAGGCAAGAGAGTGCAATTGAATGACAACAATTGTTAAGGAATGAAATCATTAATCATCCTTTTATATGAAGGACAATGGACATTTTCCCCATAGGTCTGTGTGCATTGGATCAAATTACATTTTCAAAGATAATATAAACAGGTTGCATCGAGTTTGATTTAAGATGTGAAACAGAAGAGTACAGATTTGGTAATCTAATTGGTTTCCAGGATTGGGTTAATGGGCTGAATGGCCAATTCTTTTTCTATATTCTGGATGCTGTTATAGTAATTGTGGAGCTTCATTGATGAGTTGGGGTGGAAAATTGCAACCTTCACGTGGTCCGCCCTGTTTCGACGAATGCAATCAATCAAATAAGATCAAATAAAACAAGTTGTCCTACAACTTTAGGCTGTGCCCGCCATATGCAAGAAGAAGATTTATTTGTTTTTGTGAACATTCCTTATCTCTCCTTTACATAAAGCTATCAATGACAAAATGGTAATTCTTACGTAATTTTTAAAATAAATTCTTGGTTTAGATATAAAACTCTCACCAACAGCTGGTAATATTTAACGAGATGTTAAAGGCACAACATTTTAAACCTATTGGGGCATCTCCCACAGCGTCCTTCATGTTAAGACCGAGGAGTATTGCATTCCAAATGACACATCAACTATTGATTGAAAGTTTCTGGCCATCTTAAAGCAAATCAGTAGACACAAAAAGCTGGAGTAACCCGGACGGCATCTCTGGAAAAAAGGAATAGGTGACATTTTGGGTCGTGACCCTTCTTCAGTCTCTACCCGAAACGTCACCCATTCCTTCTCTCCAGAGATGCTGTCTGACCCGCTGAGTTACTCCAGCATTTTGTGTCTATCTTCGATTTAAACCAGCATCGGCAGTTCCTTCCTACACTTAAAGTAAATCAGCATTGCAATGTTGTGAAAAACTCAACAAAGGGGTTTCTTTTTTTCTCAGCTTCCCCTGGCAAGTTCCGTCTCTTTCTGCCCTCAATGTGTTTGGCTCATGATTATGACCCCAGGAGTGAAAGCAGTAAAATTATACTTGTGTTGGTGATTTCCCTTTGGATACACAGTGGCTTTCTAAATATAACTTAGTTTGAAAAATAACTTTGTTACTTTAGAGATATAGCGTGGAAGCAGGCCCTTTGGCCCACTAGGTCCGTGCCAACTAAAACTGTTAAAAAAGTTGGATACATTTTAAATTAACACATGATTTTCCGTTACATAGGTCCGATACAGTTCAAGAACATGTGTGTTGAAGCGGTGATGTGTGTGGTACGCAGATCAATTCTGAACAGAGCTTGATGAAGATCCCTACACTAATACAGATGATGTGTAGTCAGTTGTATATAGACTCAGGAGAGACTGGTCGAGGAAGAACCGGAGGGCTTTGAGGCCATCCTGGTGGGGGATGGAGGTGTAGAGTGACCGGACATCCATGGTGAAGATGAGGGGGTGAGGGCCCAGAGAGTGGAATGCGTGGAGGCGGCGGAGAGTGTCTGAGGTGTCTAGAACAAAGGTGGGGAGGGATTTGACCCTGTCTGAAGAAGGGTTTCGGCCCGAAACGTCGCCTATTTCCTTCGCTCCATAGATGCTGCTGCACCCGCTGAGTTCCTCCAGCAATTTTGTGTACCTTGTATATAGACTCAGTTAGCTTAAGCTATGATCAAGTAATTATACATAAAATGCACAATAGGTACAAATTAACTTGTGAAACACAACCTTGCTCAGACAAGGCCAGAGTTCTAAAGTGTTAAGGGCCTGTCCCACTTACGCAACCATTATAGGCGACTGCCGGCACCCGTCTTAGGTCGCCAAAATGTTCAACATGTTGAAAATTCAGCGGTGACCAGAAAGACACAACGACTCTTTGGAGACCTCTCGCGACCATAGGAGACCTCTCACGACCATACAGGCGACCCCTGGCCACATGTCGCAGGTGACCTTTCTCACGTATGGTCGTGGGAGGTCTATGGTCGTGAGAGGTCTCCAAAGAGTCGTAGCGTCTTTCTGGTCGTCACTGAATTTTCAACATGTTGAAAATTTCGGCGACCTATGGCGGTTGCCGGCAGTCGCCTTTAAACGGCGCGTAAGTGGGACAGGCGCTTAAGTCAAATCAGCAGAGGTAATTTACAATTGATTTGTCCTTGATTGGTATGTGTATAATAATACAACTGCCAGCAGCATGCTGCTACGATGATCAATGGCGGATGCCAGAGCAAGGAATGTATTGATTAGAGAAAGTATTTATTACCTTTTATACACACCGTGCTGCTATGATGATCAATAGCTGTGGGAACACACAGAAGGTGGCATGTTCAGTTCCGGACACCCAGCAGAGGTTCATGTAGGGACAGGACTCTTTGATGTTACAATGAAGCTAAGAAAATAGGAAGAGGAGCTTCCTATGATAGACACAAATTGTTGGAGTAACTCAGCAGGTCAGGCAGCATCTCTGGATAAAATGGATAGGCTGCGTTTCAGGTCAAAACCCTTCTACCTTCCTCAGACTTGGGGGGGGGGGGGGGGGAGAGCGTGAAATAAACTGGTGGCGAGAAAAAGCCAGAAGAAATCAGGGCTGGTAACAGATGACCCAAAACATCACCTATTCCTTCTCTCCAGAGAAGCTGCCTGATCCGCTGAGTTACTCCATCATTTTATGTCTATCTTCTGATCTCTACAGTATCTCTGCTGGTCCTTGCCTGCCACCCCCTGTTTCCTGTCAATCAACCAATTCTCAATCCAAGCCAGTGTACTATCACCGATCAAATGTGCTATAATTTTGCACATTAACTTCTTTCCTTATCAAAAAGCCTCTGAAAGTCCATATATCTACTGGTTCCCCTTATCAATTCTACTAATTGCACTCTAACATCACACTGCAACTGTGCAACATCCCAAGTGCCAGCCACCTGATCTGCCATAGATACATGGACAATAGGTGCAGGAGTAGGCCATTTGGCCCTTCGAGCCAGCACCGCCATTCAATGTGATCATGGCTGATCATCCACAATCAGTACCCCATTCCTGCCTTCTCCCCATAGATTCAGCTAGCCCCAAGAGCTCTATCTAACTCTCTTTTCAATGCATCCAGTGAATCGGCCTCCACTGCCTTCTGAGGCAGAGAATTCCACAAATTCACAACTCTCTGTGTGAAAAAGCTTTTCCTCATCTCAGTTCTAAATGGCTTACCCCTTATTCTTAAACTCTGGCCCCTGGTCCTGGACTCCCCTAACATCGGGAACATATTTCCTGCATCCAGAGTGTCCAATCCCTTAATAATTGCATCTGCGCATGGGCGGAAATCCTGGGGAGTGGGTGGGGGGGGGGGGGGGGGCCGTGGGACCTATTCCACCCCCCCCCCCCATGTTTTGAGAGGTGGGGGACAATCCCCACCATGTTTTGTGAACCATGTTGCAGCAAAAGCGAAGCCTCCGAAGTCGAGTCGCAGCCGCAAACCCACCACAGCCTCCATCAGCCAGCTCCGTGATGGTAAGTCCACATGCTCTGTGACCGGAGCCCTCAAGGTCGATTCCAGTTGGAGGCTGCCAGCTCCTAGAATCCAGCAGCCCAGGACTAGCTGCAGTTCCCAGGTCAGCTCGCCTGCCCCGGGACTGGCTGCAGTTCTCACGTGGCGAAAAAGAATTGAAAAAAAAAAATACGCCAGCGTGCCGGATGTAGGTTGCCGACCCCTGCCCTAGATGTTAGGCCTCACTGTGTCCCCCCCATGTTTTAAAAGCGATTTCCGCCCGTCTTCCCACTCGCCCAGCCTGTCCAAGTCACCCTGCATCCTCATAGCATCCTCTTCACACTTCAACCCAGCTTTGTATCATCTGCAAATTTGCTAATGTTACTATTAATTCCTTCATCTCAATCATTAATGTATGTTGTAAATAGCTGCAATCACAGCACCGAGCCTTGCGGCACCCTACCAGTCACTGCCTGCCATTCTTAAAATATTGCAGCTGAGTTTGAGGGGAGACTGAAGGAAGTGTATAAAATTATGAGAGGTATAGATAAGGTAGAGTCAGAATCTTTTTTCTCCAGGGTAGAAATGTCATGGACTAGAGGGCATAGCTTTAAAAGCAAGAGAGGCAAAGTTTAAAGGACAAGCCCAGAGGAAGGTTTGTTTTTATACACAGAGGCTGGTGGGTGTCTGGATGGTGCAGCAAGGGACAGCGGTGGAGGAAGATATGATTGAGGTATTTCAGAGGCCTTTAGATATGCAGATAACACATGGACATGCAGGAAGGAGAGATATGGATCACGTGCAGGCTGAGATTAGTTTAATTTAGCATCATGTTTGGGGGTGGAAGATTGCAAACTTCACGTGGTCCGCCCTGTTTCGACTAATGCAGTCAACTCGACGTGCACAAATGGAAGATCAAATAGAACAAGTTGTCCAACAACTTTAGGCTGTGCACGCCACAGGAAAGAAGACGAAGAAGCATCATGTTTGGCACATAGTGGGCCGAAGGGCCTGTTGTGCTGTCTACGTGCTATGATTGCTTACAGAGAGTGCTTACATTAAATGTACAGAAGACTAGTCTAGAACCTTAGAAATGCATTGTGTTCACCGAGAACATGTGATCGAATTTCATTATGAAGTACTTAAGAGTCTTGCACCAAGGTGGATTTTTCAGGTCCTGTGAGCTGCTGTTCTATAAATGCCACATTTATATGCGTTACTTCATTTCCAAAATAAAAATATAATTAGTTCCAAGAAAATAAACTACTTCCGTGCAAAATAAAATAATTTAGTGTGCTCTCGTTTTAATCCCTTTGTCAAGGTAAAAACATAATGTCATTTGAAATTACAATACCTACTACTAAAGCATTCAGTCATTGTAGATAACAAAGGTTTGACAACCAATATATCTAAGGGACAAGTTATGATTGATATAGATATTGTCTATTGCTCATTGTGCAAATGTATTTCCATGGCAACCAATATAATAAAGTTATAGTGAAAACAGGTGGCTGATGATGCACTTGTGCAGATTTAGAAATCAAACATTCAATGGTAATAACTGAGGTGATTAAAATTCATTCTCCCGGCACCTGCAGCTATAGTGATAGATTTTTTTCTTTGATGCATAGTGAATCTGGATGCACTCAGAGTGAAACTGGAGCTTAATTTGATTTTCTATTTCCAAACTGACAGATGACTGGACTGAAATTATGTGATATGGAATGCCCATAATGTGATCACTTCACACATAACTGCATTCAACCTGTTGGGAAGCCAAATCTTTAAAGAACCATGTGGTATTTTAACACTGCAAATTCATTTGGAAAACTGAAATGAAAGATAAAGGAGGAAAAAAAATTAGTTATTGCGTTGTCTCCGAAATGAAAGTATTTTAAATTTGTTTCTCGTGGAAATATGGATCTACTGCGCCATCTATCTGTAAAGAAGGGTCCTGGCATAATTTAACAAATCCACCTATTCAATGATGCTGTTGGTCATGGAGTCATCGACTTACAGCATGGAAACAGGCCCTCTGGCCGAACTTGCCCACACCGACCAACACATCCCATCTACGCTAGTCCCACCTGCCTGCGTTTGGCTCATATCCCTCTAAACCTGTCTAATCCATGTATCTGTATAAATGTTTCTTAAACGTTATGATATCACCTGCCTCAACTACCTCTCCGGAAGCTCATTTCATACACATACCACCCCGTGTTACCCCTCAGGTTCCTATTAAATCTTTCCCCCCTCAGCTTAAACTTATGTCCTCCAGTTCACAATTCCCCTACTCTGGGCAACAAAATCTGAGCACTGCAAGACTAACTTGAGATTGTAGTTCAAACTAGTTTGACTTTGCACCTTTTGCACAACGCAACTGTTATTAAATATTCTCAGACACCCAAAGATGCTTTAAATGTGAAATGATAAGCAGCAGCAGCAATATAAGTTACCATTTGCAGATGAAGGCTGCTAAATCCCCAGGGCCTGATGGTCTGCACCCCAGGGTTCTTAAGGAAGTGGCTCTAGAAATCGTGGAAGCATTGGTGATCATTTCCCATTGTTCTATAGATTCAGGATCAGTTCCTGTGCATTGAAGGGTAGCTAATGTTATCCCACTTTTTAAGAAAGGCGGGAGAGAAAACAGGGAATTATAGACCAGTTAGCCTGACATCGGTGGTGGGGAAGATGCTGGCGTCAATTATAAATGATGAAATAGCGGTACATTTGGATAGCAGTAACAGGATCAGTCCGAGTCAGCATGGATTTACGAAGGGGACATCATGCTTGACTAATCTTCTGGAATTTTTTGAGGATGTAACTCGGAAAATGGACAAGGGAAAGCCAGTGGATGTAGTGTACCTGGACTTTCAGAAAGCATTTGATAAGATCCCACATAGGAGATTAGTGGGCAAAATTAGGGCACATGGTATTGCGGGTAGAGTGCTGATGGATAGAAAATTGGTTGGCAGACAGAAAACAAAGAGTAGGGATTAACCCCCACTCGTTACAAAGAGTAGGGATCCCTTTCAGAATGGCAGGCAGTGACTAGTGAGATACCGCAAGGCTCGGTGCTGGGACCGCAGCTATTTACAATATACATTAATGATTAATGATTTATATGAAGGTATTCAAAGTAACATCAGCAAATTTGCAGTTGATACAAAGCTGGGTGACAGTGTGAACTGTGAGGAGGATGCTATGAGAATGCAGGGTGACTTGGACAGGTTAAGTGAGTGGGCAGATGCATGGCAGATGCAGTTTAATGTGGATAAATGTGAGGTTATCCACTTTGGTAGCAAAAACAGAGAATGCTGAGAGAATGGAGCAGCTGGGCTTGTACACTCTGGAGTTTAGAAGGATGAGAGGGTATCGCATTGAAACATATGAGATTGTTAAGGGTGAGGTGAAAACACGACAAGGGCGAGGATCACAGGGGGCAGGGGGTTGGATGGAGGTTGAGGCTGGAGTGGAAGGTTTAGTCGCAGTGGTTGCTACTGGACTAAAGGCCACATCCTGGACTCTGAACTGTGTTAAAATCCCAAGGTGCTCACTAAAGAATTTAATTCTGGGTAATTAACTAACTCTATAAGTTAAATAAAATATACTCTCAGTAAAACAACCTTGAAGATGTCTGTGTTTCTTACATACTAAATAACGTGAGCGAGGGACTTACCTGCAAGCCAACCAGGAAACACGTTCGACTGGATTCCTTAATGACCTGACCCGTTTAAATCTGATACTCATTTAAATTTTTCTTTCAGGAAAACAAATCTGTCATCCTTGTCACGTTTGGTCTGCATGCGACTCCACGTTCACGAATATAATTGATTTTGAACTGTCTCCTCAGTTCAGTGAAATGCATGAACAGTCAAGGAATGCAAAGTGTACCAGCGATGTCTACATCCCCAGAATACATGCATTATTAAAGAACTGCTCACAAGATGGGCATAGCTTTAGCAGGGATAAATAATTGGTTATAGAACAGAACATGGGATTATAATGGAAGATATAGAGTGCTGAAGCAGTTCAGCAGGTCACACAGTGTCTCAGCAGAACATGGATAGGCAATATCCCAACCCAAAACATCAACTGTGCATGTTCTCCAGAACTGTTTTCTTTTGTAAACTAGCATCGGAGTGTCTTGTTTACACATATTATTAAAAAATACCCTTTTCAGGTTTCAGGAAGTGTTACACTTGGGGTTGTGAACTTGAGCACTCAAACATTCAAAATTACCTTAATTACTTATATAACAAATTCTAATCTGCACACACCAGGCTGGGAAAACTAAAAGAAGGAAGCAAATACAGCTTGCAAAAGGAGAAAGGCAGGTTGGAGGAATGTGAAAGATGATGGCATGTGGAAATAATGTGGAAGAACAAGTTTATTCCCTTTGGCAAGAAGAAACAATGATTCCCTTTGGCAAGAAGAAACAAAAATCAGTGAGAAACTTGCAATTGTTCAATACTTGGGAGATCGTATGATGGTTCGTGAAACGTTAGGTAAATAAACATTACAGAATGTAAGAGGCAAAAGCAGGGGCGGAAATCGCTATCAAAACATGGGGGACACAATTTCTTGGCGGTCGCGCACATGCATGCACACTCACACACGCGAGGCTTCAGACGTGGGCCCTGTGGACGGTAACATCTGGAGCTGAACTGGTTGGTGACCGACTCCGAACTCCAGCAACAGCAGCTTCGTCCGCCCTGAATCCTGGGGCTTGAATTGGCCCGTTCGCCGGGCCTTTCATCGCCCAGCGCGGCTTAAAATCGTCCGGCTGGGGCTTCAACATCGGGAGCTTTGATGCAGTAGTTTGATTTTAAGCCGCGCCGGGCGATGAAAAGCCCTGCGAATGGGCCGATTCAGCCCTTAGAAAGCGTCTGATACCCGCTTGAATCTTTCAAAAACTACAATGTGATAAATAACACTTAAACAAATAAAACTGAAGCAAATAAAGACAAACAGAAGAACCAACTTTGGAGGGGAAAGAGGGAGATGGGGAAAAACATACTAAATAACGCGAGTGAGGGACTTACCTGCAAGCCAGCCAGGAAACACGTTCGACTGGATTCCTTAATGACCTGACCCGTTTAAATCTGATACCCATTTAAATTTTTCTCATCCACCAATACATCCAATTAGTTCAAATGGTAATTGTACCCACATCAGACAGCTTTGGAAGGTCAAAACACAATTGGTGACACATAGTGTTAATAGGCATTTAACAAGCGCTTAACAGTGACATCACCACTCTCACTGAAGGCGAAGATTTTTTTCCATCGAATTTCAAAATCCGGGTCACAAAATATGGGGGGGGGGAGAGATTGCCCCCCCCTCCCGTCCCCCCTAGGATTTCCGCCCATGGGCAAAAGCTACATTGGGAAAAATATGCTATGGGAAAGAAGGCAGGACTAAACAAGGAAGGAAGTCTCGTTACTCCGAAAGAGAGCTTTGCCGCAATGACACCTGGGGTCTTATGTGCAATTTGGTCCCGTACTGCTGTTTACTGCTCAAAACAAACATTTTACGTTGGAAATGCAGGCTCCAACCGAGTTCCCAAGAGGCAGAAGATGCCAGCAAATCCATCCCGCCGGTCTCCCAAACGCTTTCCTTTAACGGGCTGCACGCAAGTCAGGCGTCCATAAGCTGGGGCTGCGCCCTACTCGTGAACTGACATATTTAGCGCTGCAGAGCTTATGAAGTAATTTATTCGGCGAGGAATAGAAAATAAAGAGGTAGGTTGAACAGGATTGTTTAATGAAAGAACTGCAGATGCTGGTTTAAATCGAAGGTAGACACAAAATGCAGGAGCAACTCAGTGGGACAGGCAGCATCTCTGGAGAGACAGGATTGCCTTTGTTTATTGGAAATTAGAATAATGATTTCATTAAAAATGCACGATTCTGAAGAGGATTGATTCTGAAGAGATTGTCTCCTCAGCCAAGAACTCGAGACACTATCACAGAGGGAGATCAGATTATTAGTAGTAAGATGGGAAGAAATTTGTTTATTCAGAGTGTTATACTTCTTTACACTTACCTCTGGAGGCCGAGAACAATTGATTTAATAGACATTAAGAAAATTGATGGTTATGGGCAAGAAAATAGAGATGCAAAATTACAACCCAGGGCTCATTAAATCTTTACAGTCCAACAACCCATTGAAAATATTTTGCTCCTTCAGTTCTGGCCTTGGTGACATCCCCACTCATGTGTCTATCATTGACAGGCATATCTGAGGAAATATAGGTTCTAACTTCTGGAACTCCCTTCCTAAACCTTTTCTATCTTTTCTCAAAAAATGTTGTACTTCAGGTATCCTCTGGCTAATCAAAATAACCAACCAAACAATATTTATTTGCATTTTCTATCTTTCCTCAAGCAACTCTACCTGCATAACCATACATCATGTCTCCCGCACTTAATATTTCTATCAAATCACCTCAGCCTTTTCATTTCAGAGGTTTTGGCCAATCCCCCTATCGTACTCCCTCAATCCAAGAAGCATTTTCATAAATCTCTGACCCCTCTCATATCCTTCCTATAAGGTGGCAACCAGAATTGAGCACAATCCTCTTGTTGCGATCCCACCAGTTTTCTAATAGAATCAACATTACTTCATTGGCTTTGTGCTTTATACCTCTATTGACAAAACCCAGAATTGTGAATGTCCTATTATTTTTTTTTTCAATCAGCAGTGCCTCTTATGATTTGTGCACATGCATCTTCCTCTGTTCCTGCACTATTTCATCACTTTTCTGCATTCTGTAGTGCCTCATCTCATTCTTCCCATCAAAATCCATTACCTAATTTTTCTACTTTAAGTTTCATCTGGGCTACCTGCTCATTCCACCAGCCAGTTTATATTCTGCTGGAATCTATCAATGTCCTCTTTGCAGTGCAAAAGAGTGTGTAATTTGCAAATTTAGACACTGGCTTGGCCCATAAGTGCGGGTCATTAATCCAAATATCCAAGTTGATGAAATGTAAAACCATCTTTTCTGAAAAACTAATCGAGTGTTTTGTAAATAGATTTTTTTTTTTTTTTAAACAAAGAACTATGCAGGAACAGAAATTTAGGAATCCCCGCACGTAAATCACAAAAGGTACAAGTATAAAAATCAACTTTTATAAAGTAACTGAATTTTATTAGTCTAGAAACACGTGGACTTCTCCTGTCCTTTCAACTGCTTTCCGGATTGGCCATAACAAAACGCTGGCTACAAATGACAAACATGAACTACATTAAACAATGGTTCTAAATATAGATCCAGGTCTGGTTAAAATTTGCAGAAAAGTTGAGATTGTGCATTGAAATTAATTGAATTCAGTTAAATGTCGCAACATTTAGATAGGTACATGGCTAGGACATGTTTAGAGGGATATGGGCCAAATACAGGCACGTGTGTTGCCATGTAGCCATGTTGGTTGGTGTGGGCAAGTTGGGCCAGAGGGCGTTTCCATGCTGTTGACTCTAAATAGGAATTTTAGAAAATAGGATGTCTGTTGTAGTCATACAACAGTTGGTTCGAGACACAAGGAGCTGCAGATGCTGAAATCTTAAGTATTACACAAATACTACACATTCCTTCCAGTGATGCTGCCTGATCTACTCCAGCATTGTTTTACTCAAAGCTCTGGTTGGTGTGCCTTTAGAAAATTGCAAATTGTTTGGCACAAGATCTCAAAGAATACAGATATTATTGGTAAGTTGGGTAGCATATTTACTTATTGGCCAAGGGCGGTTAATTATGAAAACAATTCACACTAAACTGTCCAATGCAGAAATAAGTGCTTAAGCAATGAAGCATATTTTAGTTCTCACCAATTCTAAGCAAGTCCAATCCAGTTAGTCTTGTTGCCTAGCTTTCTTCCATCGTCAATTTTTCTCCCCCCCCCCCCCCCGCCGCAAAATCTGTCTTTCGAGAACTTCATTTGAAGCTGAGCCGGGAAACTGAACATGAAGTTGGACAATTCAAATGTCACAAAGGCTGCAAATTTCAGTCTCTCCTCCAATTAGTTTGAGTTGTGGTCAGAGATAAATTGAAAAATGCTCAAGACATATCTTGTCAGGCAAGGTAAAAAGACTTTACAATCAAGACCAATGGTTGGAGCCAAGACACTGAGCAGCTATGAAGTTTATTACAGCCAAGAACAACAAAATGGACTGCTCCCATTCGTTTCAACTGCTTTCCTGATTATCAAGAATAGACTTGTGACACTGGTGACAAATATGAACCTCATAAAACCATGTACCACTGTATAGAACCCAGATATGCGAATAATAAAATTCTGCAGTAAGGTTCAGACTGTGTATGGAAACACGCTGCATTCACTTACAGAAAAAGTATAAGATATTAAGCCTTAACTCAGATGGTAGCACGTCAGGTTACAGATCAAGTCACACCCCAGAGAGAAGAACACAAAATTCTATGCTTGCACTCCACAGTTGGAGATAAACTGATGCCATATCTGCTCTTCTGGGATGCATACTTTTTCAGCTTAGCTGTACATGTTCACATTTCTGTTTGTAGCAGCTAGCTTCTGACTGCCACATTTCCTTAGTTACAGTTTAGTATGTTGTTCATTAGGTGTAAAGCAGCTCAGAAGATTATGAAAAGCTTCAATACAAATGCGAGGGTATCTTCACTACCTGATATAATAACATGCCATGCACCACATAATCAGGTTTAGCATATAATTGTTGGAATGAGTTGAGTCTGATCATTCCAACAAAACAATGATAGGATCAGTGAATGTGGTCTCATTCATCTAGGCAAAATGTGGAAATTACTTGTCTCAACGGTAATCTTCTGATCCCAGTTGGAAAGTGCACATTAGGAATAAAATATCAAGGTAAAAGCAATCTGATAAACTCTTACTAATGGCCTCTCTACAGCATAAATGGATACCCAAGATGAGTCAGTGGTTTTGTAAGCAGAACAAGTGGAAAAAAGTTGTAACAATTTACAATTGGCTTAACATTAGGTGGCACATACAATTTTAAACTGAGACGGTGAAGAATTGACCTGGCACTCAAGTAACAGAGGACAAAAGTTAAAAAAACAAAATGGCAAATTTGGTCAACATATCGTGGCAGCAGAAAATTATATATATATATATATTGCATTTAGCTCAGTGCCACAAGACTTGTGCATTGTATTCTAGCTTATGACCAAGGGGGGATTTTTATGAACTTCACTATTTGTCTTAAAAAAAGCACTGTGTTGTAAATACACAAAATAATAATAATTCAGTGTATGCGTGTAGTCTAAGTTCAGAACAATTTAACCGTAGGCCAAAATAAATCCCCAGAATTTAGCATTTACAGGTGCAGTGTTTTATTCATACAAGCAATCATAAAATTATTTTAAGTCATCAAAAAAAAAAAAAATGCATGGATAAGCCAAAAGCGATTGGAGTTTCCTTCACACACTTGCTCACCTATTGTAAGTAAAAAATAATTATGAAACACAATCACATTAGAAAAAGGCGAGAGGAAAATTGCACATCAATACCAAGGCTAGTTTATATAAACATTTGACAACTTTACGTTAAATCCTCCTTTAACTGTTGCAAACCGTCCCATTTACTTGTAGTTACAAATATGGTTGCTCAAGGTTTTGAAAGCACCTGTATCTCTGGTATGAATTATAGATCAAAGCAGCTTTTAATGTGCTTACACCAGCCCTTGAAAAATATAGCAGCAATTTAAATACCTCAAGGTGCATATTGTAGTACAACAGATCACAGTGAGCAATTGTATATGAGAATTTTCTTTCTACAATCTGCTAGCTTTCAAAATATTCCTCGCTCAGATTTTTCTAGGGCTGATTATGCATCATTATTGCACATTATACAATCTATCTGTATACAGTATAATTTTTACTAGATTTGAAATTGAGCTGGTTGTTTGGAAAGAAATTATGCGACTTATTCTTGCCACAGAAATCCAAATGATAATTACTCTTACAATCGCCGCAGGAGACCTTAGAACAGTTCACACAGGTGAACTTTGCACCAGGTTTATCACAGAATCCACAGCGCATTATGTTGGTGCCCTTGGAACTGGGCAAGTACTCTTGATACTGTGGTGCGGTAGTGTATGCACATTTCTCTTTCGGAGATGAACTTGCAGACAGATCATTTTGAACAGATGAAGAACGTGTTAAGATACTCACTGCTCTTGGATATTCATGTCTACAAGGGCATTGGTTGCAAAGAACATTGTCACATTTTTGGCAACTTGACGTTCCACTTGCTATTCCACACACTTGGCACTTCACTGCACTGAAACCTGACACACTTTCTTTGGTAGTACGTGGAGTTTCATGGTACATAACTCTTACTTCATTACTTTTTGTCAATCTTGTACTGTGACTGTTTGGTGCTTCTGTCCATCTTTGTGATAAAGTGCTTCGAGGAACTTCAGCTGTGTAAAGATCCAAATCATCATCAACTGCATGGGAAGAAGTGTTGAGGTTGCTTTCTGCTCTCCAGCTACCATTGGGAGACTGCAAGTATTTCTCTGACCCTCCACGCGGGGAACTTGACATGGCAAGAAGTGATGGTGTAGGACGAAAAATCTCATCATTTAAGTCCTCATAAGAGCCATAAACTGCTTCCCTTTTATGATGTGCAGGTGTTAGATGAACTTTATTCAACTGCTTTTCTAAGTAAGTGTCATCACTATCTCCAGCTGAAGGTTTGTACATCAAGTGTTTCACAAAACTATTTGCTAACCGGTCACTGTCTGATCGGCGGAAGTCCATTTGAGCCACTGACGTATGCAAGCCTTCTGTTGATCTTCGCTGTCTTTTCATGGCATCGATGCAACCTTTCACATCTGTGCTCTTCTTTCGTTCTTGCACTACGTTAAACTCCGAATAACCCTTAACTTTAATTTGCGAATAGATTTCAAGTAAATTCTCACACTCAATTCCAGCCAAGAAAAGCTCAAAAGAAATGAATTTCACATGATTAGTGTTTACTTTGTTTTTCAGTTCATAGGTTTCCTTTTCATAGTGATACCCGATGAAAGATAAGATATTCCAGACATCATCTTCACACATTGCAGATTTGATATAGTAGACAAAATGCCCTGTAAAAGTCTAAAATAGAAAGAAATGTTGATGAATCTTACTTCTATCACTTTGTAAATGTTACCTACGTTAATTTCATTTTCTTACAGATTTATTCAATTGAGAGGAGAAATTGTTAAAAACTTATATAGGCTGGGGCGGGGGCGAGGAGAGGGCGAAAAAAATAAAATAAAATAAAATAAACAAATAAAAAAAATAAAAAGCTTATATACACACATTAGGTAAATGTGAGATTCTAACTTGAACTCATCTACAAACCTGGAGGTTTGGAAAGACAGTAACAATTTATGATTCATAAAAACAAAGCAGGAAATGCCTTTTCTACATTTAGGACATCTTGTCCCAAATTGTAAATTTTCAGATGAACATTTCCTCTAAAAATGACAAATGCCTGCAATTTGTATATACTCCTGTGACTGCATAGGCTACCCGATTGCTCCTATTGTCTCCATTATCACAGATCTGCTGGTTTTAATAGTTAATAGCCAAAACTTTTATTTTCCTTCTTACATTTTCATAATTTAGATTAGCTGCAAAAATATTAGAAAGGCATTATAATAAAGACTTAAGGAAAAAATCAAGCGATGTTGTTGAGGTACAGAACTGGAACTCATCAGCCTCTGTATGGAAACTAACCACATGCTTGCAGAATATTAAATCTTAAAAGTATTGTGTAAATAAGAAAGAAGCTAAAGATGAATCTGGATAACTTTTCAGGTAACATCCCTGTGTGAAGGTTTGTGGATAAGCTATTACTTGGAACATTCTGTTATGGGAAGGGAGCGAAGATGTACAACAGCAATCCCATAAACCTAGACGGTTTAGTAGGGGATAATTTTACCAGCCATGCTAAACTCCTTTAAAAGTTTTAGCAACATAAGGAACGTTTTACAGTTACAACAGATTTAATAAAATCATCATGGCAAATCCTTAAATAAGTTGATGTACACCATTGAAATAAGAACAAGCTAGTTGGTTTGAATACTCATTATTGTTCTATGCATCTCATCTTAAAATGATCTGCTTTCATTGTTTAATCAGTGGCATTCTATATCTTTTCTTTTGAATAAATAGTAGAGGTGCTATCATCAGTTTAATTAGAAAATGGTTGCAGGGGAGACAGCAAGCGATGAAGAAGAAAACAAGTCTAAATTCCCATTTCCACACAAAATTCAGTTCATAACATTGCTTGATGATAACAGTGCCCATAAATGTCCAAGAGGAGTATTAATTTAAATGTTTTTACTCAGTTTGTGAGTTCTGGAACTCTGCCTAAATGATAGTGGACATGAAGATATTTTTTTAAGAAATGGTATAGACAAGTGAATTTTGTAAAGTTGCAAAATATATTTAAGGTTAACCGGGGCCAAATTCCCACTCTTCCTCTCAACTCACCTGGACCCCATCCCACACTCCTTTTCAATTTTCCAGTGAAGGCCGCAGACAAATTGAGGGAAGGAATGCACTGTGCTCATATGTTATCTTTCATGACTGAATGGATATAACACCAGTCCATTTCCCGAGATTAGAGCGCGCCAGAAGTTTTAACTAAGGCTCACTAAAAGATTGTCATGAGTGTTGGAGGCTGCATTAGGCATAAAGTGGCTGGGGAAAAGGCCAATATTAAGGCAACAGTTCACAGTGAACAGCATTGAACATGGGTTGTTCTGTGGAGAGATATGATGCCTCAGGAATGGTAGATCAACATTTTAAAAATGTTTTAAAATTTATTGACAGACTGACTTTATAATTGCCCCGATGCCAGTGGCTCTGCAGAGATTTCAAGAGGGCTGTTTAAGAGTCAGCCATTGTGGTAGAGGCTAGAAGCTTGTACTGTAAAGGACGGAAGCTTGGCTTCCCCGAAGAACAAGTAATTAATGCTTTTGTACAGTTCCATAGCTTAATGGTCAGCATTTCTTAGATTAGTTTTTATTCAAGATGTATTGAATTGCTGCAATTTAAATTCCAAAATCACCATGGTGGAATTTGAACATTTTATTTATAATTTGCAAATAGTTATGGTTACGTGTCACATTATTTCACAGCATTAAGTTTTATACTGTACCTTTATTGTTTTAAATTCCTTTTTCCAGGGATAGAGAAAGAGGTTAACGCAGAAAGTCTCCAGAATTCCAAAGGCAGTAAGAATTGCACTTAAACTTGATGTTCTGAGCGTCTTCAAGGAATTCTCCACAATATCATAAAATCTGAATGACTTAAATATTTCAAACGGTTCTTGGCGATATGAATCAAGTAAGGACGTAGCCATCTTCTTAAGGCTTGCATCGTCCAACAAGGGATCTTTTTCACTCAATTTCAATTCACAAATCTGTACATATTTCCGAAACAATGTCTCTCTGATTTTGCTTGTATCCATTAGGAACTTGTAGTGCAGGGTGAGGTTTTCTATAATTCGTCCATGGCGGCCATGTTGTTTTCAGACGAGAGTGGGTTCAAAATTCTAATCACAATGCGAAGAATGGCGATAGATATACCTGCAACATGAAAGAATGATGAATTTAACTGACATAGTATCACAGCAGACTATCTAATTATAAAAGTTAGTTGCATTTTAATCAATCAAGACTGATGCAAAATCTAACTCTTAAAAATTGTGTTCATGGATTTATGTATAACCAGAAAGTTAACCAGCACAGATTAAAATTAAATTATCTATTGCAAAAATTCCATTGCTTCACTGTCAGTACATATGACAATAAAACACTCTTGACTTGTGGCATGGCTTTATAAAAGATAAATTAACAAATGAAATGGAAATTCATATATTTTGAATTTAAAAAAACCAAATATACAAAGAGATTTCCGTTATATTTGAGGACAGAAGAGTGCTCAAATTACTCCTTGAAGCCTCACTGATAATGTTTTAAATGACCTTATTGGTAAACATCAAAGTCGCATACCATTACCATTTACAAATGTCAGGATTTCGCAGAAAATATTGGGAATATTAACATGATAATGGTTGCTAAAAACAGCACAAATCTGCCGAACTATATTTATTTTATAAACAAAACCGAACTCTTGATCAAACCCATTTCTTACTGCAGTCTTTATTTCCAAAACAGTGCTCATGGAATACACATCAAGAACTGCAAATTATCACACAAATCTTATGTCAAAATATTCTATTTTATCCCAAAGTTTAACAGGTATTCTAAGATTACAAATCAAACGTTTTTTTGTGTGTCCATTATACTGTTTTTGTAATTTAATATTTTTCTCAATATAACATTTTTTAACTTCATATTTTAAAGAACTTCAATAAAATGTAAACCAATGATCAACAGCCATTGGTCTCCAATGCCCTACATTTGCACTTAATTTCTACAGGTTAGGTTAACACTTCCAACTACACTTTGGACTATTGGAATACCAGAATATCTATCAGAACTATAGACGGCTCAGTCCTCAGTTGAGTTTATTGTCACATGTACCAAGATACAGCTCTTTAGGAATAAACACAGTTAGTAACAGCGGCATTTTTTTTTCTAAAACAATGCAGTTTTACAAATTTATTGCTGAAAACTCAATGTTGTAACTACCCAAAAGAAAATGGTACAGGTATTGAGCTTGCTTGGAACATATTAACAAATTGAAATTTTAAAAAACCCAGAAAGGAATGAGAATTTAAAAGGACAATTGACTGATATTTTAAAATACAAAACTCCTCACATTGTGCAACAAAATAGAATAGAGCCATGAAAGTCATGTGCACTAATGAAACAAAATAGGTCATTTTAGATTCCAATTCTTATCCAGATGATGTATGTAATATCAGTTATGAACCATATACTTTTTGGGTTCCAATTTAAGCCTTTAAAGAAATGTTTCTTGCTTTGCATTTTGCATTTACCATCCATTATGTAAACAACTTGTTTTCAAGGGTCCCAGATGAAGACTAATGAAGATGATTGAACTGGCTAACAATATAATATTACCAAATTGAAGTGTTAAAAAAAACGGAATGAGAACATCTTATGGTATTTTAGAAACATAAATAGAAAATAGGTGCAGGAGGAGGCCATTCGGCCCTTCGAGCCAGCACCACCATTCATTGTGATCATGGCTGATCGTCCCCTATCAATAACCCGTGCCTGCCTTCTCCCCATATCCCTTGATTCCACTAGCCCCTAGAGCTCTATCTAACTCTCTCTTAAATCCATCCAGTGACTTGGCCTCCACTGCCCTCTGTGGTAGGGAATTCCATAAATTCACAACTCTCTGGGTGAAAAAGCTTTTTCTCATCTCAGTCTTAAATGACCCCCCCTTTATTCTAAGACTGTGGCCCCTGGTTCTGGGCTCGTCCAACATTGGGAACATTTTTCCTGCATCTAGCTTGTCTAGTTCTTTTATAATTTTATACGTTTCTATAAGATCCCCCCTGATCCTTCTAAACTCCAGTGAATACAAGCCTAGTCTTTTTACTATATTCTTAAAAGTATAAATGTCTTGCCTTGAGCAAATATTAAAAGGACAAAAACAATATTATAACGGACAAAAAAAGCTTTGATTTGTAATTGAAATAAAATAGTACAGCAGAGTTTTACAGCACATCGATATCTTACATTCCTTTCAATTACTAAGGCTCAAGGGGCTGTAACAATCTCCTTTCTATCGAAAATCTCATAATTTATCATTCTTCAAAATTTAAAGATGTTGATATAACAAAACCAAGTTATTTACTGTTGGTTTTGGGATGCTCTTAATGATGCTCCTACTTAGACCATATCCCCAAAGAAAGTGTTTAGAAGTGACTTTAAAAAAAAAATGGGATCACCTTAATTACAACAGCACTGCATTAAGGGCTAAACATAACAAACGTGTTCCAGATCATCATCTGAGTGCTACCAAATGCAGAGATTAATATAAAATAGAAGCTAAATTGTGAGGTACCGCAATATCCTTTACTCTGGCCTTTGGAGACCATTAGTCACCAAAACTAGATTTGTGCACCTGCTGAAAGCAGCACCATACTGACATGTTGAACAGGTTAAACCCGAGATGTTCCCCAACACGTAATATACTTGTCAAACAGAAGGACTCGCTGGCTCAACAGAGATTGTATACCCCTATCCATTTACACCCATCAAGATTAACACGATTTCATTTTGAAGGACTAAATGGTTTATCGGTGTCATATTACATACATGACCGACTTCCTGATTGCATCGTTACTTTTTTGTATGTCTTTAATTTCTTTGTTCTATATCTCTAAAATCACCGTCTATAGTCGTTTCCCTTTCCCCTGACTCTCAGTCTGAAGAAGGGTTTCGACCCGAAACATCACTTATTCCTTTACCCCAAAGCTGCTGCCTGACCCACTGAGTTACTGCAGCATTTTTGCGTCCATCTTCCCGATTGCTCGGTTCAGCTCTGTTCGTTGGGAGCACTTTTAACATTAAAACACTAAAGGGAGGAATTCTCTTTAGCCGGAGAGATCAATATAACGTGTAGGAAGGAACTGCAGCTGCTGGTTTACACCGAAGATGGACACAAAATGTAGGAGTAACTCAGCGGGACGGGCAGCATCTCTGGATAGAAGGATTGGGAAGAAGCAAAGATCCTATAGCAGAGATAACTTCGCTATAAGATCTTTGGGAAGAAGGGTCTCGACCCGAAGGGTCAGCCATTGCATTCCTTCTCTCCAGAGATGCTGCCTGCCCAGCTGAGTTAGTTACTCCAGCATTTTGTGTCCGTCTTCGAGATAAATATACCAGCGGCTAGTGGAAGACAGCAAGCTCGCATTGAGTCACAGCAAAGCGATGCGGGCCCAGTGCCACTTGAACGCTGCCCTCCAACGTGACGGCGCCATCTTAGCCTCTACAAACATCACCAACTCGCTCCTCCACTTCGTGCTGCTTTACGTTACGAATTGGAGTCGTTCGTTCTACCTGTATCTGTGCAGGGGTGATAAGGGTGCGGGTGGTGAGGCGCAGTGCATCTCCGGCCGGGGCTCTCACCGTTCAGTCACCTCAGTCGGGCCGCCATCGTCGCAGCCGGCAGATCGCTGAAGGCGATGCCCGGCGCGCCTGCGCAGGGTGCCGTCTCTCGCACATATCCGCCGGCGCGCCTGCGCAGGGTGCCGTCTCTCGCACATATCCGCCGGCGCGCCTGCGCAAGGTGCCGTCTCCTCGCACATATCCGCCAGTGCGCCTGCGCAGGGTGCCGTCTCCTCGCACATATCCGCCGGCGCGTCTGCGCAGGGTGCCGTCTCCTCGCACATATCCGCCAGTGCGCCTGCGCAGGGTGCCGTCTCCTCGCACATACCCGCCAGTGCGCCTGCGCAGGGTGCCGTCTCCTCGCACATATCCGCCAATGCGCCTGCGCAGGGTGCCGGCACCTCGCACATATCCGCCAGTGCGAATGCGCAGGGTGCCGTCATCTTGCACATACCATCAGTGCGCCTGCGCAGTAAACCGACTCCCCCCACGCACACTGCCGCTGGTGCGCCGGCGCAGGGTGCCGTCAACTTGCACATACCGATCAGTGCGCCTGCGCGAGGGTGCCGTCACCTCGCACACACAGACACACACACACACTCCGGCCGGTGCGCCTGCGTAGGGAGCCGTCAGCGGACGTCAGAGAGGGGACGCTGCGCCTGCGCACTTCGTTGGCCGGCGACCACTGGAGCTGGGATCTGACGCGTTCTGTCACCGGTGAGTTTAGTTGGCCTGACGGAGGCCAATGTATTAATTTTATTTTACTGCACAATCTGCCACTCTTTCCGTCCGCAACCAGCAGATAGCCTGTGATTTAAAAAAAACAATTAATTTGAACAAGCTGGATGCCTTACTCCAAACAAATAGCAGGGCAAACTGTTCAACAAAATACCCTTTTCCCCTAAAATATATATATATTATTAATTTATTATGCAGTAAATACAATAGGAGATGTAATTATCTTCATTCACTGTAGCGAGCAATGTGCAGTAAATCCAATAAGACATGCCTTTAGTTTTGTTATTATTGTCACGTATACCAAGGTAGATTGAAAGGCTTTTGGTTGCTTTATCTTTATTCACTGTAGCAAACAATTGTAACATTTCTTTACAATCTATCAATGTCACAGTTTTTTTCCCCTTAAAACATTGCATAAATGAAACATTTGATTGCCTTTTCCAAGGGGCACGACTTCTCTTGTCCAGTTGCAGTAGGATCAGAGATTCAAGGGCGTTTAATTGACAATGGTATACTGAAATTCTTACATGGAGCAGCGTAACAGGCCTGTAAAAACATTATACAGAAACAAGGAACTGCAGTTGCTGGTTAATACACAAAAGGAATCAGAGTGCTGGAGTATTGGTGACAAAACGGAATATTTTGAAACTTTGTTGGTGCCTTATTTGTGGCGACTCTTTGCACGGGGAGAAGGCAGGAGAATGGGGTTAGGAGGGAGAGATCGATCAGCGATGATTGAATGGCGGAGTAGACTTGATGGGCTGAATGGCCGAATTCTGCTCCTATCACATTAATTTATTAACATACCTGTGCATGGAAAACAAAGAATATCACTGTGACATGTCACATGTGATAATGAAACATCATTCAGTAACTCAGCAAGTCAGGCAGCATTTCTGGAGAAAATGGATAGGTGACATTTTGGATCAAGACCTTTCTGACTGATTGCAGGGGGGTTGGGAAGAAAGCTGGATGAGGGGAGAGGCAGGACAAAATGTTGCCAGTAATGGATCATTGTGGGCTCCATCTTTCCTTGATCATTGTTGCTGGCTTTGATTTGTCCTTTTGCATTCATCCCATTCTTTCATTCATTAGTTCTATGTACCTTTTCATATCTCTCGTTTCCCTCCCCGACTCTCAATCTGAAGAAGGGTCTCGACCCGAAAAGTCACCTATTCCTTTTCTCCATAGATGCTGCATGACCCGCTGAGTTACTCCAGCTGTTTGTGTCTATCTTTGGTGACAGGTAATAGGTGGGTTGACAGGCAGATGGTTGGGAGCCCAGAGAAGAGAGCAGAAGGTGGGAGACAGGATTGAAAAGTTGCGAATTGATACATCTGCTTAAAGAGCCCTTCTCACCAACCAAGCTTTTAAAATTCTGTTTGTGAGGCATTCTGCAAAATGATTTTGACTATCTACTTAGGGAACCATTCCACAATATGCTCTATCTTCTTCTCTGGCAGGATTTCCGGGACCTTCTATATGCCAAAGAACAAGGACATCTTCGATGTCCTAGAATAGAAAGCCTCATCTTGGGTGCAGATGGTAAATATGGGGGAATTGAGAGTAGAGGATAGCATCTTTCCAAGAGGCAAGGTGGGAGGAGGAGTAGGCCAGATAACTGTGGGAGTTGGTAGGTTTGTAGTAGATGTCAGTCGATATTCTGTCCCCTGTGATGGAGACCGAGAAAGGGAAGAGAGGCGTCAGAGATAGATGAGAGCTATGTTGGATATGTCTTTACTGCTTTTCTTTACATATCTGTGCACCATATATTGATGGAAGCAATCAATTTTGGAACTCCAACTGTAATGGAGCATGGTTTGCATGACTGCTGTAGTGCAGGAGCAGGGTATGATCCACGCATGTGGCATAAGCAGCAATACTGAGAGCACTTCATAATTGAAGATTGTCATCGAGAAAAAGCAATGTTCTCACGTTCCAACTTCAGCTTCAACTTGACTCCAACCAATTCTTGTTGCAATGCATAGCTCAGTGGAACCAGATTACGCAACATCTTCCAATAATTGGACTTGATGGTGGAGGGAACAGATAAACTGTGGGACCATTTGCCAAAGAACTTGGGCTTGCTTTCGCTGAATTTGACTGGCTTTTGGGGCCTGGTCAAACTGGTTGAAGCTGCTTTTTAATGTGTCGACTGAACAGAAGACAGCAGTTTGCCCATATACAGGGAGGGATTGTCTTGCGTGCACTGATTTTAAAAGCCCATTTTGAAGAGAATGTTGTGTGATATTCTGTTGAAGACTTTTTCCTGGTTCAAGTTGACCAAGCAAGTGTCTACCCTGCATCCCACATCTCGGTGACTGGATCCCGTAACAGGACAAGAAATCTTATTGCTAGATGTTTAAATATGTACGATTCTTTGTTACGTCCTCTCTATCAATCTCATAAGTTCATAACTTATAGGAGGAGAATTAGGCCATTCGGCCCATCAAGTCTACTCCGCCATTCAATCATGGCTGATCTATATTTCCCTCGTATCTCCACTCTCCTGCCTTCCCCCATAACCCCTGACACCCAATCTATTTCTTGCTCTGTTATATCCAATTGAATTTAGTTTAGAGATACAGCATGGAAACAAGCTTTCCGGCCCACCGAGTCCACACCGACCATCGATCACCCGTTCGCACTAATTCTATGTTATACTGCTTTCTCATCCACTCCCTGCACACTAGGGGCAATTTTGCCAAGGCTAATTAACCTCCAAACTTGTTTGTCTTTGTGATGTGGGAGGAAACCGGAAGAAAGCGACAGGTTCACAAGAACAACATGCAGACTCCACGGAGACAGCACCCAAGGTTACAATGAACCTGGGTCTCTGACGCTGAGAGGCAGCAGCTCTACCAGCTGCACCACCGTGACGTCTATCTGCCACATCGTTTTTTTTAAATGTCAATTCTTCAAAGCATTCACTTAGAATTTTGCACATCTATTGTCTCCTACCTCCCCATTCAAGCAAGCGTTTTAGCCCCTGATGGGTAATATCTCTTTAAATCTTATCGTTCCTATTATGCATTTATGAACCATCTTGATGTTTTTCAAGAATTCACCTTTAATACTTTCTCACAACATTCACATTTACTGTAAAACAACCTTAATTATATAGAACAAATGGACATATTGCGTTGTCATTATTTTTTGCAAATTTACGAGTGTTTACTATCATTACATTGTGAAATTGAGAGCAACATTTTTAGCCGATTCATAAGTTAACCTAAATATGCCAAAGTTGTTGTAATTTACATTCTCCAGTAACTGTGTTGTAGTTGCCCAACATAAATAATCAGAGTCCAAGAGCCATACAGTATGGAAACAGCCCCTTCCGTCTGAATTAAAAATATTTTCCATTTGAAAATATTTTAAATTTCCCTTCGCTCCCGCACCACCCCTTCCCCGGGCACTTTCCCTTGCAACCACAAGAGATGTTACACTTGTCGCTTTACCTCCCCCCTCGACTCCATTCAAGGACCCAAGCAGTCGTTCCAGGTGCGACAGAGGTTCACCTGCATCTCCTCCAACCTCATCTATTGCATCCGCTGTTCTAGATGTCAGCTGATCTACATCGGTGAGACCAAGCGTAGGCTTGGCGATCGTTTTGCCGAACACCTCCACTCGGTCCGCATTAACCAACCTGACCTTCCGGTGGCTCAGCACTTCAACTCCCACTCCCATTCCGTATCCGACCTCTCTGTCCTGGGCCTCCTCCATGGCCAGAGTGAGCAACACCGGAAATTGGAGGAACAGCACCTCATATTCCACTTGGGGAGTCTACATCCTGGTGGCATGAACATTGAATTCTCCCAATTCTGTTAGCCCTTGCTGTCTCCTCCCCTTCCTACCTCTCTCTCCCTCAGCCCTCGGGATCCTCCTCGTCCTGTTTCCTTTCTTCTCCCCCCACCCCCCTTCAGTCTGTAGAAGGGTTTCGGCCCGAAATGTTGCCTATCTCCTTCGCTCCATAGATGCTGCTGCACCCGCTGAGTTTATCCAGCATTTTTGTCTACCTTATATTATTTTAAAGTTCATTCCAGCTAGCTTCTACTTTTATCATAAATTCCAATCTTCATTTTTCACTGTGAAACTTGATTGAATCATTGGGTAAGGATTCTTTCTGATATTGGCCGATTTTCCGTGTTTTTGACCATCTTAAAGGCAGCAAAATTGCTGAATGCCGGGGATCCCCTAAGACTAACCAAAAATAGAAATTACCCAGTAGATGTAATTGCTGGGATAATTCAAATGACGCTGTTGCTCCGAAGATGGCATTGGCTGATCTTATTGCCATGCCAAACCTTAGCCTATAGAACACCCAACGCAAGTCAGAGGGACGGGACCGCTTACATGTAATAATCTCACAGCCAAAATCTGCTTCGTGCTTCACCTACAAACTTGAACAGGGGCTGGAATTCACTTGCGATTTATATCCGTGACGTACATCAAAAGGCCGCCGGCTGTAAAGCGTGCAACAAAATCATATTTCACAAACAGGCTTCCAGATTGCTTCTAATGAAAAATCTCGTAGGGTCCAGGTTGCGTTTTACGAAACGCCGCATTGATTTCTTGAATAGAAATAGCAAATACTCTGCAGTTTAGGTCGCATCTGTGGGAAAAGAAACAGTTCACGTTTCAAATCCAGCATTTTCTGCTTTTGTTTTTAGATTTCCAACATTTGTATTATTGAAAAAATTATTTCTTTGCCGTGGTTATAGACGATGTAAACCAGCATCTGCAGTTCCTTCTCTCCAGAGATGCTGCCTGGCCCGCTGCATCTGTTTTGTGTCCGTCCGCATGCAGTTCATTGTGTCTTCCTAAAAACGATGTCAGTTGCAATCGGGAAAGGAAGCATAAGTTCCCCCTTTAAATTGATACAGGAAATAAATACAGAAGACGTCTGTCCCCAGGGACTGCAGGAATGATCATGTAAGAAAGCCCGTGAGCGGCTGGAGCAGCCGTGACCAGCGTTGTCCCCTCCAGCTCGGCCGGTTGCAATGTTCAGTGTTGTTTCTCTACCTCATGTGTTGCAGATCAGCTCCGCCTCCATTTGACGTTTGCCATTTGCGGAAACAGAGACAGCAGCAGAAATGGCGATGAACTTCGAGGAGGACACCTCACGACGTAAAGATACAGTAGTGGATGACAAAGAAGCTTTAACCTGCGCCGTTTGCTTAGAAATCTACGAAAATCCAATGCGCATCGAATGTAACCATGTGTAAGAAACAATATTTGCGTTGGGTTTTTTTTTAATTTGGGTTAACTACGTCAGGATGCGTAGCCGGATTTGGAGGTCTGTTTAAAAAAACTTGCCGAATTGTATTTATTATCGAGAAAATTCACATGACAGACCATCGGCTTCTAGTAAAAGTAAATATGATATTAATTGCGCCGCAGTGAAGGCGCTAATAATTGCAGTGTCGGTTTCATGACCTGTTGGGTTTACAAACGATTTGGGATCTGTATCTGCATTTTTTTTTAATGGTTTCTATTCTGCAATGACATTGTGGTCACTGGATTACTAAATAGATAAAATGCACTGCAACCTGATCAATGAACTTGTGCATTTTGGTCGAGACGGATAAGAAACTATCATGGAGCACTTAATTCGCCTTTTCTTTTTGGCACCGGTCTTGCCAAAAACTGCCGACGAACATTTTCATTATTTACTGTATTTGATAAGGTTATAAGTGTGATTTGCATTTTTGAGGTTTTATTTTTGTTTTTTTTGGTTCAGTTCCGGATTGTTTTGTGCTTTTTTTGGGACAAAATCTGATATATTTTTAGTTATTTGAAAAGGCTTTCACTTTCTATATTGGACCTAAACTGGCAATGATAGGAATGGGTGGAGTTATGCCGGATGCATCTTACTATTTGTAAATGACCATGTTATTCCCAAGGTAGACAAAAATGCTGGAGAAACTCCGCGAATGAGGCAGCATCTATGGAGCGAAGGAATAGGTGACGTTTAGGGTCGAGACCCTTCTTCAGACTGATGTGGAGGTTGGGGGGGGGGGAGAAGAAAGGAAGAGGCAGAGACAGTGGGCTGTGGGAGAGCTGCGAAGGGGAGGGGAAGGAGGGAGAAAGCAAGGACTACCTGAAATTGGAGGTCAATTGGAGAACTAAACTCGCTTGATTGAAAGATGCAGTATTGAAACGGGCCTTTCATCAAGTGGATTGACAGATATCATATGGTATGCTTAAGATATACACAACATGCTGGAGTAACTCAGCAGGACAGGGAGCATCTCTGGATAGAAGGAAGGGTGATGTTTCGGGTCGATACCTTGCCTTCATTGCAAGGGACATTGAATATAAGAGTCAGGAAGTCTTGATGCCGATCTATAGGACTTTGGTTAGGCTGCATTTGGAGTATTGTGTGCAGTTCTGGTCACCCCATTACAGGAAATAAGTGGAAGCTGAGGCAGTCAGTTTCCTGGATTAGAGGGATTTGGCTACAGGGAAAGGTTGGACAGATTTGGATTGTTTTGTCTGGTATGTCGGAGGTTGAGGGAAGACTTGATAGAAGTGTATAGAATTATGAGAGGCATAGTAGATAGGTTAGGCAGTCGGAGCCTTTTACCCAGGGGTAGAAATGTCCAACCCTAGACGGCATAGCTATAAGGTGAGAGGGGGAAAGTTTAATGGAGGTGTGCGGGACAAGTTTCTTTACAGAGAGTAAGTGGGGGCCTGGATCACATTGCCAGTGGCTCCAGTGGAGGCAGTTACGATAGTTAAGAGGCTTTAATATTTAAGAGGCTTTTAGATAGGCACACAGGCTGGAAATGGAGGGAAATGGACCATGTACAGGCAGATGAGATCAGTTTAATTTGGCATTATGTTCAGCACAGACATTGTGGGCCGAAGAGCCTGTTCCTGTGCTGTGCTGTTCTATGTGTTTAAGAAGGAACTGCAGATGCTGGAAAATCGAAGGTACACAAAAAAGCTGGAGAAACTCAGCGGGTGCAGCAGCATTTATGGAGCGAAGGAAATAGGCAACGTTTCGGCCCGAAACTTTGCCTATTTCCTTCGCTCCATAGATGCTGCTGCACCCGCTGAGTTTCTCCAGCTTTTTTGTGTACCTGTGCTGTTCTATGTTCAATGTCACTCAGTATATCCCAGATATGCAGCAAGTCAGCACAACTCCAAGACTTATATTTGTGAGAATGCCACATGTATGACTAGGCCCAATAAAACGTAAACAATCAAAGTTATCATTGCCACCCATGCCTTTCCTATTCTGGGTGTTCCCCTACCATCACCCCTCCCTAACAATTGACACCCTATTGCTTCACTGAATAATGTATTTGATTACCCGTCCAAATACATTTGACAAAGTAGTTCATGCACAATGTGTGTTTTGCAAATTCCATTCTGAAAGCGATGTTTTTTAAAGATCCATGGCCACAGGTACATAGTTCCCCAAAAATGGTGTCAGAGGTAGACAGTGTAGTGAAGAAAGCGTTTGGCACGCTCTCACCTTCATTGGCCAGAGAACTGAGTACAGGATTTTTGGAGGTTGTGTAACAACTGTAGAAGTCATTGTATGCCCACAGTGTTTGTAGTTGTGGACAGCTATACAAAGAGCGTAATTTGCTGGAAATGGTACAAAAGTGATTCACAAGGACCTTACTGGGAGTGGAGAGATTGAGTTACAAGGAGAGGCAAGATACGCTGGAACTATTTTCCCTGCAGCATAGGTGGTTAAGAAGTGACCTTACACAAGTACATACAATCCTGGGGGCTATAATAAGGTAAAAGTGAATGGTCAAAGTATTTTTCATTCATTAAAAGATTTCAAATGGACACAAGGGACAGGTTTTTCACACAGTGGGTATGAGGAATTATCTGCTAGAGCTGTGGAGGTGGGTACAAATACAGTGTTTAAAAGACAGTTAGACCGATACTGTATATGCATAAGAAAGGACTGGAGAGACATGGACCAAACACAGGCAAATGGGACCAGCTTAGATAGACATCATGGTCAGCATGGAGGAGTTGGGCCGATGGGCCTGGATCCAAGTGTATAACTGCATGATAAAGTGCTTTGTTGACATTGTAAAATATATTGCCACAGAGATTTACTGGTGTATATAAAAAAAAGCATATTTTTCACATTATTATAGATGAAAACCAAAACATCAAACCGTGGGTATAAATAAACTCCACAATCAAAAAATCTGTATTTAATTTTCCCACAGACTCTCTGATCCTCGTGATTATTCATTCTCCTTAATACTATTAAGGAAACTGGCAAGACAGTCCTTGAATGATTTCCCCATGGATGCTTTTTCCCCCCATAAAGCTCACCTTGATATTTTTGTTAAAGGTGCAAACTGTAAACATTACTGTTGTTATTCTTAAACTATTGCATCACAAATACATCAGTTTTATTTCATAACATTAATATGAATCTGATCTTTCCAGGGCCTACAGATGTCACGGGACTCATCATTGTGATATAAATTCTTTCTATCCACACACAGGCTAAAATACTGTGGCCATTGTAAAATTAATTTACACTTTATTGTCAGTTCCTGCTTTTTTTAAACAAGTTCCATTTTTGATGGTTGTCTCATGAGTGTTTAATTTCCCCTGACCTATCCAGTAGTAACTCTTGCACAAGCACTTCTTCGTACACTTCCTATCTTTCGCTCGTCACCACAGTTTCCTAAACCAATCCTGCGTGATATTCTCACATCTCCTGGCACTTCATTCCTGTATCCCATCACTCATTTCCTAGTTTCTTACTCTCTCAATCTCCTCAATCTTCGATGTAAATCTCAATCCAGCCATCATCTCCTAACTACCTTGTGGTCCCACAAGGTTTTCTCTTCATCTCCGCTCTCCTCACTAATCCTTTCCTTTCATCTTTCTTTCCATGTTAGGGATTTGAAAGTACCAGTGTTTTCCTCATATCTTGCAGCGATGCCCACCCCCCAACCCCCCGGGCTCTGGATTGAAGCCGCTAATCACGCAGTAATTTGGCTGGGCTTCCGAGGGCTAAAGAGGTCCCGCAAGGTCCAGAGAGCTGCCGAGGCCCGCCGCCCGTTCGCAGTCGGCCCCGTCTGCACCGCTCGCTTGCCGAGTTCTAGTCTGCCCTCTCCCTCTCTCCTCCTCCTTTTTATTAATATAATATCAAGGGGGTGGTTAATGTGTGTGTGTTGGGGGTGGTTCGTATGTGTGGGAGGGGGGTGGTTAGTGTGTATGACGCTGCAGACCGCCCCCCCCAACCGCGTGTTATTAGTAACTATTAAAACAAAGACATCTATATAATTAAAAGTCTAAACTTGACCACTTCCTGTTTGCACTGTATATTGATTTTAGAAAAAACGAGACCACTTGCGGCTGTGACATTTGGCCACTTTACTCAGAGTCCCCCTCCAGCTGTCAGAGCAGAGGATTTTTCCCATCGATGAAAAATAAAAGACTTATTAATGTTTTAAAAATGTGTAGATTCTCTCTCCTGTCAATCACACCACAAAGGCCATGCCCCTTCCTGTGGGAGGGGGAGGAGCTATAAAACCCGGAAGTGAGGGCGTGGCTCAGTCTCTACAAGATGGGGGAGGGGGAGGGAGAGGGTCACGACTCTCAGTATGAGCTGGAAATCTACAGAACACTGAGAATACTGACCTGTGAGTGCCCTTTATGTGTTTTTAAACTGTGCCTTTTGCAACTGTAAAAAAAGATGAAAATGTCTAAAATTGATTGTCCACGCTCTCCCCCTCTCTCACACGCTCACCTGTTTTCAGCAGAATTTCTGGCAATTTCTGAGCTGCCAGCCTGCCAGGCTTGAGTTACTGAGCTGCCTGGCCTGAGTGACTGAGCTGCCAGCCCAAGAATCCATTCGGCCCACAATGTCCATACTAGCCCTCTGGAAACCAGTCTCTTCGGCCCACAACACCCATGCTAGCACTCCAGACCCCCCCCCCCCACACTGGCCAGCAATCTTGGAATTGGTCGAGAGGTGGAATATTGTGTTGGGGGACCAGCCCGCCCGTGTGAAGCTGGGCCCACTTAGTCTAGTTTAACTTATATTCTTCTGCTTTTTTCCATTTTTTTTAATACTTCTTGGTGCCATTATTGAAGAACTGATTTTAATCTAGCATCAACTTTTAAACTGAAATACAATTTCAACTTGTTTTTGAATAGATTTTGCAGTAGCTGCTTGTTTGCACTACAGAAGCCAAAAAAGCCAATTTGTGCTGTATGTCGCTTTCCTCTGAAGGGTGTAACGAGAGCTTTGGAAATTGAGAGAAAATTAGAAATAACTCCTACAAGCTGCAATGGTTGTGGAACGCAGGTCAGTGGTGACTGCATGGGGGGTATAAAGAGAAATACTGAATGATTTGATAGTTCTAGTGCACTTTATTGACCTTTGTATGTAACTGTTATGAAGTAAATCTGTATTTGAGTGGATTACGAGATGATTATTATCTATTTTGAATCCAGGATATACTTTCTTTCTCAGCTTAAAGCCGGGGCAGAATTAACAAAGAGCTCGATTTTATAGGGATTTATTTTGTGCAGAGCAGCCCATAACACATGTATCTGAACCCCTCCAATCATTGTATCTCAGAAAGGTTGGCAGCAACCTCTGGAGCTAGCAGATTAAAAAGCAAGGTTGGTGTCTTCTTAAAAGGGTTAGCAAACCTCATAGTTTAGATTTCTGGATACTAGCTTCATCATCCCAAGCTTCAAGCCTGGCTGCAGAAATGCAGATCTGCTTAAATCAGGTGAAGGGTGTCTCAAACTTCAGTGTAGCCATTAAAATGGTTGCACAACCAGTGATAATTGTGCTTGTATTTGCTATAAATTCTCATTTATTATAAATTTGCAATTTAGCTTTGCAAATAGTGAAAGGTGTGGAACAAAAGTGCTTAAGCAGCAGGATACATCAGCATGAAAGTAATACAATTCTTACATGAATTTTGCTGAGTCCAGGTGTTTCACTGTAATTGTTTTTCAATTATTAATATTATAATTTTCCAATTTGATTCAGGTTTATATGAATAAGCTACGGACCCATAACGCAACATGTCCAAAATATCAAGAGTTTATCTCTGAGGGGGTGAAAGCTTCAATGAAGGATCAGCATCCCAGCCTTAGGTCGGTTTTATTTAAGTATTATCCTTTTAAATCACAATTATTAAACTATAATTTAGTTATTCTTAGATCCTGTTTTGTTATTTCAGAAATAATATTCTAATGCAGTCCTTATCAGACTGAATTTTACATTTGCTACCTGTTTTTTTTCCCAGTGGCCCAAAATCTAGATCTGCCTCTCTAACGCGGTAATTGTCCTTGCACTTTTTAATGGATTTGCAGTTAATTTTATACAATGGCCTTAGGATTTCAGCCCATTTTGTCAATGCTGACCATTTTAGCCTAGTCCCATTTACCTGCATTTGGCCCATATCACTCTAAACCTTTCTTATCCTTCTGAAATTCAGAATTGTATCTGCTTCCTCTGGCAGTGTGATCTAGATACAAATTACCCTCTGAGTGACAATAGACAATAGAAATAGGTGCAGGAGTAGGCCTTCGAGCCAGCACCGCCATTCAATGTGATCATGGCTGATCATCCCCAATCAGTATTCAAGAAGGAACTGAAGATGCTGGAAAATCGAAGGTACACAAAAATGCTGGTGAAACTCGGCGGGTGCAGCAGCATCTATGGAGCGAAGGAAATAGGCAACGTTTCGGGCCGAAACCTGAGGGGTTTCGGCCCGAAACGTTGCCTATTTCCTTCGCTCCATCGATGCTGCTACACCCGCTGAGTTTCTCCAGCATTTTTGTGTATCCCCAATCAGTACCCTGTTCTTGCTTTCTCCCCAGATCCCCATATCCCCTATCTTGAAAACGTGGCCCGTAGGATCCATCTTAAATCTCTCCCCTCTAACCTGCAGCCTATCTATTCTCTCTAGTTTACGAGTCCTCTACCCAGTAGTAAAAGACTGAACGTTCACGTTTTTATTGCCCCTGATGATTTTGCATTCTTCAGTAAGGTCACCCCTCAGTCTCCTACGCTCCAAAGAAAAATAAGTTCCAGCCTCTCCCTTTAACTCAAGCCCGCAAGTCCCGGTAACATCCTGGTGAATCTCTTCTGCACCCTTTCCAACTTAATGATATCCTTTCTATAGCTGGGCAACCCGAACTATGCATGTTATTCCAAGTGTGGTCTCACCAGCATCCTGCACAGCTGTAGCATTATGGCCCAACGTTTGTACTCAATATGTAATTTAAATAACACCTACCCAAAATAGGTTCCATAACAATTTACAGGGCAGGTACTTACTTACACAGGCAACTTCCCTTTAATCAAATCAGATTTAGCTTGTCATGAAATCATGAACTTTATAAGGGGCCTGCATCTACTGTAGGCTCCAGGAAAGGTAGAAAGCATGGGCTGAAGAAGGGTCTCGACCCGAAACGTCACCCACTGCTTCTCTCCAGAGATGCTGCCTGTCCAACGGAGTTGCACCAGCATTTTGTGTCTATCTTTAGAAAGCATAGAAGTTCCATCCAAGCCTGCATGGAATGCCGCTGCACATAACTGGTACCTCCATGTAGCAATGTTACAAAATTTTGAGATTTTAAAAATCAAGTCTGTAATTTATCCCATCAGATAAAGCATAAAAATAAGTTTAATTTGACACCTAATTCACTTTCATATCTCAAGTATTTAAAAAGTTATGGCCATTTTCATACTGGGAAATGAGCATCTTGTTCCCTATTGATTTTCTATGGACATAACAAAAAAGCTGTGATCGTGAACAGTCAAAAGCCCATAACTTTCTTAAAAATTAAGAGAACTGAATGAAATTTTCAGTTATCATAGATTGAAGCATTCTGAAACAAATATAAAATAATCTTACTTGGATGACCTGAAATTAAAGCATATAATTAGTTAGTTACCTAATTGTAGCTAATTTCAGACTTCAATTACTAGATCTAAACATCTATCCATTTCTTAATAAATGATTAACATTTTTAAATAGCCTAAATGTCCAAATAATATTCACAAATAATTCACAATAAAACATGATTTTTAAATCTCATTTACATTAATTTATAGGCCAAATGGAAGGAATTTAGTGTTTAATTGCTGTAAATAAATGCCCATTTAAATCAGCTTTCCAGTGGGTCCCTGTGGAACGCGCTGGTTTAGAACGTTCACATTGCGGTAGATTTGTGCCCCAAATGCCGAGAAAAATACTGCGCGATATAATGGGCCCAAATTGAGCTACTCGCAATATTAAACTTAGTATAAAGGGATCTTTAGAAGCCCTTTTTAATGTAAAAATATACAACCTAACTTCTGCTATTTGCTTTATGAGACCCTGCGGTTGCTGGCGGTCGCGGGTTTAGAGATTGATTTTTAAACTACTATAACTATTATTCAAGGCCTTTAAACCTAATAATAGCTTTTGCGACGGGGTCTTCCAGCGATTTTTCGTTAATAATTAACTAGGCTGAACATTTTCGATTGGAACAGCTTAGAGAAAATCGCGTTTTAAACCCGCCCCCTCTAAACGGCGCCAAAATCGCGCACACCCTCAGCAGCAGATCTTCAACGACGCTTCAGGTACGCTTTGCAACATACCTACTCCATGGACTATTGTGTCAGATTCATAGAGGAAACAAACATCGCAGACCTCTATCACTACAGCAAGTAACCTTTACTTTAAGCACAGGTTTTTCATATAAATTGCATTGTGTAGCCCATATGAACATTGATAATGCTTGGGCCACACAGGGTTGTTGAGGATGGAGCATTGTTGTGAAACACAAATTGCGATTCAATTGAACTGGAGATGATGCCATGGCAAAAAACTAAGATTTTATTAAATGCATAGAGCACATGAGGAATTAGTTAAATATGAAATATGTTTATAATAAACAAAAACTAGGCAGAGTTGAATTGGAGCCAAGTCCATCCATTTTGTTTTTATTTGAATTCCAGGAATATACTTTACAGCAGGGATCAGTCCGTGATTGTTAAATAACATAGGGCGATTACCTCACTGCCTGACCCACCCTACACGCCATGAACATTTGTAGCATCCCAATAACTACCTCACTTAGTGTCACTGAATGCTGGACAAACTGCAAATGAAAAGCAACCTTTTTCTTTCGACTTCAGAGATACAGCACTGAAACTGGCCCTTCGGCCCGCCAAGTCCGCGTCAACCAGCGATCCCCCTGTACACTATAACACTATGCTACATACTAGGGACAATTTATAATTTTCACTCAAGCCAATTAACCTACAAACTTGTACATCTTTTTGGAGTAAACCGGAGCACCCGGAGAAAACCCATGTGGTCACAGGGCCAACGTACAAACTCTGTACAGACAGCATCCGTAGTCAGGATCGAACCTGGGTCTCTAGCGCTGTAAGGCAGCAACTCCACCACAATGCCACCCCTGAATTTACTTCAGGTGCATTATGCCTCTATTCTGCCAAATGATTTTACAAAATATTATTTTAGAATTAGATACATTCCCTCAAAATTAAAACAAATGTTATATTTTGTCTTTTTTTTGTAGCATGCCCAATCGTTTTACTTTTACTTGCCCATTCTGCAACGCAAAAAACTTGGACCAAGATGGCTTGGTTGAGCATTGTATTTCAAGTCATTCTGGAGAATACGCAAAAAAGGTAAGATTTAACAAAGATATCAATGTTGAGTAAGTTTGGACAAATACTTTACTGGGATACCATTCCTCTTCCCCAAAACACCAATTTATTGCTGGTCATATAGTGTAATTGTCATGCATAAATGTAACATGATAATATCCTTAGCTTGCAGTGTGGTGCAATTTGTGGTGATATATTTGTCCCCCAAGTCACTGTGATATGATAAAGTATGTTTAAATGTGCTTATTTAGTCATTGTTAATTGAGTTCAAATTGTAAAATTGAATTAATGTTAAATTCTAATTGATTCAGTTAATGTTGGGGACTTTTTTGTCAGCTGACAATCATTTCACTCAAAATCCTTTAGAGTTAAGAATACCCGAAACATTATCTATCCATGTTCTCCAGAGATGCTGCCTGACCTGTTGAGTTACTCCAGCACTTTATGACCTTTTGCTTAAGAATATCTTTCCGGTTCTTGAACTGCCAGCTGAAGATAGAGTATATTATTATACTTTTTTTTTCGATCCATGATCACCAAATACATTTTTCCACTGGGAACATAAGTGGAGATTTAATCTATTTCATGCATTTATTTAATGCTGAATTTGACTCCATCCAAATGTTATGGAATCCAACAGGGAGAGGTTGGACAGACTTGGATTGTTTTTTCAGGATTGCCAGAGGGTGCAGAGAAACCTGATAAGTATTAAGTTGTGAGAGGTGTTGATGGGGTAGACAGTCAGAACCTTTTTCCCAGGATGTAAATTTTAAACACTGGAGGGCATAGCTCTAAGGTGAAAGTGGCAAAGTTTAAAGGACATTTGTGGGGCACGTTTTGTATACGGAGCATGGTGAATATCTTGAATACAGAGCATTTTTATACGGATCATGGTGAAGCATGGAGCTTGCTGCTGGGGGTGATGGTGGAGGCAGATACCATAGTGGCATTTAAGAGAATTTTAGATACGCACTTGGATATGCAGGAAATAGAGGCACATGAATTATGTGCACAAGATAAGAGTTGGTTTCAGCATCATGTTCAGCACAGACGTTGTAGGCCAAAGGGCCTGTTCCAGTATTGTATTGTTCTTTGCTCTATGATACAATTTACTCGGGTTTTGAGGATTATGATAACCTGGGGATACATGCGCTTGGGCAGCCTTCAACCCAGCAGCGTGATCATTTGTTTTTTCTAATTTCAAGTAATCCCTGCCATCCCTCTATCTACCCCAGCCATCAATGGGCCATTAAGGGCTCCCACCCTTCCTTAGTCATCTGTGGCCGGTCCTGATTTGTTCTGACCTTTGCCGACCTATAGTTCCTTCACCTCGACTTTCAGTCTGAAGAAAGGTTCCGACCCCAAAGGTCACCCATCCTTTTTCTGCAGAGATGCTGCCTGACCCGCTGAGTTACTCCAGCACTTTGTGTCTATCTTTGGTATAAACCAGCATCTGCAGTTCCTTTCGATACATGTGCATATCCATGTATTTTATTGCAGAGGTTATTTAAAAGGCATATGGAATCGAGAATTTTTCGAGGGTTTCTCTTTTCCATAAAGCATGGAAATCATGAAAAACTGTAACAAAATACCAGTTTGGACCCAGCTGGAGTACTCTGTGCAATTTTTGCTCTTGGAAGAATAACAAGTCCTGAGAGGGATTGGAGCGGAAACCTACTGGACTGATGCCAGGGTCTAAGAAATGTCAGTTATGTGAAAAATAAATCTGAGTAACCGGGATTGTTTTCCTTAAAGCAGAAAAAGATGAGCAAAAAAATGATGGAATTCCATCAAAAATCTTCGGTTTTAAAAAAGAATAAAGAAGGGGAAACTATTCCGAGAGGCAGTGGGGCGATACTGTAAAACACATCATTCATTATATCATTCTATAAACTGAAGGGGAGAAAGAAAGAGATTGCCCAACAGGTTGTTATGATCAAAACTGCGCACGTGAAAGCGTGATGGGAATAAACTCAACGTCAAATTTCAAAATGGATTAGCTTAGTGTTTGAGCGTAAAGATCCCTAGGTATGATGATAGACCAAGGGGTTCATATTAATGAGCTAGCCCTCTCGAAAATGTTGGCAGAGGACCGGGTGAATGGCAGATTACTGCACTGTTTTGCTGTATGAATTCACATTATGTAATCTGTTCGAAATTAGCGTTAGTCCCTTAAGGCTAAATTGTGCAATATCCTAACTCCCTTTCACTTAACAGATGGTAAACCTGAGGACTAGGAACAGTTCAGGACTCAGTAAAGGGACTGGTTAAGGGGGAGAAAATAGGATGAGCATTGAGTGACAAAAACAGGTACATTTCCAATGGGGAACAATGAATGACAGACCAGTTGAACAAATACTTTTGTCTTCACAAAGGAGCATACAAATAATCTCCCTAAGATGTTGGGGAGCCCAGAGTCTAGTGAGAGCGAGAAACTAAAGAGAATCAATATTAATAAGGAAGTGGTGTTATATGTGGAATTAAAGGTAGAGAAATCCTAAGGACCCAATTGATACAAATACATCGATAGATGCTCCTGAACACATCATCAGTGATGTAACCTGGGGTCATTGGGTGTTTCGGGTCTTTCAACATCAGACACCCTCACCCAGGCGACCCAGCCGTGGTTGATCAGACCACGACTTGTGTTCAGGTGGCATTCGCTCCTCCCCATGGACCTCCTCTCCTGATCCAGAGCCATCTTGATGCCTTCTCCGCTGCCTCTGTGGTGTTCTTGATGGCCCTTCTCCTTGCCACTCCATTGATGCCCAGTGCATTCAAGGCTTTGTAGAGCGATTGCCCTGCAAAACCTCTGCAGCCAACCTCGATGGGCATACACCTTGCCTTCCAGCCCTGCTTACGGCAGTCTATGACCAACTCTTCATACTTGGCCATCTTCCTCTCATGGGCCTCCTCCAGACGGTCCTCCCACGGCACTGTCAGTTCCAACAAGACAATGTTTTTGGTCGCCTCTGAGACCAGGAGGATATCTGGCCTCAGGGTGGTCGTGGCAATGTGCTGTGGGAACTTCAGCTGTTTCATCAGGTCTACAGAAAGCTGCCGGTCCTGCGCAGTCGCCAGGATTCCTGACTGATTCCTGGCTGCTGTGGTTCTTGGCAGCTGCACTCCGGCCTTCACGAAGGTGATCATCTGGGTGGTGGGGCGTTCTCGTCTGCAGCTGCTGATTCCCATGTTGATGGCTTCTGCAATGGGTTTGAGAACCTGGTCGTGACGCCATGTGTACCGGCCCTGCCCAAGAGACTTTGGGCAACAGCTCAGGATGTGTTCCAACGTCCCCTTGCCTGAGCATTGCGGGCAATCTGGAGATTCCACTTTGCCCCAGATGAAGAGGTTCGATAGGCTGGGCAGGACATCATACACTGCCTGGACCAGGAACTTGATGCGCTGTGGTTCAGCCTGCCAGAGCTCAGTCCATGTGACTTTTCAGTCCATGGCCTGCTCCCACCTTGTCCAGGCTCCCTGCTGCCTCAATCCAACTGCTCTGGTACACCTCTCCTCCTGCACCACTGCCCTCACTTCCTCCTGGACCAGCCTGCGCCTCTCTTTCCCCTTGGCCTTGTCAAACTGGGGAGATGGGAAGATTCCCAGGCCTGCTCTTCCCCGAGTCACTGCTCCCACCAGGACTCTGTGGCGTATCCGGGACTCTGCTTGCAGCACGGCTTCGCCGGCTCTCCACTTCCTCCCAGTTTTCACCTCCACCCCTGCTTGAGCCACCTTGGGGTCGCTGGAGTCCCTGTACAGCATCACCTCTCTGGCCCGAGTCACCTTGAACTCCTCCTCCAGGGACTTCAGGGGCAGCTGGAGCTTGGTGTTATTTCCGTAAAGGGCGATGCTGCTAAGGCTCCTGGGCAGTCCCAGCCACCTTCTGAGAAAGCTGCTGACTTTCCTCTCCAATCTCTCTACGATGGATATTGGGACTTCGTAGACAAGCAGTGGCCAGAGTATCCTTGGCAGGATACCATGCTGGTAAATCCATGCCTTGAACTTGCCGGGAAGCCCCGACTGGTCCACTGCTCTCAACCAGCTCTCCAGCTCCTGACAGGTTGCCTGGACAGATGCTGTATCCTTCAGGCTGCTGTCAAACACCTTGCCAAGACTCTTCACTGGCTTTTCGGAGACAGTTGGGATTGGTGTCCCTTCGATGCTGAAGCGGAACCTGTCCATGACTTTGCCCTTCTTCAACACCAGTGACCTTGATTTTCCTGGCTTAAACCTCATCCTTGCCCATCCAATCAGTTTCTCCAACCCCTGCAGGATCCACCTGCTTCCTGGCACTGACTCAGTGGTGACAGTCAGGTCGTCCATGAAGGCTCTGATTGGTGGTTGGCGTATTCCTGACTTGGTCCGAGGGCCCCGGCACTCTGGCTCAGCAGACTTGACAATCATGTTCATCGCCAAGGCAAAAACTTAACTACTTAAGTATTTGGCCAAGACAATGGAAGAAGTGTTGGACCTTTTCCGGTGTTCTCTGGATCTGATTTTACTGAATGGGGGGTAACTAATGGACCCCATTATTTCATATAGGAGGGAAAATATATCAGTTATCCTAACATCAGTTGTGGGAAAACTGTCCAAGACTATTATTAAAGATGCAACAACAGAGCAGTCAGAAAACAGTAACAGGATCAGTCAGTGTCAGCTTGAAACTGTGGTTTAAAATTTTACTGGAATACTTTGAGGATATAACTGGTGGAGAGATTGGGAAGAACCAGCGGACGTGGTGTATTCGGACTTTCAGAGGCTGTCAACGAGGCCCCACATAAGACATTAACATGCTAAGTTGAAAGATGCTAAGTTGAAGCGGCACAGTGGCACGACGGTAGAGTTGCTGCCTTACAGCACCTGAGACCCGGGTTCGATCCTGACTAAGGATGCTGTCTGTACGGAATTTGTACATTCTCTCTGTGACCGTGTGGGTTTTCTCCGGGAGCTTCGGTTTCCCCCACACTCCAAAGACGTACAGGTTTGTCGGTTAATTGGTTCGGAAATAAATAAAAAATTGTGGATTGTACCTAGCGTGTAGGATAGTGCTAGTGTAGGGGGTTACTGGTCAGCACGGACTCAGTGGGCTGAAGGGCCTGATTCTACGCTGTATCTCTAAACTAAACATGGGACTGGGGATAATTTATTAACGTGGATAGAGAACTAGTTGACTAAAGTGAAACATGCAGGAATAAACAGGTTCTTTTTTTTTTAAAAGGAAGCCAGTGACAAGTAGAGTACCAGAAATGGCAGGGAATGGACACACTTTGTAACACTATATATAATAATGGTTTAGGTGGGGAAATTAAATTTAATATTTATAAATTTGCTCATGTCACAAAGTGTCAGTAGGAGTGTGAGCTGTGAGGAAGAAGTCGAGATGTCCAGTCTGATTTGGGCATGTTGAGCGAGTGGAAATCAGACACAGAACAATATATTACAAATAAAACAAAACGTACTTGTGCTATAACACCAGGTTAAGCGCTCAACTAAGAAAACCCAGCCCAAAGCCAAAGTACTATTTCAACTGATTATACAAACTTATGCTAAGGACAATAACTAACTCCATATGCAATAATCAGCTACCTACATGTTAACAAGCACATAAACTTGCATGTACATGATCAGTTTTTTATCATTGGAGTCATCAAGTCCCTTCAGTGGTGCTTCGTTGAGTTAGGCCCACGACACCTTGGGAAGGCTCCACAGTTAGTTCTGGTGACCCATAACCACCCCCCTCAATACCTGCTCTCACCACGTATGCTACCAGTATCTACTAAATAAAGGAAACTACAGATGATGAATTCACTCAAACAAATGCTAAACACTCACATCCTGTCTTCCACTTATTCTAACCCATCATTAAACAGATTAGCGCCACTAATATCAACCTCACATAAAACTGGGACACACTTACACAGGATACACTTACAAAGAAATACAGATGCCACATGTTATACATTTCCTTTCTGCCCCCAACTGATACTGCTTCTCTACCTAATCCACCTACTGCCTTGCTCTGCTGCCTCTGACATCTCCTTTACGGCCTGACGCAAACTCTGTCTGAGAATGCCTAGCTCTCCAAATAGCGACGTGGTCGATTGCGCCATGAAACCTGTACAACCCACCTCTACTGGACGTACTCTCGCTGGCCTTTATAGGGTGAAGAATTGAATACAGGAGGAGGGTTTGTTACTGTCGTTGAACAAAAGGCATTGGTGATAACGCAACCTGTGTATTGTGTGCCGTTGACCATGGAAAGGTGGAGCCCATAATGGCCCATTGTTGAGGAGTTCTGCGTGGTCCTCCCTCACTGCTCCCCCTCTGTGGTTCCTACTGCGCTCCGGCTCTACGACCACGTTTTAACCTGGACTCGGCAAAGGGCCATTATGGGCTTCACCCTTCCTTGGTCATCTGTTGCCGATCATCTGCCAATATACCAGCAGAGTACGTGTATCTCTGTGTATATCTAATTTTGCAGGAAACTGCTGTTAAGTGTATTGAACCTGATATTTTGTGTGATGCACATTTTTGCATTGAACCTTTTGAAAAACAATTAAACAATTTTTGATGAGGTGTTATTCAAATAGGTTTGCATGCAGCTCGTGTGCTTTTGTTTTTTGAAGTTACCATTGCACTGTGTTTCTTCTCACCAGGTTTGCCCAATCTGCTCCTCCATGCCATGGGGTGACTCAAGCTTCAGAAGTGCAGACTTGATACAACATTTGAAAATTCGTCATAGATTTTCATATGATACTTTTGTGGTACGTACTTTCTATTTTCAGGAAATTAGAGTGCAAATAAAATGAATAATAGAATAGAAAAAGCCCTCCTACAGAAGACCACATCTACATGAACCTCAGCCTCCAACCCTGGTGAAATGTCGTAGAGATGAAGTTCCCTCAAACTGTTCCGGGTGCATCTGGGAAGTTGGACATATTGGAGAAACTGTAACCTCCACTGGAAGATTGGAGGCTGGGAAGAAGGCAGGGAAGTGTTGATCTTTGAGATCACAGGATGTATTTGCGACGTTCCTTGTACTGAGGTTGCTAGTAATCTATTTCTCGTAACCTAGACTTGTTTTTCATTTGAAACCCATGCCACCAGGTTTCTACTCAAGAAAGTTCCAATGTGCATTTGGGGCTGGAGGCATGGAAGTTCCTCTAGGAAATTTCAGGCTGTTCCCTTGAGTGGAGTAGGTGTGGAGTTTTCTTTTTCCACAACCCCACAACTCTGCTCACTACAAGCTATGCTTCTTTACAGTTATGGGGTGCGACACTCCAGAATGCCATCTTTCAGATGAAATGTTAAACCGAGATTCTGCCTGCCTCTTCAATGCACATTCAAGATGCCATTCACCATTAAGGTAGCTTAGACATTAATATTCTGCCAGCATTTACCCCTACATCAGTAGCCTAAATCTGATCCAGTTATCTTGTTATACGTAGATTGTTCTCTGTATTCCTTCCAAAGTCATAATTACAATTGAGAAGTAATTAGAGAGAGACATGGAGTCATACAGCATGGAAACAGGCCCTTCGGCTCAACTTGCCCACGCCAATTAACATGCCCCATCTACTCTAGTCCTACCTGCCCACATTTGGACCATAACCCTCTAACCCAAACCTATCCTATCCATATCCCTGTGTAAATGTTTTTTAAATGTTGCGATGGTACCTGCAATTAATTATCGGGCATAAACTACTTGGTTTGCTTATGAATGGCATTGTTAAATGTAAGTTTATTTTTTAAGTTACTTCTTTAATTGGGTTTGGATTTCTGGTTTACTACAATGTACATCACATGCTGGATCTGTGCTTCTAACCTCTCATTCCACAAATGCCTCAAAGTTGAAACACACAGCTTTCGCTGTGTGATCTGTATCTCTCAATCAACATGCTCTAATATTCGAGTTGTGAAGCAAATTATAGTAAATAAATATACACTTTCTTTTATAGGATTATAATGTGGATGAAGATGAAATGCTTCAGGAAGCCATTGAACTTTCACTCCAAGATATGAGATATTAGGATATCAATTTTTTTCTCACATAAAATCAACAGCTGAAGTTCATTGTCTGAATACTGCTACTGTAGAGGTTTTATATGTGCTTAAATCTATCCTGTGCACTTTTGACGATTATTTAGTTACATATACACCGATAAGGAAAAACAAAGCATCATAAAACTAACATACTATGGTAATATTATGAAAACAATATATATCTGAAGGTTATTACAGCACTTTAATCTTGATGCTTGGTAATGGGTATATTTACTTTTGATTAAATTCCAATTATACTTCCTTGTAATTTGTATTAATGGACAGCTTGAAATAGCTTTTGAAAAGATGAATAAAATATTAGTTGGATTTCAGGTACGCAATGATTTGGCTTCTTCATTTACTGCTAATGAAATGATATCCATCCGGTTTATATGTATGGAAGTTTCCCTTTCCCATGATTTCATCGGAATTACCATAAAAGAGGAAATACGTCCATCTCTGGGGCAATCTCAGCCTCCATAAGTGACAAGAATGTGTGGTTCAATCTTCGTACTGAACACGGCCATAGGAATAAACTGATAACTACCAGTCACCCAAACAAACCCTGCAGGTATTTATATATCGCACTTCATTTATACATCAAACTTCCTTCCTCCTATGCACATCTTACGTCTGTCAGCACAATCCTTTATTCTCCGCATCCTCGAGTGATAATCTAATGTTTCCCTGAATTAATCTGCATACATTTTCTCAAATACTCTTTTTAAGTACAGGTCCATCACCGATTTTCCGGCAACTGATAGTCCAGCGCCTCTTGTAATCCGGACAAAATCACAAGAGCAGACTTGAAACCCCCCTCCCCCCAAACGTCCCCCTGAAAATGTGGCACCTAAGCCAGATAAGGTTTCTGATCTCGACCTGCTCGCGACTTCCGCACCATCACAGGGACTGCGTGGGTTTTCTCCGGGTGCTCCGGCTTTCTCCCACGCTCCAAAGATGTACAGGTTTGTAGATTAATTGGCTTCTGTAAAATTGTAAATTGTCCCTAGTGTGTGGGATAGTACGGGGTGATCGCTGGGGTCAGCGGAGACTTAGTGGGCCTGTTTCCATGCTGTATCTCTAAAGTCAGTTCCTCCACAGATGCTACCTGATCCGCTGAGTACCTCCAGCACTTTACTTAAAAACTAAAGGTTGGTTCGTTCAGGAATGAATTTTTAAAGCTCGATAATTACTCCCTAAGCAAATGCTCTGTAGACAATGTTTCTTACCCTAAAATAATGATGTGTGGAATTACATGATTAGAAGGGAAAGTCACATTACAGAAATGCTTTTACTGTATTTTATCTCAAACCCTTAATGCCTTTTTATTCCCCAATTCACCATATAACTCACCGGGTCAGGCACCATCTCTGGAGAACATGGATGGATTACATTTCCGGTCAGGACTCTTCTTCAGATGGATCCCGTCTGAAAAAGATCTTACAAAATGGTCCCCCCCCCTGACTCTCGGACTGATGAAGGGTCTCAACCCAAAGCGTCATCTGTTGCTTTTCTCCAGAGATTCTGCCTGACCTGCTAAGCTACTCCTGCATTTTGTGACGATCTTAGAAAATGGTATTGCTCCCAGCTATGGCGAATGACAAGGATTCTCCCAAAACCATCATAAATAACTAACAATGGCCTGTTTCCTTTATCATCGTTTCCTTTTTGCATATCTTTCATTCATTGTTCTTTATCTCGCTACATCATCGTCTATATCTCTCGTTTCCCTTAGCCCTAACTAGTCTGAGGAAGGGTCTCAACCCAAAACATCACCCATTCCTTTTCTCCAGGGATGCTGCCTGTCCCGCTGAGTTACTCCAGCTTTTTGTGTCTATCTTCGGTTTAAACCAACATCTGCAGTTCCTTCCTAAACATTCCTTACTTCCTTCCAGCAGCCATTTTTCAAACAGTTGTATTTACCTGAACAACACACTAGAGGGAGCTTTGGAGCTACAATTACAATAGAGGATGTAGAAAATATTCCTACTCATGCATTGCATCCACTGAGATATCGCTAAACGGATGAGTAACCCTTGCTTATCTGTATTTCATATTCTCTCTATTGGGGAATAACAACTTTGAATTGGTGTGTATTGAGAATAACATGAATAATGTGCAATCAACACTGCATCTTGCATTTAACATTAAGACCCAGAACATTAATTTAATATGTAGGAGGGAACTGTCTATGCTGGTTTAAATCGAAGATAGACACAAAATGCTGGAGTAACTCAGTAGGACAGGCAGCATCTCTGGAGAGAAGGAATGGGTGACGTTTCGGTCGAGACCCTTCTTCAGACTGATGTTTTGTGTGGGCGTTACAGAGATAAAACTGTCTGTTGTAATAAATTCCACCTCGTTCTTCAAAGTTCAAAGGAGTAAATTCCAATTTTTTTTGCAGAACAACCTCTCCCGAATTTGCAAAATTATCCAATGAAATCCTTCTGAATCACTTCCAATGAGATAAGATCTTAATTTCAGTAGGGAGACCAAAATTGTTCACAGTACTCTTGGAGTGGTCCCACCAGTGCCACGTACAGTTGCTGTAAGATTTCCCTACTTATTGCATTCCATGCCTCGTGAAATAAGGGCTAACATTTCATTACCCATGAAGAAGGACACAAAGTGCTGGAGTAACTCAGCTGGTCAGGCAGCATCTCTGGAGAACATGGAGAGGTGACGTTTTGGGTCAGGACTCTTCTTCAGACAGCTCCCGTCCGAAAAATAGTTCCTGTTCTCCAGAGGTGCTGCCTGACCCATTGATTTACTCCTGTACATTGCGTCCTTTTTTGCAAACCAGCATCTGCAGTTCCTTGTGTCAATATTTCATTGGCCGTCACTTATACCTGCTGCAGTTGTTTGTTGCCATTCTGTGTTTCATGAATGAAAACCTCACTTTGTGATGTAATTTTTAAATAAATCTTTTTCATTCCAAAATGAACTCCACGTTTTCCCACATTCTTCTCCATTTGCCAACTTCCTGCCCACTCGTCTGATCAGTTCACGGTCTTTTGTAACGAGAGATAAACTGCTGGAAGAACCCAGTAGGTTGAGCAGTGTTTGTGGAGAGGGGGAGGGTTGACATTTCAGAGTGAGATCCTGCATCATGATCTACCTGTGAGTTTGTTACTCCTTCCCTCTCGTCTTCCCATTTGTTTTTTTGGTGTCTGCAAATTTAACTACCATAAATTTGCTTCCTTCATCCGCATCATTACATTTATTATAACCAGTTGTGGTCCCAGCACCGATCCCTGTGCTAACTCCCTGATCAAGGGTTCTAGTCTGAAAATGGCTCGCTTGTTCCCACTTACATCATCCTGCTCGTTAGTCAATCTTTTATTCATGCCTATATACTTGCTCCAGGTTCATAGTCTTAACTTGTGGCCTAATCTTTAGTGAATACCTTCTGAAAGTCCAATCAAAATCCATCAACTGATTCCCTTGTCATTGAGACTTGCTCAACAAACTCTAATCAATTAATCGGACACAAATTGAATTCCCATTGATCAGATTTTCCAAATAATTTCCATTTACCTCCTTTATAATTTATTCTAGCATTTTCCTAGCAATAAATGTTGAATAAGTGTAGAATCAAGGATCTGCAGATGCTGGTTTATACCAAAGTTAGACACAAAGTGCTGGAGTAACTCCAGGTTAGGCAGCATCTCTGGAGAAACTTGATGGGTGACGTTTTGGTTTGGGACCTTTCTTCAGACTATTCAGCCTATAGTTACTTCTTTTCACCCACCCTTTTTGAATAGAGGTGTTACTGGCAATTCACGGTTCATCTGGAGCTTATACAGAATCTAATATACTTTGGCCGAGGTTATCTGTTGCATTCATTTGCTTGGTAGCCATTTCTTTTAACCTAATACTAATTAATTGGAGCATGTTGGCTGGCGTGGGCAAGTTGGACCAAGGGGCCTGTTTTTACACTGTATGACTCCATGACTAGAGATTTTCCCTTTCAATTCAATACCCTCCTTAATTTTGTTTATTAGCCATCGTTGGTTCATCCGTTCTCTAGAATATTTCCTCTTTGATCGGATAGGCTTTTGCTGAATCTCCATGCATGTCTGAGTTCTCAAATGCTTTACGTATTCTGAAGAATGTGCCAGAATTTGCACTTAGAGAGTTATAGAGTGATACAGGGTGGAAACAGGCACTTCAACCCAACTTGTCCACACCGATCAACATATCCCGTCTACACTAGTCCCACCTGCCTGCGTTTAGCCAATATCCCTCTAAACCTGTCCTATCCATGTACCTGTCTAAATGTTTCTTAAACATTGCGCTCTTTAGGTTCTTATACTTGTAATGATGGCACCCAGCAATTGACAAAGTAGGCAGTAACTTCACAGAATTTTAATGCCGAGATGAGAGGTTTGCTGTAATGATTCAGCCTACCTCTACAGCACTGAGTAACAGAATCGGGGAAATCATTCGAACTTCAGCTTTTTACGAATATAATCTTCTTGTAGATTACACTGAAAATCGTATGCTTTGGTAAAGTTTTAAGCGAACCGTCATTACTATCTGGCAAATGATGCCTAAACTAATGAATTCTAAGAGTAGAACCAAGGAAAACACTGCAGATGCTGGAAATTGAGAATAAAGAAAATCCTGGAAATACTCAGCAGGTCAGGCAGTATCTGAACAGAAAGAAACAAAATTAACTCATGCCTTTTTATAAGAATTGAAAGAGTACCCTCCCCAACCAGCCCCCTGGCCATTTTTTGCCCTTCCCCCACTCCACCTGGACTCTGACCTACATCTACCCTCCACCCACCCCCACCCCCACTCCCACTGCTGCTTTCCTTCCACAATCCACAACCTGTCTCTCACCTTCTGCTCTTATCTCTGGACTTTGGTCCAACCATCTGCCTATCCAAACCTCCTCTCGCCGATGTCCACCTGGTACCTGCCACACTTTGGCCTGCCTCTTCCCTTTTCAGCTTTCTTCTCCCCGACCCACAATCAGTCTGAAGAAGGTCCTCGATCAAAAGCTTCTCCTATCCATGTTCTCCACAGATGCTGCCTGACCTGCAGAAATACTTCAGCACTTTGTGTCCTTAAGAGTTAAAAGTAGATAGGTTTAAAGAAACGGAGAAATGCAGAAGGGAGGAGAGAACAAAAGACATGGTCTGTGTCAGAGTGAAACACAGAAGGCATCAAGTGACAACAGGGGTGATAGCGCAAGATAACAAAAGCTTAGAAGAGGTGATAATGTTAACTAATTATCTGAAATTATCAAAAGAGATTGTAAGGAATACTGGCACATCTAGATTAAAATGTCTATGAATTTCAAACCAGGTTAAAGAATTGGTTTTTGCACCAGCAATATCTTTCTTGATGCTGTCTTGAAAGTTTTGCTTTGCTGCAATATGATATAGCAAATGGTCATAATATTGTCACGAAATGTATGATAGGAGAGGGTTTAATGTTACTTATGGGAACATTAACAGCAAGACTTAAGAATAAGGAGTAAGCCATTTAGAACGGAGATGAGGAAACACTTTTTCTCACAGAGAGTGGTGAGTCTGTGGAATTCTCTGCCTCAGAGGGCGGTGGAGGCAGGTTCTCTGGATGCTTTCAAGAGAGAGCTAGATAGGGCTCTTAAAAATAGCGGAGTCAGGGGATATGGGGAGAAGGCAGGAACGGGGTACTGATTGGGGATGATCAGCCATGATCACATTGAATGGCGGTGCTGGCTCGAAGGGCCAAATGGCCTACTCCTGCACCTATTGTCTATTGTCTTTGTCTAAGACTTCAATTATTTCCATTCAAACTGAGATTATTAATGGAGTGTGAAAGATACATCTTCTAGATGCACTGGGACGCATCCTCAGTGATGTGACCTAGGGGTCATCGGGTGTTTCGGGTCTCACAACATCAGACACCCTCGCCCAGGCGACCCAGCCGGGGTTGATCAAGCCCCGACTTGCGTCCCAGCAGCAACCACCCACGGATCAGCCTTCTTAATCCAAAGCCACCCGGTGGCTTTCTCTGCAGCTTCACTTGCGGATTGAATGGCCCTCTTTGCCAGCCCTGTAATGCCCAACTGGTTGAGGACCTCGCAGAGTGAGCGCCCTGCAAAGCCTCTACAACCCACCTTTATGGGCTCAAGGAGAGGTGTTATACCAAATATAACCAGCAGATGTCACCATTGGCAGAGTTTGAAATACATCCACACAAATTGGAACAATCCACCCTTCATCACAATAGATTCTGCAAATTTTATTTTAAATGACCATTGTTAATATCTGAAATGTCTTGCACGACAAACACATCAATTGGTTCATTTTATGAATTTACCAAATATTACAATGTAAAGATCTCTGTCACAACCTGGGTACATAATTACAGAAAAAGCATATTAGTATTATTTGTTAATCTACAAATGTCTTATTTCAGTACCACATAACTTTACTGTTATATCTTGCCCTAAATGTTGTACCTTTTATCCTTTATCTGTGCACTGTGGACAGCTTGATTGTATTCATGTACAGTCTTTTCTTTGACTGGTTCGCTCACAAACAAAAGCTTTTCACTGTACCTCAGTATACGTGACAATAATATATCAAACTGAACTATTTCATTGTTTCAGTGGGAATCATTTTCAAAACTTTTGTGAAAGTCACATAGTATCATGTCAGGTTAAAATGAAACCGAGTCGTCTTTATAGACTCAAAGTGCTGGAGAAACTCAGCGGGTCAGGCAGGATCTTTGGAGAAAAGGGGTGGGTGACATTTCTGGTCAGGACCCTTCTTCAGACTGACCTGAAACATCGCCCATCCCTTTTCTCCAGAGATGCTGCCTAACCCGCTGAGTTACTCCAGCACATTGTGTCTATTGTCGGTATATACCAGCATCTGCCGTTTCTACACAAGTCTGCTTTATAGGTATGTGCCATCCCTTAGTAACTTGAAATCCTGTTAGACCTACACAATAAAAATGATGCTCATCAGAGCACAGCACAGGTCCACCTCCGGTACCAGTCTGATAGGAGCCTCTGGCACTCCAACCCAATGGCTACTCTTCACATAACCAAGGCTGGTTCAGTTCATCCCCCCTGACTTCATATAGAATTGTGAGAGTGATTTGATATGGGAAATTGGCTCGGCTGCCATTTATCCACACATACACTTCCCCAGCCTCCCCCACCCCTCTCCACAGCCCACTTAACAATTACACAGCACAGATGGGTTTGAACCAATCAGTACCAATCAGTGCTAACACAATCAGTGTAGATGAAATTATTCAATAACAAAGAGATATTAATGAATTGTGAATTGACAAATTTGTGGCAAATGGATTTCAACACAAGCTTATCCATATTGAACTTAGAACAATTAGAAGAATGTACTTTCTAATTTGTGAAACTATGAAGAGTTGCTCAAGTGCTGAGATATTTAAGATATCATGGAAGAATACAAAAAAAAGATGAATGGGGATGAATGAGGATTCTACATGACTGCAGTATAAGAAGGTCTAAGAAAAGTGACAGCTACTTGAATCCCTTTGTTAAACTACACCACTATGCCATGAGGAGTTCTCAGTCTCATGTTAAAGGACAGCACTGATAGAGTGCTCTATTAGATAGAGCTCTTAAAGATAGCAGAGTCGGGGGATATGGTGAGAAGGCAGGAACAAGGTATTGAATGTGGATGATCACAGTGAATGGCGGTGCTGGCTCGAAGGGCCGAATTGCCTACTCCTGCACCTATTGTCTATTGTCTATTGGAACAATATGTGTCTTACACTTGTACATGGAACCCAAGAATAAAATAAATGAGGAAAGATTCTACAAACTATTGATAGACAGAAACAATTTCCATGGATTGAGGAGTTTAAAGAATAGGTCTTCTGGGCTAAATCAAATGAGTCAAGGCCTTTCAGTGATTAAGGTTGTAAAACTTCGAAACTTTCTTCCACAATCATATTAATACTTGATTAATTTAACTCAGATGGCAGATTTAGTTTAGCCAAGTAAATGAATACACATAAAGTTAACGTAGTCATGTAACAAAGTGCTGGAGGATCTCAACAGGGCAAGCAGCATTTGTGGAGGGAAGTGGACAGATCATGTTTCAACTCAGTACCCTTCTTCATGAACCCTAACCCAAAACATCTGAGTCTGAAGAAGGGTCCCAATCCGAAACAGCTCTGCCCATTTACCCTCCACACACCTGTATGCTGCCCGTCCCGTTGAGTTCCTCCAGGAGTGTTTATTTTTGCTCAAGATTTCAGCTTCTGCGGTGTCTTGTGTCTCCATATTCTGGTTACATTGAGTTACAAAATGTTACGGTATTGTATGATGTAGTTGGGGGGGGGGGGGGGGGGGGTGGGGGGGGGGGAGGGGTCGTTGGACTGAAATGTCCCATTCTATTTCCAAGACAAAATACAGCTACCATTAAAATAAAACAAATGCAAAATACACAATGGTCCTTTTCCGGATGTTGATTTCATAACTTCATGAATTATAGGAGCAGAATTAGGCCATTCGGCTCATCAAGTCTACTCCACCATTCAATTATGGCTGATCTGTCTTTCCTTCTCAACCCCATTCTCCTGCCATCTCCCCATAACCCTTGAAATCCCTTTATTAGAGAAAACTACCTGAGCACCAAATCGAAAGTGATGAGGTGAATTCAACACAATATTTCTCTTTTAACTATTATCAGTACTCGGTATGATGATGTTGGGAAAAATGTTATTACTCAATGTGATTGTTATTCTCACAACACGTTGAGACAAAATCGGCCCCCGTGTTAACAAGCTCTCTTTCCTAATTTGGGCACGACTCCTGGCAAGTTGTGTGCTGAAGGTATCTACTTCTTGTTCATGTCTTATTTAATGCATAGCTTCGACCCCGTCATTAGACGGATGTAAAAATAAAGAGGCTTCTCAAACAATCCCATGTTTCGCGTTGCTGACTCCATGAGTCAAGGTGTAATCACCTCACCCGTCTGCCTCGGAGCTAGGGACATCCTCTACACTTGTATCTGCTGCGGTCTCAGTGCCCCACCCCTACACCCCCCCGACGAGAATACCTTTCGCAGTCTGCACCTGTACACAAACGCCTGCCCTACCTGCCCGTACACCTGGATGAGATCATCAGCAAGTACGCCCGGCAGGTGCATCCTGCCCCGACACGTGGCCCAAAGCCGGAGGGGACAATCGATGTCTGAGAAAATCTGACTCACAATCCAATGTTTTGTTTGCGCGCATTCTTGTTTAACGCGCCAACGACTGCAAATAAGAACCGAACCATCTTCAAACAAGCAAGACACGACATGCGTGGCATCCCTGGTATTATGCACACCTTGCTCTCCGCACTGCAAGCGTAGGAAAACAAGTAGACATCTATCCTGAAGTCGGAGTGAAGTCTGATCCATGGTCTGAAGAAGGGTCACCCATTCCTTTTCTCCAGAGATACTGCCTGACCTGCAGAGCTACTACAGCTTTTTGTGTCTATCTTCGACATCTATTCCGTTTGGACATCAATGCCCTGCATTTACTGCACACAACTTGATCAATGTTTTCACACAAAAAGTGACCCTTTTAAATTTACAAATTACATTTTTAATGAAAACCGCGTGAACTAAACCCTTAAACAGATCAGCATTAAGGAAATGTATCTCTTTCACTTCCATCTCACTTCAATGGTACTTAACTGTCACAAGCATGTAGGTACAGTAACATTCTCCTTTTTGCATACAGTTAGTAGAATTTTACTACAAATCTAATCGATTATGATAAAGAATCTGTTTCCCGCCGTGAAACATTATGTAGTTGCAACATCCTGCGGGCGGCTGAAATGTATTTCCAAAAGTAATAACCCATTTTGTATTTTTAACGGGTGATGTTTATCTATTTGTTTTATTCCTCCGAAGCGCTCAATGGTGCGTGTGGGTTCGCACCTGATCTCGCTTACAGCGGCAAGTGTCACGTCTAACACAAGTGCCCTTCATTCAAAGCTGTAACTTTGTATAGTTGCCAAGGAATAAACATGGAAGAAGGGAGGGGGGTGCGAGAGACAAGGGGGAGATTCAGAGGAGGGGGGGGGGGGAGACAGAGGAGGGGAGACAGAGGAGGGGGGGAGACAGAGGGAGAGGAGGGGGGAGACAGAGGAGGGGGGGGGGAGACAGAGGAGGGGGGGGGAGACAGAGGGGGGGGGGAGACAGAGGGGGGGGGGAGACAGAGGGGGGGGGGAGACAGAGGAGGGGGGGGGGAGACAGAGGAGGGGGGGGGAGACAGAGGAGGGGGGGGGGAGACAGAGGAGGGGGAGAGACAGAGGAGGGGGGAGAGAGACAGAGGTGGGGGGAGAGGTGTGGGGGGAGAGGTGGGGGGGAGAGGTGAGGGGGGGGGGGAGAGAGGTGAGGGAAGAGAGGTGAGGGGGGGGGGGAGACAGAGGAGGGGGAGAGACAGAGGAGGGGGGAGAGAGACAGAGGTGGGGGGGTGGGGGGAGAGACAGAGGTGGGGGGAGAGGTGTGGGGGAGAGGTGGGGGGGAGAGAGAGGTGAGGGAAGAGAGGTGAGGGGGGGGGGGAGAGAGGTGAGGGAAGAGAGGTGTGTGTGTGTGGGTGTGTGTGTGTGTGGGGGGGGGGGGGGGGGGGGCGGTGAGGGGTGGAGCGCATTTCGTCAACTCTCGGAGAAGAACCAGTGCTATCACTTCCAGGCGCCTCCGCTTTATACTGGCAACGCTTTGGGTCCGTAAGAGACTGGGAGGAATCCGAATAGATATTTGACAAATTAATACACCACGCGGGGACGGGACCTCATGTCAAAACTATCCGGAGTTAGTGCAAAGGCAAGAGTGGTGACTAATTCAAGGACAGCTTCAAACCCAGACTTGTTTCCCCGGGTCCCTTTAAACACCTCGCGCCTCAAATTAAAAATCCTGGAGCACCCCCCCCCCCCCCCCCCCCCTCTCTCTCGCAAATGTTTGAAGAATATTTCCAACTATTGCTCGCATCATTTGTTCGCGCATCTCTCTGAAGCTGAGCTTCATTCACACTGTGCGCTTCAGGCTTTGTTGGAGAGCCTAATCTAGCTCACATTGTGTGAGCAGGAGCAATTTGGAGCTCGTTCACTCCCTAAAAAGGCTGCGAAGCGTTCGCTCTCACGCACAACAATGGGGTTCGATCGGTCTATCTGTGCAGTGGGATCCCGGGGTTTGCAGCTTTGTATAAACCACCTGTTGGAACCAGCAAGCCCAACCAGCAAGCCCCTCCTAGTCTCTCGCTTCCCTTGGTGCCACCAGGCGATTGGAGGAGGGTGGGACAAATACAACTCCCCCCTCCTCCTACAGCCGGCCCGGCACCCAATATTTACACCAGGACGCGTACACCTTCCACAAGTTAACTCGGCGCACTAACACTGGGTGGACGAGGTGGATTGAGTCAAACGCGCTCGCTGCTTTCATTGGACTTGGGAGCCTACAGGCAAACGGGGAATCTCAAGATGCCGAGGTCTTTTCTTATCAAGAAGCATTTCTCAACCAGTAAGAAACCCAATTATGGAGAACTGGACAGCCAGACAGGTAAGAACCCGGGTTGGGGGGTGCAGCAGGCGGGGGTCGCGTTATAGTGGGAATCAGTAGGAAAAAGAAGGGTCTCGACCCGAAACGTCATCTATTCCTTTTCTCCAGAGATGTTGCCTGACCCGCTGAGTTACTCCAGCATTTTGTATCTTATCTTCAAAATAAAAAATTGCTTAAGGGGAATGTTTGATAGAATCGATAGGATTTGCACGAGTGAATATACATGTAGTGCGCCTGGATTGTGTGCAGCGCCCGGTTCGTATTCTGAGCTGTTCATGCTGTTTTCTTCCAGTGATCATCTCTCCGTTCCTCTATGAGAAGTACCCGGTCCCTGCTATCCCACAGCCCGATATCCTCAGCTCCGCCGCCTACTACCCCGCCATCGTATGGGATGCAGGGTTAATCTCCAGTTTCTGCTCGGCTGACATCGAAGCCAATCTCGCCGGCAAACAGATCGATTCGCAGTCGGCGGACAGCGCGAAACGGTGCAAACCTCACGACCTGGCGTCGTTGTCGAGCGAGGAAGAGGACGGGAAGACGTCGGACCCTCCCAGCCCCGACTCGTCCGCCACAGAAGCGGAGAAGTTTCAATGCAACCAGTGCACAAAGTCGTACTCCACTTTCGCTGGGCTCTCCAGACACAAACAGCTGCATTGCGAGGTCCAAGCGCGGAAGTCCTTTAACTGCAAGTACTGTGAGAAGGAGTATGTGAGTTTGGGGGCACTGAAGATGCACATCAGGAGTCACACGCTGCCGTGTGTGTGTAAAATCTGCGGCAAGGCTTTCTCCAGACCCTGGCTGCTACAGGGACACATTCGGACACACACTGGTGAGTACATCGAGCCGCTCTGGGGTGGGACCAGTAACCTTCTGGGTGACTTTCTATAAATCTGCAGTTCCAAGTGGAATGTTTTTTGTTTTTTTGTGCATATCTTTCATTCATTTGTTCTATATCTCGTTTCCCTCTCCCCTGACTGTCTGAAGAAGGGTCTCGACCCGAAACGTCACCTATTCCTTTTCTCCAGAGATGCTGCCTGACCCGCTGAGTTACTCCAGATTTTTGTTTCTATCTTGGTGTTGGGACCTTGCTCCTCACCCTGCAGGATCCAACACCAAGTCACGTTATATCTGATGTGTTGGAAGGAACTGCAGATGCCGGTGTATACCGGAGATGGACGCAAAGTGCTGGAGTAACTCGGCGGGTCAGGCAGCATCTCTGGAGAGAAGGAATTGGTGACGTTTCGGGTCGAGACCCTTCTTCAGGCAATGACTATCCCAGGTCTGAAGAAGGGTCTCTACACGAAGCGTCGCCTATTCCTTCTCTCCAGAGAAGCTGCCTGACCCGTTGAGTTACTCTAGCAGTTTGTGTCGATCTTTTTTAGAAAATGTTTAGTCAAGCTGTGGAGAAGGGTTCCCACCCGAAACGTCTCCTATTCATTTTAACGTTATGTTTGAAATATTTGGATGCTGGCCGGTGTAACTGTCTTTGGTCCCATTTAATGGCACGAAAAGAGATAATATGAAGACCCGCTCATATTTCCCCATTTCAGCGAATATTTACCATTAATATAAATATTTTGCCTCTACTTGGTCGTTCTAACAAGGGAAGGCAGGTTACCCTTCCCAATTCATCTCAATGTTTATATGCACAGCGCTGATCACATTCTGATATAGAACTTATTCCCCATTGAGTCGGTACAAAAGGCGCACATGCTTCAATAAAGCCACCTTCAGCCAAAACATTACTGGTGGCTTTCCAGACTGTGTTTTTGTTCCATACATTGTCTCGACCAGCAAAAAGAGGATGTTCTTACTGGGGAACAAAAAGACCCTGTTGTGATTCTTCGTTTCACCACTATTGCATTTAATTCTTTCTGAGTGCTGGCGTTGTCCTACCGAGGACCATGTATGTGAATGACAGACACGCGGCAGGTGCATTCATGTAGCTGCGCGGTTTGTACAGTGCACCTGTTACAGTGCACGGCAGGCACAGCTTTAGACTCCAGCTGTCACCTTTCGGGGCCATCAGTTTTAAATGCAGGAATTATCACTTTTCACAATGCACCCTCTCCAGATCTATTTATCAGCCCTTGGCAAGGGTTCGTTCCCACTTTGTTACTGATTTCACACCTTCTTAAGTAAATTCCCCTCAAAGGAATTAGTTAAAAGAACACTTTTTTTTCAACTTTGTCTGGGAATTATTCCTGGATCGTAGTTTTTCTTTTTGTAGATAGGCTTCCTAAATTTTGGTCACAGCATTTCCTCCTTATTTGAGGGTGATTGTTGCAAATTTGATATTAGATTTGGTTCAACAGGCTACTGTTAAATTTCCCTTGCAGAATTAATATTTCACACAATCTAGCACATTGAAAGCAGATCCCTTTATTGTTTTGCTTTCACAATGAGAGCTCAGCTCACCACCTATTTGCTCGTAAACGTTGGCTGCGCCGATCTCCTCGCATTTGTCAGCCTTTCAAAGCTTAATTGGTTTGTTTTAACTTGTTTCAACTTCCAGCCTTTGCAGTTCGAGGCAAAATATTAATTATAAACAAATAAAATAGAGATGGAAGTAACATGAATGAGCCTTTCAAGCATGGTGTTATAAAGTATGTTGAAAGTACCAATTTATCTCTGAAAATTCATACTATTGTTATTTTCTTCCTGTGTTTTTAAGGAGAGAAGCCCTTTTCCTGCCCTCATTGCAACAGAGCATTTGCAGATCGATCCAACCTCAGAGCCCATCTGCAGACTCATTCAGATGTGAAAAAGTATCAGTGCAAAAACTGCTCCAAGACTTTCTCCAGAATGTCTCTTCTTCACAAACACGAAGAAACAGGATGCTGTGCAGCTCGTTGAGACTGAACGATTATACGAAGCAACAACTGCCACGCACATCTCAACTCATTGGTTACAGACTGAATCTTTTTTTCTGTTGGCTTAATGCTGATTTTTTTTGTTTTGTTTTATTTATTATGATTGGAGCATAAATATTAACATTCCAGTTTTGTAACTCAATAGCTACCACCTTTTTGAGAGGGAGGACAGAACAGGGCCGGCTCTTTCAGGGAGACCTTGATGTATCTCCAGGACATTTCATTCAGTATTTGATTCAGTACAAACCACCAAACAAGAGAGACTGTTTTTATTGGTGTAACTATGCAATAAAATGGTAAACTTGGGCTGCTGACATAAAATGTTCTCAGTGGAACAATGAAGCCCTGCAATGTGTAAAGATTTGTGCAATGGGTTTAACAGACATGGCTTGATATTCGAAACAAAATTCCTGTTTACGGGGCAAGCTGTGTCCTGAAGCACCTGTTAATATGAACCTTAACAACTGCTTTTCAGTGGGAGTGTGACTAATGGCAGGCAGTTGTCGCATGCTACAATGCAGGGCTTAGATAAACGCCTGACTATTGACAGGAGGTGTGTGCCAAAAGACTTTTTATGGCTATTGACAGGTGCCTGGCGAATGCATCTTTTTCTATACAGTGTACACAATTGTCACAATATATATTTGTTTACATTACAAGGGTACACTGGTATTGCTCTTTGTAACCTGTCATTTTTTTTACGTGACAGTTTTGTATTGCTAAGACTTTAACATGTACATTATATAAAGAATATGTAATAAATTTTTTTACATTCAACGGAACGCAAAGTAACTAATTGAGAGTGAAAAATAAATCGATATCAGTAAACCAGTAGGTCGCGTTTTGCTACATTTAAATGTCACAGCCAAGTTGGAATCAAATGAAATCATTCAAATTTAATTCATAGTAACTCAATTATTATATTTTAATTCTGTGATGTCGAGCTTACTATATTGTTGATTGATGCTACTTTAATGATGTAAAGCTAAATAGCCTCTTGGAAAACAACATTAGTTCTGTTCAATAGAGTGTAGACATACAGGGCGGAAACAGGCCCTTTGGCCCACTGAGAATCTGCCGAAAAGCTATCACCCTGTAAGCTAGCACTATCCTACACAGTAGGGACAATTTACAATTTTACCAGAGCCAATTAACCTGCAAATCTGTACGTCTTTCGAGCATGGGAGGAAACCGGAGTACCCAGGGAAAACCTATGCAGGTCACAGGGAGAACATGCAAACTCCATACGGACAGCACCTGTAGTCAGGGTCGAACCCAGGTCTCTGGCGCAGTAAGGCAATAACTCTACTGCTACACCACCGTGCCGCCCTATTCAATAGTTCTCAAAGGGAAGGATTTAAGGGAATTTACAAATGTTTACATTTTCATATTCTTCTCCATATTCACTCTCTTATCTCTGTCCAGTATTTTTTCTTCCCTGAGCTACTTCCAGTTGTGTTTTAACCCACCCACTCCCTACATGTCTGACCCCAAATCTCACCTTGCTCTCCTTTAAGACTCCCTTTTAAAAGATAAGTCTTTGGTTACCCTTTTAGTCAATCCACCCCATCTCTTTCTCATCCTCAGACTGACAATCAGTCTGAAGAAGGAACCTAACTTGAAATGTCACTGATCCATGTTCTCTATCGAGGCTGCCAGACCCACTGAGTTGCTCCAACACTTTGCCTCCTTTGTGTAAACCACCATTTACAGTTCCCTGCTTTGACTCTTTTCCTCATCAGCTGTTTCTCTCTTCTGTCTGAGAAGTACCTTGGAATAACCAAATACCAAATCTCTTACCAAATAATTTTACCCACCTCTTGATTTTAAATAAATCCTCAAATAGGAATATAGGGCCAGTATTTTGTCAGCCCTGTAAATCCTCTTTGAGCACCAGAATAAATCCTCTTTGAGCATCTGTTGCACACATTTAGTGACAGAGTTGGTATGCATAATAACTATTGTATAAATGCGTGCAGTTAAAGATGTACCTACTAACCAATATGTGATTGCACAGCTGAACACTCGTCACTAAAAGGATCATCTACTTGCAGGTTGATTGCTGCCCAATCTCTTGTATCTGCTGCAATCATTTGCTAAATAAACCTACCTGATATCCCGGTTGCTAAACACTTTAACTCCCCCTCCCATTCCCACACTAACCTTCCTGTCCTAGGCCTCCATTGTCAGAGTGAAGCCCCACACAAATTGGAGGAATAACACCTCATATATCACTTGGGCAGCTTACACCCCAGTGGTATGAATATTGACTTCTCTAACTTCAAGTAACCTTTGCCTTCCCTCTCCATCCCTCCGCCTAACCTAGTCTGACTGTCCTCGTTTACATTTTATCTCTTTGCTTTGTTGTTATCTTCTAGCTACCAATGATCTATTCCACATTTTCCTTGATTGCCATCCCCTTTGTCTCATTTTCACACCTTACATTTCCTTATCTCTGTATCTCCCTCACCCCTCACCCAGTCTGAAGAAGGGTCTCGACCCGAAACGTCACCCATTCCTTCTATCCAGGGATGCTGTCTGACCTGCTGAGTTACTCCAGCATTTTGTGTCTATATCTTCGGTTTAAACCTGCATCTGCAGTTCGTCCCTACAACATTTGCTGCTCTCTATTGTTTCCTAAGTCCACAGGGCCCAATGTGACTGAAGGTTTATAAACAAACCAGTAGATAAGGTCTTCCACATGCTCTAGCATGCATGCTACACAACCTTGCTGTCTGTACGGGACAGTTCTTTGCAATTTACAGAGAACATATTACAACCAGATGTGGGAGATGGAGGTGGAAAAATAGGGACAGAAACTGCAACCCAGTCACTCTTACCCTGAGCTGTCATGAAGATATCTGTAGGCGCTTAACAATTTATCAATCAGCAATAGTTCTATTGTTTTCCTTCCCCCTGTCATTGACTATTGTTGTGACTGATAGGTTGCATTGCAACAATAACATCCACCACAACATTCACGTTCTAAAACCAAACTGAGAAATCAGACCTTATTGTGTAGATCAATAAACTAATTACCTTGACGATGTCTAGAACCTGATATCTTCTGCCTGAAGAAGGGTTTCGACCCAAAACGTTTCCTATTTCCTTCGCTCCATAGATGCTGCCTCACCCGCTGAGTTTCTCCAGCATTTTTGTCTACCTTCTTCTGCAGTGCTTTGATACCTTAAAGTTGGAATATTATAAAGAAGCTTGGAGGATAATTCTTCAGTAGAAGTTGCAATCACTGTCGTACAGAGAATTGTACGGCATGGTGACCGTTGATGGTGCTGATGACAAACGATGATGGTGCTGACGAACGATTACCCTGGTGATGATTGGAGGACAATTTTTAATTGAATTGAACAACACAGCATGGAACAGGCCCTTCGGTCCTCCTACAACTACCCTCACCACTATTGCCCTCCCTATCCTTTTGTACACAGATGTAGATACTGCAGTGGGACATGAAGCTTAGTGTAACCTTACGCTGCACAATTCTAAAGCCAGAGTAAGCATGTTCTTGATTCACAGGTCCATTTCCACCTTAATTCTCCTCTAAAAAGTTCAATCATCTTTTCCCAATCAATCAAAAGGCATTTCTTATTCACTCAACCATCGATCACCCGTTCACAGTAGTTCTATGTCATTCCACTTTCTCATTTATTCCCTACACACTAGTGGCAATTATACTGAGGCCAATTAAACTACTAGTCTGCAAGTCGGAAGTGGGATGTGGGAGGAAACCAGAACATTTGGAGGAAACCCTTGCAGTCACAGGGAGTTCATGCAAACTCCACACAGATAACACCCAAGATCAGGACTGAATGTGGCTCCAAGACATTTCATTATTTGCAAGGAGACACTGCATTTTAACCTAATACATTCATATTAATTATTTACTTAAATGGAAACCAATTCCATGGCTTTCATTTAAAATTGTGCTCCAGATGTACAAGTATATAATTTAATGGAAATCACTGAACATCAGTCCTCCCCATACTTGCCCTGTATGTTTCTGTATCAAAGTCAGTCAAAGTACCCTTTATTGTCATTCAGACTTTTCAGTCTGAACAAAATTGTAAACCTTGCAGTCACACTTAACACAGTTTAACATCCACCACAGTGAGTTCACCAGGCACCTCCTCACTGTGATGGAAGGCAAAAGTCTTAAAGTCCTTGTCTCTTCCCTCCTTGTTCTCCCTCAGCGTTGAGGCGATCCAGGCTTTTGATGTTGGGACCCCGCTGGGTGATGGTAAGTCCCGCGGCCGAATCCGAGCTCCGCGGACGGGCCGGTTCAAACTCCGCGGCCCGGGGTGGACGAAGCTGCCGCCCTCCAGTCCAGCGGACGAAGCTGTTGTTGCAGGAGCTCCGGAGAACCGGTCACCAACCTGGGATCTGCGAGCGCCCGACGTTGTCGTCCACCGGGCCCATGGCCGAGTCCACTGGGCCCACGGCAACGCCACCACAGCCCTGAAGTCGGCCAGCCTCGCATTGGTAAGTCCTGGCTCTGCCTCAGGAGCCTTGAGGTCGGTCCCAGTTGGAGGCCGCCAGCTCCACGATTAGGCCTCAGCGCAGATGGAATCGGAGACAAGGGATACGACAAGAAAAGGTCGCATCCCCCCCCCCCCCCCCCCGAAGGAAGAGACTAAAAACAAGTTTCTCCCACCCCCCACATATACACAACTAAAATAAACTGAAATAAACTAAAACAACAGGACAAAAGAAAACAAAAAAAAAGAAAAGACAAACGTACTGCAGGCGAGCCGCAGCTACAGGGCAGTGCCGCCACTTCCGGTATTGTTGGCAATCAAACCAGTGTTCAAGATTTGGTCTGATGGACACGATACAATTTGCCTGTTATCTCCACAATTATAATTTACTTTTATAACTGTGTTGTTTAACATCCCACATCCTCTACTGTTGCTCTGCATTAGTTAGACACGTCTCAAAAGGCATTTGTCGAAGGTTGTGGGTTGCTTTGTCCTTAGCTGTTCCAACACACATGGAATACATATCATCTTTTGAGTTTTCTATGTTTGCATGCAAAGCTGTGGTGATTTGCCTCTTTTATTACATAAGAGCTGCAGAATACTCCGCATTTGCTCAGTTTGTCACGAAATATGATAAATTAGCTATAGAGTTGTCACAATAATAGGAGGTAGTCAAAAATGCTGGAGAAACTCAGCGGGTCAGGCAGCATCTATGGAGCGAAGGAATAGGCGGCGTTTCATGTCGAGACCCTTCTTCAGACTGATGTGGGGATGAGGGGGGGGGGAAGAAGAAAGGAAGAGGCGGAGACAGTAGGCTGTGGGAGAGCTGGGAAGGGGAGGGGAAGGAGGGAGAAAGCAAGGACTACCTGAAATTGGAGAAGTCAATGTTCATACCGCTGGATTGTAAACTACCCAAGCGAAATATGAGGTGCTGCTCCTCCAATTTGCGGTGGGACTCACTCTGGCCATAGAGGAGGCCCAGGACAGAAAGGTCGGATTTGGAATGGGAGGGGGAGTCGAAGTGCTGAGCCACTGGGAGATTGGGTTGGTTAGTGCGAACCGAGCGGAGGTGTTGGGTGAAGCGATCACCAAACCAACGCTTGGTCTCACCGATGTGGAGCAGCTGACACCTAGAGCAGCGGATGCAATAGGTGAGTTTGGAGGAGGTGCAGGTGAACCTCTGCCTCACCTGGAAAGACTGCTTGGGTCCTTGGATGGATTTGAGGGGCGAGGTACAGTGACAAGTATAGCATTTCCTGCGGTTGCATGGGAAAGTACCAGGGGAGGGGGTGGTTTGGGTGGGAAGGGACGAATTGACCAGGGAGTTACGGAGAGAGCGGTCTCTGTGGAAAGCCGAAAGGGGAGAAGATGGGAAGATGTGGCCAATGGTGGGATCCCGTTGGAGGTGGCGAAAATGTTGGAGGATTATCTGTTGTATGTGATGTGAGGTGAGGACAAGGGGGACCATGTCCTTGTTATGAGTGGGGGGATGGGGAGTGAGAGCAGAGCTACGGGATATAGAGGAGACCCTGGTGAGAGCCTCATCTATAGTCAATGAGGGGAACCCCCGTTCTCTAAAGAATTAGGACATCTCCGATGCTCTGGTTTGATACACCTCATCCTGGGTGCAGATGCAGCGTAGACGGAGGAATAGGGAGTAGGGGATAGAGTCCTTACAGGAAGCAGGGTGGGAAGAAGTGTAGTCCAGATAGCCATGGGAGTCAGTGGGTTTGTAGTAGATGTCGGTCAGTAGTCTGCTACCTGCGATGGAGATAGTGAGATCTAGAAACGGTAGGGAGATGTCGGAAATGGTCCAAGTGTATTTGAGTGCCAGATGGAAGTTAGTGGTGAAATCGATGAAGTCAGTGAGTTCTGCATGGGTGCAGGAGGTAGCACCAATGCAGTCATCAATGTAGTGGAGGTAGAGTTTGAGGATAGGGCCAGGGTACGCCTCGAACAAAGGATTGTTCGACGTGCCCAACAAAGTGGCAGGCATAGCTGGGGCCCATACGCATGTGCCTTGGATTTGGAGGAAATGGGAGGAATCAAAGGAAATAATATGAAATGACATGAACATGCACATTAAGCAAATCATCTGAAATAAATCTCTATCACTTTATCAAATAACTCAATCATTAAGTTAAACACAATAACCTGTATATTTTCAAGACTCAACTACTTTTTTATTCGTCTTAATGCCTCCAAATGTTTGCCTGCCATCATTATTGATTGATTGAAAGATACATCATGAAAACAGGTCCTTTAGCCCACTGTGTCCTCACCGCTCATCGATCACCTGTTCTCACTAGTTCTACATTATCCCACTTTTGCATTCACTCCCTACACATTAGGGGGAATTTATGGAGACCAATTAACCACAAACCCAAAAGGACATAGAGTGCTCGAGTAACTCAGCAGGTCAGGCAGCATCTCTGTCGAACATGGATAAGTGATGTTTCGGGTCGAGGCCCTTCTTCAGACTTAGTTCTAAAAGAACCAGACCAATTTTACAAATGCGCATGCATTTGTATGTGGGAAGAAACCGGAGCATCCGAAGGAAAATTCACACCTTCACCGGGAGAACATGCAAACTCAACATAGACGGCATATAAGGTCAGGACTGAAACTGAATCTTTGGTGCTGTGAGGCAACAGCTGCACTAATGCCCCTGTCCCACTTAGGAAACCTGAACGGAAACCTCTTGAGGCGTTGCGCCCCACCCAAGGTTTCCGTGCAGTTCCCGGAAGTTTTTGTCAGTCTCCCTAATGGTCGAAAGTGGTTTCTGCTTCTTCTATATTCCGGCAATTATTTCAAAAAATTCAAAACTGGCCGCTACTAAAAATAGGTTGCCGTTTTAAAAATCGGTAATTTATTAGTCGAAGCCGGTTGCGATGCTAGTTGAAGGTGGTTGCCGGAGGTTGTAGGTAGCGGAAGGTAATACCTCCCTGGTGGAATAAAACTGGGTGAAAAAAAGTCTTACCTTCCACTACCTGCAACCTCCGGCAACCACCTTCAACTAGCATCGCAATGACCGATTTTTAAAACGGCAACCTATTTTTAGTCGCGGCCAGTTTTGAATTTTTTGAAATAATCGCCGGAACATAGAAGAAGCGGAAACCACTTTCGACCATTAGGGAGACTGACAAAAGCCTCCGGGAACCGCACGGAAACCTTGGGTGGGGCGCAAAGTCATTGTAACACTGGCTGGTCTATTGTTTCAAGCTTCATCTCTTGCTCTAGTTGTTTGAACTGGGGTTGCGTCTGGATCGCTCCAGACTCGTAGGAGGATCAGGTAGAAAGACAACAGCACACTGTTCTCTCGCCACTGGGCACTGAGAGTTGGTCTTTATGCTATAACCTCTCATATCCATTAGTGGCAGAGAGTTTGGCATTGAAAAATTGAGGACACATTGTTATTTTGTAAAAGTTGGAAGCAAATGTCTTGATATGGTTGGTCCAGTGAATGAAGACAATGCAATGCCCTGTATTGATTAAAACTACATTTTATGAATAAAGAATACTTCTGAATAAAGTTACTCTCTTCGCTAGATCATGCAAGATGAAGTACCTCCATCTCTACTTTCTATAGGAAGGTGCAACATTTCCGTGTTGATTAAATTTAATGATTGCAAACCTCTTCATTTCTCTTCATCTATTTGTGTTATCCCATCCAGGTTCTCTGCAACTTCACCTTTTACCTCGACACTGATAGTATTCCTCAGAAATGCACACAATTCCAAATGAAGATTTAGACACAAGGAACTGCAGACATTGGAATCTTGAGGAAAATGCCAAGTGCTGGAGGAACAGCGGGTCAGGCAGCATCTGTGGAGGGAATGGACAGGTGACTTTTCAGGTCAGAGTCCTTCTTCAGACAGATGAATGCAGTCCATCATTCTGAAAAAGCGTCCCAACCCATAATATTGCCTCAACAGATGCTGCCTGACCTGTTGAGTTTCTCCAGCACTTAGTAGTTTGTTCGAAATAAAGATTTCCTTTTAGGCTCTCAATCGCCTTTTCATTTCATTCGACGATACTTTCACTTTTTTATTGAATTCCGTTTTCCCATTTATATCATCATTAAATCTATATTCACTCTTTCCTTCCTTTTCCAATTCCCATCAGCTTTCTTTATTTTTATATTGATTTGCTACTGGATATGAGCTGAACAGTTATTATAAACCTTGTTTAATGTTTCAATTTAATCTGTATATCTTTGGTCATCCAAAGGGCTCCAGCTTTGACTAGCCTCCCTTTCCTCCTTTGGGAATTTAAGAATATTTTTAAATCTGTTATAAAAACAAAGATGCATGTACGGTGGAACTTCTTAAGCTTTTACTGATTAAAATGCCAATTTTCAGAGACCCGTTTTTAGTGAATCGGCAACCTTTTATACACTACATACATGTCCACTGCATTCAGAATGCTCAGTGGAAGCTTGAGGACTTTAACAAAGGGACAAACATCTAATGCTTAACATTGTTTATTTTTATTGCTGTACAAAGAATATTAGTTCTGATATTTTCTTATTACTGTAAATATTGTGGTTTATTTTAATAAGGTGGCGTATGAGCTGAGAACTTTAAAAGATTTCCTTGTCTCAGATAATTGAAGATCCCTGGAATTGAGGTCCAAATGTAACTAAATTCATTTGTTGGATCTGAAGTTGTTGATGGCATCAACAAATAAACTGGCTTTGATAAAATTATCATTATTCATAGGAGAAGATAAAGGAAATTAACATAGAGTTAAGCTAATATGATTTTTGGACAAGTTTACTTCCCCTTAATTAGGTCAGGAAGCATATCAACTCAATTTAAGTAATACATCTTCCCCAGCCAACAATGGCCCATTGCGGACTCCCCCCTTCCTGAGGCCATCTGTTGCTGGCCCTGGTTTTGTTCTGGCCTTCTCTATATTCTGCAAATGTGGGACGTAACCTAAACTGACACAAAAGCAAATGCCAGAAATACTCAGTCAGAAGGCAAGGTAGCATCTATGAAGAGAGAAAATCTGAGTTCATTCTAATGGCAGATGAAGACACAAAGTGCTGCAGTAAGTCAGTGGGTCAGGCAACATCCCAGGAGAACATGGATACGTGACGCTTCGGGTCGGGACCCTTCTTTCGTTACTTAATGGACCCATAATGGAAGATACTTTACATCAGGGAAAGATACAAAATGCTGGTGTAACTCAATGGTTCAGGCAGCATCCCTAGTGAACATGGATAGGTGACTTATCTGGACCCAAAACATCACCTCTCCATAAACCCCAGGGATGCTGCCTTACCCATTGAGTTACCCCAGCATTTTGTGACTTTCCTTGGTAAACCAGCATCTGCAGTTCCTTGTTTCTATACTTTACATCTGAACTGGCCAGTTAAGGTAGCTAAGGCTAAAGAGTTTATTTTATTGTCATGTGTACCGAGGTACAGTGAAAAGGTTTTGTCGTGTAATAATCAGTCAGCAGAAAGCCAATACATGATTACAATCGAGCCGTCCACAGTGTATAGATACAGTACATGATAAAGGGAATAATGTGAATGACGCTTGGTATAAGATAAGGTCCAGTAATGTCCGATCAAATATAGTCCAATGAGGTAGATAGTAGCTCTCTGGGTGTTGATAGGATGGTTCAGTTGCTTGATAACAGCTGGGATGAAACTGTCCCTGAATCTGGAGGTGTGTGTTTTCACGTTTCCATACCTTTTGCCCAATGGGAGAGGGGAGGAGAGGGTGCATCTCGTCCCTGGTTACGGTGGTGGCCTTGCCGAGGCAGCGTGAGGTGTAAATGGAGTCAATGGAAGATATGGTGCTGCCCTTCGTGTTTACATTGGGCCAAGTTGGAACAGTGTAGGTGATCAAAGTCAGAGAAATTAGATCGGCCAGGAGTTTGTCAGAGGCCAGAACTGACCTACAGTGGTACTAATTGAAATGGAAAATAAGATGGAGAGAGAGGAAGGGTGGAAAGAATAAAGGGAATGTTTATGATCGTTCCAGATTTCCCAGGTGACACAAATGCTATTCATGCCAGTAAAGAGAGTGATGAAAGCCTGTTTAACACAATTGATCCAAAGGAGAATAAATAATTGCAAAACCCCAACTCCATCTCACATCAGGGAGATGCTAAATAAAACACAACTCAAATGCAATAGCAGCTGTGAGCAGGAACAGCAAAATTAATCTAATTATTATTGTAAATTATTTTCCAATTAGATATGTTTTTTGCCTTTGTTCTTTCGAAGAAATTCTGTCTATTTTAAAGCAATATGAAAATTATAAAATGCATAACCTAACTAATAGACTAATTTCCTGTAATGCTTTAATACATTTGCATTCCCATTAATGTTTAATATAGGGATTTCAATACCATCAGATACTGATTTTTTTTTCAAAGCAACAGGAAGGAAGGAATTGTGATTTCCAACCTCGTATATAATTTACATTGAAGCATATTATTTAAGAGCACAATTTTGCATTTCCCATAAATATAATTTGTGTTGGATCTGACAGCTTACTAGTGTTTTTTAGGTTTGATAATTGATATAGTATCTGAATTACATCTAATACAGTTAGTTAGTCCCTGAAAATTGTACCTGCAATTCTACAATAAATTGCTGACTGTTGAGAATTTTGAAGAGTTAATTTTGAAGAGAAAATAGTCACCCTTTTTCAATATGTATCAGTCTTTTTATATTTCTGATATCTATGGCCTTATAAATAAACAGGGATTTTTTAGAATTTTCTTGCTGTCCCCTTAACAGAGGTGTGAAACTATCTATATATTACTAAAACTCTCGTCTTGTTTGGACGTCTGTCTGTCTGCGTGCGTGCGATCTCAAGCAACTACGGCAAAGTGGTACACAATTGCGCAAAATAATTTACACTACCGTACTAACCATTGACCTGTAGTTGTTTGTTTCAAGTTTTGTTCAGATTGACATTGTATTTCACAAGTTATCACTTTTTTAATTTACTAAATCCACTTTGATAATCACTTCAACACTTCAGTACTGGCAGTTGCAGCTATGACGTCACAATGGGATCTCACAGTCCTCCACCCGACATTTGCAACAATGTTGCCAACATAGAACACTTAGTCGTGGTCCTGGCAGCAAGTGATTGAACAGGAGGGGGAGGGGCTAGGGGAAGTAGAATTGGAATTGGAAGTTCTGGGGAGGCAGGGGAAGTGCAATTGGAATTTTTTTGTGTCCAGTTTTGGGGGAGGCAGGGGTTGGTGGAATCTTACGTTGGGGAACGAGTTGCGTTGGTGGACCAGGCCTCCCGTTGGGGCTATGAGTGAGTGGTGGAATATTGCATAGGGGGAACGGGTTACGTTGGGGGAACGGGTGAGTGGTGGAAATGGGTTGCGTTGGGGGAACGGTGAGTAGTGGATTATTGCGTTGGGGGAACGGGGCCCAACGGGTCCAACTTGGTCTAGTTTACTTTAAATGAGCGGAACCCCTCGTCTCAGACAGTATAGAGAATAATTTCAGACAAATGTTTTGAGCTTTGTTATACTGGTATTCCTCAAAGTAACTTCTGGCTGACCTGTTTATAAGTTCATGAAATATGTTTTTCCGTACAAAATAAATAATATGTTAGGTTAAATGTCAGGCTCAGACCTAGAGAAATCCTGCTGTTCATGTGAGGGGAAAGAAGCAATCCGTTGATTATGTCATGTACCTTCTATATCTCTCGTTTCCCTCTCCCCTGACCCTCAGTCTGAAGAAGGTCTTTGGCCCGAAACGTTGCCTATTTCCTTCGGTCCATAGATGCTGCTGCACCCGCTGAGTTTCTCCAGTGTTTTTGTGTACCTTCGATTTTCCAACATCTGCAGTTCCTTCTTAAACACTTAAACATCACCTATTCCTTTTCTCCAGAGATGGTGTCTGACCCGTTGAGTTACTTGAGCTTTTCGAGTCTTTCTTCGGTGTAAACCAGCACCTGCAGTTCCTTCCTGCACATTTTGTCTGCTCTACTGCAAAATCTCCTCAAGGTATGCCTACTTTGAAGAAGTTCTCCTCTCTCCGATGAGACTTCTGCAACACCCTCTCTCTCTGCACCCCCTCTGTACTCTGTACCTTCTATATCTCTCATCCCCTGACTCCCCTCTCATTCCCTCTCCCCTGACTCTCAGTCTGATGAAGGTCTCGACCCGAAACATCGCCTATTCCTTTTCTCCAGAGATGCTGCCTGATCCACTGAGTTACTCCAGCATCTTGTGTCTGTCTTTAGTTCATTATACAATATGCTTTACAACTGTCCTTCACAGATACATTTGTATATGTATACTTTGTAAAGAGGAGGTGCGTGTAAACCTACACCTATATTCCAATCCTATAGAAACATAGAAACATAGAAAATAGGTGCAGGAGTAGGCAATTCGGCCCTTCGAGCCTGCACCGTCATTTAATATGATCATGGCTGATCATCCAACTCAGCACTATGCACAATATTAATCATAGTTTGGTGTGCAGTAAGCTTACTTTGAATTAACTTTTTCCATCACATCTTTGTCTACATTTTAATTTAAAAAAAATACCATTACTATCTCTAAAGATATATTGCCCAGCTAAATCAACCACTTTCCCATTGTTGACATATGGAATTGTAAATCTTAATTCTTATAGCAACCATATTCATGGAATAGGCTCTTACTAAGTTATATTATTTAGGATTCACACATTGCATCAAGATTATTGATGATGCCTCACTTATTCAGGAGATACATGCATCATGCAGTGTGATTCAGAGCCAGTGTGACTAGCAGAGATTGCATTGAATGCCAACTTTAGAAATCTGTGGTCAGACGTGCTGAAGACAAGGCTTGCCCAATAGAAGGGTCTCGACCCAAAACATCATATATTCCCGTTCTTCAGAGATGCCACCCGAACCACTATTTTACTCCAGCCCTTTGCGTCCTTTTGTGTAAACTAGCATCTGCAGTTCCTTGTTTTTAAACCCTACATGTGCCAAATTAGTTGAGCTCAATGGAGTGGGATTTGGTTGACCTCATCCTGGATTGCAAATGCATGTTGCGATCTATTGATTACAGCTGAAGAGTCTACATGTGTGATCCCAATAATAAAGCCTCACAGATGATGCAGATAACTATCTAGATACAACAGCCACGTGATTACGAAACCCAAGTTCAGCAGACATACGGAATTGTTACCTAAGTGGAGTGAAAAGAAAAAGTGGGAACATTGTTTAGGACAAAGTTAAATATATAGTGTCATTGAGTCACAGAGCCATACAGTGTGGGAGCAAGCCCTTCGGCCCAACTTGCCCATGCTGACCAACATACCCCATCGATACTAGTCCCATCTGCCTGTGTTTTGCTCATATCCCTCTAAACCTAACCCATCCATTTACCTGGCCAAATATCTTTTAAACTTTGTGATAGCACCTTCCTCAACTACCTTTGTCAGCAGCTCGCCCCATATACCCAACACCCTTTGTGTAAAAATGTTGCTCCTCTGGTTCCTATTAAATCTTTCCCCCTTCACCTTAAACCTACGTCCTCTGGTTCTTGATGTAATTTACTTTTCTGGATATTTCACAATACTGTCTGCCTTTTAAAAAATATCCTTGCTATAATATTGTGAGTGTGAGCAAATATTTGAACAAAGTTGCCAGAGTGTTGCATTTTCTAATGGATATGTGTTTGGCTAAAGGAAGCTTTGTTCCTTAAACTGTCAGTGAAAGCCTCCCTTGCTCGGTAAAATCATTTTTGCTTTAACATTTCTAAATAATGAAATATATTCCAAAATGTTTTTTTAAAACTCTTTAATTAAGAATTCCCAAGTCTGTTTTTGTACAAAAGAAGTGAAATATCCCTTGAGTTTCATTCACATGTGCATTGTGTATTAGTTGTAAACCACCCCACTGCTGTTGTTTACAGTTTAGTTCTGTGTTTGGAAATTCAAACTGAATGGAAGGTACATAAATCTAAAATTTGGCTTCATTGCAAACTCTAAGAAGCATGACCCGCAAAAGGAAATAACCTCTTTCAAAGCAAGGGCATGGTGCCTTAAAATTGCATACAGACTAAAGACAGATTGTGTGCAGCACTTAACTCTTTTATTACATCCACTTTCAATTCACTTCAGTTAAAGTAGGAAATGTTACTCTTACCTTGAAAATTGCCATTCTCTAATGGCACTGACTGGTTTGTACTGTTTTCTTTTAAATCCATGGATATAACGATGGATATAACAGCCGTGGATATAACAGTAAACTGGAATACATAGCCAGAAGGGATGGGGAGAAGGTGCAAGAGTGGTCCTTGTATAAACAGGCCTTCAACCCAACTTGCCCACACGTGCACCATCTACATTAGTCCCACATGCCTGCATTTGGCCCATATCCCTCCAAACTGGCCCTATCTAAATGTTTCTTAAACATTACAATAGTCCCTGTCTCAACTACCTCCTCTGGCAGCTCGTTCCATACACCCACCATCCTTTGTGTGATAAAATCACCCCTCAGATTTGTGTCAAATCTTTCCCCCCCCTTCACCTAAAACCCGTGTCCTCGATTCCCCTACTCAGGGCAAGAAACTTTGTGCGTGTAACTGATCTACGTATAGATACATGATAAGGGAATAACATTTAGTGCAAGGTAAAGCCTGCAAAGTCTGGTCAAGGATAGTCCGAGGATCACCAATGAGGTACATAGTCGTTCAGCACTGCTCTCTGGTTGTGGTTGGATGATTCAGTTGCCTGATAACAGCTGGGAAGAAACTGCCCCTGAATCTGGGGGTGTGCATTTTCACACTTTTATACCTTTTGCCTGATGAGAGAGGGGAGAAGAGGGAGTGGCCAGGGTGCGACTCATCCTTGATTATGCTGCTGGCCTTGCGAGGCAGCATGAGGTATAAATGGAGTCAATAGAAGGGAGATAAACACAAAATGTTGGAGTAACTCAGTGGGACCAGCAGCATCTCTGGAGAGAAGGAATGGATGAGGTTTTGGGTCGAGACCCTTCTTTGAATAAAAGGGAGGTTGGTTTGTGATGGTCCGGGCTGCGTCCACAATTCGCTGCAATTTATTGTGTTTATGGCAATCTTAAAATACCCATTGTCACTTTTAGAATTATCAGAAAGCTTTCTGATAATTTGATAAATGACAGATGTCGTTTTGATTTTTGGCTGTCTTGGAGGATGAAAAAATCTGGAAAGGATAGGTAATTTATAACTTGGGCAACCAGCAAAGTTCAGATCCATTCAGCTGAATGACCCTGAGCATTGTTTTCATATTCATTTGTAGAGTTCAATTATTATAACAGTAATATTCCTTGGTGTGCCAAGCAATTAAGGATCAATTTTCAAGAAGTACATTGATTATTGATTAGCTTAATTTGATTTGACATTTCTTAATTTGAATTATCATCATTTTTTTCCCCATCATAATTTTGTTCATCATCTTGACATCTCTAGTCGTTATTCCCTATTCCCTTGCTGGAGGGGGGAAAGAATATTCTCCACAAAAATATAATGTAAAGATAATATTAGTCCAGTTTCATGAACAGCCAGCAGGATTTTCCCTCCAATGAGCTTTGTAACATCTCCACTGACTTAATTAACCTTCTTAGGGTCAGGTAGTTGATTTTGAATTACTGGACATTAAATTATGTTTTTTTCAACGCGGGGGAGCCAAGTGTTCAATTCTTGAGCTATTGGATTGTGTGTGGTTTCCGAACGGTAAATAACTTGTCATCTTTACTTGATTCAGGGGTCAGACTGTTTCTGTATTTCCTGTTTTTACAATAACATAGACTATTCTTTGTTAAACCACAGTGGTGCAGAGTGTTCCTGTACCAATGGGAAAGAGCATATGTCCAGAATTGACCTCACAGAAACTTCTCTTTTACAGCAGGTGAAAGTACAACGCAGAGGCTCGAGACTTCCGCAGAAAGGCACAGACTTGAAATCACAGACTGTCCAGGTCATTCTACATCTGCGCTACAAACCGCCAACGAGCCTGGGATGAAATTAGTACATCCTGATCCGGTGAAGAATGGGTAGCCTAATGGAATGTAGAGATACAGTATGAAGTCACCGGAATTGGATCGCTCCTGTATAGGAGCATGAGAGCAGTCTACCCCATGGTTATTCCCCCTGGGGCACGTTATACATGGGTTCCATTAGACTTCAGGGACTTTAAAGATGCAGTACAAAAACAAGCCCTTCGGCCAACTTCGGCTGACCTGCAATCACCCTGTGTTCTAGCACTATCCTACACACTAGGGACACCTTACAATTTATTTTCACCAAAACCAATTAACCTACAATTGTTGGGGATTTGGGGAAGTTGGGGAATGTTGGGGAATGTTGGCGATGTTGGGGAAGTCCAGGATAAGGGGTCACAGTTTAAGGATAAAGGAGAAATCCTTTAGGACCAAGATGAGAAAAACATTTTTCACACAGAGAGTGGTGAATCTGGGGAACTCTCTGCCACAGAAGGTAGTTGAGGCCAGTTCATTGGCTATATTTAAGAGGGAGTTAGATGTGGCCCTTGTGGCTAAAGGGATCAGGGGGTATGGAGAGAAGGCAGGTACAGGATACTGAGTTGGATGATCAGCCATGATCATATTGAATGGCGGTGCAGGCTCGAAGGGCCGAATGGCCTACTCCTGCACCTATTTTCTATGTTTCTATGTTTACAAACCTGTACATTTTTGGAGTGTGAGAGGAAACCGGAGCACCTGGGGAAAACCCACACAGTCACAGTGAGTACAGACAGAACCCTTAGTCAGGATCAAACCCGGGTATCTGGAGCTGTAAGTCAGCGACTATACCGCTGTGCCACTGTGCCGCCCACTCCAATTACAATCAATATGGAAACATGCGTGTATAATTTGAGTGTGAAATACTATTTTTCTTCATGTGTGGTTCACAATCTTTATTGACTCAAAGCTGTTCAGATTCTGACCGATTGCTGTACTACTGGACATATTAAGCCAGATTGTGCTGATTTGTATCTGTTGATTCTGCAGGGAAACCCTGACTTTGTCAGCATGGACGAGTTGGGCCAAGGAGCTGTTTACCCGACTGAGAGGAAGCAAGCTTCCACCATCCTGTCTGACAGTAAAACCTGGCATCGTGTGGAAACAGTCCACCATTGTGTGAGTACGAAGGTTCCTTTGACGTTAATGTTCTGACATGCATATTCATTTCAATCTGTCATCCACATCATCTCGGTTCAATCTTTTCACTGAACATAGATTGCTGAGGGAGGTATTAGCACTTCACACTACAATGGTCTTTCTATATCCTTTATCTTTCATTTATTTATTGTACATTTAGAAGAATATACATTGCGCAGGTCATTGTTTGGTTCAATCCGTATTAATGCCAGAGGCACCTTTGCATTCTTTAGACTTTAGATTTTAAAGATACAGTGTGGAAACAAGCCCATCGAGTCCTGATCCTCGATCCTGACCTTGGATGCTCTCTGTGTGGAGTTTGTCATAAGGTCAGAAGGAATAGGAGTAGAATTAGACCATTCGGCCCATCGTCTACTCCACCATCCAATCATGGCTGATCTATCTCTCCCTCCGAACCGTATTCTCCTGCCTTCTCCCCATAACCTCTGACACCTGTACTAATCACGAATCTCTCTATCTCTGCCTTAAAAATATCCATGGACTTGGCCTTCACAGCCTTCTGTGGCAAAGAATTCCACGATTCACCACCCTCTGACTAAAGAAATTTCTCCTCATTTCCTTCCTAAAAGAACGTTCTTTAATTCTGACATTTGCACATTCTCCCTGTGAACAAGTGGGTTTCTTCCAGGTGCTGTTTTTCTCCCACATCCCAAAGATGCGCACGTTTGTTTGTTAATTGCTCTCTGTAAAAATTCCCACTGGTGTGTAGAGAGTGGATACAAAAGTGGAATAACATAGAACTACCCTGAACAGCTGGTCAATGGTCAGTGAAGGCTTGATGGGCTGAAAGGCCAGCTTCCATGCTCTATCTTTAAATTAAACTGAGCTAAAAACTAAATTAAACAAGCATTTATAGTGCATCCCTGTTACTTTTTGATAAGGTGGAGGTGAGCAGGTGAACGCAGCACTAACAACAAACTCCCTGTGAGGGGCAAACAGGATTTGAATTAGGAAGTTGCATCCCAATTTCGACCGGCAAGTCTCCAAATGAGCATCGCATTCTGGGTGGCCTGACCCAGCACACTATCAACGTGCCAAATTCAGAAGTGCATTTAGGATGTTACTGTGACCAGAGGCTGTGGGTCATATTTCTTGAATTGTACAGTTACTCATAAAAAAACAATTGACATTCAGTTACAGGCTGCATATTAGCACAGTGCAATATTTTTTCCAATTTCTAGGCAGCAGCATTTTCATGATAGCAGCCAACTCTCATCTTAGTGTAGTTTAGTTTAACTTAGTTTAGTTTAGTGAAGTCTTGAGGGTTTATGGAGTCGAAATGTTTCACACAGTTTGTTTTTATAAATTACATTCATAGAACTGATTTTCTATTTGTGAATTTATGATGATTTTAAAAAATCTTCAGGAATTCATCTCCGTTTCTTTCACCATCTTTAAAGATGTGTGAGCAGAGATTCAGAACATCGAGTGTTGATGTTAAAAAACAAGGTCCGGTGTTCAACCTTCATTTTTCTTCATCACCACTGTACACACCAGCTCTGCACTGGTCTGGAGTACCGGCAATGGGCACATTTCTCTGTATATATCTGGATATATAGGCAATTTAAAACAAGCCCTCAACTACTGACAGCAAAGACTTGTGTTTGTTAGCTGTCTGGGAAAGGTTTACATGGTTACAGTGTATTGGCACTAACAGTTTGAATGGAGCTTAAAGTCAAGTAAGTTTTACCACTATCACTTTGAATAAATGGATTCAATCATTGTTCGTCTCCAGAAAGAGTGAGACTAATTCAAAACGCCAGAGACCCATGTTCCATCCTGATCTTGGGTGTTGCCTCTGTGGAGTTTGCAACTTCTCCCTGGAATTCCTCCAGGTACTCTGGTTTCCTCCCAAATCCTAAAGACATGTGGGTTTTGTTGATTAACTGGCCTCTGTAAATTGCCTCCTGTGTGTTGGGAGAAGATGTGAAAAGTGGAATAACAGAACTAGTGGGAACAGGTGATCGATGACTTGGTGGGCCAAAGTGCCTGTTTACATGTTGTGTCTTTTAATCACTTCATAATGCTTACAACCATTGAAAAAATGATTGCAGAAAACTCTTTGCACTTGTTTTGATGTGTGTGAGCACAGATTTAGATAATTAGCACTTCAGTGTAAAAACAAAGCATGCACATTTTCAAAAGTGAAAGGAGAACATGAAATTAATCCCGAAGAATGACACAAAATGCTGAAGTAACTCACTGGGTCAAGCAGCATCTTTGGAGAAAAGGAATATGTAACGTTTCGGGTCGAGTCCCTTCTTCAGACTGAGGGAGAGGGGAGAGCGAGACGAGATGTATGAGAAGATACAAAGAACAAATGAATGGAAGGTATGAAATGAACAAATCAAAGCTAGCAATGATGATCAGAAAAGATGGAGCCCACAATGGTCCATTGCTAATGTTTATGTTGCTTAACATTAAACTGTAAAAAAAAGACTGTTTTTTTGTGTCTATCTTTGGTGTAAACCAGCATCTACAGTTCCTTCCTGCACATTAAATTAATCTCACTGCCTGTGGAGGCAAAAAACGAATGAAACTATTTATTCTAGGTGATAGTTGAAGAAATTATTTGGTTCAAAATTTTCTTTAAAAAATCAGTCAATTTTTACATTTTAATTTTTTTAGTTTAGTGAAACAGCACGGAAACAGATCCTTCGGCCCACCGGGTCCGCGCCGACCAGCGATCCCTGCACATTAACGCTATCCTACATCCACCATTTTTACATTTACCAAGCTAATTAACCTACAAACCTGCACGTCTTTGGAGTGTGGGAGGAAACCGAAGAACTCAGAGAAAACCACGGGGAGAACGTACAAACTCCGTACAGACAGCACCCGTAGTCAGGATCGAACCCGGGTCTCTGGCACTGCATTTGCTGTCAGGCAGCAACTCTACCGTTGCGCCACCATCACCATTAAGCAACATATAAGTTAGCGATCTGAATTGTCCTGAACAAGATGATGATGATGATGTGTTCAAAAGGGAACTGCAGATGCTGGAATATCGAAGGTACACAAAACCCCGAGGGAGACCAAGCGTAGGTTGGGCGATCGTTTCGCCGAACACCTCCGCTCAGTCCGCAATAACCTACCTGAACTCCCGGTGGCTCAGCACTTCAACTCCCCCTCCCATTCCCAATCCGACCTCTCTGTCCTGGGTCTCCTCCATTGCCAGAGTGAGCAACAGCGGAAATTGGAGGAACAGCACCTCATATTTCGTCTGGGGACCTTGCGTCCGTATGGCATTAACATTGAATTCTCCCAATTTTGCTAGCCCTTGCTGTCTCCTCCCCTTCCTTAACCCTCTAGCTGTCTCCTCCCACCCTCCCATCCACCCGCCCTCGGGCTCCTCCTCCTCCTCCCCTTTTCCTTCTTTCTCCCCCCCCCACCCCCCATCAATCTGAAGAAGGGTTTCGGCCCGAAACGTCGCCTATTTCCTTCGCTCCATAGATGCTGCTGCACCCGCTGAGTTTCCCCAGCAATTTTGTCTACCTTCGATATTCCAACATCTGCAGTTCCATTTTGAACAAGATGATGATGATGATGCTTTATTGTCACATGTACCTATATACCTCGGCACATTGAAAACCTTTGTTTGTAAACACTCCAGTAAAATCATACTATAGATAAGCACAATCATAGATAAGTGCTAAAAAAGTGCAATACATGTAATGGAATAGTAGACGTTGACTTATTTGAGGTGTTTGTCCTCCTCAGTCAAGGGATTTTCCATTTATTGTGTTGGGACTCTGGAAACCTTTACGACTAACTAGTTTTTGAAAAATGCAGTGAGATGAGGGAGTACGTCAATAACTGGTGCCTCACCTGCAGAGTGACTTGTTACTTTGCTTGAATGTTCAGACCACACATGGAACGTGAAAAGTCCATCTCCCTAAAATTCTCAACTTTCAATCCAATTACCGCCGAAAATGCGACTGGAACTAGCTGTTGTCATAACACATAATCACAGTGCGCTTTAAGCTAACTTACTGTAACCACTTACAATACTCCACCCTTTTTCCTTCTGGTTACGATCCCACACTGAGTGTATACATGCCAAAGCATGTTTATAAACTGCACATTGCAATGCGCTGATACATACTTTCCTTTAAAAATAATATTCTGCATTATACACACTGCATGTAGTCTGTTAACAGAAACAAAATTTCAGCTTCTGTTCTTGTTAAGCCCATTTCCAGACCTCGTAAAGAATAATTGAAGACTTTCTTTCCACAGTCTTTATCCTCTTCATTTTCCCCATAGGTGCTTAGTACTGCTTTCCTGTTTGAAAGCCCAGCATTACTCCTTCAGCCCAGTCGCATAACAAGCATGCTTTTCATTGCACAAACCAGATGAAGTGTTATTTCTGTTCAGCTAGGTTTCACTAGTTATTAGTTTAACCATCATTGTGTTTAAAAAAAAAAGGGACTTGCTTGCATACATCAAAGTTACGACGTTACTTAAGCAAAAAAAAAAAGGTGCTGGAGGTACTCAGAGGGTCAGGCAGCATCATTCAGGGGTGGCACGGCAGTAGAGTTGTTGCCTTACGGCACCAGAGGCATGGGTTCGATCCTGACTACGGATGCTGTCTGTACGGAGTTTGTACATACTCCCCCTGACCTGCGTGGGTTTTCTCTGGGATCTCCGGTTTCCTCCCACACTCCAAAAACGTACAGGTTTGTAGGTTAACTGCCTTGGTATAATTGTAAATTGCCCCTAGTGTGTGTAGGATTGTGTTAGTGTGTGAGGATCGCTGGCGCTGTGAGGCAGCAACTCTACCGCTGCGCCACCGTGCTGTGCCTTTCTATTATTGGCCTTACAGCACCACATATCACTAACAGAGTTTGTGATGTGAAAACAACCTGTCAAATGCTCCTCATTTAGTGGGAATAAACGATGGCTTCAATCGAGCGCTTAGAGTAGAGCAATAGTGTAAATAGAATTGTTGTTTATTCATGTGGATATTGCCCATATATGGAGAGAGGTAATGATAGTATCGAGCTCCTTTATCTTCCTCCCTGCAGATAAATAGTCTCCGGACTACATGGGTTAAACAAGCTAAATTAGCCCACCGGGAAAAATTCTGAAGCAATACTTAGACACTTACTCATTACTCGTCAGATTAATCTCTCCAGAGACCACTCACCTTAAGATGACTTTCTTTTGTTGCTTTATCCATAATGTAAGATAACTATCCCTTTTGTGCTTCCCCACTCTATAAGTAAATGACCTCTGCACTACACAATTCAATTTCAGTGTGCGGATATAGAATGCTGGAAATATGCATGGTTAGAGAGTTAAAATTAGTTAACAGTGGGGAGAAAAACAAAAGTCAAGGGTATTTTTCACAATGGAAGTTAGTTAAAACGTGAAAATAATTAGTTTGTTCTCAGTGGATTATAATATTTGTCCTCCTGTCAACATACTGGCAATCACAGTAGTAGGATGTGATTATCTTAAATCTTCCATTTAACTGAAAGGATGTTTGATTGATTGCTCATTATTAGGATGAAGGATTCAATATTTTGGGAAATATTAATCAGTGTAGTGGTGGTGGTGGTGGGGGGGGGGGGGGTGGGGAGGGGGTGGGGTGGAAGCTGAGAAAAGAGGTGGGGGCGGGATCGCCTGGCAAGTGATAGGTGGATACAGGTGAGGGGTGGGGGGGAGAGGTGTGTCTAAATGATATCAAGGAGAACAGGTACAGAGCAAAGAAGAACAATGGGTTTGTTCTGGAGTGGAGATTGATTAGGTTGGGCTCAGGAAACACCCACAGAATTATGAGGAAAAGAAAGATTGTTGAGTTAAAAGTGTTTGAAAAATTGCCCCAAAGATCTATCAAATGGTTATAAAATAAAACAAGAGGAAGAAGAAGCGAAGGGATGTAAATCACAAAATCAAAACTGTTTATAACATTGAAAGAGATCATTCAGCCCATCGTCTGTGTACTAGCTCTTTGTCAGAGCATCTCAGTCAATCCCACACCCTCAGCCTCTCCCTACTGTCCTTTAAATTCTATTCTTTGAGATGGTTTTTCAACTCCCTATGAATGCTCTAATGCCCCCACCATCACTGCTGGCTGTGTATTTCAGATCCTAACCACATGGTGTACAAAGATTTTGGTTCATTTTCAGTTCTTTTGTTATTTTTGGGGTTTTTGCCAATTATGTTAATTCCGTGTCCACTGATTCTTGACCCCTCTGCAAATCCAGGGACATTTTCTATGCACCAACTCTGTTCTCTTTACGGTTTGAAGTGCTTCTACAAGATTGCTTCACAAACTTTTCTGTTCCAAGGAAAGCAATCGGGGCTATCCACGTAACTTGAGTCCCCCCTCAGTGGTGTTGTTTCAGTAATGCGAGGCACAACGCCAGAGTCTGAGGAGGAAAAGCAGTGTTCCAACGAGAAGAGATGTTGACTCTTGCAAGATCAAGGACAGGCTTAAGCACAAGAATAAGTTTTGTATTTGAGGAATGAAGTACCCAGAGCAAACGGTCAGAATGTGTGAAGCAGTTAGAAGTGAAGGATACACTGTAGGATGGAGAACAATTAACATTATCAATGGATAAAATATTAATTTTGAAGTTATTCCTGGTCAAACATTTCACTGAAATATTGTCCCATCGGTTTCAACCTCAGTAAGCACTTGACTTGGTGATGGTGCTGAGTTTAAGATGCAGATCAAGTTTTAAGTTTTGGGGTGGCACAGTGGTAGAGTTGTGCCTTACTGCGGCAGAGACCCGGGTTCGATCTTTACTACGAGTGCTGTCTGTACGGAGTTTTACGTTCTCCCTGTGACCGCGTGAGTTTTCTCCGGGTGTTCCGCTTTCACGCCGCGTTCCAAAGACGTACAGGCTTGTCGGTCAATTGGCTTCGGTAAGTTGTAAAATTGTCCCTACTGTGTGCCGGCTTGTGTACGGGGTGCTTGCTGGTCAGCCGGGACTTGGTGGGCCGAAGGGCCTGTATCCAAGCTATATCTCTAAGGTCTAAAGTCTAAAATCATTTTCATATGTAATTGAATGGCATGTCTTCAGTTTTGCTGTAGAATATTGAGTGGATGTTCTGATTCACCCAGAGCTAAGTTAAACAAGCAGTCGTACATTGATCCCCATGGAGTTTACAGTGAAGATGTGGATAACATCTTTGAGCTGAAACTTTTAGGGTTATATCCCACCAGCTTCATTCATTTTCGTAACTTTTCTCTGGGAAAAGGTTACGCCACATTCTTCCAAAGCACATGTTAAGCGATTACAATCCCACTAGATGTGGTTGACTCTCAAAGAACAGCAAGTTTTGGATTAAATATGTGGCTCAGGCAGCATCTCTGGAGGACATGGATAGGCGACAATTTGGGTTGGAACCTTCCTTCAGTTTGATGAAGGTCCTGTCCCATTGAGTTAATCCAGAACTTTGTGTTCTACGCAAGATCCCAGGATCTGGAGTTCCTTATCTTTTTCTCTCTTGACTTAATTAATCTCTGTTTTGGCCTTGCATGCATGAGGTTTATAAAGGTCATGAGATATATCACAGATTTATTAAATACAAATAGAATATGGTGAATTCTCCACAGGTTGCCCAGTGATATTAGGGAGAAACAGAAAATACGAGTTTAATAAAAAGCCAGGGAAGAGTTTATGTTTACGAAATATAAAAGATATTTAAAATAGGAAAGGAAAGAACAACATAGAAGACTTATGCTATGCTGGAAGGAGGAAGAAATTAAATGACACAAGGAGATGTTAATGAAACACAGAAATGAATAAATAGTGAGTCTACAGGAGGTGTAAATGGAACAGAAAACTCTTTGCCAGAAATTGTTCAATTCATTGTTAGGTCATAGCCCTAAATACTAACATGTCCAATTGAAAGATGAGAGGCTGTTTGTCAAGTTTAGCTTGACCTTTGTAGATCTATGCCACTGCACAGGGTCAGTGACAAAAAAGTCCCACGATTAAAGTGATAGGTCTCCTCCATGAAGACTCAAGAGATGACAGATCCTGGAATCATTAGTTTGGTTTCGTTTAGCGATGCAGCGCGAAAACAGGCCCTTTGGCCCGCCGAGTCCGCACCGACCAGCGATCCCCGCACATTAACACTATCCTACACACAATCGGGACAATTTACATTTATACCAAACCAATTTACCTACAAATCAGTACGTCTTTTGAGTGTAGGAAGAAACTGAAGATCTCAGAGAAAGCCCACGCAGGTCACGGGGAGAATATACATACTCCGTACAGACAGCACCCATAGTCAGGATCGAAAATGGGTCCATGGCGCTGTAAGGCAGCAACTCTACCACTGCGCCACCGTGCCGCTATAAAAATCTGTAGCACAAAACTAATTGTTGGAGGAACTCAGTGGAGGGGGCAGTATCTGGGAAGTTAAAGGATGGTTGATGTTTTGGCTTCTAACCCAACATCAGGCCAACTCCTCAACCATCCTTGACATCCTTGACCTTCCAGATTTGATCTTATAAAGTCATGAGGGTGATTGCACAGCCTTTTACCCAGAGTAAGAGAATCAAGAACCAGAGGAGTCTGAAGGGCAACTTTTTTAACTCAGAGATTGGCAGATATATGGAATGAGCTGCCAGAGGAGGTAGTTGAGGCAGGTACAATAACAACACTAAATAGACACTTGAACGGGTACATGGATTGGAATGGTTTAGAGGGATATGGACCAAATGCAGGCAAATGGGACTAGCTTAGATAGGTATCTAGGTCGGTATGGATGAGTAGGCCTGTGGCAGTGCTGTATACTATGGCAGAGTATGTGTGGGGCTGTATGACCCCCTAAATAATGTGTTTCTATGCTCTCATATTTTCCACAAGAACCATACCTTGTACAATATTTGGTTGTAATTGCGGGCATTTGGTTTCCAAGAAATGGAAATGATAAAAATATTTGCTTAAAGTTCATTCAATTAACAGAAACAATGATTTATTAGATATCCACATTCACATGCAGGACTTCAAGATAACAAATCCATCACCTTTACAAGAACTGGGTGAGAATCCTGTTCCTTAAGATGTATAAAATTTCACACCAAACGTGTCATACACATGCAGATATAAATACTGGCCTTAAGCAGAGTTGCTATTCAGGGAAGAAAGAGTTTTATGTTTCATTATACTTCTTTTTTTTTTAATAGTTTTGAAAGATAAGCAAGATTGATTGGTGCAAGTGTGCATTTTGCTACAAGTGAAAGGAGGTTTCCATTTTGTGTGTAAAAAAACATGATTAGTTGATGGGGAAAAGGCACCCATTTTGTGACCACCTTGCGGGAACATCTGTAAAAGATTAGATTGTCACTGCTAATAAAAGAAAGAATTCAATCAACTTAGCTTTCTTAACTCCCAAAAGAGGGCTTGAACAGAAGAAGTGTTTAACTGCAAAAGACCATGACCTTAGGTGAGTCTTTAACCATATTCTGCTGTCTTTGATTTAGGTCCCAGTATCCTTTTCCAGAAACCGACATTCTTGTCAATTTCACCAATACGGACGTCGTCAACTTGAGATCAGTATGTCTCTGGGCTGTTTTTTTTTAACATATATGAGGAATATCAGAAAACCTTCAAAGAGAAAGCAGTAGTGACCCAAATGTCACTTCAGAAAATGGATATTGTCTACTAAGACAGTCCTCAAAAAATATAAGCGGACAGAGGTCACTTCAGAAGCCATAAGTGGTTAAAGCTGTGGTATCCCATTTCTATAGCCCATTTGTTAATTTGATATATATATATATATATATATAGAAAACAGAGCAACCAACGATCGCTAAGGAGGTCGCTGATAAAGAAACACAGTGATCAGTAGATTGGATTACAAAAGTGAAATGTATTCCACCGAGATTGGAAATATTGTCAGAGACTTTGGTTACAATTTGTAGCCATTCTTGGGCTGGTTGTCGCTGGCAAAACCTACATTTATTGCATTCTGAAGAAGGGTTTCGGCCCGAAACGTCGCCTATTTCCTTCGCTCCATAGATGCTGCTGCACCCGCTGAGTTTCTCCAGCAATTTTATGTACTACATTTATTGCACGTCTCTTGTTGTCCAGATCTGATATGATTTAACTCCTTGGCAGGCTACATCAGAAGGAGTAAAAAACGTTGCTGTGGGACATATTCACACATAGGCCACACAGTGTTTTGGTCCCAATTTCCTTCGCTAGTTGGCGATCAGTGACAAACAGATTTGTGGTCACTTTACTGTTGCCAGCATTTCAGTTCCCAGACTTTTTTTGCAAACACGAGCTTAAATTGTTCCGTGTAGTCTTTGAAACACCTAGATTTAGCAAAAATAAATTGCGTCTTACAAAGAGGTTTTAAATAAGTTGAAGATGGACATATAAAGCTGGAGTAACTCAGCGGGACAGGCAGCATCTTTGGAGAGAAGGAGTGGGTAACGCTTCGGAGTCGAGAGTAGATTTTGGTCAGGAGTGGTGAGATCTGATTTATACAAAGTGCCAGCTTTTTTTCTTGCAGTATTATGTGTATAATTTGACAAGAGCCTGCGACTGAATTTGAAAAGAATGAATGGCACTGATATCAGGAGAGGGATGACGCCTGAATTTTTGAAAATGCAGGCAGCTCTGCAAAGTGAGAATTGTTACATTGCACTTAGGGTGTATTAACACAGGAAGCAGATCCAGTTCCTTAGAATGGCCTCAGGGTACTTGTGATATACCGAGCTGCCCATTATTCAATAAGCATGTTGGAACTCACAAAGTATCATTTCAATTAATTTAAATACTTTTTTTTAGATTAAATATAAGATGCATGTGCTTTGTAATAGTATCTTACAGTACTGGGGGGGGGAGGGGGGGGGGAGGGGGGGGGGGGAGGGGGGGGGGAGGGGGGGGGGGGAAGAAACTCAAATGAAATTACATTTTTAACTCCAGAAATTCCTTCACCTTATCAATGCTTTGTGTTCCCTGCATATGCCCATTTCTTGCTCCAGGGCCATTTTTGATACTAAATTATACCTAAATAGAAATACCTTCAGCTGGGGAAGGGCACAAAGTGCTGCAGTAACTCAGCGGGCTAGGCAGCATCTTTGGAGAACATGGATTGGTGACGTTTCAGGTCTGGACCCTTCGCCAGACTGAGCAGTGAAACCAGCATCTGCAGTTCCTTTTTTCTACATTTTCAGTATCTTCAGCTGTTCAAGTAATCAGCTGAAGAATTGCCTCTCTAAACCTCATTATCTTGCAATTCTGAATCAGTGGGATCAGTCGGAAGAAGGGTCCCAGCCTGAAAGGTCACCTAACTATGTCCTCCTCTGATGCTACCTCATCCGCTGAGTTCCTCCAGCACTTGGTGTTTTGCTTAAGATTCCAGCATCAGCAGTTCCTTCTTTCTCCATCTTACAATTCTACCTGGCTCAGTTATTAGTTTTCTTGTCAAATGAAGACATTGAATAAAAACAGATTTGAGCAATGTTGATTTTTTTGTATTTTGATTAGTGATGGCATAAAGGTTTTGATGGTTTACTGTAAATGATAACTTGTCTGCCCCACGTAACTAAGCATTCAATTGAAACCAATACTTCATGATAAATATTTATTCTGCCTGATAAAATAACAACGAAAAAACAAATGTTGTCCTGTCTATGTACACCGTTGCCAATATACACCAACTAACTAAAATAGTTTAGTATATGTTATAATGTGGGATAAAGGAGGGAATTTATGCTTGGAGACAGACGATGTAGGTGAGGCATCAAAAGAGTATTTTGCCTCGGTATTCACCAAGGAGAAAGATATGGAGGATTGTGAGGGATAAGCAGTGTGGGATAAACATTCACTGGGGCAGAAGCAGGTGATGTTTCGTCTCATGAAAGGCATTAGGGTAACTAAATCCCAGGCACTGATCGATTAAATGGAATGAAATTGAATGGAATACTTTATTGTCACAGGTGACAAGGCACAGTGAAATTCATTGCTTGCAAGGTATGCAAATAGTCACTACATATGGTGTTGACAAAGTCAAGAGTCAAGTGTGTTGTATTGTCATATGTCCCGGACTGGACAATGCAATTCTTACTTACTGCAGCACAACACAATATGTGAATATGCAAAACATTGTATATAATGGGGAAAAAAAGAAAAAGTTCAATAAATAAAAAATACAGTGCAAATAACAAATAATAATATAGTCTTTTGCAGTTCAGAGCTCATAGCTTATTCATTGTGTTTAATAGCCTGAAGGCTGTGGGGAAGGAGCTGTTCCTGAACCTGGACGTTACAAAGTTACAAAGTTCCCCCCCCCTCCCCCATCCTGGTGGTCCCTCCACGCCAGATCCTCCATTGTTCATTGTTCTTCCCCCTCCCTCACGGCAGTCCCTCCCACGCCCAGTCCTCCATTGTTATTCCCACTCATGGTGGATCCCCCGCGCCCTCATCGACCCACGAGGCCCCACCGCTAGCGCCGAGGCTCCATTGGCCCAGCCAGACTTCGCCACACGGCTTCTCCACGGCCTCCCGGATTGAACGGTTGATACTTTATTGTCACGTGTACTTGGTACAGTGAGATTCTTCGTTTGCATACAGTACAAATATGCACGAGTAAAGGGCAGCGACAAAGTTATAAAAGTATTCAATATAGTCCTTCTTCTTTCTCTCCTACTTGCCTAATCACCCAACCTGTCCAAGTCACCCTGCATCCTCATAGCATCCTCCTCACAGTTCACACTGCCATCCAGCTTTGTGTCATCTGCAAATTTACTAATATTACTTTGAATCCCTTCATCAAAATCATTAATATATATTGTAAATAGCTGCGTCCCAGCACAGAGCCTTGCGGTATTCCACGAGTCACTGCCTGCCATTCTGAAAGTGACCTGTTAATTCCTACCCTTTGTTTCCTGTCTGCCAACCAATTTTCTATCCATGTCAGCACCCTAACCCCAATACCATGTGCTCTAATTTTGCCCACCAATCTCCTATGTGGGACCTTATCAAATGCTTTCTGAAAGTCCAGGTTCTACATCCACTGGCCCTCCCTAGTCCATTATCCTGGTTACATCATCAAAAAATTCCAGAAGAATAGTCAAGCATGATTTCCCCTATGTAAATCCATGCTGACTCAGACTGATCCTGCTGCTGCTATCCAAATGTGCCGCTATTTCACCTTTTATTATTGACTCCAGCATCTTCAAAATCTAAAAAATGTAGAATTTTTTTACAGAAGCCAACTAACCTACAAACCTGTACATCTTTGGAATGTGGGAGGAAACCGGAGCACCCAGAGAAAATGCACGCAGTCACAGGGAGACCGTACAAACTGTGTACAGGCAGCACCCATTGTCAGGATTGAACCCGGGTCTCTAGCATTATAAGGAAGCATCTCTACTGCTGTGCCACTGTATTACCCTAACTTAATTCATACATTCATAGGTTTTTTCTATACAACCAGATCTAACATAGCAGGCTATGTAATGTCCACCCTTGCAGTGTTGAGTTTGTGTGCCTGCCTCAACTTGTTCCACCTCGTTTGGTGCTGCAGCAATGGTCTTGCTGTGGAATGGCTAGAATTTCTCTCAGAACAGTGGTAACAGGCTTCTGCTTGCTGGTGACTCCAGTAGGAGCCTGTCCCACATAATTAATGATCCAAGGCACTGGTAACGTGGCCAGCCAAGGTCATGATGAGGTCAGGGCTTTGGGCAGAAGTCAAGTCTTGACATTCCTTTATCGTAACCAGTAATAGATCCCGTAATACAACCAGATAGTCAATTATGAAGCTCATAGATTTGATACATAGTTTGGTGCCAAGACCTCACTTAATGTTGCGAAATGTTTCCATCCGAAATGTCACTTATTCCTTTCCTTCAGAGATGCTGCCTGACCCGCTAAAAGCCCTGACCCACTGTACGAGTTCATTCAAGATTTCTCCCGAGTTTGCCCTGATTTGAACTCGGAGATTTACGGTAATGGCCGCTCGTAGGTACTCGGGGCTCTCGTGGACATTTTTCAACATGTTGAAAATCTTCACGAGTCTTCCCGAGCTTACGGCGTTTCCCGAGTACCTGCCGTTAACGTTACGAGCTGCTAAGAGACGTCCCCGAGCTACGAGGGACCCGCTGCATAAATTCTATGTGCTTCCACGAGTTTGATTTTTTTTAAACTCGGGAGAGCTCTTGAATGAATTTGTACAGTGGGACAGGGCTTTAACTTACTTCAGCTTTTTGTGTCTGTCTTCACTTAACGTTGCATGGGATCCAGGGAGATATTGGCGACTGGATAGAGAATTGACTTCATGGAAGGAAGTTAAATGCTACGGCAGCGAAATCAAACAAAATTTCAATATGAGGCCACAAAGGAGATATTCAAGTAGTTGAGCAAATACCAGCTTAAAGTTATCGGTTCTAAGGTCTTCTAAAGCAGAAAGGCAAGTGTGAGATGCAAAGTGTTTTGAGGTAGGAATTCAGAAAGTGGAGTTTCACTTGTGTAAGCAATCAAATCTTCAAGAAGCCAGAATGAATGGAAAATGGATATCTTGGAGGATTGCAAAGCTGAAGTGGATAAGCTGAAAATAAGGATAAGTATTTGAAATTTAAAATCGCCTCTTAAATGGTAATTTGAGTATCAATTTACACCCTGGTCAAATTCAGTACCACTGAGAAAGATAATGGTACATTGAGTTTATTATTTTTGGATATCTGAGGATATGTAAGCTCAGCATTGTGTACTTGCTACATTTGCTGATTTACCGCCACTGCCGACACAGCATCATATGTGGTTCAATGTGGAATGAAAAAATATCCATTTGATACTTTTTGGAAATCAATTGCTGAAAATTATTGTATGGCAACCAAGGTTTATATTTGACCCTCAGCAAAAGCCTCGACCCGAATCGTCACCCATTTCTTCTCTCCAGAGACGCTGCCTGTCCAGCTGAGCTACTCCAGCTTTTTGTGTCTATCTAGGGGAAAGGTAGTGCTGACTTTCCATCATTTTGGGCTGTACAGTGGGTAGTGCTGATTCCCCAACAGCATCAGAGAGGTTCAATCCTGACCTCGATTGCTGCCTGTGCGGAGTTTGCACCTTCTCCACATGACTACGTGGGTTTCCTTCGGGTTTTCCGGTTTCTTCCCAGATCCCAAAGATTTGCAGGTTTGCAGGTTTGCAGGTCTCTGTATTGTACACTGACAATGACAATTAAAGTTGAATCTGAATCTAATTGACCTCTGTAAATTGCCCCTAGTCTGTAAGGAGTGAGTGAGAAAGGTGAGACCATGCAATCAATGGTCAGCGTGGACTCAGTGGGCTAAAGGACCTGCTGTATCTCCAGACTAAATCTCTCCATAAATAGAGACCATCCCAAACAGAAGCCGAAGATCTCTAACCACAATCATGCACCATTACACTTGTATTTGTATTTTCTTGTTGTATTTGTCATGGCTGTATATATACTGTTTAATCTGTAAGCTTCGTGTACACAAGGATTTTCATTGTATATGACTAGAGACTAATTCTAACCACAAATCAAGGTAAATGTTCCAAATTTTTTAATCACGATGACACACTCTTAAAGCAGAACTTCAGGACTTGAACTCTGTTTAACATTACATGAAACTTGCTCATCTTTGTTGGTTTTAGCAGGTTGTGTGAGCTGTACTAGGAAATCCTTACAGGGTCGTCCAATTTGTTACTTTTGGTAAAGTGTATCATTGACAAGGGAGAGTAGAAGGTACTAGCAAAGGGTCTTCTAGACATTATTTGCGACAGGATAAACGACAGTACACAGTTAATAAATATTTAACAGGTGAAAGTACTTCGCTGGGGCAGCTTACATCCCAGTGGTATGATCATTGATTTCTCTCACTTCAGGTAGCCCCGGCATTCCCTCTCTCTCTATCGAGGGCCTCCCCCACCCAAGTCGCACTTGCTTCTTATTTTTACTCTTCAAACAGCTAACAATGACCTGTTTCCTTTATCACCATTGCTTTTTTGCATATGTTTCATTCAATGTTCTTTATCTCTCCACATCACCCTATATATCTCTCATTTCCCTTATCCCTAACCAGTCTGAAGAAGGGTCTCGACCCGAAACGTCACCCTGGAACGTTTTATCCCGAACAGCTCCGTCACACAGGACTCTGTGATTTACGGATTGTTCCCAGGGACACATTCAGAGGCTGACATCGAGTGCTGCTGGAGGGTCATCAACTCGGCTCGGTGGGGGAGGGCCACAGTCTAGGGTCCTTCCGCTGCTGGACATGGGGGGCACGGTGTGGTGGAGACGCCCCTCAAAATAAGGGAAGGTATCCCATGCCAGGGGTCCACATGAGTGGCACAGGTGGGGGACAGTTTTGTGGAATTTAAAAGATGTATAAACTGTATTGAACAATTTGTATAGCCTCCGAAAATGTCGGATGAATTTTTCACACGGTTCATGTATTGTATATATTTATTACTTGAATAAAGTCTATTTTGAAATTAAAAAAAAAAAAAACATTCCTTCTCTCAAGTGATGTGCCCTGTCTACCCTGGGAACACTAGAATTCTTCTCTCCTAGATGTGTTTAATTTCGTTTAGATATACAGCATGACAGCAGACCCATCCATGCTCTCCAGGAATGCTGCCTGACCCGCTGAGTTACTCCAGCACTTTGAGTCTTTTTTTGTAAACCAGCATCTGCAGTTCCTTGTCTCACTGTTAGGTATGTGGCTTTGTTCGTACAACAAATGTGATTTGCAGTTCCCAGGTGCAGATACGTGGTTGTGGAATTGGGAGAGGAGGGGGGGTTGTTGTAGTAAGTGGCGAATGTTGGGTGGAAGAGGAGGACAAGGCAGGGTGATACATGGTTAGAGCACCTCCAGTTTTGATGGGGAAGGTCGAGGGCCATTTCTGCTCTTCCTGGCTCCACTTTAAGATAAGGAAAACAATTATTTATATTCACAGTTGGGGTGGGGGAGGGGGAGGCGCAGAGAATGAAGAGGGACTCGGTTGGGGGCGGGGGTCCACCAAGAACAAGGAGGGCCCTAGCAGGTAAGGGTGGGCACCATGAACAAAAGAGGGTCCATCGGGACTCTACTGAGTACTTCGTAACATTGTCGGCGTCAGATACGATACGTGGCGACTCTTTGCATACATTGTGCACTGTATACAAAATCAAAGAATGTCACTACACATAGGTACATCTGAGGATCTCGACCCAAAACGTTGCCTATTTCCTTCGCTCCATAGATGCTGCCTCAAACGCTGAGTTTCTCCAGCATTTTTGTCTACCTCTGACACTAAAGTATCATTGAACATTGAACATTGATCAGTGAACATTGAAACCAGGCAGAATAGACTGATGATGATATGGCTTCAATGTGTAAAGCTGATTTGACAGTGGGTTACCTGTTAGTAATTCCACGCTCCAGGTAATGCCCTCGATTAAATATACACAGCCAAACACGTAGTCAGTGCCAATTCTCTTTGAAGAGGTCATCCAAGAATTAAAGTCAATGACTGGATATTTTATGACTGCTGTTGTGATAACACATATCTATTGAGGGTGTATTTAGTCTACAGGGAGTGGTGTGGTAACCACTGACGTACATTTTGCTGACTCTGCGTATTACAAAAGCATCAATTCCAGACATGGGAGGACAGGAAGCTTGGAAGAATAAGAAGGGAGTACATTAAGCAGGCTAAGCTGCCGGAGTCAGGAGATGGAGGAGGAGGAGGAGAACTTATCAATGGACCGCATCCAACCAGGGTTTTCATGGTGCAATCGCCCAACCTAATACGGAGAAGAGGTTTGCAAATGTGCATCTTCATAGGTCAACCTCCCAGACACCATTGACTGATTTATTGAACCATATGAAATAATTAGACTGATACCTAAGACCATAATGCTATAAGACGTGGGAGTAGCGTTAGTTAGGCCCATCAAATTTGCTCTGCCATTCAATCATGGCCGATCTATTTTTCCCTCTCAAACCCCATTCTCCTGCCTTTCCCCCCTTGATGACCTTACTAATTAAGAACCTATCAATCTCTGCTTTAAAAACACCCAATGACTTGGCCTTCACCGCGCCTGTGACAATGAATTTTACAGATTCACCACCCGCTGGCTAAAGAAATCTCTCCTCCATTCTAAAATACACAAAAAAGAGGTATTTTTCCATCCTGTTGTATTGTATTGTATTGTATTGTATTCAAATTTATTGTCATTGTCTCAGTTAGAGACAACGAAATGAATTTCCCTTACAGGCAGTATCATAAAAATAAAAATAAATAAATAATAATAAATAATAAAACATATTAAAAATAAAATAGAATTAAAAAAAAAAAAAAAAGCACAAACAGTGAAAGTCCACGACACAACATAAAGACACAAAAAAAACACAAAAACACACACTTTTACATAACTAAATAAACAAAAAAACAAAAAGATACCGGGCTGTAGGTGGAGGCTGCTGGCACCAGCGCCACCGGAAGTACAATCCCCTCTATACCAGATCATCATCTTATAATAAAGGTCTATAAAAAACTGAGGGTGGCACAGTGGCGTGGCAGTAGTGTTGCTGCCTTACAGCACCAGAGACCCGGGTTCGATCCTGACTACGGGTGCTGTCTGTATGGAGTTTGTGTGTTCCCCCCATGATCGCGTGGGTTTTCTTCTGTCCTCCGGTTTCCTCCCACACTCCAAAGACATGCAGGTTTGTAGGTTAATTTGGCTTCGGTAAAAATTATAAATTGTCCCTAGTGTTTGTAGGATAGTGCTAGTGTACGGAGAAAGCTGGTCATCACAGACTCGATGAGCTGAAGGGCCTGTTTCCATGTTGTATCTCTAAACTCTAATGAATTTCACAGATTCACCACCATCTGGCTAAATAAATTCCTCCTCATCTCCTTGCTAAAACACACAAAAAAGTGGGCCTTTCCCATCCTGTTCCCTCTGTACAATATCACCATCTTATAATAAAGGTACATCAAAGGACACAGGAATGACTTAACCTTATGACTTAAGGTTACTCTGACAGCAGCTTCCAGGCCAGCAATCAATTTAGATCCATTCCCAACAGCTTTGCATGATGTCAATCAAAGCACTGGGGGAAATTATCCTTTACATGAGGAGACTGAATGGAAAATCATAGCCTGATTGCCATTATTTTCCTCAAAAATATTCACTGAACAACTGTTTTAATGTATGTATGGAACCAAATCTCACTTTCACTTTCATTTAGCATTTGGTATACAGATCTTTCACCATCACCATCCTGTCACTTGGAACTATGAGATCTTGAGCTTGATGTGAGAAGAATGTGATGGACGGCAAGGTGGCGCAGCGGCAGAGTTGCTGCCCTACACGCCAGAGACCCGGGTTCGATCCTGACTGCGGGTGCTGTCTATACGGAGTTTGCACGTTCTCCCCATGACCCGTGTGGGTTTTCTCCGGGAGCTCCAGTTTCCTCGCACACTCCAAAGACGTACAGGTTTGCAGGTTAATTAGCTTTGGTAAAATTGTAAATTATCTCTAGTGTTTAGGATAGTGTTAGTGTAAGGGGATCATTGGTGTGCGCAGACTCAGTGGACCAAAGAGCATGTTTCCGCGCTGTATGTATAAACTAAAAAAAAGGAACAAAAGAAGTATTTGATACCACCAAAATATTGAAGTTAATGTCATGCTAAGGTGTGTTATTAGTTGATCTTTCGTTGTCTCTGATTGTATTTGTAGAATTGTGACAGAAGACAAATATTAATCATATTGTGTATCTATCATTATGAGGAGTATATTGTACTCAAAACGATGTGGCATCTACCAGCTGTATGTATTTCATTTGTAATGAATATCACATCAATTTTCACTTTTATATCAAGAGTTGTAAACAATGCTCAGAGATGTACAGTCTTATCGTTCTTAATAATTCTGTGTGTTATCAAGATGATGATAGTGATGAGGAGAGGTTTATTTATCAATGTACATGTTTGTTGACCAGCCTGTCCACGTTGTGTATGGTCCATTTATAACACCAAGCATCTCTTTGAGTTGAAGATAGACACAAAATGCTGGAATAACTCAGCGGGACAGGCAGCATCATTGGAGAGAAGGAATGGGTGGCATCACTCATTCCGTTTCTCCAGAGATGCTGCCTGTCCCGCTGAATTACTCCAGCATTTTGTGTCTATCTTCGGTTTAAACCAGCATCTGCAGTTCCTTCCTACACATTAATCTAGCAGCCTACTGTCTTTGGAAAGGAAACCAGAGTACACACACGGTTACAGGGAGAACATGAAAACACTGCATGGACAGTACCCTGGGTCAGGATCGTGGGGATGTGGGGTCACAACTCTGCCAGCTGCGCCATTCTGCCACTTACTTGTGGTTTTTGAAGATCTTGGAGAAACCTATGCAGGTCACGGGGAGAACATACAAACTCTGTACAGACAAGCACCCATAGCCAGGATCGAACCCGGGTCTCTGGCGCTGTAGGGCAGCGGCTCTACCGCTGTGCCACCGTGCCACCCCTATTCTACACCATTGGTCATTCCAGTTGGATGTATAGGTCCCAGGCACTCCCTAACATGACTTGTTATCTCTCCGGAGATGTGAGAATTTCTCACTGAATCCATTCTATCCTAATTTTGTTCCTTCCCAGGTCGACAATCGAGATGCTGCAAATGTGTAACAATCAACATCCTGCAGCTCTAACGTAGTAATAAGTTCCAGGATTGGTTTTCAAATAATGTTTGACACCAAGCCTGGAGTGAAGGGAAAAAGGACGATGATAAGAAATTCAGAAGAGAGGTAAATAAATGAAGGAAGGAAGGCAAAGAGAGAGCATGAGGGAAAACTGGTAACAAATGGGAAAGGGAATCTAAAAATACTCATCATAAGCATTGAAGAGCAGGGACTAAACAATGCTCTAGCTCCATGGGTTTAACAGGAAGCAGAGATGAGAGTTGGGCGATCGTTTCGCCGAACATCTCCGCTTGGTCTGCAATAACCAAGCTGACCTCCCGGTGGCTCAGCACTTCAACTCCCCCTCCCACTCCATCTCCAACCTCTCTGTCCTGGGTCTCCTCCATGGCCACAGCGAGCAACACCGGAAATTGGAGGAACAGCACCTCATATTCCGCTTGGGGAGTCTGCATCCTGGGGGCATGAACATCGAATTCTCCCAATTTTGTTAGTCCTTGCTATCTCCTCCCCTTCCTCAGTCCCCCTGCTGTCTCCTCCCATCCCCCAGCCTTCGGGCTCCTCCTCCTTTTTCCTTTCTTGTCCCCACCCCCCCCCCCCACCCCCGATCAGTCTGAAGAAGGGTTCCGGCCCGAAACGTTGCCTATTTCCTTCGCTCCATAGATGTTGCTGCACCCGCTGAGTTTCTCCAGCTTTTTTGTGTACCATGAGTAGTGACTTGCCGTTTTTTGGATTTGAGCAAAGTGTAAATTGGACTTACCCAGTAATCAATACTTGCGTGTGGAGATAGGTGGCATATTGCATAGTTTATTGAAAGTATCAGAGGAAGTCGAGAAATTAGTTAAATAAGTATACAGAATCCGGTGCGAAGAAGGGTTCTGACCCAAAGCATAATTCGCCCATTTCCTCCACAGATGCAGCCTGACCCGCTGAGTTTCTCCAGCACTTTGTGTTTTGCTCAAGGTTCCACCATCTTCAGTTTCTTGCGTCTGGGTCTTCACAAATGGAAGCAGAGGGCAGGGAGGGCACAACAAACCTGGACAGAACCTTTTAAGAAAATTAGGAAAGTTTTGAAGAGGATGCAAAAGACAATAGACAATGGACCAGCACCGCCATTCAATGTGATCATCCCCATCCGTACCCCGTTCCTGCCTTCTCACCATATCTCCTCACTCCACTATCTTTAAGAGGCCTCTCTAGCTCTCTATTGAAAGTATCCAGAGGAGGCAGAGAATTCCACAGACTCATAACTCTCTGTGAGAAAAAGTATTTCCTCGTCTCCGTTCTAAACGGCTTACCCATTATTCTTAACACTGGGGCCCCTGGTTCTGGACTCCACCAACATCGGGAACATGTTTCCTGCCTCTAGCGTGTCCAAACCCTTAATAATCTTATACAGTATGTTTCAATAAGATCCCCTCTCGTCCTTCTAAACCCCAGAGTATAAATTTCCAAAAGAAATTTACCAAAATAATTTCAGAAATGAAGGGCTTTTGGTATGTGAATTGAATTGAAAGGTTTGTTGGCCCTCAAGAGTCAGATTTTGCAAGGGGATCTAATGAAGGTATTTAAAATCACCTCGGTATTTGGATAGAGCTCTGAAAGAGAAGCTGTTCCTTAGAGGTCTCAAGAATGAAGTGCAAAAAATTAGAGTTAAAGGAACCAAAAATGATATCAGGAGAAAAAAATGCACACACCAAGTAGTTAGGTTCTAGAACCCACAGTCTGGACTCATCGAGGGACCGGATCCAATTCTGGTCCTCCGATGAGAATTGGAATATTATCGGAAAAGAAGGAATTTTCAGGGTTATTGGAAAAGGATGGGAGTGTGGAATTAGCTGGATTTCTCCAGCATTGACCCAGGAGGAGGAGATTAGCCGTATGTTCTCCTTGCATTTTGCAACTATACGGTGTGATTCTATATAGCACTGTTTTCATCAGCATCTTAAAGATGGGAGAAAGGCAGAGGGTGAAGGTGCATGAAGGGGGATTTATGGAATTATGTTTCAGGAATTGAAGGAACAGCCACGAATGAGTGATGCAAAAAGCTGGAGTAACTCAGCGGGTCAGGCAGCATCTCTGAAGAAAAGGAATAGGTGACGTTTGGATCGTGACCCTTCTTCAGACCCGACCCGAAATGCCACCTATTCCTTTTCTCCAGAGATTCTGCCTGTCCCGCTGAGTTACTCCAGCTTTTTTTTGTTGTCTATCTTTGGTTTAAACCAGCATCTGCAGTTCCTTCCTACACATTTTGTCAGCCACCAATGATTAGTTGAAGAAAGTCATCGTGTGCCCTGGGCTGAAATGGAAGGGTGCATAACTTCGAAGTGATGTTAACTTGGATAAAGGATGGGACAGAGATTTGGAGGAGTGTTGCTGTAGAATGATCTGAAAACGTAGACAACAATTTTAAAATAGCTCAACTGTACGTGTATCCAACATAACATAGGGAGATGTGTGAACAGACTCATTGTGAACTCCAACACAAATATTGGAAGGCACCTTGTTTAAAGCAGGTGTAACATGAAAGACTGGCCAATACCATTTTGCACCAGTTAGGCATAGAGGTGATAAAGGCACAGATGAGAGTTTCACTAGAATTCCAGTTGAGGCATGGCCAGAGATGAGAAATATCGCAGGAATGAAAGCAGGATTTGTAGAGGCTATGGGATCGGAATAAAGACTTGAAATGTTGGAAATTCTCAGTTATTGAGGTAGCATCAGTTCAATGATCTTTCATCAGAAATGGAAAGGCGAGGGATGAGAGAGTGCCGGGAAGGAGGGGAATGGTGGGGAGAATACATGGGATGGGTGACAAGATGTAGACAGGAGAGATTGTCTGATTGACAATACAGCTCACCCCCTCCATGACACACACTGGCCAATCTGAGGAGCACCTTCAGCAACAGACTGGTTCCACCACAACTCCTCCCCCTTCTGTCGTGGGGTAGATTGACTGCCCTCCCCACCCCCCCACCCCCTCCCCAATCTTTGCACATCTCCAATCCTGGACTTTCCACGCGTCACTTTAGTCTTGTTGTGTTTTATGACCGTTGGCAATTTCCCGCCTGGGATAAATGAAGTTCTATCGTATCGTATCATATCGTACCATTGCGTTAATGCCATATTGGAGCTGCCAGTCCCCCCGTGACAGTTCTGCATGCTTCCCTTTCTTCCCAAACCCCAAGCATGTGTGGGCTGGTGGGGTTACTGTAGGGTTATTGGTGGCGGTAAATAGGTTCAGCTATGTACGTGGCAGGTAGACGTTGGAGGGGGTTGATGAGAAGTTGGCAGTAGAGATGATGAGACTTTTAAGTTCTGTGTGAGAGCAGGAACACATCATCAATGTACTGGCCAAAGAGGTGACGGAGGGGGCTCAAGTACAAAATGTGATCTGGGATGTTTTTCACATGCCCTCTCTTTGCAGGCAAAGCCGTGATTGACTTGAACTTCTTCCAGTCTGGTGTGATGCGTCACATTATGTGGCCTGCGCAGGAAGGAACTGCAGATGCTGGTTTGAACCGAAGATAGACACGAAATGCTGGAGTAACTCAACAGGACAGGCAGCATCTCTGGAGAGAAGGATAGGCTGAGTTACTCCAGCATTTTGTGTCTATCTTGGGTGAGGCCTTTGCAGGACACTCTCATTCATTCACTCCTCACGTCAACACTGAGCTTTCAATTGCCTGTCACTTTAATTCTCCATCCCACTCCCACTCCGAGCTCCCTGTCTTTGGCCTCCGACACCATTCCAACAAAGCCCAATGTAAGCTGGAAGAACAATACCTCATCTTCCAACCAGGTACATTACAGTCTTCCAGACTCAACAATGAATACTGAGTGTCAATCGGGCAACATGATACACCAGCGGCACTGCAAGGGATTAAAGGCAATGGCAATGAAATAGATTTGGGTGTCAACAGCGTAAATCTGAAAACTGACATGTTTTTGTGTAACTCTCAATTTGGGCAAAATACTCCAAAAACAAGAGAGGATTGAGTTTCTCAATAAAATAGTTATGGTTACATTAGATACGCCAGTCAAAAAACCCCCCCAATATTCCAAATAATAGTTTAAAAATACAGATGTTTGAAATGTGAAATTAAAATAAGTCCTGGCTTTTGACAGGCCAGGCAGCATCTGTGGAAACTGAAATATAATGGAATTACCAGTTGAGATGATGAAAGGTCTTCGACCTGAAATAGAACATAGAGCAAAGAACAGTACAGCACAGCACAAGAACAGGCCCTTTGATCCAATGTGTCTGTGCCGAATATGATGCCAAGACCATCTCTTATCTGCGTGCACATAATCCCTATTTGCAGTAGTTAAGAGGGCAAATAACAGTGAAAAAGCACACGGAGTACTGGCGTATCTCAGCAGTTCAGGCTGCATCCTTAAAGAACGTACATAGGTGACGTTTTGGGTGGGGACCCTTCTTCGATCTTGGTTACTATTCCATATGTCAACCAACACAACACATTAGGAGAATATATATCACCTGCTCTATATCCTTGGGCACCGCCAAGGTTTACATTGGGGGCCCAGTGATCATTGGCCGCTTGTACAATTGGTGCACAGCAAGTCTTTTATAGTCTGCTACAAGTTGTAATCCACTACATTAAATCAGCTAAGATAACATACATGCTCTCACTAACTTCACTGACAAGAGATTACAATATTTATATTATGACATCATGGGATAACTTTACAATATCAGTCGACGTTAGGTGAGTGTCATTCCAATGGAATTAGCAAGGCCTGCCCTTCCAGGGAACCCACTCACTAAGGTAAAGTGAGCAAATTTGGCAACACCTCCAGGGAACCTAACTGAAAGTTTAGAGGGGGAAAGAACCGATTAGGCCTGACACTGGTGGCTGGACTAGACAGGATCCTATCTCTACATTGGGGCAATAGTGAAGGCACGGCAATTTTCTCAACACTACTATTTAGTACACGTGTCAGAGGTTATGGGGAGAAGGCAGGGGAATGGGGATAGGAGGGAGATCAGTCATGATTGAATGGCGGAGTAGACTTAATGGGCAGAATGGCCCAATTCTACTATTTCTTATGACTATACCGATAAAGTTAGATGGGGTGGGAGGAACGCACTGTGTTCAAATACATAGTCCAATATGGACTACATAAGCAACAGAATTGCTTGCTTATTGTGGATAGTTTTATGTACTGTCAATTGCCCAACATATAAAAACAATGAGGATGCTTGGTCATGTGAATACTTGGTCAATAAACTTATTCATTCATTCATTCATTCATTCATTCATTCATTCATTCATTCATTCATTTATTCGATATGACCTGGTCTGATGGTAAACTATCCCTTCCAAAATTATTTTATTTTCTTACACAATATTAGGGCAGCACAGTGGAACAGCTGGTGGAGCTACTGCCTCACAGCACCAGGGACCCCGGTTCAATCCTAATCTCGGTTGCTGTCCATGTGGAGTTTGCATGTTCTCCCTGGGGTCCTTTCGGGTACTCCGGTTTCCTACCACATCTAGAAGATGTGCGGGATTGCAGGTTAATCAGCATCTGCAAATTGGCCCTATTGTGCAGGGGAGTGGATGCAAAAATGGGATAACATAGAACTAGTGTGAGCAGTTGATCGATGGTTGGTGTGGACTAGGTGGGGCGAAGGATCTGTTTCCTTGCTGTATCCCTAAATTAAACTAATATTAATCTTGTACATGCAGAGCCCAGTGCTGAATTCCATAAAAGTCAAAAATATGATAAGGGAAACATTTCATGTCATGAGTTGCATTCAGTTTGAATGTAAAATCTAAATTGCATCATAGCATTTAGTCACATCCTTTCTGTGTGGGGGGGACGGGTCGGGGGGGAGGTCCTTTATGTTAAGTGAATCCGTTTAAGGTTGGGCTGCAGAGTATACACTAAAAAATGTGAAAATGGAAGGTGTGTTAATGATGGATGATATGACTAAGTATAAATCAACAATGTTAGGAGACGGTACCGTTTTTAATCTAAAATTGATTTGCACAATAGATTGGGCTGTATCTTGTCTGGAATTGGAATTTCCTGCATTTCAAAAGTTAATTGTGACGCGTGCAATAATGGAAGTAATAATCTTGTAAAACATAAAATACTGGAGGAACTCGGAAGGCCAGACCGTGTCTGTGCTCACTGGATGACTCTGGGACTGCTTGGAGTCGATAGACTGGGCAATGTTTGTGGACTGGGCAGCGGACCTGAATGAATACACCACAGTTGTTAACGACTTCATATGGAAATGTATGGAGGAGCGGTACAGTGGCACATCAGTAAAGTTGCTGCCTTACAGCGACAGAGACCCGGGTTCGATCCTGACTACAGGGGCTGTCTGTACGGAGTTTGTACGTTCTCTCTGTGACCGGATAGATATTTTCCGGTTGCTCTGGTTTCCTTCTGCACTCCATAGACGTACAGGTTTGTAAGTTAATTGGCTTCTGTAAATTGTAAATTGTCCCTTATGTGTAGGATAGTGCTGGCGTAAAGGGCGACCGTCGGTTGGCATGGACTCAGTGGGCCGAAGGGCCTGTTTCCGCGCTGTCTGTCTGAAGTCTAAAAGTGTGTTTTCCCACGAAAACCATCCTGGATGTTCCCAGGAGTCAATGGGAATGTTGCATTTCTCAAAAGAAGCCTGGAGCACATTCTTGAATCTCTTTCTTTGTCCACCTGGCAATGTCCCAACACAACAGAGCCTTTGGGAGTCTGTGGTCAGGCGTGCAAAAGACCAGACTTGTTCAATCTAAAAGTAAGGAACTGCTGATGCTGGTTTACAAAAAAAGACACAAGGTACTGGAGTAACTCAGCAGGTCAGTCAACATCTCTGAAGAACATGGATAGGTGACATTTGGACTCTTCTGCCCAATGTAACGTTTTGCACGGTTGAAGGAAAATGAATAAATAGTAACTGCAGATGGCCACAAAGTGCTGGAGTAACTCAGCGGGTCAGGCAGCATCACTGGAGAAACACGATTGCTGACATTTCAGGTCGGGACAGAACCATAGACCGCTGGTCCTGAGATGTTACATGACCCACTGAGTTACTCCAGCACTTTGTGTTTATCTTTGGTATAAACCAGCATTTTGCAGTTCCTTTCCACAAATAGCAACTGCACCTGGGCACTCAGAAGAGGATCTAACTCATAGTCTGGTGCCTTAATGTGATGTGACATGCTGATCTACCTTGGGATCTTTTCAGGGGCAGCTCTTTGTACAGAATTCACAACCTTTATCCCAATTTAATTGCAGTCGGAATAAAATACCAAACTTACAAAGAGGGATGTGATCGTTATTCTCTACAACATTGCAGATAACATCCTGTTAAACTGTGTCTAATTATCGAGATTGTATAGTGTGAATGGATATAATAGAAACCTCCAAGGCACAGTATTTCTGAAATCATTCATTTATTTTGACTGGCTTTATGATAAAGCAAATCTTGTTTCATTCCTATGTGGTTTTTACTGTGGTTACAAACCTTGTCTGACGAGATCCATTATCTATGTCGAGATGTCAGTTCAAACTGAAGCAAGCCAGAGTAGTATAATGTTTACACTGCTGTATATGATGCCTGGAAATGTGGTGCTGTGGTACTGTGGTGTGGTGGTGCTGTGCCATACAAACCAGGGATCAGGATCCCTCCTTTATGGTGAATTTACTGATCACAAACAGTTGCAAACTCCGCATATAATTTGAATGCCTCCAAAATCAATGTGAACGAGAGAGGAAGCAGAAAGGGCTCCTTCGACTGCACGGTGGCACAGCGGTAGAGTTGCTGCCTCACAACGCCAGAGACCCAGGTTCGATCCTGACTTCGGGTGCTGTCTTTGTGGTGTTTGTACGTTCTCCACGTGACCTGCGTGGGTTTTCTCCGAGTTCTTCAGTTTCAAGTCCCACTCCAAAGACGTACAGGTTTGTAGCTTAATTGGCTTGGTATAATTGTAAATTGTCCCGAGTGTGTGTAGGATAATGTTAGTGTGTGGGTATTGTTGGTCGGCGCGGACACGATGGGCTGAAGAGCCTGCTTCTGCACTGTATCTCTAAACTAAATTAAACTAAAATAGTGGCAAACCAAACCAATAGTCTCAAGAAAGGTCCCGATCCAAAACGTCAGCAATCCATGTTCTTCAGCGATGCTGCCTGACCCGCTGAGTAACTCCAGTACTTTGTTTCTTTCTTGTAAATTCACATCTGAAGTTCCTTGACCTTAAAAATATTCAAATTGGCTATGTTACAAAATCTGCATCCACTGATCCGAACCCCTTGTCGGGAAACTGTCGAATATACTTTGATGCATAATGCAGTCATGCAAGTAGGAGCTGGTCTTACAACATAATCCAATGCCATCATTCCTGTAACAGTAATTGCAGAGTCTCGGACCAGAGGGCACAGTCTCAGAATAAAGTGACGTACCATTAGATTAGAGATGAGGGGGAATTTCTTTAGCCAGATGGATGGATAATCTGTGGAATTCATAGCCCCAGATGGCTATGCAGTAATGATGTATTGTCTTTCTGCTGACTGGATAGCACACAACACAAGCTTTTCACTGTACCTCAGTACATGTGACAATAAACTAAACTGACTGGAGATTGACAGATTCTCGATTAGTAAGGGTGTCAGGGGTAATGAGGAGAAGGCAGGAGAATGGGGTTAAGAAGGAAAGATAGATCAGCCATGATATAATGGCGGAGTAGTCTTGATGGGCCAAATGGCCCATAACCCCTGACATTCGTTCTAATCAAGAATCTAGCAATGTCTGCCTTCAAAATATCCATCGACCCGGCCTCCGCAGCCTTCTCTGGCAATGAATTCCACAGATTCACCACCCTCTAAAGAAATGTCTCCTCATCTCCTTTCCAAAGGTAAGTCCTTTTATTCTGAGGCTTAGCCCTCTGGTCCTAGGCCCTCCCACTAGTGGAAACATCCTCTCCACATCCACTCTATCCAGGCCTTTCACTATTCAATAAGTTTCACTTCTTCAATTATATTCTTTTCAATCTAAAAAAAAAATCATCCTGGAATAAGAATAAGAATGTTTCGAGTTGATACAGTCAGATCAACAAAGATACTGAGCTTTAGTTGTTTAATTTGTACTGAATTGAATATAAAATTGGCAAAATTCAATGAAGTACAAACATACAGTATATGAAACAACTAGATCTGTAAGGCAGCATTCAGATTAAAACCTGTCAAAAGCAACTGTACAACCAATTTCTCTGGAGCTATATTCTGCTTCACGTTAAACGCACCCTTCTTGTCAGTTCTGATGCATACCTAACTACCTGGTGGAAAATAAAGGCCTGGTACATAAACTTACTTATGTACATTGAACAAAATGTCTTGACGTTGTCGAGAAGCGAAAATAAACAGCAGAGACGGTAGGAAAAATGTACCACAGTGGAAACTCCCACTTCTACTGACCAGAATGGAAATGTTAACAAAATGCACGTCAATATTGATGCACAAAGATGAAAATTAAGCATAGGAAGTGATAACTGGACAAGGTCAACATTTGTGCCGGTCTCAGAAAGAGAATATTGAATGTATTACCTTGAAAACAATTGATCATGTCAAAGGTTATCCAATTAGAATTCATGTAAGAAATACCATTTTGGTTTGAGTTTTGGACCAAACAAAAATTTAGCGGAGGGAATATTTTCAGTTGTCGTTCCAGCATGCGGGATAAGGTTCACAGACCGTGGAGCGATCAGTCTGCCCTATCTCCCATTTCCCTAAAAACAAATAATTTACATGTGTTTGACAGATAACCAGAATTGACTCTGAACCCGATTAAAGATAACCTCAGTCCTCAGATTAGCAATCCTGTCGCTGATTTTATGTTTAGCTGTACAGGGTCAAACAAGATAAAGAAGAATTGCATATTTATTTGAAGGTGCACGAAGTCTGTAATATTTTGCTTAAAGATCTTGAGGAGAAATTTATGCTATTTACTTACAGCAAGTTCACTACGTCTGATTAAATGAGGACATTCAAAAAATGGAATTTCGCAATTATTTAATGAAGTTTCAAATTACATCTGAAGTTGTGAAAATCTAATTTCTTCCAGAATTTGTTATGATAAATCTTTCACTAGCAAGTCTAGCCCTAACCCATCGATTACACTACCCTAAAATAAAAATAGCAACATTTATTCTATCAAAGAATATGCAATAGGAATTGTGAGGAAACTGAAGATCTCGGGGGACACCCAGAGATCTTGCATATACAACATGGTTATTTGTGAATCATGGTGTTTCATTGTTAGAGGAGCAAAGCTAAGTTTCCATTTTTAAAGAGACATGGATACAAATATAAAGTGTTAAATGTCTTTATTTGCAAAAAAATATGATGCCACAACATAAATTACATGATTGAATATTTTCCATGTGAAATTAATGTGCTGGAAACATCTTCCTTTCAGCATTTTTCAAACAAAAATTACACTTTCGATTATTTTCCTTCCCTCCCCAGTGTCCACCCCATTCAAAGATACTGGTTACATTTTTGCATTCAAAAGTGGTGCATTCAAAAGGAGGGCCACGGTGGCGCAGCGGTCGAGTTGCTGCCTTACACGCTTGCAGCGCTGGAGACCCGGGTTTGATCCCGACTACGGGTGCTGTCTCTATGGAGTTTGTACGTTCTCTCAGTGACCGCGTGGGTTTTCTCCGAGATCTTCAGTTTCCTCTCACACTCCAAAGACGTACAGGTATGTAGGTTAATCGGTTTGGCGTATGTGTAAATTGTCCCTAGTGTGTGTAGGATAGTTTTAATGTGCGGGGATTGCTGGTCGGTGCGGACTCGTTGGGCCGAAGGGCCTGTTTCCATGCTGTATCTCTAAACTAAAAACTTAAAAAACTAAAAGTAATAGGAAGTTGTTTACCACCGCATTTGTCCATTGGTATACAGATTAATTAGATATTACACCATCAACATTTTGTTTTCATCCATATGCCCCCTTTGTCTGTTTTGAATTTTGTGACCAATCAACTTCTAATTTAATAAACTGAAAACTAAAAAGCATGAAATTAACACATGTTAAAAATTAAATATACTGTTAAAATAGTACACACAAAAAGTTTGGAGGTGCCGGTGGTACATTGTAGCAGTATAAGACCACTGATATTCACCAATGTCTTTAAAAAAGGTTCCCACAAAGATTTTGTAGTCATTAGAGCATCCATTTCATCATTCTGGGGTCACGTTGAACTTGTGTTAGTTGGAGGATATCTGTGGATTTCAGCTGTTCGGTTGCAAAATTCCCACAGCAAAGCTGTAAGCCAGAGGAAAATAATTACATCATTGTAAATGTGAAGTACAGATTGGGACATAAAGAAGGGATTTTCAGAAAACAGTGAATGTTTGTGAATGTTCCTGGGTGGGTCTGGAGAGTTTGAATTGTTAGAATTTTAGAGAAACAGCGTGGAACCAGGCCCATCGACCCGCCGAGTCCGTGCTGACCAGCGATTACCCGTTACACTGTCCGATACACCAGGGACAATTTTACAATTTAAGCCAATTAACCTACAAACCTAAGGTAGACAAAAGTGCTGGGGAAACTCAGCGGGTGCAGCAGCATCTATGGAGCGAAGGAAATAGGCAACGTTTCGGCCCGAAACGTTGCCTATTTCCTTCGCTCCATAGATGCTGCTGCACCCGCTGAGTTTCTCCAGCACTTTTGTCTACCTTCGATTTTCCAGCATCTGCAGTTCCTTTTTAAACAACCTACAAACCTATACGTCTTTAGAGTACGGGATGAAACCGGAGCACCCGGAGAAAAGCCATGCGGTCTCAGGGAGAACGTACAAACTCAGTACAGACAGCAACACCCACAGTTAGGATCGAACCCGGGTCTCTGGTGCTGAAAGGCCTCTGCGCCACTGTTCCATTCCAAGAATAAGTGGGATAAGCTGGGTCTTTTATACTGGAGGCTGAGGAGCCACCCTTTAGAGGTTTATGAAACTATGAGCGGCACAGATAAGATAAATAACCATAGTGTTTTCCCCGGGGGGGGGAGGGGGGGTGGGGTGTGGGGGTGAGGTGTGGGGAGGGGGGGGATGAGGTGGTCTAAAACAAGGGCATAGTTTAAAGGCGAGAGGGGAAAGACTTACGAGAGACCTGAGAGGCAACATTTTCACACCGAGAGAAAGGTTCTATTGTGGGCACGGAACGAGCTGCCAGAGGACGTGGTAGAGATGGGTACAATTACAGCATTTAAAAAACATTTGGACAGATGCATGGATAGGGAAGGTTTGGATGGATGTGGAGCCAATGGGATTAGTCTGCTCCGACAAATTGGTCGGCATGGACAAGCAAGTTAGGCCTGGTTACATCACGTATATCTTGATGATCACATGACACAATGAAGTGAAAATTTTACGTATAGAATTTGAATCCACTTACACCGCCATTTTATTGCATGTTAGATTGAGCTTGTGATCCTTTTTGGGTTGATTAACGATCACCAGTGTTTCACGCACTTGTAGGCGCAATTCACTGTGGTGCATTTGATGTCTATCTGGCATTAAATGCGAATCGAACAGCCGCTTCCTGTGCATTGCGGCCATTTCTGTATTTACTGACAGACTTGACTGTCAAAATTGCAACCTGTAGTACTGTATGTGCTCATAATTCTCAAATAAAAGGATTAACCTCTGCAGCAGATTCGACAAGTGTGAGTTAAGAAATCCCACATTACATTGTTAAATTGGTCGCTGGATCTGCCAGTCTCAGTTTTTATGGTCAGCATTATATAAACAGCATTCCATCAGATTCCCACTTTGAAGGCTTTCAACTCTAGGATATTTGATGTGGTCTGTCCCTTGGTTTTATAGATGGAGCCCTCACCCCATTCCTTCTCTGTTTCCCACAGTTCTGCTCTCGCTCTCCCTTCCCCCAGACAGAACAAGTATAGAGATCCCCAGCCTCTCATCTTTCACCACACCCTATGCAGCAAAACCTCATTTTTGGACATTTCCCCACTGTTAACATAATCCCACCATTGGTCACATCTTCCCGTCCCCACCTCTTTCCACCTTCTGCAGAAAGACCATTCTCTCTGCAAGTCCTCATTTCATAGGTTCATAAGTTCTAGAAGCAGAATAAGGCCATTCACCCCATCAAGTCTACTCCGCCATTCAATCATGGCTGATCTATCTTTCCCTCTCAACCCTATTCTCCTGTCTTCTCCCCATAACCCCTAATGAGATGAGGAAGGATGTGATGGTGTTGGAGAGGGTCCAGAGGAGGTTTATGTGAACGATTCCAGCAATGATTGGGTTATGATGAGCGTTTGAAAGCACAGCGCCTGTACTCGCTAGAGTTCAGAAGGTTGAGGGGAAACCTCATTGAAACTCACCAAATAGTGAAAGGCCTGGATAGAGTGAATGTAGGATAGGATGTTTCCACGAGTGGGAGAGTCTAGGGCCAGACATCCTACAAAGGAGAGAACTTCTGTGAATTTGTGTTCCCTCAGTAGGGGCTCCATGAGAAGTCTAATGCACAAGCACTTCCGTGAAAAATACCACAAAAATCAGGAAAATACCACAAAAACTTAAAGAATCACATGTTCATGCAATTGCTGTATGTAACTGGTAACTATTAATATTTATTTGCAGATTTTAGGCCAATGTAAATAATAGCAGAATCTTTAGTTTGTTCCAACACATTACAAGTACATAAACATTACAACTTCCGGATGCTTTAAGTGCATGATGTAGTGTGTAGGTGGTGCACATTGGAAATATTAGTCCAGGTTCCCCAGACATAGTTCGTGCATGCATGCAGAAACTACCATGCATAATGTCAGGCCGCATGCAATGCTTGACTTGCACGGGTTTTCCCCGGGTGCTCCAGTTTCCTCCCACACTCCAAAGACCTACGGGTTTGTAGGTTAAACGGCTTTGGTAAAAATTGCAAATAATCCCTGGGGTGTGTAGGATAGTACAAGTGTGGGGGGATTGCTGGTCGGCGTGGACTCAGTGGGCCGAAGGATCTGGTTCCGTTATGTATCTCTAAACCAAATTGAAAGATGACACTGGAAAAATTGGATTCTTTCCACTTTCAGGCTGTTGCCTCTGCTTTTCCTCTGTTAACAGTTCACTCTCTTCCCCTTCACAAAGTTGTTCAAGGGCAGGATTAGCTTTTAGTTCAGATCTTACTTTTCACTTCTCACTCCCCTCAGCTGAATAAGGGCCTTGACCCGAAACGTCACCCATTCCTTCTCTCCGGAGACGCTGCCTGTCCTGCTGAGTTACTCCAGCATTTTGTTTCTACCCTCAGCTCAGAACACTGCACCAGATGTTTGTGAAAAGCCGTTATCAAAGCCTCAACAAGCAAAAAAAGCTAACTTTTGAAACGACTTTTGCCAATTTCTGTGAACTCTTTGGATGAAAAATTGCAGCAATAAGAAGAAGGGGATTAATTAGAAATAAACATAAATTAAGGGCAAGCGAGATTAACTGGGCTAAAGTCCGACAGACAGGGCTCTCTTAAAGAAAACCATCAGCATCTTCCCGCACAGAAATCCCACGATCCTGCCTGCCACTAAAGGCTTAGCTTATCTAAAACAGTCACTGTTTAAAATAGACTGAAAAATAGGATGTCATGTAATTTTTGCAACATCTGTAGTTTATCTCAAACATTTCCAGTTTGCAAGATGTTTCTGCTCTGCTGGAATATCTATGTTCCGATTAGGGCTGACCAGATGTCGAGCTGATGCGTGGTTTACAGGCTGTGCTGTGGCACTGGTTTTCCCTGCCTCTGTCTCTCCCCTCTTTCTCTGGCAATCACTCATTCTGCTGCAAGGCTTCCCAGGCTCAGGCAGCTCAGCAGCAGCATGCACCAAGTGGGATCTCTCCCACTGTTGTATGTCAGGTGTTTTCCCAGGAAGTCAACAGAAACACCAGCAAAGGGTGTGTATAATTTTGCTTAATAAAATCGTTAAATGCAATGCAAAATTCAATTCAATTTTAGTGTTTTATTAAATCTGCAGAGAGTTGAGGGGGAAAGAGAGAGACAGAGAGAGAGAGAGAGGGAGAGGGAGAGAGAGGGGGAGAGAGAGAGACAGAGAGAGAGGGAGAGGGGGAGAGAGAGAGAGCGAGAGATAATAGTGTCACTACTAGAACTAGGCCAGCATTGATAAAGCTGCTGCCTCACAGCCCCATAGACCCTGGTTCAAACCAGACCGTGGATGCTGTCTGTGCAGAGTTTGCACATTCCCCCTGTGACCACGTCGGTTTCCTCCAACATTCTAAAGACGTGCAGGTTTGTAGGTTAATTGGCCTCTGTAGATTTCACCTAGTATGTAGGGAGTGGATGAGAAAGTGAGATAATATAGAACTAGTATGAACGGGTGGTCAACGGTTGGTATGGACTTGGGGGGCCGAAGGGCCTGTTTCCATGTTAGACTAAATCTCTAAACTAAATGAACTGCTGTGAGTGACACTGGTCCCATGGTCAAGCTAGCCTCTGATACTGTCTGTGTGCAGTCTGCATGCTCCTCCTGTAACTATACAAATTTCACCCATGTCCTTTTGTTTTCTTCCACATTCCAAAGATGTGTGGGCTGGTAAGGTCACTGTCCATTGCAGAATCAATAAGTGGTAGAATCTGGGAGCAGTCCATGGGGAGTTGATCCCCCGCTGATCCCATCTTATTCTGGACATTAAAAATGAAATGGTGACTCTTTCTCTTTCTGCAGATGCTTCCTGACCAGCTGAGCTTTCTCCTAGGGGAAATAAAGTGGGATTCGAACCGAAAATTGCTCAAAAGCTCAGCAGATCAGGCAGCATCTGCGGAAAGAGAAAGAGTCACCATTTCATTTTTCGATGTTCAACATAAAGTGGGATCAGTGTGGAGATGAATGAAATTGAGTGCTTGATGGATGATCAATCTGAAGAAGGGTCTTGACCCGAAACGTCACCCATTTCTTCTCTCCAGAGATATTGCCTGGCCCGCTGAGTTACTCCAGCACTTTGTGTCTATCTTCAATTTAAACCAGCATATGCAGTTCTTTCCTATTTGATAGTTGGCGTGGACATAGCGTGCCAGCCATATTATTATATGACAGTGTAAATTATTTTCTGGAACTAGCCTTATCTTTATGTAATACACAAGCCAATTCCTGTTTAAAGCATAACACAGTAGGGTATAAGAAGTAATGGAGGGGGAGGGGGAGGGGGAGGGGGAGGGGGGAGGGAGGGAGGGAGGGAGGGAGGGAGGGAGGGAGGGAGGGAGGGAGGGAGGGAGGGAGGCGGAGGGAGGGAGGCGGAGGGAGGCGAAGCAAAATGCTGGAGTAACTCAGGCAGCATCTCTGAATAGAAGGAATAGGTCACGTATTGGCTCTGGACCCGAAATATCACCCATTCCATCTATTCAGAGATGCTGCCTGTCCCGTTGAGTTATTCCAGCATTTTGTGTCCATGTGGTCATGAGGAGAATGTACTAACTCCATTCAGACAGCACCAGTAGTCAGGATCAAACCCGGGTAAGGCAGCAACTCCACCGCTGTGCCACCGTGCCGCCCCATAAAGAATTCCTTGTTTCCACCCTTATTTTGGGTCTTTGGCACCTGCTTCTAGCAAGGGGAATCATTAACTCCGCACCTACCCAGTTAAGCCCTGTAAAAATCTTGCACATCCCTCAGTCTTTGAATCTCAAGGGACAAGTCTGCTTAATCCCTTGTCAAGCAATAAACACGTTTCCACATAGATTGCAAATACACAGTTTTGTTTCCAGGTCTTCTGTACACCTGATGCATAACACATGGAAGACTCCCAACATCCGATGTTGTGCAACACCTGTTTGTCCCTGGATTTTCATTTGAGTGAAGAAGTGGTTCATGTTATCTGGAAACCACCCAGGCAAAACATGGCTTCCAATACACCCTTTTTTTAGTTTTTAGCTTAGTTTACAGATTCAGCACAGAAACATGCCCTTCAACACACCAAGTCCACGCTGAACCAGGGAACCCCACACGCTAGGACTATCCTACACACACACTAAGGACAATTTACAATTATACCAAGCCAATTAACCTACAAACCTGAGATGGACACAAAAAGCTGGAGTACCTCAGTGGGATAGGCATCCCTTGGTTTAAAGAGGACTTCCCAAAACAGGACCCAGGTGGCCTGCGGAAGTTCTACTAAGATACGTCTTATTGAGTAGTTCATTTATCCAGCTCTCCTGCCCCCCTTTGTTCCCAGAGCACCAATCCTTACCAACCTCAGGCATCAGCTATAGGAGGACCACATTATAAACTACATTCACAATCTATGTAGGAACGTGCTTATTATTTGAGGAGAGATTAAGACGACTCATTCTATACACTCTGGAGTTTAGTAGAGATCAGAGCAGTTTTGTTTAACATTAACCTTACCATTCTGCCACATATTAATCACCAGGGCTAATTGACACCCCTGTCCATATGTGAAAAAAGCTGATAATTAACTGTTCTCTATTCCCCCCGAGTCTCACGTTCATGGCACCATGTTGCTATTGCTGCTTGAGTTGGCTTTGTAGGAGCTGAAGAAATTCTAGGCTGACTGCCTAAATGCAAAATTTTATCAAAATCTTCCAAAATTACTTCCAAAAGACGTGGTCTACGTTTTTGGAACTATTACAAGCATAAGGTGCAATAGTAATTTTTAAAATAAATAAATAAATAAATAAATAGAAGGTACCAGGATCTGGCAACGGGGGGTAAAAAACCCCAACAAAAACAGACTTGGTTGGTAGTCCCCTTTCTGCGGAGTTTAATGTTATAATAGAGCGATTGTTTCTCCTTTCTTTTTCCTTCTTTTCTAGGGTCTACTTTCTTTCTTTACTTCCTTCTCTAACTTCTTTTCTAAGGGGCTTTCTTTTCTCAACACTCTCCTGCACCTTCACGACTCTTGCGCACTTTCCTTACTTCCTTTACTTCTATCTTTTTTTTAAAGCTCAAAAAATGAAGCGGTACAAAAAATATATTAAGACATATGTGTTGTGTATTATTGTAACTTACTGTACTTCTAATAAAAAATTTTTTTTTTTAAATAATAAAAATAAAAAAATCTTCCAAAATTTCAGATTTAAGAAACATTTAGGCAGGCACATATTATTACTATCCGGCACATGGCTAGGACAGGTTTAGAGGGATATGGGCCAAATGCAGGCAGAGGGTACTAGTGAAGATGGGACATGTTGCTCGTCAGTGGGCAAGTTGGGCTGATGGGCCTGTTTCCAATCTTTATGAATCTATGACTATGAAGCATTCGTAAATTCCTGAATGAAATTTGAATTGAAGGAGACTTTAAAGCAAGTGTATTGTAACACATTCAGGGTGAAGACATCTATGATCTGCTTCAATATAGTTGACCCATGGGCTTTGAATTGAAAAATTACTTTTGGGCAGCAGATATGAAACCATGCATTGCCTGCCATCAGAAACCCTCTTCCTCCATAATCTATGTACAACCTCAACATACCAAGGGACTGAAATACATTTTGAAGCTACACTAGGGTTTCAGAATAGGAGCAGGAGTGGGCTACTCAACCCATGAAGCTTGGCCCGCAATTTAATATGATCATATTGTGGCGACCCCTGGTGGTGAACCACGCGCAGTGTGAACCCTCGGCTCTGGAGGGGGGAGTCACGTGTCTTGGTGACGGGAGGTGCAGGTCACGGGGCTGCCCTGTGGAGTATTTAAGGTTGGGAACACCCGTGCCTTGGCGTGTAGTAGGGAGCTGTATCATTAGATAACATTAAAGATTTACTGGCTGGACAAACTTCATGTCCCGCCTCATTCTTGGCTGGTTAGCTTCGAGTCCCGCCTCAATATCTGATCCACCCCTGTCCTTAACTACTGGTGGCACAGTGGCCTAGCTTCACAGCATTAGAGAACCAGGTTAAATCTCCTGACCTCAGGTTCTGTCTATGTGGAGTGTGCACGTTCTCACTGTAACCATGTGAGTTTCCTCCGGGTGCTCCATTTTTCTCCCATATTCCAAAGACGTGCAGGTTTGTTGATTAATTGACCTCTGTAAATTGCCCCTAGTATGTAGGGAGTAGATGAGAAAGTGAGATAACATAGAACTAGTGTGAACATGAGGGCAATGATAGGTATAGACCAGGTGGGTCAATGGGCCTCTTTCCATGCAATGGATCCTCCTATGTGTCAGTTTCCCATAGCTCTGAAATCTCTACACCCTTAAAAATGTACCTATCTCCTTTTGAAATACCTCCAATTATCAAGCTATCACAATAATCGAGGGAGATACTAACATCATCAGTAAGAAGAAAATATGACATTTCTTCTTGGAACACACAGAAAATATGTACTAAGTGAAAGATTGCTGGGTCCAATGTCCAGAATTTGGGTCGTAATGTACATTTTTGTGATTCAATCAAAATGTTATTATAATTAAAAATCAAATATAATGAAAAGGCAAGAATTTATTGTGAATTGCCCCACATTTACTTACTGCTTGCCGATTATTCTGCTTTCGACACATTCATAACAACATCACATGGTCACAGAGCAAGAGAATGGTGCATTGCCAGCTGGGATCAATACTTAGTCCACAGCAGTTGCCGCAATGCTAGAGCTCCGCAAATACCAAGGCATTGTGCATGATGTCCATGAGTATCTGTAGTCTCAAACTCCACTGAACCATTGCTGTTTCAGCAAAGCTCTGGAGGGTTAATTTGCAAACTCTTGAAAATAAACGGCAGTGCAATTAGAAACAGATTTAACTAGCAATGGTATCACTGCTGTCATTAGGAGGGCCTGAACGCAATGGCTGAGCAGCAGGAATAATTACCAATGATGCACAACAACGTTGACTCTTGGTGTGTAGTAAAAGGCACTGATCCAAATTTGATCCATTTCAGGTTTCTCTGAAAACCCTTGCACATGTCGGGATTCAAAGGAATTAGTCCTAAGGCTAATTTTAGTGCACTATGTCAGAATCAACTTTGCTAATAAGGATGCTTGCATTGGTTAGGGATGTTTATAAGGAAGTGTGTCGTCCTGTATAGAGCAGCAGGCCTGAGGGATGAGGGCAACTCAGTGACAGTTTATGGGGACTGGATGTAGCTGAGCCAGCAGCTGCCACTATTAAGGTGTGTGAAGATAAATATAACATTTATGTGATGCCTGGAGCAGCGTGAGGAAGTTGGTTTCTCTTGCTTGTTCACGTTTTACTGGTATATATGGGCTTTAATAATATTTTGACAAGGAACCATTTTGTAGGTTGGTCCAGAAGATCCAAGTGCCCCAATATGTGTTGGCAAACAGGTCCCTAAAGTGGCTTGGTGATACTAGGCAGAGAACAATTGTGGATGGTTGATTTGATGACTGGAAGTTTGTAACTACTGTGTAGGAAGGAACTGCAGATACTGGTTTACACTGAAGATAAGCACAAAAAAGTGCTGGAGTAACTCAATGGGACAGACAGTATCGCTGGAAAGAAGGAATGGGCGACACTGAAGAAGGGTCTCAACCCAATACATCATCCATTCCTTCTCTCTCGAGATGCTGCCTACATTTCCAATAAGAAGACACTAATGGGAGTTAGTGTCACATTAACTCCCATTACAGGCCTCCAAACCGTAGCCTGGATATAGGGTGCAAGTTGCAGCAGGAGTTACAATTGGCATGTAACAAAGGTAATGCCACTGTGGTTATGGGAGATTTCAATATGCAGATAGACTGGGAAAATCAGGTTGGTTCTGGACCCCAAGAAAGGGAGTTTGTAGAGTGACTCCAAGATGGATTCTTAGAGCAGCTTGTACTGGAGCCTATCTGGGAGAAGGCAATTCTGGATTTAGTGTTGTCTAATGAACCAGATATATTAAAGGAACTCAAGGTAAAGGAACCGCTAGGAGGTAGTGACAATTATATGATAAGTTTTAATCTGCAATTTGAGAGGGAGAAGGTTAAATCAGAAGTATCAGTGTTGCAGTTGAACAAAGGGGACTATGAAGGCATGAGAGAGGAGCTGGCCAAGGTCGACTGAAAAAGGATCCTAGCAGGAATGACGGTGGAACAGCAATGGCAGGAATTTCTTGGCATAATCCAGAAGATGCAGGATCATTTCATTCCAAAGAGGAAGAAAGATTCTAATGGGAGTAAGAAGCAACCGTGGCAAAGTTAGGGATGGAATAAAACTAAATGAAAAGGTGTATAACATTGCAAAGGGTAGCGGGAAGCCAGAGGATTGGGAAACTATCAAAGGATAACAGAAGGTAACAAAAAGGGCAATACAGGGTGAAAAGATGAAGTACGAGGATAAGCTGGCCAAGAATATAAAGAAGGATAGTAAGAGCTTCTTTAGATATGTTATGAGAAAAAGATTAGTAAAGACAAATGTGGGTCCTTTTAAGACAGAAAGAGATGAAATTATTATGGGGAACTAGGAAATGGCAGAAGAGTTGAACAGGTACTTTGGTTCTGTCTTTAATAAGGAAGACACAAACAATCTCCCAGGTGTACTAGAGGACAGAGGATCTAGGGAGACAGAGTAAGTGAAAGAAATTTGCATGAGGCGAGAAATGGTATTGGATAGACTGATGGACAAGGCTGATAAATCCCCAGGGCCTGATGGTCTGCATATCAGGGTACTCAAGGAGGTAGCTCTAGAAATAATGGGCGTATTGGTGATCATTTTCCAACGGTCTATAGATTCAGGATCAGTTCCTGTGGATTGGAGGTTAGCTAATGTTATCCCACTTTTCAAGAAAGAAGCGAGAGAGAAAATGGTGAATTATAGACCTGTTAGCCTGGCATCGGTGGTGGGGAAGATGCTGGAGTCTATTAAAGAAGTAATAACGGCACATTTAGATAGCAGTAAAAGGATTGGTCCAAGTCAGCATGGATTTATGAAGGGGAAATCCTGCTTGACCAATCTTCTGGGATTTTTTGAGGATGTGACAAGTAAAATGGATGAAGGAGAGCCAGTGGATGTTGTGTATCTGGACTTTCAGAAAGCCTTTGATTAGGTCCAACACAGGAGATTAATGGGCAAGATTAGAGCACATGGTATTGGGGGTAGGGTATTGACATGGATAGAGAATCGGTTGGCAGACAGGAAACAAAGAGTAGGAATAAACGGGTCCCTGTCAGAATGGCAGGCAATGGCGAGTGGAGTGCGGCAGTGTTGAGGAATGTGGTGGAATCCGCTGTGGTGGATGTTTATGTTAACTTTTATGTAGTTGTGTGTCTTGTTGCATTTTTTTGTACAGCTGTATGGCAATTTGAGTTTCACTGTACATTAATTGGTACACGTGACAATAAACTGACCTTTGAATCTTTGAAGGAGGATCAGATGATAATGAGGGGTGGAGAGTCAGAGTGATGGAGCACAGTAAACACGCCCTTTCCCCAACTTCTCCATGCCGATGAAGATGTCTACTTGAGTAAATCCCATTTGCTTGCATTTGGCCAAAATCCCCAATATCTTCCTATTTACATACTCGTCCAATATTGCTCCTCAGGTCTCTTTTAAATCGTTCCCCTCTCCGTTTTAATCTGTTCTCTTTAGTTTTACACACCTCTACGCTGGGAAAAAGACAGCAACTATCTGCCTTACCTACGCCCCTCAAAAGTTTGTATAGCTTTATGTGGTCACCACTCATCCTTCTATGTTCCAGGGAAAATAGGTCCCAGTCTATCCAGTTTTTCCTAATATCTCAACTTCCAGTCCTGGTAATAATGTTTTGAATAGTTTCTGCAACCTTTCCAACTTAATGACATTCATCCTATAACAGAGTGACAAGACTGCACTATACTCCATGTGTGGTCTCACCAACAACACAAAGTCCCAACTCCTTCACACAATGCCCTGACCAATGTCGATTAGCATGCCAGATGCCTGCCTCATCACCCTATATACATGTGGCTCTGCTTCCAAGGAACTATACATCAGTATAGACACAAAATGCTGGGGTAACGCAGTAGGCCAAGCACAATCTCTGGCAAAAGGGATTAGGTGGCGTTTTGGGTCGAGACCCTTCTTCGGACAGAGAGTCGGGGAGAGGGCAACTATAGGCATGAAAAGGTTCACAACAAATCAGAGCTGGCCAAGGAAAGGTGGAGACCACAATTGTAGTCCTGTAGGTCTGTGTCCAAGATGGCTGCCGTGAAGGGAGAGTGGACGCTGGCGCGCTTTGGCTGCCGCTGCTCTCTCTTCACACTGTGTTTTTGATTTTCTGTTTTTGGATTGAATTCTGTTTTTAATTTGTGTCTCTGTGATGTCTTTTTTACCTGTTTCGATTATATGTTTTTATTCCGATTACTATGTAAGGTGTCCTTGAGATGTCTGAAAGACGCCCATTAAATAAAATGTATTATTATTATTAATGGTCCATTGTTGGAAGTGGAAGAGGTAAGGACGAAGAGATATATGGATGCAAACAGTGGAATGAACAGGATGACCAAGGGTTGCTTGAAATGAGAGCAATCAGTATTCATCCCGCTGGGTTGTAAGCTGTAGGATTTCATCACAAGGATTTGAGCAGTTCAAGAAAGTGGATCACAAACTCCTTATCAATGGCATTTAGAGTTGCCCAACAAATGATGGCTTTTTAATAAAGCCCAGTCCTTGAAAATATCATATAATTTAAAAGCGCATGATTTTCTTTTGTTCATAAATTCTACTTGTAATCTTAAGAAAACAGCGTGAAAGGATAAAGACCAGGCAACAGAAAAATAAAAGCAATATTGGCCTTGTCAGCAGTGTCCATGAATCAGTTACAATGCATTGAAAAGAACCGTGTGATGCTGCTTTCTAAGATTCATTCTACTCTACTATTCAAGGCTTGGATACCTTGGAATTAAAAAAAAGTGTTGGTGCCATCTGCCTTGTGTCATACTTCCAGTGGAACAACTAATATTTCATTAGTATGAACCATTGTACAAACGTACTTGTGTCTGTTGCATGTTAGGGTCAGTTCACTTCAATATGGTGTCAATATCAATCAGTGGATTCCGTGCAGGTACAAATCAGCAACAATTAAGTAGATCTTAACCATAAACCACACAACTAGCTCATTAATTTCATGCATCTTTATACACACTGACATTTCCAGTCTAATATCTGCTGCACATTACATGGCATGAGCATAGTATCCTCAGTCGGTTAGCCACAGAAACGTACAAAATGACACAACAACCAAAAAATCCCCATCTGAAGAAAAACGCTGTAATTGGGACAAATATGAAACAGGAGAGACAAATTATAAAACATTTAATTATTACACTTCACCATGGGGCTCAGATTACCTCTGATTCCCATTTGACCATTATGCGATACAGTCCTACAGTGCAATGCCATAGAGATTTGTTGAAAGCTGAACTTTATGGGCCTCCAATGCAAGCTGTTTCCAATCTTTGTTTTAAACAGTGAGTTTCCAACTCAAGATTAAGAGATTAAATCAAACATGACTTAACTCCAGCCAAGTGCCTTCCCTGTGTTTACCCTTGGCTTTCAATAAGCATGTTGAGTTAAAGTTTTCTAAATGATCATGGAAAGGCAGCTATAACTCGTCCATCTACACCGACACAATTTATCGTCGATGGTTTGGGATGCAGTTATATTCATTTCCGTGCGAGGGGATGCAAATCTTGCTTGACACATGAATACACCATAAGGCCCATATTGTTGTTCTCTTTTTGAATTGAGTGATACGTAAAGAAACAAAAATATTGGCCTAAATTGAGATAGTTAAATACATGGTTTGGAGGTGGGGGGTGGGGGGGGGCATCCATTGGCTTTCTTCATTGAGTTTAGTTTAGTTTAATTTAGTTTAGAGATACAGTGTGGAAACAGTAGGATGACACAGTGGGCTGCTGGGAGTTGCAATCAGTAGAGCTGGTGGCTCACGGTGCTGGAGACCAGACTTGAATACTGACTTTGGGTGCTGTCTATGTGAAGTTTGCATGTTCTCCATTTCCCTCCACAGATGCTGCCTGACCTGTTGAGTTGAGCTCCTCCAGCACTGTGTGCTTTGCCAAAGATTCCAGCATCTGCAGTCTCTTGTTTCTCCACTTAATGCAGCCATTAATTAATCCACTATAACCTGGTGCAGTGTCTAGGATTGCATTTTAAGCGAGTGAAACCATCTTTTATCTCTGGTATAGTAAATTAGTGACTGCAACATAAGATCTTTCTGTTGGAGCTAATTTTGTTACGCAAAAGATGTAGGCAAGAGATTGTTGACTGTTTCATATTAATCTTTGCAGCAGTGGTCCCAGCTGCAGTTGTACCTGATAATAGGCTGCAGAAGAAATTCTGGTCGTAGTGAAGATAGGATATCTAGCCTATGGAACAGTCATCGCTGTTAATCCCCTGCACACTAAACTTCTGGATCAGCCTGGCATGAGGGACTTTATCAATGCCTTACTAAAATCCATGTACACGGCATCCACCAGCCTATCTTCAATAGTCACCTTTGTCAAAAAATACGGTCCATGTTGGATTTTTCATTTTGTTGGATGTGGGCATATTCAAATGTTCCCTATTTTTCTTGGCTTCACATCAAAAATGGAAGGCCAATTTTTTTTTTGAATGCTTAGAAATAAGCTGCAGCATTTAAATTTTTAAAAATCAGAATAATCCAAGGTTAGCATGTCCCAGACCCTGGAAAATGATAGTGTGCAGGAGAGGTCGTGCTTAAAATGAGTGTACACTCTTGTAGCAGTTCACCCGCAGATAATCAGTCCCACTTACAATGAGTGCCCACACCTTTCCCTTGTCGTAAAAGCCAATTGTGAAGCAATAGATGACGTTACAGATTTTCTACAGACAATCTATAACATAAAGTGTGCCATCATTTTTTTTAAATTATCAAATGAAAAATGGTTTAGTTTTAATGCGCATGTAGTTTAGGCATCATTGGAGTTCCAGTACATTACATTATGAAATTGTAGGCGTTGAATTGTTCATTGTCATTTTTAATAATTCCCATTCTCTACTTGTGCGGAAATTTGGACAAAAGGGTTTTCCAGATTTGAGTAGTTGGCTTTGTTCATTATCACTCATCATCACCAATATTATGAAAATCATTTGGTTTAGTTTAGATTAGAGATACAGCACGGAAACAGGCCCACTGATTCCACGCCGACCAGCAAACCCTGCACACTAACACTATCCCACACACACACACTAGGGACAAGTTACAATTTTACCAAAGCCGATTAATCTACAAACCTGTACGTCTTTGGAGTGTGGAAGGAAACCGGGGCACCCAGAGAAAACCCACTCAGGTCACGAGGAAAACGTACAAGCTCCATACAGACAACACGCACGGTCAGGGTTTCTGGCGCTGTAAGGCAGCAACTCTACCGCTGCGCCACCCAATCTATACATGGAAATCGTAGATGGATTGGCAGGGGAAAGCAATTAATTGTGTGTGACTGGTTGGCTAATAGAAACATAGAAACATAGAAATTAGGTGCAGGAGTAGGCCATTCGGCCCTTCGAGCCTGCACCGCCATTCAATATGATCATGGCTGATCATCCAACTCAGTATCCCGTACCTGCCTTCTCTCCATACCCTCTGATCCCCTTAGCCACAAGGGCCACATCTAACTCCCTCTTAAATATAGCCAATGAACTGGCCTCGACTACCCTCTGTGGCAGGGAGTTCCAGAGATTCACCACTCTCTGTGTGAAAAAAGTTCTTCTCATCTCGGTTTTAAAGGATTTCCCCCTTATCCTTAAGCTGTGACCCCTTGTCCTGGACTTCCCCAACATCGGGAGCAATCTTCCTGCATCTAGCCTGTCCAACCCCTTAAGAATGTTGTAAGTTTCTATAAGATCCCCTCTCAATCTCCTAAATTCTAGAGAGTATAAACCAAGTCTATCCAGTCTTTCTTCATGAGACAGTCCTGACATCCCAGGAATCAGTCTGGTGAACCTTCTCTGCACTCCCTCTATGGCAATAATGTCCTTCCTCAGATTTGGAGACCAAAACTGTACGCAATACTCCAGGTGTGGTCTCACCAAGACCCTGTACAACTGCAGTAGAACCTCCCTGCTCCTATACTCAAATCCTTTTGCTATGAAAGCTAACATACCATTCGCTTTCTTCACTGCCTGCTGCACCTGCATGCCCACTTTCAATGACTGGTGTACCATGACACTCAGGTCTCGCTGCATCTCCCCTTTTCCTAGTCGGCCACCATTTAGATAATAGTCTGCTTTCCTGTTTTTGCCACCAAAATGGATAACCTCACATTTATCCACATTATACTGCATCTGCCAAACATTTGCCCACTCACCCAGCCTATCCAAGTCACCTTGCAGTCTCCTAGCATCCTCCTCACAGCTAACACTGCTCCCCACTAATGCTCAGTTAGAAGAAATAAAATTCCAGCTGTTGGTGGGCTGCATCTGTTTTGGGTACACAAAATACAGAGCCCCAGTCACTATAAATACTGGTGGATCATTGCCAGACTTAATATAAAAATATCACCATTTCATGGAATTAAAATTCACCAAAATTGGCACGGGTGGAACAATACAAACTGCCCCTTTTTGTTGCCAATCTAACACTTCCAATAACCTATTTCAAGACATTATTTAGGTATTAAAATGTTATTTAGATAAGCAAACGTTACCTGTATTGGTTGTGAATGCTACTGAATCGTCCTACCCCAACCAGAGAGCTGCCTTGAACTACTATCAACGTCATTGGTGACCATCAGACTATCGTTGATCCGACTTTTCTGGCTTTACCTTGCACTAAACGTATGGTCTTCCCACTGACTAGTTAGCAAGCAACAAAAGGTTTTCACTGTACACGTGACAATAAACGGAACTAAACTACCGTACTTTAGAGTGGATAAGGGAATAGACACAGAATTCTGGAGTAACCCAGCGGATCAGGCAGCTTTTCGACCAGAAAAGTTACCCATTCCTTGTCTCCAGAGATGCTGCCTGACCCGCTGAGTTACTCTAGCATTTTGTGTCTATCTTCGGTTTAAACCAGCATCTGCAGTTCTTTCCTACATACTTTAAAGTGGAATTGGTCAGCGTTTGAGCAAAGACGCCTTCGAAACGTTTCAACAGTAAAAACGGTAAGCATTATATATCATTTATTGTGGAACCCAGAGGTGCAAGAATCTGATGTACCTGTTCTCCATGCAACACGGAAAATTTATGCCCCCCCCCCCCCCCCCTCACAATCACGACAGATCCTCCTGACTGTGTGGGGCCAAGTTTTACACACATTAATACTAATCTGTAAGGATGGGAGGGATCTGAATTCAGACAGAGACATTGGGATAACAGTTTGATACCTACAGTTTTCTGGCTGAAATTTAATGAGGCACGGGCGTCAAGCTCGGTCCTTATCTCCGCCACCCCACAAACTAGACATCACACCATCAGAACTACCCCTGTCTGTCTCTTTACAGCCCACGTTTCTTGCCTTTAGGTTAATGCCTTTCACAAATCTTATACGAAAAGTTGTCGTGTGTTAAAATCGCAATACATTACAGTAGCAATTAGGTTTATTTTCCCCAAATGCATGCTTTTTACGTGCTCCAAGTGAATCTTTAAAGATTGCTGGTGGAAAAGATTAATTTAAGGCAACAATGTTTAGGGCCATTAAGCAGAAGGATGGGTTAACAGTAGGAGGCAGACTGTCTGGCAACAACTACGCATTTTCACCAACCAAGCAATGTGTTTTTCCCACTTCTGCTAGTAAAGTACTGCACCGTATAACCCAGCAAAGCGTATTTTCGCTAACAAGAAGCGTTGCCTCCACATGCTTTGGCTCCAATGCTGAACGCACAGTACGACGGGATGTAATAAGAAGGGAAAATATCAGGCAAAGTTTATTTATGGCTAGGTTTCTCGACATGAATGCACCGACTTTTTTATTCAGGCCTATGAGTGATCGTGGAATATCATTGGTAACAGAACTGCATTTTACCGAACATTGATCTTGTGTTATAGAGTCATAGAGTCACAGAGTGAGTGTGGGAAGGAACTGCAGATGCTGCTTTAAATCGAAGACAGACACAAAATTCTGGAGCTATTCGGGGAGACAGGCAGCATCTCTGGAGAGAAGGAATGGATGATGCCTCGGGTCGAGACCCTTCCTCAGACTGAGTCATAGAGTCACAGAGTCTTATAACATGGAAACAAGCCCTTTGGCCCAACTTGCCCACACCGGCCAACATGTCCCATCGTGGAGCTGACCGAATTTGAAGCGTGGAGAGCTGTGGTGGCGCGCGGCTGCGACCCGACTTCGGAGCTTGGGAGGCTCCGGCTGCAGGCCCTGTGGACAGTAGCACCGGGAGCTTGCAGGTCCCTGGTGGGAGACCGCTTTTCAGAGCTCCTGCAACGGCAACTTCTCCCGCCCAAATCGTGGGGTTAAAACGACCCGGAGCAGGGCCTTACATCGACCGACGCGGCTTTAACGGCCGCGGGACTTACCATCGCCCGCCGGGGGCTTTAACATCGGGAGACCCGGTCGCCTGGACGCAGCAGTTAGACTACTGGACCGCGGGAGAAGAATAAAGAACAGGGAAGAGACAAGACTTTTGCCTTCCATCACAGTGAGGAGGTGTTTGGAGATTCACTGTGATGGATGTTTATGTTAATTGTGTGATGTTTTTTTGATGTTATGACTGCAGGAATGAAATTTCGTTCGAACCATGTCTGTCTGAATGACAATAAATGGTATTCTATTCTATTCTATTAAATCTCTCCCCCCTCACGTTAAACCTATGTCCTCGGGTTCTAGTGTTGTGGGGGAGAAGGTCACAAAGCCACGTGCTGTAGCTGCTAGAAAGGTGAAGAAAGCATAGAAACTGCTGAAATCTCTCAGTCAGTGGAGAGGTACTTGTGGCAAGGATACCAAGACAATATTTTGGGTATAAACCTTTCCTCACTCTGTTTTGAGAGACGAGTTTGCATCTGAATTATTGATCCAGATACATTGTTCCAGGGGACTCCCGCGTTTGGTCTGGAAGCAAGACATATTTGAAGGAAAGAAGGAAGAAGCAGGAAGTTTTATGCATATAATTATAATGTGTGACGTTTGTCGGATCAAAAAAATCAGCCAAAGGATTTTTTGTGGTGAAAATGGGCTGGAATGTGGACAGGAAAACACAGATGACTATAACCCAGTCAATTAAATATTCTTCCGATCTTATGTGCTGTTTCTCTGAAATGTAAAATCCTTCTTATTGTGTTGTCCTGTAACTTTACCTTCCGCCTCCGCTCAACATCAACATTCCCATATCCTCCTCCGAAATCAAATATCCCCCCCCCATTCCAGCAGCTCTGTGGAAACCCTCTCACTCCTCCAACTAAAGCAACTCTCCAATCCCACTGTCCAGCCCAATGACCCAGATGATCAGCCATGATCACATTGAATGGCGGTGCTGGGTCGAAGGGCCAAATGGCCTACCCCTGCACCTATTGTCTAACATCTTCCTTTCATGTCCTCAACCCTAAATCTTTCCTCTAACTACCTACCCCTTCCCAATTCCATTATCCCATTATTCCACCCTTTCCTAAATATCATCTATCCAAAAGGATTTGGGGGCTATTGGAACGACTACATATTCAATGTTTTAATATGTTTTGCAGCTTTCAAAATGTTTTTTTCTGGAAGGCAGATTCTCCAGATGGATTTGCTGTTGAAAATGAATAATACGTTGTTCATGGGAAATGTAAATATTTTCCCTTTGATTACATCAAATAAATAAAGTCAATCCAATTCTGTCTAATCATGTCAAAGACTCAGGACAGTTAACAGCCTGCCTGTTACAACGTCTCACTCAGTAGGAGGTGTGACCATGTAACTTCCTGCAACAGGAGTTCCTAATGAGACGCAGAGCTATTCCCCCAGGTGACTGCTGTTGATCTCAGAGCTTATTGCTGGGGGAAGTCTCTGAAGCTGGTGCCTGGTGTTTCTCCACTGTGTCAAAGCAAAATCCAGTGCTGAACATCTTCTGCTGTTACTCCTCAGCCACCTTAAAGGGTGGTCGTGGAGCAAGCAGAGTGCCCATGGAGACACAACGTGCAGGAGTAATTCGGCAGGATAGGCAGCATCACAGGAGAACATGGATGGGTGACTTTTCCGGTGACAATCTGAAGAAGGGCCCCGACCCGAAATGTCACCATTCCATGTCCTCCAGAACTACCGCCTGACCGACTAAGTTACAGTCATAGAGATTCATAGTCATACCACGTGGAAACAGGCCCTTCGGCCTAACTTGCCCACGCCAACCAACATGTCCCATCCACACTGGTCCCACCTGACAGCATTTGGCCCATATCCCTCTAAACGTATCCTATCCATGTACCTGTCTAAATGGTTGTGATTAAAAGTTACTCCAGCACTTTGTGTCTTTTTTTTTGGCAAACCAGCATCTACAGTTCCATGTTTCTCCAGAGTGCAAATGGATCTGCCCTTGTTGTTGGTGAATGTATTCCTTGGAGATGCTCCCCTAGCAATGGGGAACATGGTCTCAGGATAATGGGTCAATGATTGAAGTCTGAGAGTTGTGAATCATATAAATTGTCAATCTCATGGAGTTGTAGATAGAAAATACAACATAGAAAAGTAGAGGACAGGACCATGCCCTTCCACCCACAATGTGCACAACATAATGCCAAGAGAAGATAACCTCATCTGCCAACATGATTTATACCCTTCCATCCCCAGCATATCCATGTGTCAACCAAGAAGCACATTTTGGATGAGGTGAATAGATTTCTATCTTATATAGGTATAAAGTTAAAGTTCATATCAGCAATTTTCTCATTGAATTTTAGAGCAGGTGTAAGCAGCTCTGTGGTCTACTTCCGTTCCTGTTTCTTGTATTCTTATGTTATTTTCCTATCTCTAATCCCTTCACCTCTTCTCCTGATGGCAATGGTAACTGGAGTTCCACAGGTGCCTGGAGTTTAGTGGTAGCACACAGAAAGAGCGTTATTCATGTGTCAACCTTGCCACTGAGTGTTGGCTGATATTGGCCGAGAAGCTAGCAAGCAACTGTAGCTAAATAACTCACACAGCATGCACATTTCAAGAAGGAATCAGGCACAGAAATTTTGGTACATTTTCCTCCTCCGATTTTGTGATAATGAAGTGTCTTGAAGCAGCCCAGGACATTCCGTCTGAGTGATTAACATCACCCGTGCCAAGGGTTGAATGTGAGGATTTCCTGCTTGATATCACAGCTTCACAGTGGTTACATTTGCTGAGACATCAGGGGAAATAATAGATCTCGAAATACTTCCATGACAGGATGGGAGTGGTCAATGGGACATAAGCATTGGGACAATGTATGTGTGTTTGACAGTAAGCATGCAGGTACAGCAGGCAGTGAAGAAAGCAAATGGCATGTTAGCCTTCATAGCGAGAGGATTTCAGTATAGGAACAAGAAGGTCCTATTGCAGTTGTACAAGGCCCTGGTGAGACCACACCTGGAATATTGTATGCAGTTTTGGTCTCCTAATTTGAGGAAGAACATTCTTGCTATTGAGGGAGTTCACCAGGTTAATTCCCTGGATGGCGGGACTGTCATATGATGAAAGAATGGATCGAATGGGCTTATATTCACTGGAATTTAAAAGGATTAGAGGGGATCTTATGGAAACATAAAATTTGTAAGGGATTAGACCGGCTAGATGTTCTGGCTCGAAGGGCCGAATGGCCTACTCCTCCACCTATTTTCTGTTTCTATGTATCTATGTTTAATCTGAGGGCTCTCCACTGAGAGGTTTACCATGCATGAGGCCCAAAATGTTGAGATCATGAGAACAAACCCTTATGTAGTCCATGTCTTCTCCACTTGCACCACCTTTAATTGAAGCATGTTAGACCCTGAAGGGACCTGACAGGGTAGATGTACTAAGAATGTCTCCCCTTCTAGTTGTGGAGTCTGGAATTGGTGGAGCAGACCACAGTCTCAAGATACTAGGTTGTGAATGAGATGTAAAGGAAGTTCTTCTCTCAGATGTCTGAGGGTTTTATTCCCCCACGGAACTGTGGATATCCAAGGCTGAGATGAATAAACTTCCGGACCTTAGGCGAGTCCTGGATGATGGGATAGCCAGGTAGGAAAATAGAACTGGTCACATTGAAGGCTATTGACTGGGTCGTAACACCACAGGAGATCCTTTTCCCCTGTGATTATAATACTGTACAACTCCTCCCCCTTCTGTTGTGGGATAGATTTACTCCATTCCCCCCCCCCTCTCCCCCCCCCCCCCCCCCCCCCCTTTCCACTCGTCACTTTAATTTCATGTTTCAATTTAACTGTTGGCAGACCAATTTTCCTCCTGGGATAAATAAAGTTCTATCGTATCGTATCGTGAGCTGTGTCTTGTTGGAGGAGGATTAGTCAGTGGTGAGGGGGTTGGGTGAGAGCATAGAAGGAAGGGGTGATGACTCGCCGCTGGGACTGATAGTCATAGATTCATACTGTGTGGAAACAAGCCATTTGGCCCAACTTGCCCATGCTGACTAACAAACCGCATCTACACCAGTCCCACCTGCCTGCGTTTGGCACATATCCCTCTAAATGTGTCCAATCCATGTACCTGTCTAATGTTTCTTAAACGTTGTGATTGTACCAGCCTCAACTACCTGCTCCAACAGCTCATTCCAAACACCCACCACCCTTTGTGTGGAAAAGTTACCCCTCAGGTTCCTATTAAATCTTTCCCCTCCCACCTTAAACCTAGGACCTTGGGTTCTCGATTCCTCTACGGGCAAGATACTCTGTGCTTCTACCCGATCTATTTTTCTCATGATTTTGTACATCTCGATAAGATCGCCCCTCATCCTCCTGCGCTCCAGGGAATAGAGTCCTAGCCTGCTCGACCTCCCTCTATAACTCAGTATCTTCTCTGCACCCTTTCCAGCTGATTTGGGAGTTGAAATCAAGCAGAGGAATTAAAATTGAGATGTTGTGGTGTTGTTGGATTTGCAGAAGAATACGATGAAGGAGGTCCCAAACGAGTATGTCCTTAATTATAAGGATTCCTACTCATGGCCAGTTCCAAATGCCATGCTTTGAGACTTATTCAGTTGGGTTCCCTTTAAGGATCGCCACAGTAACTTGTGACGACCTGCGTCTGAATGAGTCACTCACGCCACCATTGAACAATCAAAGTTCTGGGAGAGGAAACCAAGTGCGCATTGGATACCAACGGATGTCAAAATGAGTGCTTGAGTTTGAGTTTGAATTTAGTCTATTGCACGGGCGGAAAACCCGGGGGGGCCAGAGGGGACACGTCCCCCCCCATGTTTTGAGAGGTGGGCGACATCCCCGCCAGGTTAACCTGCCTGGGCTTGCGGGAAATATGGCCAGCGCGGAGAAGCAGCGCTGGTATCCCGTCAGTCCAGACAGAGCCGTAGTTAACCTGGTGAGACAGGCACAGTTGAGCTGCATTTAGTGCTGGATTGAGCCTCCGAAGCCTCGCGCGCGTGTGTGAGTGTGCGCATGCGCGCGCGGCCGCCAAAAAAGTGGGTCCTCCGTCCCCTCCATGTTTTGATAGTGAGTTCCGGTCTTGGTCTATTGTCACGTGTACCGAGGTACAGTGAAAGGCTTTTGTTACATGCTAACCAGTCAGCGGAAAGACAAAACACGATGGAAATCGAGCCATCCTCAGTGTACTGATACAGGATAAAGGGAATAACTTGAATAACATTTAGTGCAAGATAAAGCCAGTAAAGTCCGATCAAAGATATCCGAGGGTCTCCGGTGAGGTAGATGGTACCTCATTGCTACTGAACTTCCTGAACACTGTGTAACACAGGATATTAGTTCAGCTCAGTTTATTGTCACGTACCGAGGTACTGTGTTCAGCCCCTTCTGTGTGTTAGCACCACACACAGACAGACAGACAGACAGATGATACCGAACCAATGTGGCATTCTTGTTAAAAACTAAATGCACTGAAAGACTGCTTTTTTCAATGAAATTCTACATGAGCATTCAACTGCAGGGCAGAATTTCTCAGCTAACGGACATTGTTTACAGAATTACAGAGAAAAAAAACACCTTGAGGAGATAAGATTTCTCTTTGGGCCACACAACAGATGGTGGGTAAAACACTCCCTTCTGTCTTCACAGATAAATATCCAGCCACATAAATTGTGTGCAGAAATTCAATTTTTGCCTCATGCATGCTTGTGCAGTTAATAAGACAACTTAAATATTGGATGAATTTCACACACACTTTGGCTCCAGTTATGGCTACTTATTTGAAGTACAGTATATAGTTGATGTAAGTTACCCCGAAGAGATATTGCCCCTGCCTTCCAATAATTGATCTTCAATTTGTAGATTTATGGATCATTTCTTCATTGGATTGGTTAGTATGCTGCTACTCTTTATAGTCTAGGGCTGATCCCAGTATAAGGTGTTTTGTTTTTAGTTTAGTTTACAGATATAGCATGGAAACACCGAGTCCACGCTGACTATCGATCACCCAGTCACACTAGTTCCATGTTATCCCATTCTCTCATCCTGTCCCTACGCAAGGATGACAATCTCCAGACACCGTGCACATCTTTGGGATGTGGGTGATAACTGGAGCACCCTGAGGAAACCCACACATTCACAGGGAGAACGTGCAAACTCCACACAGACGACACCTGAGGTCAGGATGGATCGTGGGTCTCCAGCGCTGAGGCAGCAGCTCTACACCTGCGCTGCTGGTCCACCCAGGATGTATCTTACAAAACAACAAGAGCATCTTATGAACTTTAGAACTCTATCCTTGCACCCCATTTATGTTTGTGCCGCCAAGCTGATGTTGTCACTTCTAGTTTTTCCTTCCATAATGTAACACTTCACATTTCTTAGCATTCCCTTTTATCCACCAGCGTCTGCCCATTCTATCATCACCGCCTTCCATATCTTCTTGCTACCATCCTCACGGTTCATTGTGCCTGCAAGGTTTTGTGTGAGCAAATGTTGTGGTAGTACCTGCCTCATCTACATTCTCCACAGCTCGTTCCATGGCCCCATAGCAGAAGCGTCCACGTCGCGGGGCTGGAAACTGGAAGTATCCTGAGCTAATTCTGCTACCACCATTGTATAAGAAGGAACTGCAGATGCTGGAAATCGAAGGTAGACAAAAGTGCTGGAGAAACTGAGAGGGTGCAGCAGCATCAATGGAGCGAAGGAAATAGGCAACGTTTCGGGCCGAAACCCTTCTTCAGACTGATGTAGGGTGGGGGGGGGGGGGAGATGAAAGGAAAAAGGAAGAGGAGGAGCCCGAGGGCTGAGAAGGGGAGGAGACAGCAGGGGCTACCAGAAATTGGAGAATTCAATGTTTATGCCGCTAGGGTGCAGACTGCCCAGGCGGAATATGAGGTGCCGCTCCTCCAATTTCCGGTGGTGCTCACTCTGGCCATGGAGGAGGCCCAGGACAGAGAGGTCGGATTCGGAATGGGCGGGGGAGTTGAAGTGCTGAGCCACTGGGAGATCAGGTTGGTTAATGTGGACCGAGCGGAGGTGTTCGGCGAAACGATCGCCAAGCCTATGCTTGGTCTCACCGATGTAGATCAGCTGACATCTAGAGCAGCGGACGCAATAGCCACCATTATCTATTGCAACAAGTGATGGCTCCCACTGATTGTCGCGGGAAGCTTGCGTCCTTTTCAGGACGGACGATGACAGCGATGTCAACATTTGAAACGTGGAAAATGGACACGAAAGAAGAAGACGCTCGTTCCATACACCCACCACCCGTTGTGTAAAGAAGTTACCCGTCAGGTTCCTATTAAATCTTTCCTCACTTACCTTAACTCTATGTCTCTGGTTTAGTTTAGCTTAGTTTAGTTTAGAGATAGATATAGTTCAGCTCAGTTTATTGTCACGTACCGAGGTACTGTGTTCAGCCCCTTCTGTGTGTTAGCACCACACACAGACAGACAGACAGACAGATGATACCGAACCAATGTGGCATTCTTGTTAAAAACTAAATGCACTGAAAGACTGCTTTTTTCAATGAAATTCTACATGAGCATTCAACTGCAGGGCAGAATTTCTCAGCTAACGGACATTGTTTACAGAATTACAGAGAAAAAAAACACCTTGAGGAGATAAGATTTCTCTTTGGGCCACACAACAGATGGTGGGTAAAACACTCCCTTCTGTCTTCACAGATAAATATCCAGCCACATAAATTGTGTGCAGAAATTCAATTTTTGCCTCATGCATGCTTGTGCAGTTAATAAGACAACTTAAATATTGGATGAATTTCACACACACTTTGGCTCCAGTTATGGCTACTTATTTGAAGTACAGTATCTAGTTGATGTAAGTTACCCCGAAGAGATATTGCCCCTGCCTTCCAATAATTGATCTTCAATTTGTAGATTTATGGATCATTTCTTCATTGGATTGGTTAGTATGCTGCTACTCTTTATAGTCTAGGGCTGATCCCAGTATAAGGTGTTTTGTTTTTAGTTTAGTTTACAGATATAGCATGGAAACACCAAGTCCATGCTGACTATCGATCACCCAGTCACACTAGTTCCATGTTATCCCATTCTCTCATCCTGTCCCTACGCAAGGATGACAATCTCCAGACACCGTGCACATCTTTGGGATGTGGGTGATAACTGGAGCACCCTGAGGAAACCCACACATTCACAGGGAGAACGTGCAAACTCCACACAGACGACACCTGAGGTCAGGATGGATCGTGGGTCTCCAGCGCTGAGGCAGCAGCTCTACACCTGCGCTGCTGGTCCACCCAGGATGTATCTTACAAAACAACAAGAGCATCTTATGAACTTTAGAACTCTATCCTTGCACCCCATTTATGTTTGTGCCGCCAAGCTGATGTTGTCACTTCTAGTTTTTCCTTCCATAATGTAACACTTCACATTTCTTAGCATTCCCTTTTATCCACCAGCGTCTGCCCATTCTATCATCACCGCCTTCCATATCTTCTTGCTACCATCCTCACGGTTCATTGTGCCTGCAAGGTTTTGTGTGAGCAAATGTTGTGGTAGTACCTGCCTCATCTACATTCTCCACAGCTCGTTCCATGGCCCCATAGCAGAAGCGTCCACGTCGCGGGGCTGGAAACTGGAAGTATCCTGAGCTAATTCTGCTACCACCATTGTATAAGAAGGAACTGCAGATGCTGGAAATCGAAGGTAGACAAAAGTGCTGGAGAAACTCAGAGGGTGCAGCAGCATCAATGGAGCGAAGGAAATAGGCAACGTTTCGGGCCGAAACCCTTCTTCAGACTGATGTAGGGTGGGGGGGGGGGGGAGATGAAAGGAAAAAGGAAGAGGAGGAGCCCGAGGGCTGAGAAGGGGAGGAGACAGCAGGGGCTACCAGAAATTGGAGAATTCAATGTTTATGCCGCTAGGGTGCAGACTGCCCAGGCGGAATATGAGGTGCTGCTCCTCCAATTTCCGGTGGTTCTCACTCTGGCCATGGAGGAGGCCCAGGACAGAGAGGTCGGATTCGGAATGGGCGGGGGAGTTGAAGTGCTGAGCCACTGGGAGATCAGGTTGGTTAATGTGGACCGAGCGGAGGTGTTCGGCGAAACGATCGCCAAGCCTATGCTTGGTCTCACCGATGTAGATCAGCTGACATCTAGAGCAGCGGACGCAATAGCCACCATTATCTATTGCAACAAGTGATGGCTCCCACTGATTGTCGCGGGAAGCTTGCGTCCTTTTCAGGACGGACGATGACAGCGATGTCAACATTTGAAACGTGGAAAATGGACACGAAAGAAGAAGACGCTCGTTCCATACACCCACCACCCGTTGTGTAAAGAAGTTACCCGTCAGGTTCCTATTAAATCTTTCCTCACTTACCTTAACTCTATGTCTCTGGTTTAGTTTAGCTTAGTTTAGTTTAGAGATACAGCCTGGAAACGAGAACATTCGGCCCACGGAGTCCGTACCAGCCAGCAATCTATCGTGCACACATTAGGGACAATTTGCATTTATACCAAGCCAATTAACCTACAAACCTGTACGTCTTTGGAGTGTGGGAAGAAACCGGGATCTTGGAGAAAACCCACATGGTTACAGGGAGAACGTACAGACAGCACCCGTAGTCGGGATCGAATCTGGGTCTCCAGCGCTATTTTTCAGGCAACTGCCGGTGACTGTCAAGTTGCCGGTAGTCGCCTGAAAAACCGGAAACTGGAACGGCGACTGTCAGAGAGGAACACACACACACACACATCGCTTCCTTCACCAGCCCGTTATGCAGGCGGGGGACAGGGCAAGCGGGGGGAGCGCTGTCTGAGTGAAATTCACACGGTGCAAAGCCAATGTGATACAGACACACACCATGATGAACAGGAAGGTTGGCGCTGTAATTAAGAAGTTAAAAAGCACAGTGTACGGTCAGTCCTTTAAAAGAGGGGGGGAGAGGGGGGAGACGGGGGAGAAGAGGGGAGAAGAGGGGAGAAGGAGTGGAGACAAATTTTAAGAAGCCAGAGATACACGGCTGTGAAGCCCGGCGCTCATTAACATTACCAATCGGTTATCCTTGGTTCTGAAAACTACTGCTTAAGATATTTTTCCCGAATGAGCCAATAAAATTCACCGATCAGCACCGGCTACAACCTACGAGAACCTTCGACCTCCTGGCAACCCACCTACGGCACGAGAATTCTCACTACTCTCCATGGCGGCTTCATTCTAGTCGCCGTTAATTTTTCAACGTTAAACAAATTTCGGCGACCATAATGAGGCTGCGACTAGTCCCCAGAATGCGGGATCTCCTCACGACCATGAAGGCGACTCCCCGGCAACCACCCGCGAACATGTGGCAACTGCATAATCTCCTGCAGTCGCCTAAAAAGTCGCCTAAGTGGGATAGGCCCATAAGGTAGCAACTCTACCGCTGCGCCACCGTGCTGCCCGGGTCTTGATTTTCCTACTCTGGATAAAAGACTGCATTCCCCTTATCTATTCCCCTTGCTTAAATGTTCATAAGTTATTCCAACACAGAGCTTTAGCCTCCTGTTTTCTTTGACAATATCAGATTAATCCTAATCGATGCCCGCTGTTTATTCTGCTTCTCGGTCAGGATAAGCATATGATATCATCATTTAGTCGAGTTTGTTTCGAAAGCCAAGATGTCTTGTTACTCACAAGGAAGAGAACAAGTAATTGCAGAATATAGCGCAGCAGTCTGGAGATAGTGGAAAATACTTGGTGCCAAAAGCTTGTGCTTTAATCATGTTAGTTCTGCGGCATGTAGCACATTATAAACAGGTACCACAACAGCAGAATGCACAGAATCACAGATCTGCCTGAACAGATGCAACTAACGGCAACTTGATAGATTTAAATGAGCAAAGAAGAAAGCCGTCAATACTTCAGCATCTGTCATCCTCTCGACTAACTTCAAACTTCTGTGTGACGCTCTCTCTGCTGTCCTGGTTCAGACCAGGCACAAGTTTATAGCAGGATAAATGAAACAGGCAAACAGCAGGTGATGATATGTGAAGAATCAATTAGCACCTCTTCCCTCCTCGCTAATGCATCATCTGAGACGGAGCTTTTGATAGCTGTAGGACAGAGGCTGGCTTGTTTGTTTGTGGTTGTGGTCGCTGAGACCCAGGTGGTCATGATGTGTCATTGCTCACGCCCAGAGGGGAGAAGTTGGAGTTGTAGATCGGGGAGGTGGCAAGTCAGAAGGGCAGATCCACCCTGAGCTCTGGAGGCAAGTGAATCAAGAGTTAATCAGCAGGATATGGCAGAGACAGAGGAACTGAGCTTGACAGATCCCATCTTGCAGGAAGGCAGGCAAGTGGCTGCAAATGGTACAGAAAAATAATGCGGAGATGAAAGGCAGGGCGAAATGTGTTGGATGTGTCAACCTCATGGTAAGTGGGTTTAGTTTAGTTTAGAGATACAGTGCGGAAACAGGCCCTTCGGCCCACACTGACCAACGGTCCCACAAATTAACACTATCCTACACACACTAGTGTGTGGTGTGTAGGTCAAGCCAATGAACGTACACGCCTGTACATCTTTGGAGTGTGGAAACTGAAGATCTCAGAGAAAACCTGCGCAGGTACAAACTCCGTACAGACAGCACCCGTAGTCATGATTGAACCCTCGACTCTGGCACCGTAAGCGCTGTAAGTCTACCGCTGAGCCACCGTGAAAAAATCTAATATTGTTATAGTTCATTTAAACAAACTGCAATAAAGAGTGCTTAAAAATCAGTGTGATCAATCTTAACAATGATAATAAAGAACATTTTTACACTTTAAGATAGACTCAAAATGCTGGAGTAACTCAGTGGGTCGGGCAGCATCTCTGGAGAAAAGTAATAGATGATGTTTCGGGTCGGGAATCTGCTTCAGATTGCAGTCACCAATTCCTTTTCTCCAGAGATACTGCTCGACCCACTGAGTTGCTCAAAGGACAAGGCCAAAGGACATTTATTGTCACATACACCATTTCTGGTGTAGTGAAATTCGAGTTGCCATTTGCAGCACACCAATAAAATGAAGACACCACATTTAATTTAAATGAAAACATGAAAACATCCCCCCACAATGGTTCCCACTGTGAGGGAAGGCAACAACGTCCAGTCCTCATGCTCTTGGTCACCCGTGGTCGGGGCCTTTTTGAGCCCTCAGGCCCTCTCGCTGGACGATGGAGCTCTGGCATCGGGAGAACACTCTTCAGCGGCTTGGAGTGTCTGGAACGGCCGCTTGCTGCCAGGGACCACAGCTCCCGAAGTCCACAGGCCGCGCTGGACGGAGCTCCGACACTGGCGATCTCGGCGAGAAATCCCAGGCTCCACGGTGTTTAAAAGTCAGCATCGCCGCTGCTGGAAACTCCGCAACGACAGCTCTGCGATGTTGGGAGTCGGCGGTACTCCAGCATTTTGTGTCTATCTTTGGTGTAAACCAGCATCTGCAGTTCCCTCCCACACATTTGTATACTTTAGATGGAGTCAGAGCCGAGAAAAAAATACGAGGGTAATTGGGACATAGAATGTGACATCAATGTGTTGGTTGCAACAAATGATTCCGATTCACTTCCGTTTTACAAGTTAATCAGTATTCTGGAGAAAGGTCAAGTCAGAGGAGAAGGCAATTTATATTCATGACCGATGTGGGAAACACAGCAGTCAAATCATGCATTGTTGAAAGTCTCGCAAACTGGATACTATGATAACAAATAATTTGATAATGACCATTGAAGTTGTGGAAGCATGATCGCTGGTTCAGACATACATCATGAGAACAGCTCAACCTCCCCTCACCCCTTCAAAAATAGAAATGCTTTAATCCACAGGCAGTAAAAATCAGTCCACCACAAAATATAAAATAACAAAGTGCAAATATATACTCATTGAAATAACAAGAGAATTATCATAATAGTATGGTTTATACCAAAGATAGACACAAGGTGCTGGAGTAACTTCATGGGTCAGGCGCCATTCAGAAGAGAGACAGACACAGAAAGCTGGAGTAACTCAGCGGGTCAGGCAGTATCTCTGGAGAAAAAGTCTTGGTCTGAAGAAGGACCTTGACCCAAAACGTCACCTATTCTTTTTCTCCAGAGATGCTGCCTGACCCGCTGAGTTACTCCAGCACTTTGTGTCTATCTTGGGTATAAACAGGCAGCTGCAGTTCTTTCTTTCCGCAATAACCTGGTTTATATGTGTTTTCAGGTGAAAATGTGCTTTATGGATTTGAGAAATGGCTGTAATAATGAATGCAAGAGTTACAGTTGGCGGATTAGCCTGGTGTGAATACTTTAGTTCACTGCTGACACAATGGATTACATCAATGATAAACATTGACTTTTCATGAATATTTACCGTCTCCTCATCGATTCTCCTTGTATTTACCAGAATGTATTAACTGGAAGCTCAGAGTGACAGAGTGTGTGGTCTCAGAATTTACAAAATAATCTTTATCTTGAAATTAAAAAGGGTGAAACAACATTTTGTGATTATTCAACAGAGTAATTGACCCGAGTATACATAGAGTGAGTGCAATAGGAAATTATATAACCACATCTTGTATTAATTTTAGTTTTGCATTCAAAGGCGCCAGTTCTTAGGAAGTTTACGACCTCTACCTTTGTGTCTCTCTAAAACTTCTCACAGCTGAGAAGATAAGCAGGTGATCTGGTTTCTTGCCTCTAAAGATTTTCCTTTGCACTAACTGACAGGACACCTTATTGTTCAATTGTGACTTCCTTAAAGTCTCACAGCTGGGTTCGCTCCTGAACTCAGGTGCTGTATGTGAAGAATTTGCATGTTCTTCATATGACCACATGGGTTTCCTTCAGGTGACAATAGACAATAGACAATGGACAATAGGTGCAGGAGTAGGCTATTTGGCCCTTCGAGCCAGCACTGCCATTCACTGTGATCATGGCTGATCATTCACAATCAGTACCCCGTTCCTGCCTTCTCCTCATATCCCTTGACTCTGCTATTTAAGAGCTCTACCTATCTCTTGAAAGCATCCAGAGAATTGGCCTCCACTTCCTTCTAAGGCAGAGAATTCCACAGATTCAAAACTCTCTGGGTGAAAAAGTTTTTTCTCATCTCCATTCTAAATGGCCAACCCTTTATTCTTAAACTGTGGCCCCTGGTTCTGAACTCCCCCATCATTGGGAACATGGTTCCTGCCTCTAGCGTGTCCAATCCCTTAACAATCTTATATGTTTCAATAAGATCCCCTCTCATCCCTCGAAATTCCAGTGTATACAAGCCTAGTCGCTCCATTCTCAACATATGACAGTCTTGCCATCCCGGGAATTAACCTCGTGAATCTACGCTGCACTCCCTCAATAATAAGAATGTCCTTCATCAAATTTGGAGACCAAAACTGCACACAATACTCCAGGTGTGGTCTCACCAGGGCCCTGAACAACTGCAGAAGGACTTCCTTGCTCCTATACTCAGCCCCTCTTGTTATGAAGGCCAACATGCCATTACCTTTCATCACTGCTTGCTCTACCTGCATGCTTTCTTTCAGTGACTGAAGAACAAGTACCCCCAGATCTCGTTGTACTTCCCTTTTTCCCAACTTGACCATTCAGATAATAATCTGCTTTCCTGTTTTTGCCAGCAAAGTGGATAACCTCACATTTATCCACATTAAACTGCCTCTGCCATGCATCAGCCCACTCACCCAACCTGTCCAAGTCATCCTGCATCCTCATAGCATTCTCCTCACAGTTCACACTGCCACCCAGCTTTGTGCCATCTGCAAATTTGCTGGTGCTCCTGTTTCCAATGGTGCTCCTGTTTCCTCCCAGATACCAAAGATGTGCCAGTAGGTTAATTGGCCTCTGTAAATTGCCCCTAGTGTGTTGGGAGTGGATGAGAAAGTGGTGTAACATAGGTCGGCACGGTGACGCAGCGCCAGAGACCCGGGTTTGATCCTGACTACGGGTGCTGTCTATATGGAGTTTGTACGTTCTCCCTGTGACTGCGTGGGTTTTCCCCGGGAGCTCCGGTTTCCTCCCACACTCCAAAGATGTACGGGTTTGTATGTTAATTTGGCTTTGGTAAAAATTGTAAATTGTTCCTAGTCTGTCGGATGGTGCTGGTGTATAAGCATCACTGGTCGGCGTGGACTCGGTGGACCAGAGCTTGTTTCCACTCCGTATCTGGAAATTAAAGAACCAGTGTGAATGGGTGATCAATGTCCCCGTGGACTCGGAGGGCTGAAGACCTGTTTCCATGCTGTATCTTTCAACTAAAGCAGCATTTGAGGGACTGGAAATTGTACTTGGAGGTCTCAGGCAAGCGTATCTTTTTAGATATTATAACATGATTTTTATATAAGACATGTGTTTACATTTTAAATGAGGCAATGCACATCCAATGGTTTATGGTTTCCACAAAATGAAAAGAAACACTGTGACCGCTAAATATCAAAAACAAACAGGAATTTTGCTTGGAACACAATAGTGAAACATGTGGGTACCAAATGTATCAAGTGCATTGATGTGAATATCACACACATCAATTTATCCTTTGATAGGGTACTTCACACTGAAGTGGTAATGCTCTGAAAATGGTAATAAAACACACACATTTTAAAGCTACTTAATATTATATGTGGTCCATTTGTTATTTATGATGGAGTTTCCCATTTGGGTGGAATATAGCTGTTCCAAGAACTATGGTGCCAGATTAATTCCTATCGTCCACTTAATTAACCAGTCGTGAAGTGTGGACAAAGTTTGCTTCAAGTGGTCTTTGTACTCCGAGGTTAGTGAAGAGCATTTGTATAGACTCCTGCTCCAAATACTTTAAATAAATGTTGAATACATCTATTTGGGAACAGAGATAGGACAATGGTGGGAAGATAATTGATTGTGATGTCTTCTGGTGGAAGATACTTGTCGACGCTCATGAAACTGGCCCTTCGGCCCAACTCATCCATGCTGACCAGGATGCAATGGTTCAATGGCACTTTATCATCGCAGGCGAGTCTTTGTGTGCCAGTCACAGAGGTGGATCTACAATCACACATTACAATCGCTCCACTCTTTTAAATCTCTATTCCAATAGCAATGTTTCTCACTTTAACTGTGCTTTTCTTGATCTCCTCTCAGATCTGTCCATTATTCATGTTATCCCCTTTATCGTGTATCTGTACACGGTGGATGGCTCAATTGTGATCATGTATTGTCTTTATGCTTACTGGATAGGATGCAACAAAAGCTTTTCACTGTATCTCGGTACACGTGACAATAAACTAAACTCAAACATTTGTTTTTTTCTATACAGTTCAGTGACAATCCTACTATTAGGCACAATCATACTAAATACATGATTGTAAGATAGTCGACCAAACTGAGTCAGTACACAAGAGTCGCCACATCTCAGGCAAAATCTTCTACTTATAAAGTCCAACACTTAACAAAACATATTAGAGTCTTAAATTGGCCACAAAGGCCCCTCGTCATGGCGGCAGCACTGGAATGGAGTTACAGGGGTCGTCCTGGCCCAGGCGACGTGTCGGAGTCATCCACCGCTGCTCCGCCACTCCTTACCGCTGCAGGCCACGTCCACACAGCCAACTGGAATGGTGTCTGATCTAATGAAGCCCTAGGCTGCTTCAGGGCCTCCAGCGGCCCTCTCCAAAGCCTCTGCATTGGCCCATGAACATGTCGTCCCTCGCATCCGATGGTCAGCGCTCAGCCTCTGTGTCGCAGGCCACCTCCCACAGCCCGACCCAGAACGCCTCTGAGGGCGCAGAAGGGAACCCCGAACCCGCTTACCAGCGTCGTTCTTTTCCTCCATTTCCGCTGCCGCCATCTTGAAGGGTTATCACCTTGGAACCCACAAACCAAGAGTAGAAATCTCAACCCTGAGGGCTGACAGAGAAAAACGCATTGTAGAACGCCGAGATAATTTGATTGTCTGGTTGCATTGTTTTAGCACCAAGTACTGACCTGCAAACTGGTTACAATCTTTAGTGAGTACGAGGGAGTGGCAAGCACCTTGGTTTGACAACCTGCCTGCCTCATCTAGGCTAGTCCAACTTGCTTGGATTTGGCCCATATCCATGCAAACCTTGCCTATCTATGTACCCAATTTCTGCTGGGAAATTGAAAGATTTACTGTTACAATGATTCCCCTCTTGGGCCATGATAGTTTCAGAAGGTGAAAAAGGCAAAGAAACTAGAACTATTGAACATACAGTGGGGACCAATGGTTTGCACATATATCACACGCTATAACTCACAATGTTTGCATAAGTAATATGGTCAACTGCAGAACCAGTGTTATTAATTTCCTACAATCCTTTAACCCCAGCAGGAATTCTTCATACATTAATAGCATTGAAATAAATCTCTCCGAAATCCCGTGGAAGATTTATTTACCAGTCTTTAGTGCATACAGAGGGACATGTAAAGCCATTCCAACGTTAAAAAAACCCAGTGACTATGGAGCTGGTAATTAGGTCTGATGAAGTCATCATGCCACAGGAATGTTGAGACTTGACTTTAGTTCTGGCTGCACCTTCCATTCAGTTCAACAGACAATTTCATTCACCCACACTTATTAGCAAATGTGAAAAACAAACAAGATCTGCTCATCTTTCATAACTTCTATCAAGAGGGCGGCAATGGATGCTAGACAGACTTGAATGGGTAGATGGCTGCTTCCTATTGCTTATGTTCCTGTTTTTTCTAAGGTAGCAGCCAGAATTGCTAAAGATTCAAGGCTATTAGGGGGCGGCACAGTGGCACAATGGTAGAGTGATTGCCTTATGCCCCTGTCCCACTTAGGAAACCTGAACGGAACGGAACCTGAACGGAAACCTCTGGAGACTTTGTGCCCCACCCAAGGTTTCCGTGCAGTTCCCGGGGGTTCCCAGAGGTTTTTGTCAGTCTCCCTACATGCTTCCACTACCTACAACCTCCGGCAACCACCTGCAATCTCCGGGAACCGCACGGAAACCTTGGGTGGGGCGCAAAGTCTCCAGAGGTTTCCGTTCAGGTTTCCTAAGTGGGACAGGGGCATTACAGAGCCAGAGACCCGGGTTCAACCCTGACTACGGGTGCTGTCTGTACAGAGCTTGCACGTTCTCCCTGTGACCACGTGGGTTTAATCCGGGCACTCCGGTTTCCTCTCACATTGCAAAGGGTTTGTAGGTTAATTGGCTTCTGTAAATTGGCCCTAGAGTGTAGGATAGAACTAGTGTATGGGGTGATTGTTGGTCGGCACGGACTCAGTGGGCCAAAGGGCCTGTAACCAAGGGCCTGCATCTCTAAACTAAACTAAACTAAAACTCTGACCTCTGGGTCTCAGGAAAGAAGTTGGCTGGTCAAGGATCTCTGTCTGTGTTTTTCTAAATTGATTTATTATTTCTCTTTCATTACTATTGCAGGGGGTGGGTTGCAATTTTATATCATTAATACAATTTTATTCTGCTTTTACTTTTACACTTTAATGCCCTTATGTATTTTTGCTTACAAACCATAGCTTTGCAGAGATGAAAATGTGTAATGGTCACACTGTGGTACCATTAGGGTCTCGACCTACTCGTCTCTCCAGAGATGCTGCCTAAGCCGCTGAGTTACTCCAGTTTTTTTTGTGCCGGTGCCAAAAGATGAGTTTTTCACCCTGTTCAGCAAGCAATTCTTTTTGTACATGGCCACCTCTATAGAGAATTCAGAGTTTCAGGATGTAGCAGTTTTTGGCAAAATGTTCTACAGACTAATTATAACATTGCTACAGACTGACAGTCCAGCCCTATCTCCAGCACTGCACACAATGGACTTGGGCATAAGACACCCCACTTTCCTCAAACATACTTTCTCCCTTACACTCCATACTGAATCCACAAGCATACATTAGGATTTCTTTGCAATCTGCCAAGCAGGACCCTTGTTATTTGTCAACTGGCTGACAAGGGTTTTGTAGAACATAAAAGATGCTTCGGGTAGCAATTAGAGACGAGTTTTCTTAAAAGATCCCGTGGTCTTTGATGCAAACACAGAGGAGGCGCAAGCATAAATTACCAAAGGCCTCTAAATGCAATTTAATATTTGTGTTGCGTCTTTAGCAAAATAGTGCTTCTGGCTCAGCAGCCATTTTATACGTATAGCAAGAAATGAATTCTCTCGCCTCTTCCCTAATCCAGACACTCTTTTCAGCAATTTACGTGCACTTGACTTATCATATTTATGGCCCGTGAGACAATTGTTTAAAATTTTGGTTTCCAAATGTGATTAGGTCGGCAGTCTTGCATGAAATCCCCATTCAGTCGGCCAATGTAACCCCAGGTGTCTGGTCTTTAGACTTTAAACTTCAGACTTACTTTAGTTTAGAGATTCAGCACGGAAACAGGCCCTTTGGTCCACTGAATCCGCGCCGACCAGCGGTCCCCATACGCTGACGCCATCCTACACACACAAGGAACGATTTACAATTTTGTGATGGAGGAAACTGGAGCACCTGGAGAAATCCCATATAGTCACAGGGGGAACGTACAAAATCCATACGGACAGCACCCATAGACAGGATGGAACCCGCGTCTTTGGCGCTGTCAGGCAGCAACTCTACAGCTGCGATACAGTGCCACCTCCCCCTTGACTTTTAATTCACCACATCACTCCCACCTGATATCCCTGTCCATTGCCTCTCACTCTGACCCAGTGAAAGTCCGAGCTATCAACTAGACATATGAAATCTTTCCGGAATAAATAACAAATTAAATCATTTCAAATTATTACCCCCATTTTCAATCTGCGTCCGGAGGAAATGATTTATTGTAAATAGTGCACAGAAGTTAGACATAAAGTGCTGGAGTAACTCAGCGGGTCAGGCAGCATCGCTGGAGAAAAAGGATAGATGACGTTTCGGGTCGGAATCCTTCTTCAGACTGCTTTCGGAGAGAGGAGAAGAATTTCTTCACACTTGGCATACCTGAAGAAGATTTTGCAGTGGAGCAGACTAAATGTGTAGGAAGGAACTGCACATGCTGATATATACAAAGTACTGGAGTAACTCAGCGGGTCAGTCAGCATCTCTGGAGAGTGCGCTGTTCAGGCCCAGTTTTCCAATGGGTGGTGTTTCACCCAGAAATGATTATTAGTGCAATCTACTCTGGGTTAACTCAGTTTAGGGGCAAAAAATTGGTTCTCCACAATCCAGTTACTAGGCATGTATTATCTACATTAATATAAACGTCTTACATGTGGCAGGGAATCTTTTGCGTATTACCAGCAGATTCAATTTTTACTTCAGAAATTTTCCATTTTCATTTTTGCCTTCTTTTGTAGTCGCTGCAAGATAACTGGCTTAATTTTTCAACCTGAATGGATAAACTCATAATCTAAATAGCAAGCAGATTGCTAATTGCATGTGAGTGGAACATGTCAAAGCTCTTATTCATTACAATTTCCCTGCACTATGTTATAATGGGCTGCTGGGTACTTATTACAATTTGGCTTTTTATTTCTGTCCCCGCTGGTTTGAAACATTTGATATATTGTCAATGAAACTAGTTTGCCAAAACACTTTGTTGTACAGTGAAGTACTGAGGCTGTATAGCTTCATGGAGCAAGCCCTTTGTGGAAGCCTCGATCCAACAGGGCAGCCACGGTAGTGCAGCGGTCGAGTTGCTGCCTTACAGTGCTTGCAGCGCCGGAGACCCGGGCTCGAACCCAACTACGGGTGCTGTCTGTGCGGAGTTTGTACGTCCTCCCTAGTGACTTTGGTTTCCTCCCACATTCCAAAGGAGTAGAGGTATTTAGGTTAATCGGCTTGGTGTATGTGTAAATTGTCCCTAGTGTGTGTAGGATGATGTTAATGTGCGGGGATCGCTGGTCGGTGCGGATTTGGTGGACAGAAGGGCCTGTTTCCACGCTGTATCTCTAAACTACACTAAAAAACTAAACTAAACAACATCATTCATGACCAGATGTGATAGAACTTTGATCTGATCTGTTGCTTCTGGTATGTGTTATCCATTGCAGACTGATTTTGCCGTTCAACAAGTATATAGTCCAGTGTTCCAGTGGGGCAGCTAGTGAGGTCACTGGAGGAGGCATCTCCAGGAGGGTGGGCTTACCTAGTCAACCCTATAACCTCAGATGTACAATTGCCCCCCATCGGCTTGTTTCCATGCTGTATCTCTAATATAAACTAAACTATTTGTGTCGATTGCATTTGCAGCCCTTTTAAACGTTTGCATATATTTCATTGTTCATCTTTGTCCTGAAACTTTTCTTTTTCTTTTCACGGATACTGTCTGACCTGCCGGGTTTTTTTCCAGCAGTTTTTGCTTTTATTTCAGATATCCAGCATATGTGGAGGGTTTTTTTAAATTTCAGTTTTCCCTTTGGCAAACATGCAGAGTAGAAAACTGGACATCAAGGTACCACTGCTTCAGTGGTAACTATCTGGTAGTTAATTAATGACAAGATGATAATGCAACACTGTAGACGGAAAATGCTGGAGTAACTCAGCGGGTGAGGCAGCATACCTTCTTTCTCCTTTACTTTTCAAGGTGAAACCTGTGTCTTCACCACGAGAAAACCTAAACAGATAGATAATTTCAAAAAGAAATCCTCCCATATGTCATAGAAACATAGACATAGAAAATAGGTGCAGGAGTAGGCCATTCGGTCCTTCAAGCCAGCACCGCCATTCAATATTATCATGGCTGATCATCCAAAATCAGTACCCCGTTCCGGCTTTTTCCGCATATCCCTTCATTCCCTTAGGCCTAAAAGCTAAATCTAACTCTCTCTTGAAAACACCCAGTGAAGCATCCACTATCCAAGTGGACGTGGACTTGTTGGGCCGATGGCCCTGTTTCCCTTCTCTTCCTTTTAATAGATTAAGTGAGTCTGCACAAAGCAGTGATTATATTTATTTTTTAAAGGTGTAAGAAAGGGCCAGATGAGGTCACATGACACTGCGGAACAGACAGCATCTCTGGATAGAAGGAATGGGTGACACTTCAGGTCAAGCCCCTTCTTCAGCTGAAGAATGGCCTCAACCTGAAACATCACCCATTCCTTCTATCCAGAGATGCTGCTTGTCCCACTGAGTTTCTCCAGTATTTTGTGTCTATCTTCAATTGAAACCAGTATCTGCAGTTCCTTCTTACACATGAGGTTACATGACAATGTGTGTTGAGTAGTGTGTTAGTGTGGTGATTGTTCCCAGTAACTGGTCCTTAGCAAAGATACATCTATGCTGGCATCACCCCAGGTTAGGATGCGTCCGCTAAATCAGTGGTTCCCAACCTTTTATAGTTCATGGCCCCCTTGGGCGCTTTAATTTTTCTGTGCCCCCCCCCCCCCCCCCTGACATTATTAGCGGAAAAAAAGTGGCCCCCTTCATTGAACCTGGGGCCCCCTAAATCCCCAATTTTTTCTTTGGCCCCCCTGAAATTTGCCATGGCCTCTTTGGGGCTATATGGCCCCAGGTTGGGAATCACTGCTCTAAATAATGTAGAGTTGCAGGAGAGGATAGAGGGCTGAAGGATGTTTCTGCAGGGAAACAAAATAGTCAAGTAACTGTCCTGCTAACTGTAACTGGGTGAATTTCCTGTTTCAGAAGGCTAAACTCATTCCCATTACTGTCAATGTTCCATTTGGATTTAAAACATTGGGGATTTTTATTTGCTTCTGGCTGGTTGGAAGCATTTTTTCCAAATAGATTACAGGACGTGGCTTCCCATGAGACTCGGTAGCAGTAAGTATAGGTGTTTCAGGTTTGGCACAGTATCGTGAATCGAGATTTTCTGGCCTCAAGTGCCTCGGTGGCAGTATTGCTTTTATTTGCGTTTGGCAGGCTTTTACATCAGACCATGTATTTACTTCAGCGACGACCAATCTCCGAGAACTACTGATTTTGGTGATACAAGAAACAAATTGTTCTAAGCGCCCTTGGTCTGGACTATCCAGTCATGGCAATTTACAATAACAGAATAGGGAACACAATATTACCTGACCTGAAACTGGGCTTAAGGCTGAAAAGTGAAACCACTTCTTTGCAGCAGAAACCAGCAGAGTCCAAGTTTCTGAAAGCATCTTTAGTTGTAACTGCCATTGCTATAAACAAGTTATTGCCTGCTCAACCATCTTATGGCTTAGGTAGACACAAAAAGCTGGAGTAACTCAGCGGGACAGGCAGCATCTCTGGAGGCAAGGAATGGGTGACGTTTCGGGTACACGTCACCCATTCCTTCCCTCCAGAGATGCTGCCTGTCCCGCTGAGTTACTCCAGCTTTTTGTGTCTATCTTCAGTTTAAACCAGCATCTGCAGTTCCTTCTTACACATCCTTTAGATTAGTTCAGTTTAGTTTAGGGGTACAGCATGGAAACCAGTCTTTGAGCCCACCGAGTCAACGAAAGCCATCAATCTCCTCTGCATACTAATTCCATGTTATCCCACTTTCTTATCCACTCCCTACACATCAGGGATAATTTTATAGAGGCTGATTAACCTTCAAACCTGCGCGTCTTTAGGATGTGGGAGGAAACCAGAACACCCAGAGGCAACCCACACAGTCACAGGGAGAACGTGCAAAGTCCACACAGACAGCACCCAAGGTCAGTATCGAACCTGTGTCTCCGACTCTGTGAGGCAGCAGATTTATCAGCTGCACCAATTTGAAAGTTGGGCCGATCCTATAAAGCAAAATTCTGCACAAATCGAAATGAAACACAAAATGCATCATATGCACTGTTTCTCTCTCTCCACAACCACTGCCTGCCCTGCTGGGTATTTCTAGTATTTAGTGCTTCAGTTTGAATATATCCTTTTATTTTGAAAAGTAGGTGAATTGTTGAAAAGCCCTTTCAAGATGGACGTGTCATGAATAAATGGCGTAATAATCCGTACCATTGCTGATAAATTCTCCCTAAAATCAATATCATATCATACTAGTTCATTATTTCCTTCGCTCCATAGATGCTGCTGCACCCGCTGAGTTTCCCCAGCAATTTTGTGTACCACCAATAATATGTATTTAGTGCTCACAATTTTTTGAATTTGTGCACTACATTCCACAATAAATCTTTGTGATGAAATGTAGTTTGATTGTCCTCGTCATCACTAGAAGTAAAAAATTCAATGAAACATTATGGAACAATAAATATTATTTTGAAACTAGGTTCAAGTTGTAGTTGTTGAGATTCAATTTTGCATCCCCCTTTCCTACACTCAAGGTTTATTCTGCTTACCGACAACGTTGCTTTTCCTCAAGGGAAATTGAAGATCAAAGATGTAGGGGCACTACCAACTTATGTAATAGGTGACTTATGCTAACTTGCACTTACGCAAGCAATTCTTTAAGCCCACAGTTTTATTTCTGAGTTGCATGTCTCGGTGGTATCGGTAGCAGTATGTTACTGCTGTCGCATGTGGCCGTTTCTACTACCTAGTCAGCTGTATTCGTGGATGATCCCACAGGGTCTCCACGATGAAGCTCCCATGTAGTCTCCACATCGGAACTCTACGTGGTCTCCACATCAGAGCTTCTACATGGTCTCCAAATCGGAGCTTCTACATGGTCTCCACGATGGAGATTCCACATGACCTCCATGACAGAGGCTCCACATGGTCTCTATGTCGGAGCTCGCACATGGTCTCTACATTATATCTCCCACATGGTCTCCACGTCGCGCGTCGGAGCTCCCACATGGTTGAATAGTATATTTACACTTGTGCAGTGGCACCTCCGTTTCCTACTTCTATAGCATCTGACTTACGATTACTTCCTCCAGTATCACATGCAAGCACACTCACCTATGCACACGCATACACATGCACGCACACATGCACTCGCCCACATGCACTTACAAACACACACACATGCATATGCAGGCCCATACACATTCATATACATACACACACTCACATACATGCACGTATACACACAGCCATGCATGATCTCACACTCCAATTAAATTAAACAAAACACTGGTGTTTCTGCCAGTAATCACCAATTTCCCTCATTCACTTTAATGAAGCTGCAGAACCTGTACTGGGTCGAAGCTCGTGCTCATACTTGCTCGTGCTCGTGCTTGTCTGTGTCCATGCTCGTCTCAGTCACGACAGGAATCAGAAACTGTGGCTGTGTTTCTTAACGGTAATGATGTTGTAGGCAATGTGTCAGTGGGCAGATAACACCTCCCCCACAGCTAAAACAGGCATAGAAGTTATTGCTGCCCCCCTTCGTTGTCCATGTGGACTCCACCAATGCAGTGCAATTGTCCCTAAGGCCAGCAGTCTGCTGAGAGGAAGGCAGCGATACCTTCTTGGCTCAGACCAGGGGCACATATGCCAGTTTTCTGTCTAGCGTTTGAGGCAGATCTTGGCAGAAAATTGGCAGCTGAAGATGGTTGAGTTTCTTGAGGGCTTCTTCCCCTTGTCTTTCAGACAATATGCGTACAGCTCGATTGATTCTCCCTCACATGTTATTCTGTTGTCCGTAACTTTAACAGAAGCATTGCCTCGAGGTTGAAAATAGTGAAGCAAGGGGATTGCACATTGATTTATTAGCTTCTAAGAGGCCAATACTTGCAGAGTAATTTCAACCCCCTCAACGAATAAGGCATTGTTTGGAACACAGCCTCTTTGCTCAGTAGTTCTGGCAGTGGAGGGAGCAGGAGCCATGAGTCAAATACAATTGTTGATCCAAATCTCAGACCTAATAGTGTCATGGAGACATAGTGATACAGCGTGAAAACAGGCCCTTCGGCCCAACTTGCCACACCGGCCAACATGTCCCAGCTCCACCAGCCAGCATTTGGTCCATATCCCTCCAAACCTGTCCTATCCATGTACCTGTCTAACTACTTCTTAAATGTTGTGATAGTCCCTGCCTCAACTACCCCCTCTGACAGCTTGTTCCATATATCCACTTGCCTTTGTGTGAAAAGTTACCCCTCAGATTCCTATTAGATCTTTTCCCCTTCACCCTAGTGTTACCACCTTTCGTTGGATACATTCTCAGATGTTTGATTTAGTGTCAATTTATGACAGTTTGCAAACATTGTGGCATTTACTTCAGTTAACTGTCTTATTAATTTACAATGGAACATAGAACTATATAGCAAAAGGACAGAACCTTTGGCCCACAATGGGGTGGCACGGTGGTGCAGCAGTAGAGTTGCTGCCTTAAAGTTCCGGAGACCCGGGTTCGATCCTGACTACGGGTGCTTTCTGTATGAAGTTTGTTCGTTCACCCTGTGACTGCAAGGGTTTTTTCAGGATGCTCCGGTTCCCTCCCACACTCCAAAGACGCGCAGGTTTGTAGGTTCATTGGCTTTGGTAAAATTGTAAATTGTCCCTAGTTTATAAGATAGTGCTCGTGTATGCAGTGATCGCTGGTCGGCACAGATTCGGTGCGTCGAAGGACCTGATTCCGTGCTGTATCTCTAAAGTCCAAAGTCTAACTTAACAAAGTGGCAAACATGATGCCAAGACTACCCCTTTTCTGCTTGCGCATAATCCATATACCTCCATTCCCTGCATATCTGTTTGTTTATCCAAAAGTCTCTTAAATGCCTCTCTCACATCTGCCTCGATCACTATCCCTGGCAGTGCTTTCCAGGCATTCACTACCCACTATATGTAAAAAATGTTCCCCGCACATCTCCTTTAAATATTGTCCCTCTCATCTTAAAGTTATGCCCTCTAGTATTCACTTTTTCCATCCTGGGATAAAGGTTCTGATTGTCTACTCTGTCTGTCCCTCTCATAATTTCATATACCTCTATCGGGTCTGTCCACAATCTCCAGCGTTCCAGAGGAAACGGAAGTCTGTCCAACCTCTCCCTATAGCTATAGTCTGCCTAACTCTTGCTTTAGAAATCACAAAATAAAGCAAGTCTACTATATAACTATACACCAACATTAGTTCATGTTAAACTTGGACAGAAAATGGATGAGAATCATGTAATGTAGACACAAGGAACTGCAGATGCTAGTTAACAACAAAAAATGACAAAGTGCTGGAGTAACTCGGCGAGTCAGGCAGCATCACTGGAGAACATGGATAGGCGATGTTTCAGGTCAGGACCCTTCTTCAGACTCAATAAATAGACATTAGTTCCGTGTGTCAAGAATGGCAAGTCAAGGACAAAATGAGTGACAAATCGCTCATAGACATCAGTGACTTGGCACAGATTACAGAGAGTGATTCTGTTTTATCTAGCGGGGGCTGTCCGCCTAGAAAAGAAACTCAGTTTAGAACATAAAAATGAGAGAAAAAAAGGGGCTTCCTTAAATCAGGGACTGGCAAATGAATCTGTCAGATTATTGACATGAGCAGAGTTGTACGATGTATACTCTTCCTTTCTTCTCCATGGATGGAATTCTGTTTTGTCTCACAACTAATTTCCTTTCTCTAGATTTCCCATTGAAATCAAAATCCTGGTACTGGTTACACTACCTGACAACTAATTAGGCCTGGCCCCATGCACAAAGTATGCTTCATAGAGGCTCTTTAATGACATTGTTATTTATGTACAAGGTTCGCTCATAAATCCACTGGGTGCCTCTTCCACCGGCAAAACCAGAGACAATAAAACTGGAAAACAGCAAGAATGGCAATTGCTTCATTCCCATTCACTGCAAAGAGCTAATATTTCTCTTGTTTTAAAAAAAAATGTTTTCTTCTGGATTTCCAACATTTGTGGCCTCCCTTTTTAATTTGTTGTCGTGGGCAGCTGCCACTTGTCTACGGCTATACCCCGAACTGTCTCACCAGGTATGCTGGAAATTCCTCAAGTAAAACCAAGGGTGAGGTTAAAGCTTTACTGCCGCTTTGGGACAAAAATGGAGCAAATGACTATTTAACAGTATAACGATGCACGATGCTATGTTAAAACCACCAGGTTTACTCACTTGGTGGGGCCCCTCTCTTCCCTGATGCACATCCATTTCTCCCCCCGTCCCCTTCCACCTATATTCCTTCCTCTTGCTTCATATTTCACGCTACTCCCATTCATATCTCTTTAGTCTTTCATCTCTAGCCTTTGTCCAATCATCTGCCAATCAACTCCACCCCCCTCCCTCAACTGTGTCCACCTATCACTTGCCAGACTTTGTCCTATCAGTAATCTCTCCCAGCTCTCTCCCCCTGCTATAATCAATCTGAATGTTCAAGAAGGAACTGCAGATGCTGGAAAATCGAAGGTAGACGAAAATGCTGGAGAAACTCAGTGGGGGAGGCAGCATCTATGGAGCGAAGGAAATAGGCGACGTTTCGGGTCGAGACCCTTCTTCAGTCTGAAGGTGGTTTATGACCTTAAATGTCACCTATCCATGTTCTCCAGAGATGCTGCCTGACCCTCTGAGTTGCTCCAGTAGGTTGTGTTCTTTCAAGAGGTAAACCAGCATCAGCTGTTCCTTGCGTCCACCAGGTTTACCATAGATTCATGCAATAGCATTAGTATATTTATTCAAAATATTTCAAATTAAGATGTCTTCAAATTTCTCATATTTTTGTTCAACAAAGGATAAAGGCATTCAGCCTCTCAAGTCAATGCTGGCTCTCAGAGCAATCAAAGTCATCTCATCCCCCACTTAATTCCCTGCTACCTATTCCCACTCCATGAGCTTCTTTCTGATTCTCAAGCCACTCACTGTGTGGGTGGCACGTAGTGGAAGAGTTGCTGCCTTACAGTGCCGAGACTCGGGTTTGATCCTGACTGCGGGATGGAGATGGTACATTTTCCCCGTGACCTGCGGGGGTTTTCGCCATGATCTTCGGTTTCTTCCCACACTCCAAAGACGTACAGGTTAGTAGGTTGTTTAAGAAGGAACTGCAGTTGCTGGAAAATCGAAGGTACACAAAAAAAAAGCTGGAGAAACTCAGAAACGTCGCCTATTTCCTTCGCTCCACAGATGCTGCTGCACCCGCTGAGTTTCTCCAGCTTTTTTTTTTGTGTACCTTCAGGTTTGTAGGTTAATTGACTTGGTATAAATGTAAATTGTCCCTAATGTGTGTGTAGGATAGTGTAGGTGTGCAGGGATCACTGGTCGATGCGACTCGGTGGGCCGAAGGGCCTATTTATGCCACTGTTCTCTAAACTAAACCTACAATAGAGTCGGCTTCACATTCAATTCCCCCGTGGATGTTGGAGAAAATTTGTGAGCCAGATGAAACTGACAAGTAAGTGGCACAGTGGCGCAGCTGGCTGAGTTGTGACCCCACATCCCCACAATCCTGACCCAGGGTACTGTCCATGCAGCGTTTTCATGTTCTCCCTGTAACCTGTGTGTGTACTCCGGTTTCCTTTCCAAAGACAGTAGGCTGCTAGGTTAATGCGTAGGATGGAACTGCTGCAGATGCTGGTTTAAACCAAAGATAGACACAAAATGCTGGAGTAACTCAACGGGACAGGCAGCATCTCTGGAGAGAATGAATGGGTGATGTTTTGGGTCGAGACCCTTCCTCAGACTGCTAGGTTAATTGGTAATACAATTGCCCTTGTGTGCAGGTGGACAACACAATATGGGTGGGAATTAATGGGAATGTGGTGAAAATAGATTACAAGGAGCAATGGCATTGAAAAGATGATCTGGCATTGACTCGACAGGCTGAAATAGCCTGCTTTATGCTGTGGAGAAATATATGAAATGTACAGCAACAAAGAACTGCAGGTCCTGGTTTATCAAAGAAAGACACAAAATGTTGGGTAACTTAACAAGTCAGGTAGCATCTCTGGAGCACATGGATAGGTGACGTTTTGGGTCAGGACCCTTCCACAATCACATTGTTTAATCATATGTGAAATGTATGATTGAACCTAGTCACAAGCAGAATGTACAAACTCCACACAAGCAGCACCAAGGTTGGGAACAGTCCAAGCAGCTGGGGCTGTGTGGCAGCATCTTCACCAACCCCTGATTCTGCTCTATGCAATGTGGTTCTGTTTGCTGCATAAGTTGCTCACGAGAAATCACGGAATTCAAGTTTACTTTAGACTTTAGAGATACAGCACGGAAACAGGCCCTTCAGCCCACTGAGCCTGCGCAGACCAGCGATCACCCCGCACACTAACACTATCCTACCCACTCGGGACAACTTACTGTTTTACCAAAGCCAATTAACCTACTATTTTGGGGTTTGGGAGGAGACTGAAAGACCTGGAGAAAAACCCACGTGGTCACAGGGAGAACGTGCAAACTCAGCGCAGACAGCACTTGTGGTCAGGATCGCGCCCGGGTCTCTGGTGCTGTAAGGCAGCAACTCTACCGCTGCACCGCTGAGCCAAATTAGCCACATTCCGATGCTGTGATTTGAAGTGATTTGCAGTGTTATTGGAGTACAATTAAAACATAGTTTTATCTATCTCTCCTGATAGTTTCCTATCAAAATCATTCCGTTTCTGAAGCAGCCTTTTGTAGGACATTGTTGCCTAAATCCTTCATGACCTGTAAGGAGACGTTTTCTAAACATATGGAATCTGATCATATTTATAGTGGCAGTGAGACTAAAATTAGGCCTATATTTGTGTTTCAAGTTTCCTTTAGCCAAAGACAACAAGATTGTCCCGTTTACATTGGAGTTTCTTCTCTCTGTTGATCTTGCAAGAGGTCGAGTAATTTGTTGCACTGCTATGTTGTGCCGTTGCCAAAAGTGCTTTCCCTCAGATGAATGTTCACAAGTTAATTACAGATGGTGAAGCTCATCCTAATTTATGACGTACAAAGATCATTACTCCCTTCTATTGCAACAAGCAGTTATGTATTAATTATGCTTCCAATACTCTGACAGGAAGTTTAGTTCTCATGTTGATCACTGTGTGAAGAATATAAATGACCCCATCCTTACTTTCAACTCTGCTCTTAATCCACTGTTCCATTTCACGTCATCTCCTGTGTTAACCATTTCTGTACCTTGAACACTCTTGTAGACCAAAGATTAGATCTCAGATTTCTCACATCGAAGCTATAAACCAATGGACCACGGTGGCGCAGCGGTCGAGTTGCTGCCTTACAGGGCTTGCAGCGCCAGAGGCCCGGGCTCGATCCTGACTACGGGTGCTTGTCTGTACGGAGTTTGTACATTATCCCCGTGACCTACGTGGATTTTCTCCAAGATCTTCGGTTTCCTCCACACTACAAAGATGTACAGGTTTGTAGGTAAATTGGTTTGGTAAAATGTAAAAATCGTCCCTAGTGTGTGATAGTGTTAATATGCGGGGATCGCTGAACAGCATGGACCCTGTGGGCCGAAGGGCCTGTTTCTGTGCCGTATCTCGAAACTAAACTAAACTAAACCGGAAACTCCACAGCACACACACTGCTCACCTTAGACATTTAAGATGGACATAAAATGCTGGAGTAACTAAGCGGGATAGACAGCATCTCTGGAGAGAAGGAATGGGTAACGATTCGGGTCAAGACCTTTCTTCAGACCAAACGTTCCTTCCTACCCCTTATACATTTGTTCTTCAACTGTTAAAGTTGCCTAAAAGTCCCAGTTCATTATTTGGAACAATATATAGTTATTCTTCAAATTCAAATGAAAAGTCTTCAATGCAGTTCACGAGGGCTTTAGAAAAAATATCTAAATTGTTCCAGTGCCAACTGAGACACAAAGTGCTGGGGTAACTCAACACTACAGGCAGCATCTCTGGAGAACATGGATAGATGAAGTTTCGGGTCAGGACCCTACTTCAGTCTGAGAGAAGGTCCCGACCAAAAGCTTCACCTATCCATGTTTTCCAGAGATGCTGCCCGACCCACTGAATTACAACAGTACTTTGTATCTTTTTTTGTTGTAAACCAGCATCTGCAGTTCCTTGTCTCTCCAGTGTCAACTGTGCGGTGATATGACACATGGTACAAATTTGTTGGTATACTGAATTAGGCCAGTTCATTACACATCTTCCACCTTAATACCGCCTTATGTGACACAGTTTTACTTTAGACTGAAGACTTTAGAGATACAGTGTGGGATCCAACCCCTTCAGCTCATGGAGTCTGCGCCAATCAGCGATCGCCCCATACACTAGCACTTGGTTAGAAATGTGGTTAGAAATGCAATCATTTCAGTTATATTGAATCATGTTCCCGATGTTGGGAGAGTCCAGAACCAGGGGCCACAGTTTAAGAATAAGGGGTAATCCATTTAGAACGGGGATGAGAAAAAACATTTTCACACAGAGAGTTGGGAGTCTATGGAAATCTCTGCCTCAGAAGGCCGGTTCTCTGGATGCTTTCAAGAGAGAGTTAGACAGAGCTCTTAAAGATAGCAGAGTCAGGGGATATGGGGAGAAGGCAGGAACGGGGTGACTGATTGTTGATGATTAGCCATGATCACACTGAATGGCGGTGCTGGCACGAAGGATCAAATTAGATTAGATTAGATTCAACTTTATTGTCATTGCACAAATACGAGTACAGGTACAACGAAATACAACAAATGGCCTACTCCTGCACCTATTGTCTATTGTCTATTGTCCATTGACACTATCCTGCATGGATATGAGAAACATTGTATTTCCATGCTTAATGAAGTTCAGACTTCTTGAGATCAGCTTTCAATGGCTCTACTTTTTGGCAGTCACATCATTGCCTCATAACACTTACATGGGGAAATAATGAATTCATGTGGAAAGTAGGGAGAGGAGCTGTTTGCGTGACACTTGGTACATCTGCTTCGAATGAATATTTTGGCCTGGAGATCCATCAATATAACATCCGCCTTCGAAGCATAACACAGACATTTATGCGTCCAATATGGTGGGTGATGACTATACCCATTCCAGAGCAGAAACCCAGCTCATGCTGTTTTGGGAAAGGGCGTGGTATTGATGTCCAGTGCTTGTGCTTTGGCTGACATATAAGTGCAAATAAGATACTTCTGACTATTTTTCAAGACCCTTTCAATGAATGCAGCAGTCCCTCTACATTTATGGTAACCAAATCCCCAAGTAAGATCGCTAGTGTAACACAACTGGCTACATGAAACACACTCATTGCTCGTGTAAATATACCTGGCTACCCGTAATGGGTAAAGGTTCCCTTCCGTGGTATTTGGACAGAATGAAAGGGTAGGATTTCTTGGAGCACAGGAGAATGAGAGGTGGACATTACATAAAGGTTTACAAAATCATGAGATAAATAGATCAGGTAGATGCACAGAGCCTTTTGCCCAGGGTAGGGGAATTGTGACCTAGTGGATATAGCTTTAAGGTGAGGGGGGGAAAGATTTAATAGGAACCTGAGGGGTAACTTTCTTACACAAAGGGTGATGGGTGCATGGAACAAGCTGCCAGAGTAGGTAGGTTTAGAGGGATATGGGCCAAATGCAGGCAGGTGCGACTAGTGTAGATGGGACATGTCAGTCGATGTGGGCCAGCAAGTTGGGCCAAAGGGCCTGCTTCCACACTGCATGATTCTATGGAAAGTAAATGGGTGGAAGTTTCAGTCCCAGTGGTGGAGTGAGGCTTCTACCAAAGGTTTTGTAGCTGAACGGTGAAAGAGATCTTCAATGCTAATGGTTCCAAAGAGCAAATAAATGGAGAAGAGCACATTATAAGCTGTGCAATGGAACATAGTAAATTTCCAACTCAATTTAACCACACTGTTACAGGCTTGCACTGAACAAAAGATAGCACTTCTCGGTATTGCCTGCATGGGGTTTCTCCGGGATCTCCGGTTTCCACTCACACTCCAAAGATATTGGTTAATTGGCTTGGTATAATTGTAAATTGTCCCTAGTATGTGTAGGATAGCATTAGTGTGCGAGGATTACTGGTCTGCATGGACTCGGTGGGCCGAAGGGCCTGTTTCTCTCAACTAAACTAAACCAATCTTGCCTGTTAAAACTCAAGGTTATTGCTTCAAACATTACTTCCGGATTCAGGAACAGTTTCTTCCCAGCTGTTATCAGGCAACTGAATGGTCCTCTCATCAGTATGGTCCTGACCTCCCGACTACCTCATTGGAGACTTTGAACTATCTTTAATCGGACTTCAATGCGATATCTTGTACTAAATGTTTAACCCTTTATCCGTGCACTGTGTTCAGCTTGACTGTATTCATATATAGTCTTTCCTTTAACTAGATAGCACGCAAACATAAGCTTTTCACTATATCTCGGCACACGTGACAATAATAAACAAACTAAACTAGACTGGGAACCCTTAACACTGGACTGAAATTTCTAGGCAGGCAAGAGATGGTGGGGTGATGTCAGCAATAAAGACTTTTAAATGAGATGTTAAATCATCTGCTTATTCAGGTGGCAGTAAATGATTGCATGGATCTATTCAAAGGGCAGGGATTTTTCCTGGCTAATGTACCCTAATTACAGGGAACCCCCCATTGTTACACAGACTTTTGATGCAAATATCTCAATAGAACAAATCTGCTTCCTAGTCCCGCTTGGAGCTGAGATATGGCTAGCAAAGGGCCCGGGCTTTGATTAGTTGTAATCCTGATAACAACTACTTTGTAGGCCCTCAGGACCTTGCAGTAATGAGCTGTGACTGCAGTTCTGTTTTGCTTCGAATCTCCTTCAGAATGCAGACAGTTAACTTTACGGAGAAAGTTTGATCGAAAGGAAAGATTTTTTTCTCTCCAGCTTAATGCTGATATGCGACCAGTCAGTAATCAGTCAGCAACAGCTGATAAATGCAAAGTAAATGATTCAATGTGAGGTCAAAAAGGAGCACTTAACTAATAAACCAGAAGATGGATGAATATTTTTAGAGTATAACTATATTTTTCATCACTAGAAAAGCAAGTAACAGTCAAGAGGAGAGGAGGAGGTGGGGGGTGGGGGGAGGAATGGTAATGCACTGACCTTGTCTTTAGTTAACTTTAGGCCTTTAAAAATGTGTCTTGAACAGGGACAGGAAGTCCCCTAGCAGACAGAGTGTCTGCTAGCCCGTAATGTTTGGCACAGTGGAGCACTCTGTTCAATGCCACCGACCAGGAAAAATTCCAAACAAAAAGCACGAGACTCCGGAAAAAGGAGGAAGAAAATTGGGATCTGACTCCTACAATCTTGCAGAAATGCTTGTTTTTATGCTCCAAGAAGTTAAAGACTTTGAAGTCTCGGAATCAGCTGGGAATTCTCAGTGCGATTTTCATTGCAGAGCTCTTGATGAGTTTAGCAATTTTATTTTTTCGCAACAATGATTTATAATTCAATTCTACAAACTTGCACTTGTTGGAAATTTACCAGATTCCTACCTGATGAACTGAGAGCGAGAGTATTCGCCGATAAATCTGGAAAAAACGACAGCAATAAAAATCAAAATACTGCAGATTTTTCTTCTCCTTTTGAACAAAAAAAATAGCTTTAACACTTCATGTTTGCCTACAAAATACGCAGCAATTTAGCTTAAGACGCAATCTTGACTAGGAATAATTAAAATTCTGTGTAGGTTATCTCTCTATCTTTGCTGACTTAAAGCAGTGCTACCCAGTTTATGTGGAGTTATTTCCGTAGTTCCTGTTTTACAAATTGGACACATTGATAAATTGGAAAGCTGAGAGAGAGGGAGAGAAGTGCAAATGTGTTCTGCAGTGGCAGAGGCACACATGGTTTGAGAATTCTGCTTTCATCTCCTCCATTAATTCATTGTGCTTCCTGGGTATCTACGATTTGGCAGGAAGTTCTGGCCAATTTGACATTCCATTGAAGCTACCCTTTCTGTTAATTATTTCTCTAAAAATTAAAATGGCTCGAATGCAAGGAGATTTTTGACGACATTGGGATCATCAAACTACGAGCAACAGCTGTTCTGCACAGCCCAGCAAGGTCGTGTAGTTTGAAATATTTCATGATGCCTCATTAACACTAACATGCCTGTATCCATGATGGATTAAAGAGTACAGCCCAACAAAAGTAGAGTTTGATATGCAACTCTGTGTGTGTATGAAATCCATTTAGCTGAGGGTTTAACTCAATTGTTAAATTAGTCAGATCCATATTTAAGGTTCCCGAGTGAACTGCACGCTTGAAGGCCTTTTTGAGGTGTAGTAAAACTCTGTTACATAGAAACATAAAAACATAGAAAATAGGTGCAGGAGTAGGCCATTCGGCCCTTCGAGCCTGCACCGCCATTCACTATGATCATGGCTGATCATCCAACTCAGTATCCTGTGCCTGCCTTCTCTCCATACCCCCTGATCCCTTTAGCCACAAGGACCACATCTAACTCCCTCTTAAATATAGCCAATGAACCGGCCTCAACTACCTTCTGTGGCAGAGAAATCCAGAGATTCACCACTCTCTGTGTGAAAAATGTTTTTCTCATCTCGGTCATAAAAGATTTCCCCCTTATCCTTAAACCGTGACCCCTTGTTCTGGACTTCCCCAACATCGGGAACAATCTTCCTGTATCTAGCCTGTCCAACCCCTTAAGAATTTTGTAAGTTTCTATAAGATCCCCCCTCAATCTTCTAAATTCTAGCGAGTACAAGCCAAGTCTATCCAGTCTTTCTTCATATGAAAGTCCTGAAATCCCAGGAATCAGTCTGGTGAACCTTCTCTGTACTCCCTCTATGGCAATAATGTCTTTCCTCAGATTAGGAGACCAAAACTGTACGCAATACTCCAGGTGTAGTCTCACCAAGACCCTGTACAACTGCAGTAGAACCTCCTTGCTCCTATACTCAAATTCTTTTGCTATGAATGCTAACATACCATTCGCTTTCTTCACTGCCTGCTGCACCTGCATGCCTACTTTCAATGACTGTTGTTCCCTTGGCAGACACAAAATGCTGGAGCAACTCAGTGGAACAGGCAGCATCTATGGATAGAAGGAATGGGTGATGTTTCAGACTGTCTGAAGAAGGGTCTCGACCCAAAATGTCACCCATTCCTTCTATCCAGAGATGCTGCCCGTTCCGCTGAGTTACTCCAGCATTTTGTGGCTATCTTCAGTGTAAACCAGCATCTGCAGTTCCTTCCTACACATTTAGTCTGTTGTTCCCTTCACCCACAAATCCTTCGTCCACACATGCACACAACCACCCACACATAAACCCAACAGCAGACTTTTGGGACATACTTGAGAATCAGGACACACATAAAAACAAAGTTTGAAGGGTTGAAGTCTGAAGAAGGGTTTCGACCTGAACTGTCACCCACGCTTTTTCTCCAGAGATGCTGCCTGACCTGCTGAAGGTAGACAAAAATGCTGGAGAAACTCAGCGGGTGAGGCAGCATCTATGGAGTGAAGAAAATAGGCAATGTTTTGGGTCGAGACCCTTCTTCAGACTGATGTGAGGGTGGGGGGGGGCGCGGGAAGAAGAAGGGAAGAGGCGGAGACAGTGGGCTGAGGGAGAGCTGAGAAGAGGAGGAGAAAGCAGGGACTACCTGAAATTAGAGAAGTCAATGTTCATACCGCTGGGGTGTAAACTGCCTGACCTGCAGAGTTACTCCAGCACTTAGTGTCTATCTCCATCTTTAATGGTCTATTTAGGAGGTACCCAACATCTCCAACATTGTCTCATCTCATGTCCAAATTATTCATACTCTGAAACTCTCAAACTTCTGCAATCTGTTTGGGCTTACAAGATGGAGTCCTACCGTTCCATATCGACATTCCTCGTCTTTCTTACATCCAGAATTCTCCATTCTTGTGACTAAACGTTCGACTTTTGCTCACCTTTGTGTTCACATTTTGTGAAGCTCCCAGGGAGGTTAAGGCTTCGTATCAATGATGATTGATGTACCTCCTGTGTCGTGTTTTATTATTATTTTTCTTCTATGTCCCACTGGTCTGACGGACAAAAGGTCCTTGACATTCCAAGCTCCTAGCAATCTTCCCGTGATGGTTTGTAAATAATCCCATTGCAAGATGTAAAGGAAATAACCAGGAAATAATATTATTGCTCTTTGTGGACCAAAGGCTTGAAGGGAGATAATCCCTGCAGCAGTCCAAGGGCAGTGAAGTGAGAAACCAGAAGTGGATAGTGTTCATTGCTTGAATATGAATTACCAGCCAAGATAAAGGAAGGGGCGTTGAATAGGCATGAGATGAGCAGTCAGCCTCTGGAAGAATCGAAGGGATGGCTTGAGATGATTGAGAATCAAAAGAAAGTGAAGAGGTCCAGGGAAGAGATGGAAAACCGATGCAAACAAAATAGTCTGAAGAGAAGATGCAGATGCTGGTTAATACACAAAAAGGACATAAACACTGGAGTAACTCAGCAGGTCAGGCAGCATCTCTGGAGACCACGGAAAGGTGACGCTTCGGGTCGAGACCCTTCTTCTGAAGGGAAACAGGAGCTGACAGTCCAAGGGAAAGGATGGAAAGGGTGTAGGCCCAAATCCATCATTATGGCACGAATTAATGTTGGGAGGGGAGGGTGGGGTTAGCGGTGCGGAGGCACAGGCAGTATCAATGGAAAGGGGTGAGTTATTCATAAATACATTGAAACAATAGTTTGCATTAAAACAGTTAAATGTACATCTCTAGAAAAGGCTGGATAAAGACAGATGGCGAGAGAGGGGAGAAACAGAGTCCAGAAATGACAGTGCCAGATGGTGGCTCGAGCTCGCAATTGCAGCGTGGCAGACACTTGTTTACATAGGACAGTTGCCATCATAAATATCTACATACTATTTTAGTGTTGCAAATGGTGATATGAAAAAAAAGTAGCCAGGGAAGCTGATGGCAGGAAGCACATGCCTGTGGAAACATTTTGAAAGACAGATATGCATTGATCCTCACAAGCCAACTGGGGGTGGTGGGAAAATGCTTTGCCTCATGCTGTGGATCTTTCCCATCCTAGCTTTGAGCATAGACTTGTAGGGCCCGAACTTTAATGTCATCCACCCGCTCCCTCCTCCCACGGCACCCACCACTTCCAAACCAAATCAAAACTCCGAAATAGACCCAGATGCCCATCCTTTACAGTTAAGTGGTTGATCACCAGGCTCTAATAAGTAATTAAAGTGTATCATTTATTTTATAAGATGGTTTAATTTTTATAAGTGTATCCTTTATTGTGGTTGTATTGCATCATCTGCTTCTATTTAACTTGATTATAAGCATTTTTTTTTAATCCAGTCCCAAATGTTTTCATATGAGGATGTCAGATGAGATGTTTTAGCTTCAGTGCATGTGAGCTGCCTGCTCCAAATGAGGGAATGGTCATATTCTGTGCCAAAGGGGTCACTCCATTCATTGCATTAATCTACCACTTGATTAATCTGAAACACATGATATGACCAGACTTTTTTTTAAACAACTACTGCCATCCATCATTGTGTTCTGTATTTCCTCAGTAACTTCCCACTTTCAAAGTTGGCAGCAGAAATGATGTTATTCGACTGTTTGTAACTGGTTTAGTGGATATAAGCTTCATCGTGTTATCAACTTTACCCTGATCAAATTTTAACAAACCAACTCACAAAAACAGCACTTGCAACATCCCGGGGATTTGCTGACAGATCCGTTTCGGATGCAAACGTTGGATTGTTTAAATGTCACCAGGTTAATATTACGTATTCACGGTTTCTCCCCTGATTTACAATAATAATGAAGAAAGAACAAATCAACTAGTGTAAGATGTTGCAGCTGAAATAAGTAAAATCCTTTGTGAACAGTCAATGATTTGACAAGAATAAAATACAATATTGGATGCAAAGAACGGCTTCCCTGACTATGTTTGATTGGTATTGAGTCCACAGTATATTGAGTCCACAGTATATTAAAGTTAGAAGCTTCCAAGAACCACAAGGCAGATTGGGTCTCCCCTGTGATATAAACCACTGAAATAAATCCAGATAGGTCAGCCTTCAAACAGTGAAAAGGCACGCTAACTTTTGGATGTGAATTCATTTCAAATATCTCTTTCTGAAGTGGTGTTGAATTATATTTCAGTTATATTTCATGGCTTCTGACTCATTCTGAGGCAATGAAAGCATCCATTTGTCTCGGTAATCATATGTTTAAAATAATGTTACAAGATCATTCTAGGATCCCTGCCATGTCTAAGGAGGCTTGATGGTAAGGAATAGGAAAAGGTTGGTTATGGGGGGATACGGTGATGCTGTTTCATAGAAGGGTGTAAGCGGAGAGTCCTGTCGGAACAACAGGGCGGCACGGTGGCGCAGCGGTAGAGTTGCTGCCTTACAGCGCCAGCAAGCCGGGTTCGATCCTGACTACGGGTGCTTGTCTAACGAAGTTTGTACGTTCTCCCTGTGGCTATTCCCCAAGATCTTCGGTTTCCACCAACATTCCAAAGACGTACAGGTTTGTAGATTCATTGGTTTGGTATAAATGTAAAAATTGCTTTTAGTGTGTGTAGGATAGTGTTACTGTGTGGGGATCGCTGGTCAGTGCGGACTCGGTGGGCCGAAGGGCCTGTTTCCGTGCTGTGTCTCTAAACTAAACTAAAACAGGACAGATCACGTGATAACGTAACCTGATTCCACCTACTCCTCAGCGACAACAGTTTGTCTTGTGTTAATAAAAAATAGCAACAAATCTTAAAGCGATGGAGGATCTCAGCGGGTCAGCAGCGTCTGTGGAGGGAATTGACAATTGACGTTTCAGGTCGGAACACTTCCTCAGCCTGAAGAAGAGTCGTGACTTGAAAGGTCGTCTGATAGACACAAAGTGTTGGAGTGACTCAGCGGGTCAGGCAGCATCTCTGAAGAATAAGGATGGGTGAAGTTTCGGCTTGGGACCCTTCTTCAGACCCATATCAGACCCATTGGTTTAAACCAGCATCTGCAGTTCTTTGTTTTTACCACTGAATGGTTGCCTGTCCATTACCCTCCACAGAAGTTGTCTGACCAGCTGAGCTCCTCCAGTACATTGCGTATTGCTCAAGATTCCAGCAACTGCAGTTTCTCGTATCAGCAACAAATCTTTATTTTTTCAAACTATGCCACTGAATATATTGGATATAAACATGTTTAAGAAGGAACTGCAGATGCTGGAAAATGGAAGGTAGACAAAAATGCTGGAGAAACTCAGCGGGTGAGGCAGCATCTATGGAGCGAAGGAAATAGGTAACGTTTCAGTGATGTGGGGGTGGAGGGGGGCCAGGAAGAAGAAAGGAAGAGGTGGAGCCAGTGGGCTGAGGGAGAGCTGGGAAGGGGAGGAGAAAGTAGGGACTACCTGAAATTAGAGGTCAATGTTTATACCGCTGGGGTAGAAACATGCTCATTGTCTGTACTATCAGAGCCAGGAACCTTGTCACACGTCTCCTTTTATTTCTTAACTGTAACACTGGAATAGTTAAACCCAAATATGGATTAACTGAGTGACAATATCCCAAGATGCTGCCTGCCCGCTGAGTTACTCCAGCACTTTGTGTCTTTTTTGTTGTTGTAAATCAGTACCTGCAAATGCTTAGGATTCGAAAACATCCTTCTTTGTTTTCTTAAAGTTGTATTGCTTTTTAGTTTAGTTTTTAGTTTTAATTTTAGAGATACAATGCGTAAACAGGCCATTCGGCCCACTGAGCCCGCACTGACCAGCGATGCCCGCACATTAACTCAATCCTACACACACTAGGGACAATTTACAATTTTACCAAAGCCACTTAATCTACAAACCTGTCCATCTTTTGAGTGTGGGAGGAAACCAGTGATCCCGGAGAAAACCCACGCATGTCACGGGGAGAAGGTACAAACTCCATATACACAGCAGCCGTTGCCAGGATCAAATCCCGGTCTCTGGCACTGTAAGGCAGCAATTCTACTGCTCCGTCACCGTGCTGCCATGGTATTAACCATATACACGAAAATATAAACATTAACTCACATTTTTGTTATCAAGGGCCCATGAGAAAAGAGTCCAGAATGTTTTAATGGGAATAAATCAACTGTAACTTAAACCAGGTTGGAAACAATTGTTCATCTTTCTTTCAATCTGTTTGCCAGAGATAAGAAAAGAAAACTACAAGACATTTGGGGTAAAGGTGTGTGAACAATGAAGACAACAAATCTCTAACATTTTATATACAGTACTTCTATCTTAGTAAAAATGAATCATCTTCACTGCTTAAAACGTAGGCAGTATTGGTGACAGCCTGCCTTCATCAAAGTAGTATGTGTTAAGCCCCTGTCCCACTGTACGAGGTAATTCAAGAGTTCTCCCGAGTTTTCCCCCGATTCGAACTCGGAGAATGTCCGTAGCGGGTCCGTAGGAGTCCGTGGATGTCTCGTAGCGGCTCGTAATGCTAACGGTAGGTACTCGGGACATCCGGTAAACTCGTGACGTTTTTTCATCCCTGCAAAAGAATGTCCACGAGTAAACAAATACCCGTGATGAAAAAAATTATTACTTTCTACTTGTACGAGCCGCTACAAGACATCCACGGACTCCTACGGACCCGCTACGGACATTCTCCGAGTTCGAATCAGGGGAAAACTTGGGAGAACTCTTGAATTACCTCGTACAGTGGGACAGGGGCTTCAGAAGGAACTGCAAACGCTGGTTTAAACCGAAGATTGACACAAAAAGCTGGAGTAACTCAGCGGGACAGGCAGCATCTGAAAAGGAACGAGTGACGTTTCGGGTCGAGATTCTTCTTCGTTACTCCAGCTTTTTGTGTCGATCTTCTTCAAGTAGTGTCCGATACAACATGAACACATGGCTCTTTTGGCAATTATGTTGCTGGAAAAAGGCTGTTTGAGAACGTAGCCAAACTATGAATCAGGATCCAGTTCACTTTTGTTACTGAATGCAAATCTATTTGATTTTGTCAGAGTAAAACAAAACTCTGATCATGAAAGAGATCCCCCTCAAATTATCATTTGGTTCATAATCAGTACAAAAATTAATGGTAAATATATATGTGAGCGAACATCAATTCCATTGACATGACCAGATATCTGCAGTTGCCCCTGTACATATGCACAAAGGATCAAACTGCGATTTATAGAAGCAAGCATCACGCACACAAATGATCGCACTACAGTTAGGGCGGCATAATGGTGCAGCGGTAGAGTGGCTGCCTTTCAGTGCCAGAGTCCCGGGTTTGATCCTAACTACAGGTGCTGCCTGTAAGGACTTTGTACGTTCTCCCTGTGACCTGCGTGGGGTTTCCCCGGGTCCTCTGCTTTTTTTCCACATTCCAAAGACTTGCAGACTTGCAACTTAGTTGGCTTCTGCAACTTATCCCTAGTATGTAGAATAGAAATGGTGCATGGGTGGTTGCAGGTTGGCACAGACTTGGTGGGTCTGTTTCCATGCTGTACTGTATCGCTAAACCAAACTAAACTAAACTAATGGTACACAAAAATGCTGGAGAAACTCAGCGGGTGCAGCAGCATCTATGGAGCGAAGGAAATAGGTAACGTTTCGGGCCGAAACCCAAAGGGTTTCGACCCGAAACGTTACCTATTTCCTTCGGGTTTCGGCCCGAAACGTTACCTATTTCCTTCGCTCCATAGATGCTGCTGCACCCGCTGAGTTTCTCCAACATTTTTGTGTACCTTCGATTTTCCAGCATCTGCAGTTCCTTCTTGTAAACTAAACTAATCTTGGATTGTTTTCGGGACAAACAAGTTTATAAAATCATGAGAGGTATAGATAGGATAGGTAGACAGTCAGAACATGTTTCCCCATGATGGAAACATCAAAGAGTAGAGGGCCTAGCTTTAAGATGAGAGGGGCAAAGATTAAAGGAAATGTACAGGGCAGGTTTTTGCACAGAGAGGTGATGGGTGTCGAGAATGCAGAAACGATATTGGCATTTATGAAGCTTTTAGATGGGCAGGGAATGGAGGGATATGGATCATGTGTAGGCAGATGAGATTAGTTTATCTTGGCATCATGTTTGGTATTGACATTGTGGGCCGAGTTCCTGGTTCCATGATGTACTGTTCCATGTTCTAATGTTTTCCCAGCTTATTAGTGAGTACAGAGTGCTATCAAACTGGAAATTAAAGTGCAAATCAGTGGCAGGCAGCTGTCAATCCGCTAAGTACCTTACTAGTTAAGTGTTCATTTAGTTTAGTTTTGTTTAGCGATACAGCACGGAAACAAGCCCTTTGGCCCACCGGGTCCTTGCCGACCAGTGATCCCTGCATTAACACTACCTTGTGCACACTAGGGACAATTTTACATTTATATCAAGCCAATTAACCTACAAACCTGTATGCGTTTGGAATGCAGGAGGAAGGCAAAGATCTCGGAGAAAGCCAACGTAGGTCACGAGAAGATCGTACAAACTCCGTACAAACAAGCACCCATAGTCTGGATTGAACCCGGGTCTCTGGCGCTGTAAGGCAGTAGCTCTACCACTATGCCACCGTGCCACCCTAAAAAGCTGTTATAACTGAAGATTTTCTTAAAAACCTATATTAATGGATACCTGCTATCACACAGGGTAATGGTTACAAAGCTGGGGGATTCAGCTCATCAGAACATGACAAAGGTGTTGTGGAGAGATGCTAAGATAATTAAACCAAAATGACAATATTAACTTGGTAAATAGATATCAATAGAATAATCAGGATAATTGATTAGATCTCGGGGGGGGGGGTGCCAACTTTAAAAGGAATCAAATTATTTAACTTAAATTCTGGTAGACATAAAAAGTAAATAGGAGATAGGGGATACTAAAATAAACAAGTTATTAGGTCTGAAGAAGGATCTCGAAACGAAACGTCACCCATCCCTTCTCTGCAGAGATGCTGCCAGTCCCGCTGAGTTACTCCAGCACTTTGTGTGCCTATCTTAAGTGAATTAACCAGTCAGAAGTGGGTCTTCGTGGGGATATCATTACAGTGTTAATAAAGCAATAAAAGGGATGTGGAATAATTAATTTTGTGTCAGTCTTCACATTCAGGAGGAGAATAATATCCCTGAGCTTCTAGGGAGATGACTTACAAATCACTCACTAAAATTAATGTAAGAAAACAGAATTAGAAAAAAAAGTTTCATAATAAATACCCAGGACAGGGTGCTAACAAATCAATGCTGGCTGTCCTTGGTTAACTTATGCATTTCCAAAGGTCCATTGATTTTATGTTGAATTATGGATACTGAAAGTTCACGCCTAACTGAGGTTCACATAACTGTCTCCAGTTATTCATTTAATCCTTCTCCCTTGATCTTGTACGAAAATATTGAATGGCTCTTCTCCAGTCTGAGCATAATTCTTCTCGTTTAGATAGGCTAGTCATTTTGTACTGACTGACTTCCTTCATCGGTCTCAGATAAATGCAAGAATGAACTTAACCGGCTAATAACCCAAAGGAATAATTAAACAATCGAGACACCTTCAGCAATATCTGTGGGAAAAATAAACTCTTTGTCAGAAGAGGTGTGTAAAAAATCAGTTCGTTTTTCATTGCAGAGAAGGGGGGGGGGGGGGGGGGGGGGGGGGGGGGGGGGGGTAGGAGAAAGGGAAGGGAATATGTCTGAGCAGTGTAGCCAAAGATCACCTGGTTGATTAGATAATGGGAACAGTTGGGCGGCACAGTGGCGCAGTGGTAGAGTTGATGCCTGACAGCGCCAGAGACCCAGGTTCGATCCTGACCATGGGTGCTGTTGGTACAGAGTTTGTACGTTCTCCCCGTGACCACGTGGGTTTCCTCCCACATTTCACAGATGCACAGGTTTGTAGGTTCATTGGCTTTGGTATTAATTGTAAATTGTCCTTACTGTGCAAGATAGGGCTAATGGACGGGGATCACTGGTCGGTACGGACTCGGCGGGCCGAAGGGCCTGTTTCCGCACTGTATCTCTGAACTACACTAAAGGTTAGAGGGAGTGAGAGATTTGAAATGAAAGCAATTAACGAGTGAAAGAGAATTACTTTCTCTACCCAAGGAGAACTTGGATGCTCATTCATTGAGCATTTTCAAGGCAAAGATTAATAGATATTTAGGTGCTGTAGAAACTAAGGGGTTTGGAATTACTGCAGGATAGCTACACTGAAGTCAACAATTAGCCATGATTTTATTGAATAGTGGAGCAGGAAGAATGACCAAAATGGAATGCTCTGTGTTGTCCACTTGGATAAATGCATCTCCAACAGCCCTGAAGAACCTCAACGCCATCCTGGACCATGCAAACCTCTTCGTAGGCCCACCATCCACAATCCTATGCATTAATTTCCTCCTGTACCAATTCACCGTCGTTGCTGTAGGTCCCATTGAAAAAATGTCCTGCAGTTCTTCATCCAGGCTGCACCCACACTACATTCAAAACCTTTGCCATCTTCCACCAAGGACAAGGGCAGTTGGAAACCAGGTTCCATTTTAAGTTACACACCTACTGACTGGGGATTATGACAGAGGCCTCCTAGTGGCGATCCCTGGAAGCAACGATGTGATGCACTCTGTGATGCGTGGGGCGACAGTTCTGTCAACATGTTGGACGATGACAGAAGCCAACAGCGAGCTACATCGTCTGACACACGAGCGAACAAACCTACTGACTTGGAAATGTAATGGAAATGCACAATTATAATTATTTTTTTAATATATATTTCAGTATTACTTTTAGAGATACAGCATGGAATTAGGCCCACTGAGTCCACTCCGACCATCGATCACCCATTCAACATCGTTCTACGTTACCCCACAGTCTTGGGGCTGTGGGAGGAAACCGGAGCACCCAGGTAAAACCAACGCGGTCACAGGGAGAACATACAAACACGGACAGTGCCCATAGTTAGGATCAAACCCGGGTCTCTGGCAAGCAGCAGCCAACATCCTGAGAAATGAATAACTATTTTGTTTAATGCTAACACGGGTCTGGTATCCTACCTGATCTCAGAGCTTGCCAATTTGTTGGTTTGAACCAATATTTATTTCTGCAGTTGTCACTAACAGGAACAATTTGCATTCATAGAGCACCTGTAACAAAATATAATATCACTGGGTACTTTGATGAATTGTTATCAACAAAAATAAATGTCCAGCTGCAGAAGGAGAGATAAGGACAGGTGAACAAAACCCAAGCCAAAAGCCTGGGTGTATAAGCTGGATACTACACCTGGAGTATTGTGTGCAGTTTTGGTCCCCTAATTTGGGGAAGGACATTCTTGTTATTGAGGGAGTGCAGGGTAGGTTTACAAAGTTAATTCCCGGGATGGCAGGACTGTCATAGGCTGAGAGAATGGAGCAGCTGGGCTTGTATACTCAGGAGTTTAGAAGGATGAGAGGGTATCCTATTGAAACATATAAGATTGTTAAGGGTTTGGACACGCTAGAGGCAGGAAACACGTTCCCGATGTTGGGGGAGTCTAGAACCAGGGGCCACAGTTTAAGAATAAGGGGTAAGCCATTTAGAACGTAGACGAGGAAACACATTTTCTCACAGAGAGTTGTGAGTCTGTGGAATTCTCTGCCTCAGAGGGTGGTGGGGGCCGGTTCTCTGGATACTTTCAAGAGAGAGCTAGATAGGGCTCTTAAAGATAGCGGAGTCAGGGGATATGGGGAGAAGGCAGGAATGGAGTACTGATTGGAGATGATCAGCCATGATCACATTGAATGCAGAATCAAAGCAGAATCAGTTTTACTGGATGAGAGAAGAGTAAGTGGATGCTTAAATGATGCTATTAAGATGATAAAGTCTTGATGTGGCAATAAAATTAAATGCCTCTTTCTTATGAATGTGGGTGAGGGGGGGGAGGAGGGGAGGGGGAGAGGGGGGAGAGGGGAGGAGGGTTGAGGTGGGGAGGACATTAGGTTTTTACATATGTTAGAATTTTTTGTCATGGTATGATGGGGTGTGGGACTATTACTTGAGACAGAGATCACTTCATTTTTAAAATGTAGATTGAATTGTATGAAGGTTGAATTATGGACCAAGGGTCAAACACCAGAACAAGTCGGGCGGCACAGTGGCACAGCAGTAGAGTTGCTGCCTTACGTATCCAGAAACTCAGGTTCGATCCTGACAAGGGGTGCTGTCTGCACGGAGTTTGTACATTCTCCCTGTGACTGTGTGGATTTTCTCCGGGTGCTCCAGTTTCATCCCATATTCCAAAGACGTGCAGGTTCGTAGGTTAATTGGCTTCTGTAAAATCACCTTACTGTGCAGGATAGAACTAGTATATGGGTGACCTTTGGTCGGTGTGGACTCGGTGGGCTGTCTCTATGCTGTATCTCTAAACTAAACTAAACCAGAACAAATACAATTAGTGCACCTCACAAAGTGCTGAAAAGCCTTGCTCTGGAGAAAATGGCCCAGTGATATAGCAGATTTTACAGCACTAGTTTCGACTCTGGGTTTAAAAAAAGGGTGAAATATTCAGTTCCATTTCATGCCAAATCGGGGTAATCATATTTAGCAGTTGCATCTGCTAGCATTTCAAAACACTCACAAGCAGGTATTTGGAGACAGCAGATTCCTAATATAAGGTGCATAGTTTGAATGTTACAGCGATATTCAGCAAACCTTAGAGCAGGTAGTATGATCACATCCAGGGCGTCACACTGGCGTGTGCGAACCTGCCATGGAAATCAAAATCTCTGCCGCGGAACGTGCCAGACAGGTGTCCACACGCATACCACAGCTCCCTCGCACTTATTGACTTCGCTTACAAAATCTTGCCCTGAGGCTACAATAAGAACAAACTGCAGGCTCTTCATTCCTTGAGACATTTTCAAATACATCTGTACTATCTCTCTCTCTGTGTAAGTTCTCATTACACATTAGCACCTGAAATTATTACCCTCAGCCGTGTCGACACAGCAAAAAATATTTTCCAAATCCTTTTCATGCATCGGGCATAATCTATGTTAACATTTTTTTAATAGATTGGTAATGACTACCTTGCATTATTGTGAGGTGGCATTTGCTTTGTGTTCATGCAAAATGCACCGGTTAACAAACGCAAAGTTACTGAACAGATTTAGATAAGTGGCGTTACATCTTCACATGGTAATTGCATATATTTAGAAGGTGTGATTCATTTTCTCCGTGCTAATGGTGGGGCAGCACGGTGGCGCAGCGGTAGAGTTGCTGCCTTATGCCCCTGTCCCACTTAGGAAACCTGAACGGAAACCTCTGGAGACTTTGCGCCCCACCCAAGGTTTCCGTGCTGTTCCCGGAGATTGCAGGTGGTTGCCGGAGGTGGCAGGTAGTGGAAGCAGGTAGGGAGACTGACAAAAACCTCCGGGAACCGCACGGAAACCTTGGGTGGGGCGCAAAGTCTCCAGAGGTTTCCGTTCAGGTTTCCTAAGTGGGACAGGGGCATTACAGCGCCAGAGACCCGGGTTTGATCCTAACTGCGGGTGCAGTCTGAATGAAGTTTGTACGTTCTCCCCGTGACCTGCATGGGTTTCTCCGAGATCTCCGGTTTCCCTCCACACTCCAAACACATAGAGATTTGTAGGCTAATTGGCTTGGTAAAATAGTAAACTATCCCATGCGTGGTGACTGTGTATAAATATCCAGCCTCTCCACTTCCCTTAAAACCTTCTCAAGAGTAATCTTTTCAACCAAGCTTTTGAACATGCCTCTAAACACTTGCTAGCACAGAGCACTCCTCTTCAATATATTGTGTTTTATCTGCCATTTTGCCAAGATGTTCCTTTGGTTATAGACACTACAGAAACAAAAAGTATTTATAATAATCAAGGCTTTAGGACGAAACAGAAGAATACCATTTTAATAATTTCAAAATGTTTCCAATGTTACTACTACTATCTAATAAACAAGAATGACCAGTTGAGACAGAGACTCAGAAACCTGGTGGTTCTTGCATATGGACTCTGTGGGCTGTTTCAACACATTATGTACTTAACTGGAGATTGTACCTACGTATGGGAATAATCTTACTGATCAGTGTGCAAAAAAATAATTTCATTGTACTGTGGTATATGTGGTAATAAAAGAACCATTGACCATTGACCGTAATACCAGGTTTGCCTGAAATGTTTTATGCAAATGAAGACAATAATGGAAAAAAGACACAAAATGCTGGAGTAACTCAGCGGGTCAGGCAGCATCCTGGTGATCAAGAACAAGGACAGTGACGTTTCGAGTCAGGACCCTTCTTCAGACTCTATCAATAATATGAGACAATAATGATAGCTGTTCAATATTTTCTTGCTAAAATGCCAAGTTTATTAACATAGTCATAGAGTCATACAATGTGGCAACAAGCCCTTTGGCCAAACTTGCCTGTACCGACCAACGTGACCCATCTACATTATTCCCACCTGTCTGTGTTTGGCCCATATCCCTCTAAACCTGTCCTATCCATGTACCTGTGTAAATGTTGATTAAACGTTGCGATAGTACCTGCGTGAACTAGCTCCTCTTGCAGCTCGTTCCATGTACCCATCACCCTTTGAGTAAAATAGTTACTCCTCCAGTTCTTTTCCCCTCATCTTAAACCTATGCCATAATCGTGGATAAATGCTAAGCAAACCAAAATCTACATTTATGATCTTGCAACATTTTCCATGCAAAGGAAACTTCCCTCTCTGGCCCCACCACTAAAATGGAAAATATTTAAACCCTGAATTTATTAATGGGAATACCAGTAGACAAGAGCTTAACCTCCTCTTAACACAATATTTCTTTGTCTGTAATTTTAAAGAATCCATTTGAAATAAATGATCGTTTGTTAAAAAGCATTAACTTGTGAGAGGTCACTACGCATACTATGTTTATTTAAACTTTTAAGTTTCTTATTAATGCTCAAGCAAAAGAGCTCTTCATTGTTGTGCAGGTTGAATCTTGCATTACGTTACGTGTAATATCCTCCATACATAAAAGAAAAAGACTCACCGCGGCATGTCGAAGCTTAGTAAATATTGAAAATTCCAATACCTTAAAGACTGGGCTGAGGCATGTTTTTGACTAAGAATGAGATTTGTTTAATACTGAGCAAGATGCCTCTTTATAGTGCAATACGACCATTACGAGTCATGAAGTCAAGTTTAAAAGAGTTGCCTTGAAGCCACCTCAATTTAATAACAATAGAAATATCTCCAGCAGGTACAGCCTAGGGTGGATTCACCAGCGGGTGTCCTGTTACAGCATGGTTTAGATATTTCAGATCTGTGTTGATTGCTTTAGGACAAACTCAAAAATTGCTGCACCTGCCTGCTCAAAATGCAAATGCAAATGATAGTGAGCACGTCCCAGCCTGTCCGAAAATAAATGATTGCAAACTAGCTTTGTTCAGTCAAAGGTTGGGTTGGTCAGGAATGATCCCAACCCACATCCCAGCTATGACAAAAATAAGAAACGTATTGTGACTGAATGTTTGTTAAAGTACCACAAAAATTGCTAGACAGAATAATAGTCATTAATAAAGAATTCCTTTCATGTGTTTGGTGGATTTCATGCTCATACATCCCAGAAAAGAATATCTGTTATATTTATTGTAATTATAAAATCATAAGAGATCGGGAGAGGACTGCTCATCCGCTCAGCTTATCCTTGAGCAAAATTGCAAAACGGTTGGAGTGAAATCCACTTAATGGAATGTGAAAGAGATAAGAGTAGAAATAGGCCATTCGGCCCATCAAGTCTACTCCGCCATTCAATCATGGCTGATTTATCTCTCCCTCCTAACGACATTCTCCTGCCTTCTCCCCATAACCTCTGTCACCCGAACTAATTAAGAATCTATCTATATCTGCCTTAAACATATCCGCGGACTTTGTTCCACAGCCTTCTGTGGTCTCTTCTAACTGTATCTCTTTCCACACAGAAGATACTTTGCAAAAACTTCCCCATTCCTCTTCAGGGCTTTATTTTTGCATCAGTTTCACTGTCACCGAGTTATTTAACAATGAGGACTACAGTGTATGCCTCAATACTCTTAAACTATGTTAAGGCACATACAACTTGTGTACAGGACCACCACCGATTTTCCGGCACCCTTGATTCCAGACCCTTGCCGTATTATCTGTTTTGCCGGACCAACAGAAGTAACGGCCTCGTGGGACCACGATACCGGCTCACAACGTTGGCCGTGGAGTCGGCAATGGGAATGGATCTGCCAGGTCAGAGTTCCAGAGTCCATGCTGCAGGGGGGCAAATTTAACCCGCCGATCGGCCGCGGAAGTCCTGATGAGGTAGAGATCGGCCGCCTCACCCAGCCTAAGTGTCACATTGTCAGGGGGACTTCTAGGGGGGATTTCAAGTGTGCTCTCATAATTTTGTATGGATTTAAGGAGGTGCCAGAAAATCAGTGGTGGACCTGGTGAGAATTTTTTTTTTATCGTGCGTTAGAACAATGAAGCTGAACTTAAAGTAAAAACCAGATCTTTCTCAGACCTGAAACATTAACTGCATCCCTTTCCACACAATTGATGTGAGATTCCAGCGTTCCTTGTATTTAATCCAGATTTCCAGAACCTGCAGCTTCTTTAAGACGTGATAAATTGCAGATGCTGGAATCCTGAGATAAACACGAAACTGGGACCCAACCTGAAACCTCATTTATCCATTCCCTCCACAGATGCTGCCTGACCTGCAGCCTTTTGTTTGATAATGCTTGGATTAGAACAGCCATTCCACAGTGAAAAGAAATCTAACAATCAATTTTCTTAATTAGTTGACATTGGGTAACCAATTGTTAATTTGACGCACCAAATTCACGCCGACCAGCGATCGATCACCTGTACTCTAATTCTATCTTACATACTACGGACAATTTAGAGAAGCTATTTAACCAACAAACCTGCAAATCTGTGGAACGTGGAAGGTAACTGGAGCACCCAGAGAAAAACCACACTACAAACAGCACCAATAGTCAGGATCGAACCCGGGTCTCTGTAAGGCTGCAACTCTACCGCTGCGCCACTGTGCTTCTCATAGCCTGCTATTTTCTAACAAAAATGCTGCCAATTTATTACTTTGTAAACACAAAGTTTTTATCTACCATAATAAAACCAAAATGGTGAAAATATTGAGCTGGTCAGGAAACGTATTGAAACTTTAGCTCTCTTTCCCTCTCCAGATGATGCAGACCCACTCAGTATATTGTGCTTTTTCTGGTTTTTATTTCAGATTGTCAGGATCTATAGATTTTTCTTTGCCTTTCCCCTGCTGTTGCTGGTCTCAAGATGTGAACATATCACTTTGCTGACATTCCTTTGTAAGCTGCATGAAGGAACATGCACAATGGCATAATGGGACAATGCTCACACATTCCTTCCTGACTCTTAAAATTCAGAACAAAATCTTGGGTAAATTCACTTGTTGGTAATTCTGGCTATGTTGTCAAAAGCCGGTTTAGCGAGTCTGAATTATTCTTTATCACCCACCTCCTCCCACCTCACAAGTCATCACTTGCTAGGCTTTGCCCCCGCCCCACGTCGCTTTCCCAACTCCACCCCCCCCCAATGAATCAATCAGTAGAAGGGTCCCTGTCCATTTCCGTCACAGATGATCCCTGACTCACTGAATCTGCGGTGTCTGGTGTCTCCATTATTGTTTCAACTCTAGCTTGACAATGGCACAGTGGTGCAGCTGGTAGAGCTGCTGCCTCCCAGCGGCAGAGACCCAGGTTTGTTCCTGACATTGGCTGCTGTCTGCGTGGAGTTTACACGTTCTCCCTGCTACCACGTGGGTTTTCTCCAGGCGCTCCAGTTTCCTCCCACGTCCCAGAGAAATGGGGTTTGTTGTCCTCTGTAAATGACCCCTTGTGTGTAGAGAGTGGGTGAGAAAATGTAATAATGTGGAACGAGTGTAAATGGGTGATAGATGGTTGCCATGGACTGAAGAACCTGCCTCAATGCTGTATGTTTAAATGAAACTAAACTGAAAATCGAACGCAAATGTGACTTAAAGTTAACGAACATAGAAACATAGAAACATAGAAAATAGGTGCAGGAGTAGGCCATTCGGCCCTTCGAGCCTGCACCGCCATTCAATATGATCATGGCTGATCATCCAACTCAGTATCCTATACCTGCCTTCTCTTCATACCCCCTGATCCCTTTAGCCACAAGGGCCACATCTACCTCCCTCTTAAATATAGCCAATTAACTGGCCTCAACTACCTTCTGTGGCAGAGAATTCCACAGATTCACCACTCTCTGTGTAAAAAATGATTTTCTCATCTCGGTCCTAAAAGACTTCCCTCTTATCCTTAAACTGTGACCCCTTGTTCTGGACATACCGAACATCGGGAATAATCTTCCTGCATCTAGCCTGTCCAACCCCTTAAGAATGTTGTAAGTTTCTATAAGATCCCCCCTCAATCTTCTAAATTCTAGCGAACAGGCCCTTCGGCCCAACTTGCCCATGTCGACCAAGATGCCGACATGAGTTAGTCTTGCTTGTTTAGTTTAGTTTAGTTTAATTTAGTTTAGTTTAGAGGTTCAGTGCGGAAACAGGCTCCTTGGCACACCAAGTCCGCGCCGACCAGCGATCCCCGCACACTAACACTATCTTCATAAGTTCATAAGTGATAGGAGCAGAATTAGGCCATTCAGTCCATCAAGTCTACTCCGCCATTCTATCACGATGATTGATCTTTCCCTCTAAACCCCATTCTCCTGCCTTCTCCTCATAACCCCTGACACACACTAGGGACAATTCACAATTACACCAAGCCAATTAGCCGACAAACCTGTACGTTTTTGGGGTGTGGGAACTGAGTGCGACTGTTGTTCAATGCATGAAATGGCCAGGGTTTTACTGGGGAGAAAGAGTAACATGCCACAGACGACTGTGGAGGCCAAGTCAATGGATATTTTTAAGGTGGAGATTGACAGATTCTTGATTAGTACGGGTGTCAGAGGTTATGTTGAGAACACAGGAGAATGGGGTTGAGAGGGAAAGATAGATCAGCCATGATTGAATGGCAGAGTAGAGTTGATGGGCCAAATGGCCTAAATCTGCTCCTAAAACCTATGAACATTTAACTGTAAAGGGTGCACATAGTAGAGTATTTGTCTCTCACTTGTTTTCATAAGGTTTAATGATGTACAGAATAAAAAATGATCCTTGAATTTTGCATTTTGTTTTTGCTCCTATTTAAATAAAGTGAATAACATTTGATAATTTGAGTAAAAAGCCACCATTAAGTGCTGATTTTAAATATCCTTAATGAGCAATAAGTCATCCTCTGGGTCATTTGCCTCATTGCAGTGATATCCAACAGAAACTGCTCACTAAACACTATAATGGATTACAACAACTTAACTTAGAGACAGGCAGTGAGTTTAGATAAAAATGAACAGACCCCATATACCACTGAGCTACAATACAATAAATTAAATTGTCGCTGACCCTCACCCTTTTCCCACACATACAATTTTCAGCAAATGGTCACTAATCAGAATCCAGAGCTATGAAGCGACATACAATTGTTAGACTCACACAATGCAGATAAACGCAACTCTCCTAACAAATATGGACCACCGTTGACTAATCAAAGAAGCATTGTGGTTTCCACATCATCAATTCATGAACAAGTTATGCAAAAAGATAATATATATATTTTAACCGGCAGCACTGAGGTGCATCTTGTAGAGCTTCTGCCTCATAACACCAGACACCTAGGTTCTTGTTACCTTCTCCTAGCTAACAATGATCTATTCTACATTTTCCTTGACCTCCACCCCCCCTTTGATCACTCATTTTCACACCTTACACTTCCTTGTCTCTGTATCTCCCCCTCCCCTGACTCTCAGTCTGAAGAAGGGAATCGACGCGAAACGTCACCCACTCCTTCTCTCCAGAGATGCTGCCTGTCCCACTGAGTTACCATCATTTTGTGTCTATCAACCCAGGTTCAATCCTGACCTCGGGTGCTATCTGTATGGAGTTTGCAATAATCTATCTGTGATCGTCTGGGTTTCCTCCTGCTGCTCGAATTTCCTCCCATATCTCAAAGATGTGCGGGTTAGAAGGTTAATTGGTCTCTGTAAAGTGCCCCTGGTAGGTAGGTGGGATAACATAGTGAATAGATAACATATGAATGGATGATCAATGGTCGGCATGGACTCGGTGGACCGAATGGCCTGTTTTATTCAGACCTGTACATTGTAAATATGAGAATCAAGTCGACATGAATGGCAGTAATGTGTATGACTTATTTTATTAGCTGATCAGGAATGCAAATAGGAACATCAGGATTGATAATAAATTAGCCATAGATTATGGGCACCCTTTTGGTCAGGGGGTGGAGCAGATTTATAGCAGAAAAAGAGGTGACCCATTAATTAACCAGTTGAGCTTGATATATGGAACTACAAAGGCTAAGGTCACGATTCCAATAATTTTCTGCTGTAATCTGTAAAATCTTCAGCACTTCAAAGAAATAGTTCCATCAACACTCATTCATTCTTTATCAGCCAGAAGGTGTGTGGAGAACCATTGATGCTTTTAAAGAACATGGCAGAAATGGGTAGTTCTAAGAAAGCCACAGTTACTATCACAACATTTAAACAACGTATGGACAGGTACATGGGTCGGATGCTACAAGAGCCTTAAGGGCCTGTCCCACTTTCACGACCTAGTTCACGACCTCTGCCGAGTTTGCCCTTGACTCATCCTCGCAGCATGGTCGTCACGAGGTCGTAGGAGGTCGTAGGTGGGTCGTAGGTAGGTCGTAGCAGACCGTGATGCTAGTCGTAAGTACTCGTGGCATCAAGGTCGGGGCGTTTTTTCTAGCCTGATGAAAAATGTCCATGAGTATAAAAGGATCGTGAATTAGGTCGTGAAGGTGGGACAGGCCCTTAACAGTGTACAGGTGTAGCAGGACTGTACAACTGCAACATATTTCCCCTTTCTGAACTCCATCCCTCTAGAAATAAAAATCAATTTGTCATTTTGGCTTCCTAATTGTATGCTGCACCTGCTTGTTAGCTTCCTGTGATTAACACCTATATCCTGCAGTACTTTGCCTAATTGCAATCATTCTGTATTTAGATAATAGTCCAGTGGACCGATGGGACTGTTTAATCACATTGACTTTTGCAAATGATGTCTGGGGTAGCTGGCAGGCAGGAGAATCAGCAGGTAATTGATGTGAGGGAATACATCAGCAGTGGAATAGGACTGATGCGAGAGCTCTGGGACCAGCAGAGACTTCATGGGCCAAATGGCCTTCTACTGCGCCACAAGTGAATTTGACCCATTATATCATCTGTTTGATTAGAGATGAAGATAAACCTTGTAGTAATTGGGCATCTAAAAGGCATGTAATGCAGAGAGGAAACCCCAATAAAAGAGAATAAAATAAATATTTACATTTGTGAATTGAAAGTTGTGCTCAGGCACTTGTCAAATGCACAATACATTGCAGATTTCTGAAGCGTTAGCTACAATAGATTCGGACCACTATGGTGAGCCGATCAGGAGGTAAACAAAAATGCTGGAGAAACTCAGCGGGTGCAGCAGCATCTATGGTGCGAAGGAAATAGGCAACGTTTCGGCCCGAAACGTTGCCTATTTCCTTCGCTCCATAGATGCTGCTGCACCCGCTGAGTTTCTCCAGCACTTTTGTCTACCTTCGCTTTTCCAGCATCTGCAGTTCCTTCTTAAACACATATAAATTCAGGATGTCTCCAATGACTCTTATAAACTTTTACAAATGCGCCATTGAAAGCATACTGTAGGGTTGCATCGGAGCTGGGTTTGGGAAGACCACAAGAAATTTCAGAGAGATGTAGATGCAGTCTAATCCATTCACAGACCTGCCAGTGACTCCATCAACACACACACGCTGCCTTGGAAAAGCAGCCAACACAATCAAATCCCAACACCATCATGGGCAGGAGATAGAGAAAATTGAAAGTGCTCACCACCAGACTCAGAAACAACTTCTTCCCTTCTCATCGGTTTTCTGAATGGTCCTTCCATAAGCTAGGTACTGTCTGATTCATCTCTACCCCATTGTGGACACTGTACTTTGTCCATGGAACTGGTGCGCTACAATGCTGCAAACTACATTCTGCACTCTGTATCTTCCCCTTTGCTCTACCGACTTTGCTTAAGTTTGGATTGATTGTATCTATTCTCACAGTCTTGTCTGATTTGATTAGATCGAGAGCAAAACAAAGCTTTCCACTGTACCTCAGTACACGTGACAATGATAAACCTAAACCTAAAGATAGATCTTTGAATGACGCAAAAATATTTATTTGAAATTACATAGCATAGCTTCAAGATTAACAGAATAGTGAACTAGAGGATATGATGAAATAGAATTGAAATCATGAGTTTTCAATTTTAGCGTGAGTGAGATTCATAGATATGATTGATAATTCCAATTCCCCAGATCAGATCTTCCTTGCTGCTCTAAGAGCTTGTAATGGGAAGAAGAGTAAAGATCCATTTAAGTGAAAGCTCTCAAATGAATCAATCTGGAGGAAGAACTCCTTTCGCACAAATGAAACGGTTTATCAGTGGATTAATCTGTCGTTCATCAGGTCAAGGTTATGGGATGACTGAAACACATGAGGCTGGATTTATCACTGAGGTTTAGACCAAAGCGAAGCACAGCTATTTATCTACAGTGAAATTAGGCTGAGAGAGTGAAAGAAAATTAGGTATATGACCTGACCAGCCCAATCAAAGGAAATAAATTATAATTGATAGATTAGTTACTATGCAGCATGGAAGCAGGCCCTTCGGCCCACCACATCCATGCCGACCATCAAACACCTGCTGACACTAGCCCAACAGTTTAGTTTAGTTTAGAAGTACAGAGCGGAAACAGGCCCTTCGGCCCAGCAAGTCCGCACCGACCAGCAATCCCTGCACACTAACTATCCTACACACACTAGGGATAACTTACAATTTTACAGAAGCCAATTAGCCTACAAACCTGTGGGGTGTGGGAGGAAACCGGAGCTCCCGGAGAAAACTAACGTAGGTCACGGGGAGAATGTACAAACCCGTAGTCAGGATCGAACCTGTGTCTCGGGCTCTGGAAGACAGTAACTTTATTGTTGCACCACCGTTCCGCCCACTGTTATTCCACTTACTCATCCATTCCTTGCACACTGGGGCAATCGACCTACAGAGACCAATTCACCTACAAACTCACACGTCTTTGGGATGTGGGAGGAAACCGGAGCACCCAGTGGGCACCCATAGTGTACCCGGTCACAGGGAGAACATGCAAACTCCACAAATACAGCACCCCAGGTCAGGATCAACACCGGTTCTCTGGCACTGTGAGGCAGCAGCTCTACCAGCAGAGCCACTGTGCCATCTTTAAGCCACTGTACCGCCCTGAACAATCATAGCTTCTCATAGTTTGGAAAACCTGTCCTCTGCATTCGAGGCAGGATTGTGCTTGTCAACGATAGTGTCTATAGCTGTGCATAGAATAGATTTGTTCATGGATCAAAGCCTGTGATTTAATATGCGCACTAACTTCTCGAGCTTCACTTTTGTACAGAGTTATTTAACAGCACTTCTGTCTTACTGAAGGACCCTGTTGTTTCTGTTAGAAGTGCCTGTACAGGCAATTAAAAATATCACACACAGGCACAGACACAAAGCATGTCTGCGTCTTATACATCATGTAGCATAATGCAAGGAATTTAAAAGTCAAACATAATCTAGGATGCATAAATTGCAGGTTTGCGATTAGTGATGTCATCTATGTCTTCTCGGTTGTGTTTTTTTCCTTGTTTTTCTTACATCAATCTTCCATATTTTCATTTATAGTGTCTGGAGGTCGGAAAGATGCTGTGTGAGTACGCTGTTTAAAAAAAAAAAATGATACCCCCACTGTTGTCAGTGTGAAGAAACATATTGAAGCCAATTTTCTCCTTCTGAGGTGGTAGCACAAATTTTGGCAGAAGGTCTGGTACTAATGTGCCGAACAACTCCCATGTGAAAAAATACTCAATTCCTCACTGCCGCTGCAATTAAAAGCAAATATTTAAATAAGACGTTAAAGGAGAATTATAGCCTGCATTATTTTCCAATCTAAAATAATTCCCCTTGGATGTCGAACTCTTTTCAGCGAAATGGGAAATTTGCATTCCTTTTCATACACCAAAGCATTCTCCTGGTGTGTTAAGCTTCATATATGTCCCTCGGTTCTGCGCAAGCATGAAACAAAGTCAGTCAGTTTCATCAACATCTTATTCTTGCTTTGGCCCACATGATAGCTGAGCAAACAAAAAACACTCACAGTCGACAAACCAAATCCAATGAAACCTCTAATTTGCTGATACTTCCCCCAAGGCTGACCCTGAGGACTCTGCCTCCTACTGTTCTAAGGTGTAGAAAATAACTTAAGTAAAACTTAAATGAACAGAGACGGGCAGAGAATTCTTTAGGTGACTTCAGTCCTGCCTGACATGAGCTTTGATAGACATAGTTGTTGGAACCTCTGAATGTGATTGCAGGAGTGCTTTGAGGCAAAATATTCTGCACAACTACCTCACAAGGCAGTGGAGGCCAATTCTCCGGATGCTTTCAAGAGAAAGTTAGATAGAACTCTTAAATATACTGTAGGTATAGGTGATATGGAGAGAAGGCAGGAACTGGGTACTGATTGTGGATGATCAGCCATGATCACAGGGAATTGCAGTGCTGGCTCATTGGGTCGAATGGCCTACTCCTGCACTAATTGTCTATTGTCATTTGTCATTTGCGATCATCAATTAACCGTTCAAAATGGGCTTGTTTGCTGATGGTTTTAAATTAATTTAATTTCCAAGTTTGCAGACAGTGAAACAGTCTATCTCAAACATCAAGGATGAGGTGGATAACATCTCTGTTGATAAGTGGCAAGTAATGCAGGTGCCCTCTGTACCAGGCAATGGTCATCTCCAAGATAGACACAAAATGCTGGAGTAACTCAGCGGGACAGGCAGCATCTTTGGAGAGAAGGAATGGGTAATATTTCAAGTCGAGAACCCTTCTTCAGACTGATGGTCATCTCCATTAAGAAATTCCCGATGACTTTCAATAATATTTCTATCATTGAGGCCCCATGCTGGGGTTGATGCAATGGGTGTATTTTGGGGTGAGGCTGGTTGGGAGGACTAGTTAGCCGTGACAGAAACTCAACTGGACCAACCACATAAATACTGTGGCAACAAGAGCATCTCAGAGACGGAGCATTTTTGTAGAGAATGCTTTGCTTCTTGAAATGTTTCCATCAGCTACAAAGGTAAAACTCAGGACTGGGAACTTCCTTGCCTGAATGGATGCAATTTTCAATAACACGCGGTAAGCTTGTTGCCATCCAATATAAATCAGCCTGATTTGACTAGCACCCCACCTACATTATCAGTGGAACATGACCATAAGGCACAGTGCCTGTTATGTGGACCTACAAACCTGTACTATTAAGAAGGGATGCTAATGGCTTTGGACATGCCATTAGCTATAGGTTCCCATCAAAGTCACACATCATTTTAACATGAACACATTTGGACATTCCCAAATGGCACTGAAACTCTCTATTTAACAGTTTTACCACAAGGATTGTAACTGTTGATGAATGTACTTGACTTCACTACATTTTCTCTGGGGTAATCTTCAGGTGTCTTTAAATGTCCTTTCCAGTCATCTCACTGATGCTTGCATTTTCAAAATAAATTATCCTGACTTTCTTCTTCCTTTTCCATGATGTCACTTCAAATACCCGTGTTCAAAGGTGAAATGAAGACACGTTGAATTTTTTAGCATATGTCCATTTCTATGTCTTACTGATCTCAGTTCCTTTGGACTGCACTGGAAACTAACTTTCCAAGGATAAACAGAGCCCATAGTATTTAAATGATTTCTAGAGCAAATCGCAAAGGTCGACTGTACATTACTGACAGGAAATAAACAATTAACGCCTTCAATCGGCCTAAACTATTTAATATAATCCATCTATAATTTCCATTTAACTGAAAACCTCTATATACTGTCAGCGGAATTGGGGGAGCTCGTAACTTCTGAAATCTGCCTTTTGTCTCCCAAATGGTCGGCAGCTGAGCTGTGCAAGCGATGATGCTTCTTACATATTCAACAGCAGTAACTCTTCAAAATTCCCATGTCAACAAGCCTTCCCTGAACATGAGTAACTGCAGTCTCTTCTCCTTTGGCATGAACTGCACGTGTTCATTGGGCTGCAGACCCCTGCTGCAAACCATTACTTGGGTTCAGATAAGATCAGTTGTGCAGAATGTTTGGTTGGAAATTACAGAAACATATGCTGCTGTTGAATAAAGCGCGGGCATTGAGCCAAAAAGATTCAGATGTACAAGGCACAGAAATAAAGAATGTTGTCTACATCAGACAAACCCGTCATTCATTCCAGCCGAATAATTAGCGGATAGTCCCTTTCACCAGATTAGACCCCACCTAATTTTTATCACACTGTTCCACTTTTTGCATTCAGATATTTGTCAAATTAATTCAGCGATATAGCACATACAAAGAGCAATAGCTCCCCCAGTGACTTGTTGGTGTACTATCAAAATGCAAACAATATTTTCATTGTTTCAATATTTTCAAATACTGGAGGGCATAACTTTAGGGTGAGAGGGGTAAAATTTAAAGGAGATGTGTGGGGCAACTTTTTTACATGGACGGTGGTGAGTGCCTGTAATGCACTGCCAGGGCTAGTGGTTGAAGCAGGCACAAATGTGGCATTTAAGCCCATTGCATAGATAGGCATATGGTTATGCAGGGAATAGAGAGATATGGGGGTACAGGGGTTGATAAGAAATGGCCTTGGTATCATGTTCAACACAGACATTGTGGGCTGAAAGGCTGTTATAGTCAGAGAGTTATATAGCATGGAAACAGGCCCTTCGACCCAACTTGCCCACACCGACCAACATGTCCCACCATGCCAGTAATCCCACCTGCCTGCATTTGGCCCATATCCCTCGAAACCTGTCCTGTCTCAATGTTTCTTAAACATTGTGATAGTACCTGCCTGGACTATCTCCTCTGGCAGCTCCTTCTATACACCCACCACCCTTTGTGTGAAAAAGTTACCCTTCAGGTTTCTATTAAATCTTTCTCCCCTCACATCAAACCTACGTCCTGTGGTTCTATGTTCTATGGTCGTGGAGTTTAACGCCAGCACTTGTACTAAAGAGGCGCAACTCCAAAGACATACAGGTTTGAAGGTTAACTGGCTTTGGTAAAGTTGTAAATTGTCCCTCATGTGTGTAGGATAGTGCTAGTGTGTGTGGATCGCTGGGTGGAACAGACCCGGTGGGCCGAAGGGCCTGTTTCCACTGTGTCTAAACTAAAACTAAACTAAACTAATATCAATGCTGTTTCTATTCAACCTCTGACATTTAGTTACATTAATGATCAAATAGCAGTGGGCAAATGCAACTGGCAATGAACAACTGGAGAAATATTATTCTTTTGTAAGTAGTTATTCTATCTCATGCCTGAGCCGAATACACATCAGGGACAGGTTTTTGGAGGAAAAATTCAATGCATCAATGCTGGGAGAGCTAATTGGTGCCTTTGACACCAAAAAACAATGTATCAATTTTCCCTTTAGTTCCTCGTTTGTATTAAATGACCTTTTGCAGATATATATTCTGACATACAGTATTATGTGCTTTAGCTGTTAAATGTTTGCAAAGCTGAATGCAAAAGGATAAAGGAATGATAAAGATGAATTGGGCGGCAGGGTGGAGTCATCAGTAGAGTTGCTGCCTTACAGCGCTAGAGACCCTTGTTCGATCCTGACTGAACGGTGTTTGTATGTTCTCCACATGATCTGCGTGGGTTATTTCCGGGTGTTCCTGTTTCCTCCCATGCTCCAAAGACGTACACTTTTGTAGTTTAATTGGCTTTGGTAAAATTATTAAAAATTGTCCCTAGTGTGTGTATGTAGGATAATGTTAATGTGTGGGGATCGCTTGTCGGCGTGGACTCAGTGGGCTGAAGGGCCTGTTTCCGTGCTGTATCTCTGCATATGACAATAAATGTGAATGTGAATGTGAATCTGAATCTGAATCTAAACAAAACCTAAATAATCATTATTTTGCAACCTGCTGATGGATTTTGTTTAGTTTAGAGATACAGCGCGGAAACAGGCACCGGCACTGAGTCCATGCCAACCAGTGATCCCTACATATTAACACTATCCTACACATACTAGGGACAATTTACATTGATAGAAAGCCACTTCACTTACAAACCTGTACGTCTTTGCAGTGTGGGAGGAAACCGAGGCACAGACAGCACCCGTTGTCGGGATCGAACCCAGGTCTCTGGTGGTGAAAGGCAACTATAGCGCTGCGCCACCGTGCCGCTCATGGCCACGCCCCCACCGATCTTCGTGTATTATTCAGTGAAATTGGCTGATGAAGACGAAAACAATAAAACAATAACAAAAGTTATTATTGTGGACTAAGGGAAACAGAGTTTTAGGAAAAAAATGAAGTGGGAAGGAACGTGATGTAAATCAGGCATTGGAGCAAGTGGGAGTACTTGGCATTGTATCACAGAGAAGGGATATATCTGGCAGACATGATTATCAAGGCACAGAGTAACTGACCCCATTTGGGTTCTCAGGGGAAATGATAAACTAAATCAAAGCTTTCTTATGGGAACGAGCAATGTTCAATGACCTAACCATACTCAGTTATCCCAACATGGCTGATAGTCAGAAGAGTGTTCGCTTAAAAAGTCAGTTTACCTTATGAGTGAGCTTAGTGATAACAAAAACAAATTGCTTTTAAATAACACTTACAACATTGTGAAATATGCTAATCTGCTTCACAAGAACTGGCAAACAAATATCTCACGCTGAATTACATCAGAGGATATTGGGAGAGTTGACTGAATGTCTGGTCACAAAATGACTTTTAGAGAGGAATTAACTCATAGATTGGCCAACAGAAGGCCAGGCCATTAGTATGTGAGGGATTATAATCAGAGATGAAGCAGAGCAGCATAATCGTAGGGACAGACAGATCACAGAAGGTTACAGAGCTGGAGGAAGGGCTGAGAGATAGGGAGGACTATGGCCATAGAGAGATTTGAAAACAAGGGCAAGAATGGTGAGGACAACAAATATAGGGCAACACAATGGCACAGCTGGTAGAGCAGCTGCCTCACAGCTCCAGAGACCCGGGTTTGAACCGTGCTGTCTGTCTGTGTGGAGTTTGCACGTTCTCCCTGTGACTGCGTGCGTTTCCTCCGGGTGCTCTGGTTTCCTCCCACATCCCAATGGCGTGGGGGTTTGTAGGTTAATCGGCCTAGTGTGCAGGGAGAGGATGGCAAAGTGGGATAACAAAGAACTAGTGTGAACGGGTGATCGATGGTCGGCATGGACTCGGTGGGCAGAAGGGCCTGTTTCCATGCTGTATCTCTAAACTAAGCAAAGTGCCTAAATGATTGCCAAAAGGTAGATAGACACACAAATCGCTGGAGTAACTCAACGGGTCAGGCAGCATCAATGGAAAAAATGGATAGGTGATCTTTTGGGTCAGGATCCTTCTTCAGATCCATTGTAGTAGGGAGAGTGAGGGCAAAAAACTGGAAGCAAAGAAAAAAACCCAGGATAGATCGGAATGGGCAATGGATGGCCTCAGGGAGGGATGTTACCCGATAGGCTGATTGTCGGCTAGGGACGGTGCCATCCCAAGAGGGATCCATCATTGCGAATTGTGGAACTGGTTGACTGACTTTTAGTGGAGGAAGGAGGGGCAGGGGGTAGAAGAAGGAGGGAGGGGAGTTTTTGTCAAAATTACCTAGAGTTAGAAAGCTTAATGTTCATATCGCTGGGGTGTAAGCTACCCAAGCGGAATATGAGGTGCTGTTCCCCCGATTTGTGTGAATCGTCACTCTGGCAATGGAGGAGACTCAGGACACAGAGGTGAGTAAGGTAATGGGAAGGGGGGTTAAATGGGTAGCAACCGGGAAATCTAATAGGCCTTGGTGCACTGTTAAGGCAGGTTAGGATAGGGGCAGCAACATGTAATTGGATGAATATAGGCTGACTAAATTAAAGTTTCAAAGTCAAAGCAGCAAATAGTAGCAATGTTACAACATTTTGAGATTTTAAAAATCAAGTCTGCAATTTATCCCATCAGATAAAGCATAAAAAGAAGTTTAATTTGACACCTAATTCACTCTCATATCTTCAGTATTAAAAACGTTATGGCCATTTTCATACTCTGAAATTAGCATCTTGTTCCCTATTGCTTTTCCATTGACTTAACACACAAGTTGTGATTGAGGACAGTCAAAAGCCCATACCCTTTCTCAAAAATTAAGAGAACTGAATGAAATTTTCAGTTAGTATAGATTGAAGAATTCTGAAACAAATATAAAACATCTTACTTGGACCTGAAATTAAAACATATAATTAGTTAGTTACCTAATTGTAGCTAATTACAAAATAGTAATAGTTTATTACTATTTCCGTTGCGACGGAAATAGTAATAAACACGCAGACTTTACATCGGGAGCCTGGGATCTCGCGACGAGATCGCCAGTGGTGGAGCTCCATCCGGTGCGGCCTTGTTGGCTTCGGAAGCCGCGGTCTCCGGTAAGGGAAGCGGCTGTTCCAGGGTTCCCATGCCGTTGAGAGGATTCTCCCGACGCCGGAGCACCATCACCCGGCGAGAACGGCCTGGAACATCGGGCCTCCGTAAAGGCAACTGAGGCCTCAATGGGCCCGACTATGGGTGGACATGGGATGGGGACTGGACATTGTGCCTTCCCCCACAGTGGGAGCCATTGTGGGGGGATGTTTTTATGTTTAAATGTCTTTATTACTGTTATGTCTGTATTCTTTCTTCATGTGCTGCATTGGCAAGAAGCATTTCACTACACCTAGGTGTATGTGACCAATAAAATAACCTTTGAACCTTTGACTGCATTGAACATTCAAAAATGTGATATTCTCAAGATCAGAACTTTAATATTATTGTATTATATGCTGTAAGTCTGTAACAGATAGGTAAATAAATTACAATTTCTAGCAATAGACCAAGTCTTTATGGAGAAGATCAGTTGCTAGCTGGTACATTGGCATATCATAATCAGTAGCATCATCATACTCCTCAGATTGTAACCAATAAGCAACTCTGTACACCTTGTTTTTCCTCAACTTTTCAATTTTTGCATTGTAAACTACAGGTTTTTGCTCTTCAAACCATGCATGACATGCCTTTCTGCCCACTACTTTCCCATTAAGAATGTCCTGTAGATCATCACATTTGGAGTAGTCTAAATTCGGATAATCTCTGCGAATGCTGTCTAAATCAGTCTCTTTTGCTGGGCATTTGGATTGACAATTTTGCATTTCTTCTTCGGAGACATCTGTTTAAAATGTAAAGGAAAAAAACCAATGAACAGCATTAACAGAAACAAGTTATTAGTTGCAGTTTTAGAAAAAAGGTAGAAATGATAAAGTTAAACGCTAAAGCAAATAGTAAATACCCAACAAAAAATTCATATTTATCAGTTTCATCTAATCAACTAAATTCATCTAAATTCAATTACTAGGTCTAAACATCTATCCATTTCTTAAGAAAAGGATAAAACATTTTAATATCCTAAGTATCCAAAAAAAAAACTAATCCCATTCACGCAAGAATTCACAATATAACATGATTTTTAAATCTCACTGTCATGACCTTATATGCCAGATGGATGGAATTTATTGTTAATTCCCATAAATTAATCTAGAAACATCCACTCTCAATATAATCAAAATTATTATTTTTTGCACAATACATGTGGCTAAAACTGTTTTGGATATTTAGTATAAAAATATTGACTATGGATAGACAATTACACAAAATATAAACGATTTAGATGCTCTTTTGACATGATTGTCCAAAAAAAATGAGGATTTAAATCATCTTGCAAGAGGGTGTTTCTGGTATGCGATCGATTGGAACGTTGCCGTTGCTGTGAATCTTAACCCCATATCGGTAGGAAAGACACTGTCTGTTCATATGGGGACTAAATAACATTTTTGCATCGTACAATTAGATTAAAGTCACCACAAGAATCAAGATTATATGTGAAATACACGAATTACCTTTTGGTTTGTCCTGATATTATGATCCGTCACGTTGTAGGCGTTGAGAGCGTTCAAAGTCACTTTTTACTTTAAGCCAACTATTAAATTGTCCAGCAATTTTTTAATTAAAAAAAACGGGAATTGGAAGTTCGATCGATTTTTCTTCGTCGACTAGCAGCCCGAGGAAATCCCTCTCCAGCAAGCAATACAAACCTGCATTTTAATCCCACCCCCTCCCCTCAAAGATGCCAAAGTCACGCACACAGCCCGTGGCAGAATTGCAGCGCCGCTGAAGGTAGGTTTTGTAACATCGCTACAAATAGGTAGACACAAAATGCTGGAGTAACTCAGCGTGACAGGCAGCATCTCTGGAGATTCGTTTCGAGTCAAGATCCTTCTTCAGTGAGAGTCAGGGGAAAGGGGCACGAGACGCGAGGTATAGATGACAATATAGAGAGATGTAGAACAAAGAAATGAAAGATATGCAAGAAAGGTAACATTGGTCAAGGAAACCATCCATTGTTTGCTGTGAGCTAGTTGAAAACACGTTATACAGACAACGCAACTCACTACTAGTGATACTAGTACAACTACTAGGGTGGGGGAGGGACAGAGAGAGAGGGGATGCTAGAGTTACCTAAAGTTAGAGAAATCAATATTCATACCACTACGTATAGGCAGGATGGAGTCAGGCATTATAACAAAGTAGATATTAGTGATCTGGTTAATGCAAGCTCATCCAATGGCCGGGGTCAAGGAAAGAATGCTCACGTCACGGCCATGTTTCCACCAATCTTTCCACTGCCACGCACAAGAAGCACAAGAAGCACAAGATGCCATTGTATGCAGATGCCGAGACGTGAGCTCAGCTCTGGCTGAACAATTTTGCATCTTGTGATGTGGACTCGATAAGAAGATGATCCAATGGCCAAAACTAAACCAAGGCTGCAAACAATCTGGATCAGGCCCAATAACGTTGCCAGGATGAGGGAGATTGATGCCTCAGGAACAAAGTAATGTCAAGGATTGGAATCTCAGTCCTTTCCATAATTATTAGGCAGAAATGTATACTTATTCAGAATAGATGTCAGAGATACTAAAGAGTTGTAGACATGTTGGAGGGAAGCTGGGTTTCATTAGTATAAATGGAGAAATGTATATTTTGTTTTGGATGATGTGCTGAGGAAAACAAATAAGAATATGGAAATCAAAGGCAGAATAAGTAAAAAATCTGGATGCTAGTATACTTACCCATTGTACATTTAAGGCAACAGCGTATAATTTCCTTCCAGCGATATGAGCGCACAAATGCTATTTAATTGGAGCTATTACCACTCTAAAATTAGCACTAATTTCCGAGATCATGTTCATGATTTTGACCAAATTAAAGCATCCTGCAACTAATCATGTTTTAAATTACAGCATTTCATGCTAAAATAATCTCAGATATGTTCACAGCGGTAGAGTTGCTGCCTTAAAGCACCAGAGACCCAGGTTCGATCCTGAGTACAGGTGCTGTCTGTACGGAGTTTGTACAGTTCTACCTGTGAACACGTGGGTTTTCTCCGGGTGCTCCAGTTTCCTCCCACATGTCAAAGACGTGCAGGTTTGTAGATGAATTGACTTCTGTACATTGTCCTTAGCGTTTTAGGATAGAACTGGTGTATGGGATTGATGGTCTGCGTGGATTTGGTGGGCCTAAGGGCCTGTTTCCACACTGCATCTCCAAACTATAACTAATAATATTATGCATGTACACTCATTTTGCCTTTACCAAAGGAGAAAATGTGGGATAACCAATAGGGTCAGTAATATCAGTTTCAATAGAAGCTCTGCTCAAGAAAGTATCTTGTGATCAGATTGCTGATCTTAAAGCTGCAAATTTTCCTTTTGAATGTTACTATTCACAGAGTATAAAGATCACTTAAGGATAGTCAAGCCACTCTCTTTGAAACGATTCTGGCATGAAAATAGAGTGAATGAACAATTATCTAAAACCCGAGGTTACTTTGCAACAACCCAATCACGGGAATAATATCCAGCATTAAGAAAGTCAAACATTTCCTTCAAAGCTAAATTCATAAAAGAGCCTCTATACTGAGAAAATATTTTTTCCACTGCCCTCCCAGTTTCTATTCTCCCTATCAGATACTATCAATAAATTTTGAAAAAAAACAATCGTAACAATAATGTTCTACCAGAAAGCATGGACTTAGCACAAGATCTGAAACCTTGGTAATGACAGGCCTTAATTTTCTTTGCTAATGATGACGAATCTTTGTGAGATCAAATGAAATTAAATAGTTTCAATACCTAACCTACAAGATCGATTTTCTCACTGATTACAGAGAAAGGTTTCAATTGATCATTGTAACTTTTTTACTTTTTTGCATATCTTTCATTCATTTGTTCTATATCTCTCTATATCACAGCCTATACCTCTCATTTCCCTCTCCCCTGACTCTCAGTCTGAAGAAAGGTCTCCAATCGAAACGTCACCTATTTCTTTTCTCCAGGGATGCTGCCTGACCCGCTGAGTTACTCCAGCTTTTTGTGTCTTTCATGGTCTCAATTGTTTGAAATTGAACACAAAGTCCGAGCAATATTCATCAAGCAACTTTACTAGCCATTTCTAGAGTCACAGAGTCATAGAGCCATCAGCGTGGAAACAGGCCCCTTCGTCCCAACTTACTCACACCAACCAATATGCCCCATCTACACTAGTCCCACCTACGCTTGCTTGGCCCATAACCATCTAAATCTATTCTTTTTTTAATTTTTATTACAAGCCAGATATATCTTATTACATTTATTGTACCCCTTCATTTTTTAAGCTTTAAGGAAAGATATAGATAAAGAAAGTAGAGAAAGTGAGAGAAAGAAAGTTGTGTTCGTGTAAAAGAGTGATCAATGAGAGAGAAAAAAGAGACCCATTGGTTAGAGAAAAGAATTAAGAAATAGACCCTAGAAAAGAAAGGAGGAAAAAGGAAAGGAAAAAAAAACAAAGCTCTGAATCTATTCTAACCATGTACCTGTCCAAATGTACCTTTGTCAAGGTGGGAGTTGCCATGATGTTACTCAAGGATAGAGGGTTGCATTGGTTAGATTTAGTCCGCATTTCAAATTGAAATCATACCAAATGTGGGTAAAATCAGAGGCAAAAGCGGAAAGCAAGAGTTTAGCTTTTATAGTTAAACCATGCTCTGCACCATTTGCTAACGGTTTATGCTGCGAAAGGAATATTGTCTTGTAGTTTACAAAGGAATCACAAACCATATTCCTGGCCTCAGGTGCAATCTAGATTATAATCATCTTCTAGCCAAAGTGCAAGTTTGAAAACAAGTCGGGTGTGGTCAGATTGAAAATGTTAATTTTGCACCAGCAATAGAGATTTTGGTAACACTGAACTGGACTTCAGGTCGGCATAGTGGTGCAGATGGTAGAGCAGTTATTTCACAGCGCCAGGCACCTGTGTTCGATCCTGACAATGGGTGCTGTCTGTGCAGGATTTGGAGGTTTTCCTTGTGACCCTGTAGGGTTTTCTCCGGATGCATTGGTTTCCGCCCACATCTCAAAAACGTGCCGGTGTGCAGGTTAAAATTGGCCTCTAGTGTCTAGGGATTCGATGAGAAAATGGAATAACATAGAACTAATGTGAACAGGTGATCAGTCGTCAATATGGTCCCGGTGAGATGAAGGGACTGTTTGCATGCTGTACCTCTAAAAAAAATAAGTTCAGAACAAAGGAGGCGTAACGGTTGTGTTTCAACATATTCTCTCAGTCTCTAATGTTTTTGCAGGTTGATGGCAGATGAGCATCTGACAGTGGAAAAACCAGCACATAATATTCTCCATTTCATTTATATTACATGTTATATTATACAGGGCGTCTTTAAACAGTCTGTATATGATGGCTTCAATGCAGTGGATTTTGTTTTGTGTACAATGCGAAGTAGATTTCTGAGCACAACCACCATGGTCTATTTGTTCCAGTTATAGCTTCCACAGTCTGGTTGCCGGTTTCTTCATGAGAGTGCAAGATGGGTACAGACCCGCCTCTGGTAATATGTTCATCCCACTCATAGAGTTACAGGGCGTGGAAATAGGCCCTTTGGTCCAACTTGCCCACACCGACCATCACGTCCCATCTACACTAGTCCCACCTGCCCATTTGCCTCTAAACCCATCCTATCCATGTACCATCTGATTGTTTCTTAAACGTTGCAATAGTACCTGCCTCAACTACCTTCTCCGGCAGCTCGTTCCATACACCACCACCCTTTGTGTAAAAAATTTACCCCTTAGGTTCCTATTAAATCTTTCCCAACTACCCTTAAACCTATATCCTCTGATCCTCGATTCCCCAATTCTGGGGATCTCTCATGATTTTGTACACCTCTATAATATCACTCCTCATCCTCCTGCAATCCAAGGAATAAAGTCCTCACCTACTCAACCTTCCTACAGCTCAGGCCCTTGAGTTCTGGCAACATTCTCGTAGATCTTTTCCACACCTTTCCCAGCTTGACATCTTTCCTATAACTATAGAGCAAGAATAAGCCTTTGTGACCAGCAACTGAGGGTATCTAGCTGAACTGCTCCTTGGTGAAACCTCCCGCCTGCCCCACCTAATGAACTATTTACATTACAACTTGACTGCTAAGGTCACAACTGTAAATTACCTCCTGGTGAATCAGAAAATGCATACCACAATGAGCAAACTTTTAATAATGTTTCAATGTGCAATAAAATTTCTCTTACATTTTTCTGTGCCTCGTAACTAAATTAATGAAACATGTATTTTTCTTGTTCCCATACAATAGCTCTATTGTGTCGTGCAATAATATGGCTCATTCCGCGTCCGTTAAGAATCTGCCTTCATTTACACATATTGGTTATTTATCTTAAGTTATTAAGCCGTGATTACAGAATTTTCGATATGATTGAGGAAAGATTTACTGTCAGGAAATACCTATTGGGAATTAATTAATTCGGAATCTGGAGTTCATCCTCTCAGGACCTGTTTACGTAAACATTCTTGTAAACACAGATTGAAGTAATTAACACCTCTTAGGGGACTTGGCACTCACATATTGGTACTGTGATATTCCACAGCATTCTTCATCACACCTAACCTGCAATTTTGGCACCATTCTCGAGCTTACTGACATTTTATTGGAAAAAGATGTGTTTAACATGTTTTGTATCAGTAAGGCAAAGTTATCACCAGCCTACTACCACCTAAAACCATCTGTGCGAAAGCCACTTCTCAGGTCCACAAGTGGAAAGGTGTCAATACATTTGTGTTGCTTGCATCATAAACAGTTCTGGGCAAATTACAAACACTGTTTACACTGGATAATTGGTGGGCTTTGTCCATCCTCTGATCAAGGTGAATCTGTTCAAGAAGGAACTGCAGATGCTGGAAGATAGAAGGTACACAAAAATGCTGGAGAAACTCAGCGGGTGGGTGCAGCAGCATCTATGGAGCGAAGGAAATAGGCGACGTTTCGGGCCGAAACCCTTCTTCAGACTGATGGGGGGTGGGGGGGAGAAGGAAGGAAAAAGGGAGGAGGAGGAGCCCGAGGGCGGGGGGATGGGAGGAGACAGCTCGAGGGTTAAGGAAGGGGAGGTGACAGCAAGGGCTAGCAAAACTGGGAGAATTCAACGTTCATGCCATCCGGACGCAAGCAACCCAGGCGGAATATGAGGTGCTGTTCCTCCAATTTCCGGTGTTGCTCACTCTGGCAATGGAGGAGACCCAGGACAGAGAGGTCGGATTGGGAATGGGAGGGGGAGTTGAAATGCTGAGCCACCGGGAGTTCAGGTAGGTTATTGCGGACTGAGCGGAGGTGTTCGGCGAAACGATCGCCCAACCTTCGCTTAGTCTCCCCGATGTAAATCAGCTGACATCTAGAGCAGCGGATGCAGTAGATGAGGTTGGAGGAGATATAGGTGAACCTTTGTTGCACCTGGAACGACTGCTTGGGTCCTTGAATGGAGTCAAGGGGGGAGGTGAAGGGACAGGTGTTGCATTTCTTGCGGTTGCAACGGAAAGTGCCCGGGGAGGGGGTGGTACGGGAGGGAAGGAAAGAATTGACAAGGGAATTGCGGAGGGAGCGGTCTTTGCGGAAGGCAGACATAGGGGGAGATGGGAAGATGTGGCGAGTGGTGGGGTCACGTTGGAGGTGGCGGAAATGGCGGAGGATTATTTGTTGTATTTGCCGGCTGGTGGGGTGAAAGGTGAGGACTAGGGGGACTCTGCCCTTGTTGCGAGTGCGGGGATGGGGAGAGAGAGCAGTGTTGCGGGGTATGGATGAGACCCTGGTGCGAGCCTCATCTATGGTGGCGGAGGGGAATCCCCGTTCCCTGAAGAACGAGGACATTTCCGATGCCCTGGTGTGGAAATCTGATGTCTTGTTTTCCCTCACATGGCAATCCACTGGCAAGTAATCCACCAGAAGGAACGGATAAAGATGAATAAGAGAATAAAGATGAATTGGGCAGCACGGTGGTGCAGTGGTAGAGCTACTGCCTTACAGCGCCAGAGACCTGGGATTGAAACATAGACATAGAAACATAGAAATTAGGTGCAGGAGTAGGCCATTCGGCCCTTCGAGCCAGCACCGCCATCAATATGATCATGGCTGATCATTCCTGCTTTCTCCCCAGACCCCCAATTAAGTGTGCTGGTCTGTGCGGAGATTTTACGTTCTCCCCGTGACCTGCGTGGGTTTTCTCCAAGAATTTCGGTTTCCTCCCACACTGCAAAGATGCACAGGTTTGTAGGCTATTTGGCTTGGTATGAATATAAAATCCTCGCAAGTGTGTGTAGGGTGGTGTTAATGCGCGAGGATCGCTGGTCGGTGCGGACTCGGTGGGCCGAAGGGCCTGTTTCCGCGCTGTATCTCTAAAACTAAACTATTGTCAAATTCCATGTCTGACATATAAGTAATTTGGGCTGACCATTAAGTATTCTGTGTAAACATCAGCGTACACCAAGGGCACAACAGCACGTTAATATGGCTGCAGCATCCTGCCTACAGCTGTGGAGCAGCGGCGAAGGACACCACAGCTAGGCCAACCCTGCAATGTCGCCAGGACAACGGGCCTACGTGATCAGGCCAAGAACGTGACACTTACAACAACTGGGACTTGAAAACGGCCCCAAAAACTGGCGACTGTGTACACTGTTTCAGTGTATTACTCACTTGTACTGCACCTGAGATGCTTATCTAAGATGAACGTATCTAAGTGCTTATGTACACAGTTAAACTTGTACTGAACTGTATTCAAAAATGAATTTCCCCGTACCTCGGTACATGTGACAATAAAGAACCATTGAATCATTGGTTTAGGATAACAAGCTATACAATTGTGAGACACAAGAAACTGCAGATGTTGGTTTACATAACAAGACACAAAATGCTGGAGTAACTCAGCGGGTCAGGCAACTTCTCTGGAGAACATGAATAAGTGACATTTCGGGTCAGGACCCTTCTTCAGACTGATGCATTGTGCTTTTGTTTTTGATGTCAAGTTATACGTTGGGTTTTTTCTAACTAGTTTCCCTTGTTATATCAGAGCCTTCCATCCACTTTAACTTCGCAACGTAGCTTCAGTGAGACTTTGTCCATTTTTTTCTCTCCATTGCTGAAACCTCTGACACTTATTGGCTTTCAGCCCAACACTATGGCAGCTCCACCTGCCCTTCCCAATGTCGGAGCCCAGACAGCAACAACATCAGTAGGTTATTTGGGATGGAGACAGGAAATGTTTCCAATGCCTCTGTGTCACTGGGGGATATCAAATCCTGCACCAGGACTGAGTTACTGAACATCCGCAAATCACTATTAGGGCGGAACAGTGTCACAGCTGGTAGAGCTGCTGCCTCATAGCGCCAGAGACCCGGGTTCGACCCTGGGGTACTGTCTGTGTGGAGTTTGCACGTTCTCCACGTGACCACATGTGTGTCTCCGGTTTCCTCCCAAGTCCCAAAGACATGCGGGTTTGTAGGTTAATTGGCCCCGGTGTGTAGGGAGCGGATGACAAAGAGAGATAACATAGGACTAATATCAATGGGTGGTCGATAGTTGGCGTGAACTCAGTGGGCTGAAGGGCCTGTTTCCATGCTGTTTCTCTAAATTAAACTATCGTTCAACAGGCTCTTGGAAAATGAATTGATTTTATTCCTCTCCGGTCCGGAGGCTCATGGATCGAGATTGATAGTGTTAATTTGTTATAATAGAATCACCACGCTTGCAAACTTTGAACAGTTCCATGCTGAAAGAGGTGATGATAGATTTTGCCATATGGTTTTCAAACTCAGCCGGTGCTCTGTCCTGTCTCTAATTCACATGCAATTAATAATATTATACAGATGACCCTAGTATTACACAATTTAAAATAAATTGAAATTTGGCAGTTCACTCCCTTTCGTTCCTTATCCGAGAAACTTCTGACTTCTTTACATCTCCGGCCTCTGCCTGCGCATCTGCCAATCAAAAAAACCCTCACCTGTATCCACCCATCACTTGCCAGGTTTTGTTCTGCCCCGCACCTCTCTTCCAGCTTCCCTCCTCCCTACCTTCCCCACTACAATCAGTCTGCAGAAGATCACCTATCCATGTCCTCCAGAGATAGACAATAGACAATAGGTGCAGGAGTAGGTCATTCGGCACCATTCATTGTGATCATGGCTGATCATGCACAATCAGTACTCCGCTCCTGCCTTCTCCCCATATCCCTTGACTCCACTATCTTTAAGAGCACTATCTAATTCTCTCTTTAAAGCATCCAGAGAATTGGCCTCCACTGCCCTCTGAGGCAGAGAGTTCCACAGATTCACAACTCTCTGGGTGAAAAGGTTTTTCTTCGTCTCCTTTCTAAATGGCCTACCTCTGACCTGATGCTGCCTGACCTGCTGAGTTACTCCAGCACTATAGTGTTTCTTTAAAAACCATCATTTTCAGTTCCTTATGTATCAATTCTATATCCTGATACACTTCAATTTAGGATGACAGATAACAGATTATGTCATTTCTATTACTGTAGAATTAAGCGTGTAGGAAGGAACTGCAGGTGCTGGTTTAAACTGAAGATAGACACGAAAAGCTGGAGTAACTCAGTGGGTCACGCAGCATCCCTGGAGAAAAGGAATAGGTTACATTTTGGGTCGATACCCTTCTTCAGACAGAGAGGCAGTGGAATGTGAATGAATGAAAGATATGCAAAAATTAATCTGTACTTTTTTCCATACTTTTTTTGTCTCAATCCGAAATGTCACCAACTGTCTGCACATTCTAGAATGGAGATAAAGGATATTTATTGTCACATACACAATTGGTGCAATGAAATTTGAGTTACCATGCAGCACACAAATAAGATAATCACAACACTGTAAAATTGAACATAAAACATAAAAACACCCCCCACAGCGGAATCAACGTTTCCCACTGTTAGGGAAGGCAACAAAGTTCAGTCATCTTCCACTTGTTCACCCGTGGTCGGGGCCTATTGAGGCCTCCGCAGTCGCCGCAACAGCGGCTCGATGTTTCTGGCCCTCTCGCTGGGATGATCGGATGATCGAAGCTCATAAGATAAGAATATCTTAAGAATATCTTAAGAATGTCATCGGAGATGATAAGTTGTCAATAGATAAAATCATAAAATTGTTCTAGAGTTGGTTCTAGTTGGTGTTTATGGAGAAAGAAGATTGCCGCTCATTATTTATTTGCTACAGACTGATCCCAAGTTCAATAAAGTCTGGTTAGAACGAGCAGCTATTAAGGAACTTAGTAACCATTCGATTCTGTTTTGTAAAACCCCTGTGAAGTGCTTTGGTGCATATTATTTATTTGAATGCAAGTTGTTGTTGGGAAATATTTATCCATATTACTTACTTGTTGTGGAATAGGAATCCCCTTCACACCGGCACATCCTTCCTGCTTCTTAAGAGATTGGACAGGCTAGATGCAGGAAAAGTGTTCCCGATGTTGGGGGAGTCCAGAACCAGGGGTCCCCCCTGAATAAGGTGTACGCCATTTAGGATTGAGATGAGGAAAAACTTTTTTCACCCAGAGAGTTGTGAATCTGTACAGGGCAGTGGAGGCCAATTCACCGGATGTTTTCAAAAGAGAGTAAGATATAGCTCTGAGGGCTAGTGGAATCAAGGGATATGGGGAGAAAGCAGAAAAGGGGTACTGATTTTGGATGATCAGCCATGATCATATTGAATGGCGGTGTTGGCTCAAAGGACTGAATGGCCTACTGCACTTATTTTCTATGTTTCTATGTTTCTCTGCTCTTGCATACCCCTCCATTCGCATCGGTTTTGTGAAGGCAAACAACATCAGATACCCACTGCAATAGGTACTCTCACTCACTGGCATTTGAGTCCTTATTGTTATTGGCCACATTGCCTCCGTAATCTCACATCTTCGCCAATAATTGTTTGGAACTCATGTTCCTGCTTTCTATACCACTAACCCTCCAAAAAGAGCTAAATCCATCTGCTACAAAGATGGGGCACGTCTGGAGTGCCTAGAACGTGCTGCGGGGGACGAGGTACGATAATAGCATTTCAGAGACTTTTGGACATGGACAATGGAGGGATATGGATTATGGGAAAGGCACATAATAATTGATCTTTGCATCATGTTTGGCACAGACATGGTGAACTGAAATTTTGTCACGTGTACCAAGGTACAATAAAAAGCTTTTGTTGCGTGCTAAGCAGTCGGTAGAAAGACAATACATGGTTACAATTGCGCCATCCACAGTGTACAGATGTGTTACGATGCTATACGATAGAACTTTATTTATCCCAGGAGAGAAATTAATCTGCCAACAGTCATAAAACACAAAATACATGAAACATGATATTAAAGTTACGAATGGAAAGGATTGGGGATGTGCAAAGATTGGGGGGGGGGGGGGAGGGGGAGGGGGAGGGGAGTCAGTCTACCCCACGACAGAGTACACGATAAAGGGAAGATAAACACAAAAAGCTGGAGTAACTCAGCGGGACAGGCAGCATCTCTGGAGGGAATTATTGCATAACGTTTCGGGTCGAGACCCTCCTTCTGAAACGTCACACATTCCTTCTCTCCAGAGATGCTGCCTGTCCCACTGAGTTACTCCAGCATTTTGTGTCTATCTTCGGTTTAAACTAGCATCTGCAATTCCTTCCTACACATGATAAAGGGAATAATGTTTAGTGCAAGGCAAAGTCAGTGAAGTCCAATTAAGGATAGTTGGAGGGTCTCCAATGAGATAGATAGTAGCTCAGGACCGGTCTCTAGTTGTTGAGAGGATAGTTCCGTTGTCAGATAATAGCTGGGGGGAAATTATCCCTAAAATACCTGTTCCTGTGCTGTATTGTTGTATGTTCTAAGTCTTAAACTCAGGGTGCATTCTATACATATCAGCTCCAGGCAGCAATCTAATTTGTTCACTTTTTTAAATTAATTCTTAATATCAAACAGGCAAATAACTATAGATAATCAATTTTACCTTGTAATTTTGCTCATATACTAAGAAGAAATGTTATATTACAGAAGGGGAAACAAATGCAAATAACTTGTAAAAATATTTAGCTACTTGCAGACACTTCTTTGCTCATCAAAGTTAACAGAAACCGTACCTTATTTCTGGTTCATTGTTGATGCAGTATGCAAATACTGATAGCAAAAGAGTCTTTGGATTCCAAATGCATTACCAAAAACGCCAAAAATTGTGAAATATCCTGGAAAACAGGATATCACCAAATATAAACACCAACAATAATATTAACACATTCAGAGCACAATACTCGTTTTATTTTATTTTTGGACAAAATGCCTTCAGATTCTTTACAAAATAAAATCGTGAGCCCTCAGGTGTAGCTTACTCAATGATTATTCAGGTCTCAATCCCCGCATGTACCTGTAGATATTCGCATCTTGCTTGCTTTAAAATAAAAGGGATGATTTTTGGGGGGGGGTTTCTGAAAAATGTTGAGTCATAGAATCATAGAGTGAATCACAGCGTAGAAACAGGCCCTTCGGCCCAACTTGCTCAACCGGCCAACATGTTCCAGCTACACTAGTCCCACCTGCCCACGTTGGGACAATATCCCTCCAAACCTGTCCTATACGTGTACCTGTCTAACTGTATCTTAAAGAGTGTTTTTAAATAGCAAATTACACAACAACATTTTACGAGTGTATCAGTTTGCATTATTGATAGACTGCAATGCACAGTAGTTTGTTCCTTCAGCTAATGCTGCTACTTAAAGTAACACACAGAGTGTACTTTGAGGAGAGTGGAAAATAATTTATACCCATCCATGCATTGTAGTGCACATGATCTTTGTAGATGCATTAATTCAGTTTTGATATATTATAGTCACACAATTATTGATTGTCATTGTTGGGGTTCATAGAAACATAGAAACATAGAAACATAGAAACATAGAAATTAGGTGCAGGAGTAGGCCATTCGGCCCTTCGAGCCTGCACCGCCATTCAATATGATCATGGCTGATCATCCAACTCAGTATCCCGTACCTGCCTTCTCTCCATACCCTCTGATCCCCTTAACCACAAGGGCCACATCTAACTCCCTCTTAAATATAGCCAATGAACTGGCCTCGACTACCCTCTGTGCCAGAGAGTTCCAGAGATTCACCACTCTCTGTGTGAAAAAAGTTTTTCTCATCTCGGTTTTAAAGGATTTCCCCCTTATCCTTAAGCTGTGACCCCTTGTCCTGGACTTCCCCAACATCGGGAACAATCTTCCTGCATCTAGCCTGTCCAACCCCTTAAGAATTTTGTAAGTTTCTATAAGATCCCCTCTCAATCTCCTAAATTCTAGAGAGTATAAACCAAGTCTATCCAGTCTTTCTTCATAAGACAGTCCTGACATCCCAGGAATCAGTCTGGTGAACCTTCTCTGTACTCCCTCTATGGCAATAATGTCCTTCCTCAGATTTGGAGACCAAAACTGTACGCAATACTCCAGGTGTGGTCTCACCAAGACCCTGTACAACTGCAGTAGAACCTCCCTGCTCCTATACTCAAATCCTTTTGCTAGAGTATAGCAAATCCTCTAGAGTATACAATTCAGATTCCTACTGATATATCATTGCATCTTTGTTTTAATCGTTAATTGGCAACATGTAATGAAGAACTAAAATCTAACTGAAGAAGGGTCTCGACCTGAAACATCACCTATTTCTTTTTTCCAGAGGTGCTGCCTGACCCACTGAGTTACTCCAGTTTTTTTTAATTTTAATTTTTTTAATAATATTTTTATTAGAATCAATGTACATACATAATAATCATGGTATATAACATAATACATTTCATGTACACCTTTTTTTTTGATAGAAAAGAAAGAATGAAAAAAGAGAAGCTTGAGGATAGTAGTGATGTGTAGGGCGCAATAATTGACGGTAAATGATTGATATTTAGATAAATAGACTGCGTCCTTAGAAGTGTAGAGAGAAAAAAGCCCCAAAAATAAAAGGGCCTTAAGAAAAGAAAGGAAATAAGAAGAAAATGCAAAAAAGATAGAACAAAACAAAGAAGAAAGGGAATGTGCCTAATTCGTAACGTTACACACCCCTCACTCCAGATTTTTGTTCCTGAGTCTATATGAATTGTCTAAAGGTGTGGAATATGACAGGAAAAATGTAATCACAAATGGACATATTTCAAACGCTAATCAAAAATTGCAAATGCTGGAAATCTTAAACAAAATCAGAAAATGCTGGAAATACTCAACCACTAGGATAGCATCAGCAGAGTTCATATTTTGGATCCAAGACTAAAATATTAACACTGTTTATATTTTCTCAGATGCTGGCTGACCTGCTGAGTGTTTGCAGATTTTCCTTATGGTTTTAAAACATTATTTTGAATGTGTGATATTTTAAAGTCAGTTTTACCGGAGCGACATGTTATAAATCTATAAACAATATTACGATGGCAACTGTGAACTATTCCATTTCCCAAGTACAGTTTCAATTGGTGTATCCCTTACCTGTACTATTGTGAGTATTTCAGAGAAATATCCCAATGCTGTCTATAACATCCTCTCTATCCAATAGTGTTGTCACTCAGGCCAAGATACCCAGTACGGAGACTCTAATGACACCATGAGCTCCATCAGACAGGCCTCATCGTCCGATGTCCAAAATCAGACTTCCAAAACAGACACTCTTCTCCACGCCCCACCGTGGCAAGAGATTAGCAAGTGCCGAAACAGCAATGCATTGATGTTCTCTAATCCTCTTTAATAAGTGCAACATCCCCCACCGACTCCTGGGAGTTCCTGGCTCATGAACCCTGATGGTGGTGAACAGACCTTCAGGATGACACATGGAACCTCAAGTATAACTGGTGAAGTCTTCTTCATATCGAGTCCACACACAAGATTAGAAGTTGTCCAGCCAGAGCTGAACACACCTCTCGGCATCTGCATACAATGGTCTCTGTCTTGTGCTTCTTGTGCATGGTGGTGTAAAGATTGGTGAAACCATGGCCGCGACGAGAACGCTCTTTCCTTGACCCCACAGGTGAAGTAGAGATGGTTAAAAGCTTCAGGTTTTACAGGGTCAATATCAGCAGCAACTTATCCTGGACCAGCCACATCGAAGCAATGGCCAAGAAAGCACACCAACGCCTTTACTTCCTTAGAAAGTTTGGGAAGTTTGGCATATCCCCGACAGCTCTCACCAACTTCTACAGATGCATCGTGGAAAGCATTTTATCAGGAGGCATCACAGCATAATTTGGGAACAACTCTGTCCAAGACCGCAGGAAATTGCATGTAGTTGTGGACTTAGCCCAACCCATCACACAAACCAACGTCCCTTCCACTGACTCCATCTACACTACACACTGCATGGGCAAGGCCATCAGAATAATCAAGGACAAGCCTCACCCCAGTCACTCCTTCTTCTCCTCTCTCCCATCAGGCAAGATGTGCAGATGTTTGACAATGCATACCTCCAGACTCAGGGACAGTTTCTTCCCAGCTGTTATCAGGCAACTGAGCATCCTATCACCAACTAGAGAGTGGCCCTGACCTCCCATCTACATAATTGGAGACCCTCGGACTATCGTTAATCAGACGTTACTGGACTTTAGCTTCCGCTAAACATTATTCGCTTTATCCTGTATCTGTACATTGTGGACGGCTTGATTGTAATCTTGTATAGTTTATTCGCTGACTGGATAATATGCAGCAATAAAGCTTTTCATGGTACCTTGATGCATGTGACAACAAACTAACTAAACTGAAACTAAACTAAGTGGTAACGTACCTCGTACACTGGGCATGCACTCTGACATCTCCAGATCCCTACAGGCATGTCTCACCATCCAGGATAACACCAATGTCCCTGCTTTTCACTGTACCTCGATACACGTGACAATAATATACTAAACTGAAAACTTAACTAAGGAGCACCCTACGTCATAAACTATCAAGCTGCCCCGTCCACCATGACACATCCTACTCAACTGCTCTGCCCATACCAGCCTCATCAATCACATTAGAACCCATAGATCTGGAGTAAACTCATCATTCTCAACTCTGAGGGATTATCCGAAGAAGGTGAGAAGATGTGGATCTTGAACAAACCCAAAAAGTGGCCACAGATTTGCTTTTAATGCGTTTTATTAATTGTAAATCGTGAACATATGAAAACCTGGAGCTCTCTTCTATCGATTGCAAGATCCTTGCCCTGTTTGAGAAGGAAGAAAATCTCTGGAGACAGGAGTGAATCCCCCACTGGTTGCTGGACCTTAGAGCTGACAGGAAAGGGAGTTTCACTTTTCATTGTGAAATTCTGGATCTCACATCAAGCCTGAAGTGAGTTCAAGTTGAAAGGAGGAAAGCATACAGTTCGAAGAATGAAACATGATTATCCATACAGTAGATGACAGCTAAAATTACCGCTTTGTGTGTATACACATGCTTTAACCTTAATGTGCCGGGAGAAAGGTGTATGTATGTGCAGAACAATGATTGCAAAAATACATTTGGTGTGTGTGAATGACATCCATTGAAGATGATCTTGAATTTGCTCCGCCCCATTTTTCTCCCCCACTTTGTACTGTTTGATCCACAGCTGCCTTACTCTTGACAAGGGTTCTGATCTGTTCCTGTTAACATCAGTGAACAATTTGTCCCCAGGCCGGAAACAGGTAACATCTGTCAGTGGAATTCAAAGCACCTGCTTCCTTAAAAGATTTTTCAAACCTAAACCAAAAAAGATTTTTCATTCCTGAAGGAACTTCACCAGCAAATGTACAAAATGAAAACATTGCGGGATTATATCCAAATGGCAATGGAATGATTAAATTGATGCAAACACACACGCACACATACATACACACACGCCCTCACATACACACGTGCACACTCACACGCACACACACACACACACACACACACACACACACACACACACACACACACATATACACACACACACACACGCGCTCTCACACGCACACACACATACCCTCACAAACACACACACACAAGCGCACACTCACACACACATGCACGTACACACACAAATGCGCACACACACGCACGCATGCACACGCACGCATGCACACACATGCACACAAGACAGGCGCATGCACACACACAAGCGCACACACATGTACACACACGCACTCACACACTCATGCATGTGCACACGCTCACACACACTCATGCATGTGCACACACACACACACACACACACACACACACACACACACACACACACACACACACACACACACACACACACACACACACACACTCACAGTATCTGAGATCTCCACTGAGATTAATCAATTTTGAGGATGACTTTTAGAACTGTGCAAACAGATGTTTATTAGTGTTGTGCTGTTTTAATTAAAATGATACCATGTGTTTGGATCTTGAAACTATCCTAAACCCAGTGAGCATGAGATGTCTAGTTTCATGTATCGCAGCCCGATTGGCAGATTTGGGAAAATTAAAAATTGAATAAACATTACATATTTTTCGTATATGAACATTTTAAGGCTTTTCATCATTCAAGAATACAAAGAATGATGAAAGTCAGAGAGACAGATAAAGAAATAGAGCAGGCAGCATCTCTGGAGAGGAATGGGTGATGTTTTAGGTCGAGACCCTTCTTCCGACTGATGTCAGGGGAGTGGGCGGGACAGAGATAGATAATCAGAGACAGTAAGACTGATGAGAGAACTGGGAAGGGGGAGGGGATGGAGAGAGTGGGAAAGCAAGGGCTATTTAAAGTTAGAGAAGTCAATCTTCATAACGCTGGGGTGTAAACTTAAACCCCTACTCCCAATTCCTCCATCTACGCGGCATCTGTGCCCAGGATGTTTTCCATACCAGGTCATCAGAGAATGAGGAAATGGGGGTTCCCCTCTTCCAATATAGTTGAGTCTTTCACTAGGGTCTCCTCGATATCCCACAGCTCCGCTCTTGCTCCCCCTTCCCCCATTCTTAACAAGGACAGAGTCCTCCTTGTCCTCACCTTCCACCCCATCAGCCGTTGCATACAGCATATAATCCTCCAACATTTTTGCCACCTCCAGGCCACAGTGACCGTTCCCTCTGCAACTCCCTGGTCAACTCGTCCCTTCCTACCCAAATCATCCCCTCCCCAGGTACTTTCCCCGGCAACCACAGGAGATGCAACACCTGTCCCTTTACCTCCCCCCCTCGACTCCATCCAAGGACCCCAACAGTCTTTCCAGCTGAGGCGGAGGCTCCCTTGCACCTTCTCCAACCTCATCTAGTGTATCCGCTGTTCCAGGTGTCAACTCTTGTACATCGGAGAGACCAAGCACAGGCTCGGCGATCGTTTTGCTGAATACCTCCGCTCAGTCCGCCTTAACTTACCTGATCTGCCGGTTGCTCAGCACTTTAACTCCCCCTCCCACACCCCTGATATCAGTCTGAAGAAGGGTCTCGACGCGAAACGTCACCCATTCCTTCACTCCAGAGATGCTGCCTGTCCTGTTGAGTTACTCCAGCATTTTGCGTCTACCTTTGATTTAAACCAGCATCTGCAGTTCTTTCCCGGACAAAGAAATAGAACATTTCTTTGTCATAAAAATACCAGAAGCTATCTCACACTGTTAAAATAAAACAGCGACAGATTATAATGAAGATGAAGAATTGTATGTTGCAAATAAAGTAGTAGCTAAGCATATGTACAAAGAGGATTAATAAGCAATGAAATGACACTGTCAAATGCTTGATGTAGTGGCAACTGGTCATCTTGTTCTTTAGTTTTTTCTCACTAGTGCGCTTGCATTATCGGCCATGAGTTATGCTGCCATTTTGTTCTGTCTCTAAGGCACCAACAGTCCATCATTACTTCACCCAGCTGGCCTTTTTTCAATATTAACGCCAGATAGCAAGATATTCCTTCTTCAACAGAGCAACATTAAAGGTCTTGCAAACTAATTCCTCCTCCCAACCAGGAACTTTCTGGATTCAGTTTTTGTTTAGACATTTTTGCAACAGCTCCTGTTAACTTTCTTGTCTACGTTGAAAAGCTCACATTAGAGCAGGCAGCTTGAAATGAGCAACAATTATCATTGAGCCATTTAACTTATTTGACGTTTCCCTTGTTTTTCAGCACAACTTAACAAGGTAGCACACCTCTGATGTGACTGGATTCTTGATGTTTTCCTTTTTTACCTTAGTTTTGAGATACTGCGCCAAAACCGGTCCTCAACCAACCAAGTCGGCACCGACCAGTTATCCCCGCACACCTGCACTATCCTACACACACTAGGGGCAATTTACAATAGTTCACCAAGCCTATTAACCTACAAACCTGTGGGTTGTTGGAATGTTGGACAAAACCGGAGGTCCCAGAGGATGCCCACACAGATCACGGGGAGAACGTACAAAATGTGCACAGACAGCACCCTTGGTCAATATTGAACTAGGGTCTCCGGTGCTGTAAAGGGCCTGTCCCACTTGGGCGTCATTTGTGCGTCATGCAGGTGGCGCGCTAAGATTTTGTGAATCCCAAAATCCCTGGGGCGCGCGCGCGACCGCGCTTCACTGCCTACACCATGCACCATGCTCCATGCACGTGTAATGCGTGACGTGTAAATCACGCACAAAGGGCAAGCCCTCAAGGCAGCAACTCTACCACATGCCACCTCTAGGCGTTTTGCATAACTAATTCAGTAATGAAAGGACAAAGTAATAACAATACAACATTTAACATATTAATTCTAATTTAGGTGGATACACAAGTCACCAGAACATGATGCAGAAGCAAACATGTGTGGATTGCATGATCAACATTTTGCTTAAAAGGTTCAATTACAACAATCCATTAAAAGCAGAAATTCAGCAATATAAAAGAGGAACCAACCTCATGGAATTAAATGTTCCCAACCGGTCTTCATCTGAAGTTGTTGATTTACACATCGGAGCAGTGACCATGCTGATTTATTTCTCTCTCGGGGACAACAATTCTGAGTTTAATGACAATATTCCTGATGGAGGGATTAACTAACTCAGAATAGGCCACAGACTGAATTCAAGACCTTCTCTTGTTTGTATGACCTTTGTCACCTAAACAGTGCACTTACATTCTAAGCCATCAGAGGACAAAATGCTCTTCCATATGCATATGCATCCCAAAATGCATAATTTCATCTCTTGCAAATGTCCTTTGGAAATATTCCCCCCCCCCCCTGAACTTTAAATATTATCATTGTTTACTAAAGCATGTTGTTGTAAAACTAACATTTTACATTTTGGTTTAATTCTGTTTAATAAATAGTTACATTGGAAAGCAGCCAACATCCAACATTTCTTTTTTAAAGGAATAGTTTAACATAACACATCTGGAGAAAACCTGTATGGGGTCAGATGGATTCAAGGAAGAATGGTTGGACAACATCCAAGCTTCTTACCCCTATCATTTTAGTGAATGGTCATTATGATTCATAGCAAGACCACATTGAGATTTCATTATAAATTCTTTTGAGATCGACAATAACCATACTACAAACCAAACCAAAGTGAAGAAAATGTTAATTATACTGGTCCACTTTTCTCCTACCAAATGGTAGATTTGATATTGTTATAATGAATAATGTAATAAAAACATCATTAAAAGTTCATATCGGAAAAATATGTCGTTTTTTTTCAGATTCTTTTGTGCTCTCGAAGTAATAGCTTCTCTTCCATTTTACATCTCCCCCCATGGTATAAAACAGGTAGAGCTGAGGTCAGTGATTCAGAGTCATTTCCTCTTTCATTACTTGGCAATGTACCTCTGCCTCCTGTTAGCTGTCAGGAAACCGTCTTTACTGTACATATGAAATTAGTCCAATAAAATGATATCAAATTGTTTTCCACTCCAGACAGCATTTCCCCCCTAACTATTTTTTCTGTCGATTGGGAAGCATAATAATAATAATAATAAATTTTATTCATGGGCGCCTTTCAAGAGTCTCAAGGACACCTTACAAAAATTTAGCAGGTAGAGGAAAAAAATGTAAGGGGAATGAAATAAATAGTAGAGACATGACTAGTACACAAAGTAAAGACAGAATTCAATTCAAAACACAATATGAGGCAATTAATGCACAGATGAAAAGGGAGGGGGACGTGGGGCTAAGGATAGGCAGAGGTGAAGAGATGGGTCTTGAGGCGGGACTGGAAGATGGTGAGGGACACGGAATTGCGGATCAGTTGGGGGAGGGAGTTCCAGAGCCTGGGAGCTGCCCTGGAGAAGGCTCTGACCCCAAAACTGCGGAGGTCGGACTTGTGGATGGAGAGGAGACCGGCTGATGTGGATCTGAGGGACCGTGAGGGTTGGTAGGGGGAGAGGAGGTCAGTGAGATATGGGGGGGCCAGATGGTGGAGGGCTTTGTAGGTGAGGATAAGGATTTTGTAGGTGATCCGGTGGGAGATGGGAAGCCAGTGAAGTTGTTTGAGGACTGGAGTGATGTGATGCCAGGATTTGGTGTGGGTGATGAGTCAGGCGGCTGCGTTCTGGACCAGTTGGAGTCGGTTGATGTAGGTGGAGCTGATGCCAAGGAGAAGTGAGTTGCAATAGTCCAGTCGGGAGGAGATGAAGGCATGGATGAGTCTTTCAGCAGCGGGAGGTGTGGGAGAGGGTCTGAGTTTGGCGATGTTGCGGAGATGAAAGAAGGAGGTTTTAATGACATCGCGGATGTGAGGCTCAAGGGAGAGAGTGGAATCAAAGATCACGCCAAGGTTGCGGGCCTGGGGAGATGGGGAGACAGTGGTGCCGTCGATGGTGAGAGTGGGGTTATTGATTTTGCTGAGTGTGGCTTTGGAGCCTATGAGGAGGAATTCTGTCTTATCGCTGTTGAGTTTGAGGAAGTTATGTTGCATCCAGGTTTTTATAGCTGACAAACAGGAGTTGATATGGGAGGGGGGGGGGGGGGGGGGGGTGGGGGGGGGATTTGGTGCCGAGGTAGATCTGGGTGTCATCGGTGTAACAGTGGAAGTCCAGGTTGAAGTGGCGGAGTATCTGACCAAGGGGGAGGATGTAGATGATGAAGAGGAGGGGGCCGAGTACGGAGTCTTGGGGAACGCCTTGAGTGACTGTGGCTGTAGCAGAGGTGTGGTTGTGGAGAGAGATGAAGTGGGATCTGTTGGCCTCATGGCCAGCATGGCCTCTTCTGAGGTTTGACTTTTGCCTATCATCAGTCATTACGTTTCGGACTAGATAGAAAAAGTTGGACAGAAAACAATAAATAATTAAAGTCATCATCGACAACCGGGTTATGATTTTGAAGCTGGTTGGGGCACCGATGGATCTTTTAGGAAGGTCAGGTTCGTTGAAGACAGATGCACAATTAAAAATATACTCAAAATGCTGGGGTAACTCAGCGGGACAGGCAGCATCTCCGGAGAAAAGGAATGGGTGATGTTTCGGGTCGAGATCTTTCCTCAGACCCTCCTTCATCGTTGATGGTGAGATACGTAAGCGTGAATATTGTTTGCTTGCATAATATAAATTACATCACAGTGCTTGAAAGAAGACTAGGAGCAAAACTGAAGTACCACATGACTCTGAAGGATCAAAATCACGAATGAAAACTTTTCATTTCTGAAAGTCAAATTAATCAAATAAAAACAAACTATAAAGTTTGAGTGTAAAATCAGAATGTCCCTGAGAGAGCAAAAATTGTAAATCCATTAGGACTATTTTCTTGTTCCTCTGCAAGGTTTATTGCATTAATCAGACTTTATGGTTATTCGAATAACACTGTACCTTAATGGTACACGTGACAATAAAAGCCCTTGAAACCTTGAATTTGCATTTCTTTACAGCAGAACACAATAATGTGACTGGGCAGAGTTTCCTGTTAAGCATATGGTCCCGTGTAGGAAAGAACTGCAGATGCTGGTTTAAACCAAAGATAGACACAAAAAGCTGGGGTAACTCAGCGGGTCAGGTAGCATCTCTGGAGAAATGGAATAAGTGACGTTTCGGGTCAGAACCCTTCTTCCGACCCGAAATGTCACCTATTCCTTTTCGTCAGAGATGCTGTCTGACCCACTGGGTTACTCCAGCCTTTTGTGTCTATCTTAAGCATAGGATCAGCCCTACCACTGGTTATCCACCCAGGAAATCCAATAGCAGAAAGATAAAAATGTGTCTCCAGAAATACAATACAACTTTGCCGCTTTTAAGTTCAATCTGTACAATATCTGCGCTATTTTGTGTAAACTGGCTTTAAATATAGCACGATAATGTTCTGAGCCTTACAAAACAAATCTTATCCCATGAGCTTCATCTTCCACACCAACAGTTGTCCCATGTGCTTAAAAATTTCAGGTGTGCATGAAATGAGAAAAGGTATACTCCAATTTAGTAATGATAGTACAATAGTATAATAGTACAAAATAGCACGGGTGTCAGGGGATATGGGGAGAAGGCAGGAGAATAGGGTTAGGATGGAGAGATAGATCAGCCATGATTGAATGGTAGAGTAGACTTGATGGGCCGAATGACCTGATTCTGCTCCGATCATTTATGACCTTATGACCTCAGCCAGCAGAAATCTTTTCTTCTCAATGCTGAATGTAACTTGGCAATGACAATGTAGATTGGGCTGGAAGTCATAGTTATTAAAGAACATTGACAACCAAGTCGTAATGTCTACATTGTTTCGACCACCGACGGAGCAGGCTAGACCTTTCAAATTAAATTGCACAGTTGAGGTTCAAGAACCATGTCGATGTAAAGAATTCATTCTCAGTGGGTTTTTAACCTGATACATCGACCATGGCAGTGTGCGCAAAGTAAGTGAGCTCAAAAAAATCATGTCGACTTTTCAGGACTTGTCACAGACTGTCTTAAGAACTTAGTATAAATATTGCTGTAATGCAAAGCATAGCTCAGCATATGACTACGTTCTTACAGGGCTGAATGAATTGAAATTACAATTATTGCTCGTAGCTAATGCTATCTACACCGCCATAGACATAGAAACATAGAAACATAGAAAATAGGTGCAGGAGTAGGCCATTCGGCCCTTCGAGCCTGCACCGCCATTCAATATGATCATGGCTGATCATCCAACTCAGTATCCTGTACCTGCATTCTCTCCATACCCCCTGATCCCTTTAGCCACAAGGGCCACATCTAACTCCCTCTTAAATATAGCCAATGAACTGGCCTTAACTACCTTCTGCGGGAGAGAATTCCACAGATTCACCACTCTCTGTGTGAAAAAAGTTTTCCTCATCTCGGTCCTAAAAGATTTCCCCTTTATCCTTAAACTGTGACCCCTTGTTCTGGACTTCCCCAACATCGGGAACAATCTTCCTGCATCTAGCCTGTCCAACCCCTTAAGAATTTTGTACGTTTCTATAAGATCCCCCCTCAATCTTCTAAATTCTAGCGAGTACAAACCGAGTCTATCCAGTCTTTCTTCATATGAAAGTCCTGACATCCCAGGAATCAGTCTGGTGAACCTTCTCTGTACTCCCTCTATGGCAAGAATGTCTTTCCTCAGATTAGGAGACCAAAACTGTACGCAATACTCCAGGTGTGGTCTCACCAAGACCCTGTACAACTGCAGTAGAACCTCCCTGCTCCTATACTCAAATCCCTTTGCTATGAATGCTAACATACCATTCGCCTTCTTCACTGCCTGCTGCACCTGCATGCCTACTTTTAATGACTGGTGTACCATGACACCCAGGTCTCGTTGCATCTCCCCCTTTCCTAATCGGCCACCATTCAGATAATAATCTACTTTCCTGTTTTTGCCACCAAAGTGGATAACCTCACATTTATCCACATTATACTGCATCTGCCATGCATTTGCCCACTCACCCAGCCTATCCAAGTCACCTTGCTGCCTCCTAACATCCTCCTCACAGCTAACACTGCCCCCCAGCTTAGTGTAATCCGCAAACTTGGAGATATTGCCTTCAATTCCCTCATCCAGATCATTAATATATATCGTAAATAGCTGGGGTCCCAGCACTGAGCCTTGTGGTACCCCACTAGTCACTGCCTGCCATTGTGAAAAGGACCCGTTTACTCCTACTCTTTGCTTCCTGTCTGCCAGCCAGTTCTCTATCCACATCAATACTGAACCCCCAATACCGTATGCTTTAAGTTTGTATACTAATCTCTTATGTGGGACCTTGTCGAAAGCCTTCTGAAAGTCCAGATATAACACATCCACTGGTTATCCCTTATCCACTCTACTAGTTACATCCTCGAAAAATTCTATAAGATTCGTCAGACATGATTTACCCTTCATAAATCCATGCTGACTTTGTCCAATGATTTCACCACTTTCCAAATGTGCTGCTATCCCATCTTTAATAACTGATTCTAGCAGTTTCCCCACTACCGACGTTAGACTAACTGGTCTGTAATTCCCCGTTTTCTCTCTCCCTCCCTTTTTAAAAAGTGGTGTTACAGTAGTTACCCTCCAATCCTCAGGAACTATTCCAGAATCTAAAGAGTTTTGAAAAATTATCACTAATGCATCCACTATTTCTGGGGCTACTTCCTTAAGTACTCTAGGATGCAGCCTATCTGGCCCTGGGGATTTATCGGCCTTTAATCCATTCAATTTACCTAACACCACTTCCCGGCTAACCTGGATTTCACTCAGTTCCTCCATCTCATTTGACCCCCGGTCCCCTGCTATTTCCGGCAGATTATTTATGTCTTCCTTAGTGAAGACAGAACCAAATTAGTTATTCAATTGGTCTGCCATGTCCTTGTTCCCCATGATCAATTCACCCGTTTCTGACTGCAAGGGACCTACATTTGTTTTAACTAATCTTTTTCTCTTCACATATCTATAAAAGCTTTTGCAGTCAGTTTTTATGTTCCCTGCCAGTTTTCTTTCATAATCTATTTTCCCTTTCCTAATTAAGCCCTTTGTCCTCCTCTGCTGGTCTCTGAATTTCTCCCAGTCCTCTGGTAGGCTGCTTTTTCTGGCTAATTTGTACGCTTCATCTTTTGTTTTGATACTATCCCTGATTTTCCTTGTTATCCACGGATGCACTACCTTCCCTGATTTATTTTTTTGCCAAACTGGGATGAACAATTGTTGTAGTTCATTCATGCAGTCTTTAAATGCCTTCCATTGCATATCCACCGTCAACCCATTAAGAATCAATCGCCAGTCTATCTTGGCCAATTCACGTCTCATACCCTCAAAGTTACCTTTCGTTAAGTTCAGGACCCTTGTTTCTGAATTAACGATGTCACTCTCCATCCTAATGAAGAACTCAACCATAATATGGTCACTCTTGCCCAAGGGGCCACGCACAACAAGACTGCTAACTAACCCTTCCTCATTACTCAATACCCAGTCTAGAATAGCCTGCTCTCTCGTTGGTTCCTCTACATGTTGGTTTAGAAAACTATCCCGCATACATTCCAAGAAATCCTCTTCCTCAGCACCCTTGCCAATTTGATTCACCCAATCTATATGTAGATTGAAGTCACCCATTATAACTGTTTTACCTTTGTTGCACGCATTTCTAATTTCCTGTTTGATGCCATCCCCAACTCCACTACTACTGTTAGGTGGCCTGTACACAACTCCCACTAGCGTTTTCTGCCCCTTAGTGTTTCGCAGCTCTACCCATATCGATTCCACATCCTCAAAGCTAATGTCCTTCCTTTCTATTGCGTTAATCTGCTCTCTAACCAGCAACGCTACCCCACCTCCTTTCCCTTTCTGTCTATCCCTCCTGAATATTGAATATTCCTGGATGTTGAGCTCCCAGCCTTGGTCACCCTGGAGCCATGTCTCCGTGATCCCAACTATATCATAGTCGTTAATAGCTATCTGCACATTCAACTCATCCACCTTATTACGAATGCTCCTTGCATTGAGACACAAAGCCTTCAGGCTTGTTTTTACAACACTCTTACCCCTTATACTATTATGCTGAAAAGTGGCCCTTTTTGATTTTTGCCCTGGTTTTGTCTGCCTGCCACTTTTACTTTTCACCTTGCTACCTATTGCTTCTACCCTCATTTTACACCCCTCTGTCTCTACGCTCACACATTTAAGAAACCCTTTCCCTTTAACTCCATCCTCCACTATCCCATTCGACCGCCCCACCCCCCTTATTCAGTTTAAAACCACCCGTGTAGCAGTGGCAAACCTGCCTGCCAGAATGCTGGTCCCACACCTGTTAAGATGCAATCCGTCCCTTTTGTACAGTTCCCCCTTACCCCAAAACAGATCCCAGTGATCTAAGAATCTAAATCCCTGCCCGTGCACCAGTTCCTCAGCCACACGTTCAGGTCCCGTATCCCCCTGTTCCTGCTCTCGCCAGCACGAGGAACTGGAAGCAAACCGGAGATAACAACCCTGGAGGTCCTGCTTTTCAGCATTTTTCCGAGCTCTCTAAAGTCACGCTGCAGAATATTCATCCCCTTCTATCCGACATCGTTTGTGCCGACATGCACTACCACTTCCGGATGTTCACCTTCGCCCTTGAGGATTTTCTGCACTCTGTCCGTGACATCCTGGATCCTGGCACCAGGAAGGCAGCACACCATCCTCGCATCCCGTCTGTTGCCGCAGAAACCCCTGTCCGTACCTCTCACAATGGAGTCTCCCACTACAATGGCGTTGCCTGCCTTAGGCCTTTTTGGTTCTGGCTCAACAGCCCTATTCGCATCGCAAGCCAGTCCGCCGCTCAGTGTAAACACGTCTTCTGTCCCGACAGCTTCTAAGTGGGTGAACCTGTTCACAAGTGGACATAGACCTAGTACAGGCTCTCTGACCATGTAGGTTTCCTCCAGGTGCTCCTGTTACCTCCCACATCCTAATGCTGTGCAGGCATGCAGGTTATTTGGCCTTTGCAAAAAATGCTCCTAATGTTTAGGGAGTGGATGCAAATGTGGGATATCATAGAACGGGTGTGAACGGGTGAGCGATGGTTGGTGTGGATTCGGTGAGCCAAGACGGCCTGCTTCCATGCTGTATCTTTCAATCGATCACTTTATTTTCATTAGAGGTGATTTTGAACCTGCATCAAACTCTCCAGCTTTTATAGACTTTAGACTTCAGAGATACAGCATGGATGAAGGCCATTCAGCCCACCGAATCCGTGACGATCAGCGATCACCCTGTACACAATTGAACCCTCTTACACACTGGGTACAGTTTACTATTTTACCGATGCCAATTGACCTATAGACCTGAACGTCTTTGGAGTTGGGAGGAAACCAGAACACCTAATTATGTTCTCTCTTAAGTCATCAGTAATATGACTATCTCATGAGAATGGGGACCAATAAAAGGAACCCATAGGCACACAAAAAATGCTGGAGAAACTCAGCGGGTGCAGCAGCATCTATGGAGCGAAGGAAATAGGCAACGTTTCGGCCCGAAACGTTGCCTATTTCCTTCGCTCCATAGATGCTGCTGCACCCGCTGAGTTTCTCCAGCATTTTTGTGTACCTTTGATTTTCCAGCATCTGCAGTTCCTTCTTAAACAAAGGAACCCATAGGTTAGTCTAGGTGAGAAAAGAAATGAAGATAGTCCTCGTAATTCCACTGTTGGTTATGCTCTATAGTGATTTAATTTAGTTTAGTTTATTGTCACGTGTACCGAGGTATAGTGAAAAGCTTCTAACCAGCGTACTAATCAGTTAGCGGATAGACTACGTGGGATCACAATTGAGCCATCCACAGAGTACAGCTTCACGATAGAGGGAATAATGTTTAGTGCAAGATAAAGTCCAGTACAGTCCAATTAAAGATAGTCTGAGGAACTCCAATGAGGTAGATAGTAGCTCAGGATTACTCTCTGGTTGTTGATGGGATGGTTCAGGTGCCTGATAAGTAAGTAAGTAAGTATGTAAGTAAGTAAGTTTATTGGCCAAGTTTATTGGCTCCGCCCACAAGTAACAACATGATATACAGTGACATTTACGAATGACTCAGAAAACACTAAACATTAATAATAATAAGACATTAATTTTAAAACACCATTGATCAAGCAGGTGAACCAACAAAATACCAGATCAAAGGGAGGTTACAGATTTTTGGCTGTTGAGTAGAGCAACTACTCGTGGATAAAAACTGTTTTTATGTCTGGCTGTGGCAGCTTTGACAGTCCGGAGTCGCCTTCCAGAGGGAAGTGATTCAAGGAGTTTGTGGCCAGGGTGAGAGGGGTCAGAGATTATCTTGCCCGCTCGCTTCCTGGCCCAGAATCATTTGTGCTATGCTCCTTATCAATTTAATCCTTTTCCATTGCATAAGATACAAAATGGAATAAATCAAATGAAACGCAGATTTTAAAATCTCAGCCATTGGCAGTGAATTTGTCAAGCAATTTCTTTTGACATCATTGATCCCCAGTTATTCAATCCCAAACATTGCATTAGGAAACATTCATCATTATTGCAATTCCAATTGCCACAAAACCACTTTGAGAACATTCGGAAGTTGTGCTCGAATTATCAAAATACTGTAATTCTACACTGGTGGAGGTGAAAGTTATTAGATAAGCCACCTCATCTGTCCTCTCAAATGGGAACAAAACATTCAATGGCACCCTTAGTTAAAGTAACAAGAGAATTCTCCTGGCATGCTGACCAACATCTGTCCTCAGCTAATATTGAAATGGATAGTGAATTATTACCTTACTGTTGGTAGGAACTTGCTGTCATGTGTGGCATGATCACAACTCTGTATGGTGTGATCTGCCTGGATAGCAGAAGGATTTTCACCTTATCTTGGTACATGTGACAATTTGTTTAGTTTAGTTTAGTGATACAGCATGGAAACAGGCCCTTCAGCTCACGCTGACCATCGATCACCATTAACACTATTTCTATGTTATCCCACTTTCCCATCCACTCCCTGCACTAGGGGCAGTTTTCCTTAAAGCCAATTAACCTACAAACCCGCACATCTTTGGGATGCGGGAGGAAACCAGAGCTCCTTAAGTAAACCCATGCAACAACCATAATAAATTAATACCAGTCTCGATACCAAAACCAATTTGGTTGCTACTTGGACTATTCTATTGACTATTCCACCTCAAAGAATCAGTGACATCCAGGGCACCACTTGTGTGCATGTACAGGCCAGCAAATACTGGAAAAGCAACTGGATGGCATGGTGGCGCAACTGGTCGAGCTGCAGCCTCACCGAGACACAGGTTCCACCCTAACCTTGGGTGCTGTCTGAATGGAGTTCGCATGTTCTCCCTGTGACTGCGTGGGTTTCCTCCGTGTCCTCAATTTTTCTCCCTCATCCCAAAGAGGTGCGAGTTTGTAAGTTAATTAGCTCTGTAAAATGCCCCTAATGTGCCGAGAAAGTGGGACAACATCGAGCTAGTGTGAAGGGGTGATCGATCGATGGTCGGTGTGGACTCGGTGGGCAGAGAGACCTGTTTCCAAGCTATATTTTCCAATTCAATTCAAAGTAACTCCAGACAAAGACTGGGGAAGGAGCAGGTGAGGGGGATAAATGAGTATGGACTGGAGTCCAGATTGTGGGCAGTCGGATTGTGTACGTACCCCTAATCTATACATTTCCAGATTGAGCGCCGGTGAATAAACCAGATTTTTAACTATTTAAGATTGGGTGAGGATAGAATGGGGATGGCTGCTGGATGCTTTTATACCTGTCCATTTTCTAGCGCAATCTGGATTAAAAAATCACTCATTCGCTGAGATGCTGAGAACAGCTTTGAGTTCACCATTTTCATGAAAGGAGGGGAACACCGAAGAAGGAGGATTACGTTTTAAATGCCTAATGTGTCACAGTGAAAATAATCAGCGAGAGTGAAGATAAACTTTCAGAATATAACGCCATCAGTTGCTAAAGGGGCAGCACGGTGGCGCAGCGGTAAGTTGCGGCCTTGCAGCGCCAAAGAAGCAGGTTCGATCCTGACTACGGATGCTGTATGTACGGAGTTTGTACATTCCCCCCGTGACCTGCGTGGGTTATCTCCAGGTGTTCCGGTTTCCTCCCACACTTAAAGGATGTAGAGGTTTGTAGGCTAGTGGCTAGGTAAAATTGTATATTGTCCCTAGTGTGTGTACGACAGGGCTAGTGTGTGGGGATCGGTGGTCGGAGCAGACGTGGTGGGCCAAAGGGCCTGTTTCTGTGCTGTATCAATAATCTAAACTAGACTAAACTAAACTAAACTAAACTAAAGATGGAGAATGAAGAATCAATTGAGAACTAAGTAAATGCCTCCCATGCATAATACTTATGAAGTTTTGAAGATGTTCCAGAGGAAATCCACATACCAATTTGCTAAAACTTTTATTTTAATTCTGCTTCCAATATTCCTTCTTTTATATATTTGCATACATATGCTTCATGGTACAATTCTAATAAGTTTAAAATACTTCACTATAACGTTCCCCGGGGTGATGATTTCATAGTTGATGATTGTACATTACCTCATGCCTCTGAACTATAACAGAGAAAGCTTTACAAGTAAAAGAAAGGAATGGACTAATAACAATGATAGATTAAACCCAGGGGGTGCCTGGTATTCCTTCTTCACTCCCGGCTGATGGCAGCGCTGAGTGACAGCTACATGACAACTGAACTATCATCAGTACTAATGTGTAGCAGTTGGATACATTCCAGAAAAGAGGTATATTATCAAGATTTATATTTCAAAAAATAAATGACTGGGCCACTACCAGCTGCTCTATTAAAGTATGAAAACAGAACTCTAATGTGTCAATTTTGATTAAGTGTAATTATTTTTGCATATGTTTGGGTGATGCGATTAAAGTTTGGCTTCATGAATGTTCTGTTTAGTTTTAGTTGAGTTTAGTTTACTTTAGTTTAGCTTAGTTGTGAGATACAGCGTGCAAACAGGCCCTTCGGCCCATTGAGTCCAGGCCGACCAGTGATCACCCCTGCACTAGTTCTGTCCTATACATCTGGGAAAATTTACAGACGTTAATTAACCCACAAACCTGCACGTCTTTGGAATGAGGGAGCAAACCGGTGGACCCGAAGAAATCCCATGCAGTCACAGGGAGATTGTTGCAAACTCCGTACAGACAGCACCCGTAGTCTGGATTGAACCCGGCGCTAAAAGGCAGCAACTATAAATGTTGTGTTGTAAAGCGCTATTGTAAAGTACATGGTAGGTCTAGATTTTCACTGGGGCCTTACAAAAAGATTTAAAAACACAAGGCGCTCTTTTCTCCGTCCTATTCTATTGTTAACTTATGGGTTTCCTGGATGCGGTTTATTAATTTTTGATGTCATAAGAAAATTGGAATGATATTCAATTTGGGCCATTTTAGAACAGCATTCATTTTGCAAACTCAGATCTGCAGTATATTTGGACGGCACGGTGGCGCAGTGGTGGATTTGCTGCCTTTCAGCGCCAGAGGTCTGGGTTCGATCATGACTATGGATGCTGCTGTACGGAGTTTGTACGTTCTCCCCGTGACCATGTGGGTTTTCACCGGGTGCTCTGGTTTCCTCCCACACTCCAAAGACGTGCAGGTTTGTAGGTTAATTGGCTTCTGTAAATTGGCCCTAGTGTGTAGGATAGAGCTAGTATACGGGTGATTGTTGGTCGGCACAGACTGGGTGGGCCAAAGGGCCTGCTTCCACGCTATATATTTAAACAAAATTAGTTGCACTGTGGATGGCTTGATTGTTTTCACACATGATCTTTTCTTTGACTGGCTAGCACGCAAACAAAAAAATTTCACTGTACTTCAGTACATGTGACAACAATAAACTAAACTAAACTAAACAATCAAGGACATAGCCTTCATTCAACAGAGCTCTCTCCTTTGCCCATCTATCTTTTTGCACTCTATCTACTTTATAAAGCCTCTTAAAACAGACTTCTTGGACTCATCTTCAGCATCTTCACTTGTCTCCAAACTATTCTTTGCAGGGCTTTGTGTTGAGGTGTGGCTGGAGTAAGTAAAGGTGCAGTTGCTGCTTAAGATGTTGGATTATTTATAAGCATCAGTATTATACAGTATTAAGACAGAACTCTAACTTCTGTGCTAAAAGTATGGCTAAGGTAGGGTTGAATGGGATTGATGTCCTCCATCTGTCAATGCAAGGTATTAAAACCAAAAGAGTCCAAAACTGCAGGCAAGCAGAAAATGTTTCTAACAAGTTAAAAATGAAGAGACAAGTACTTTAGTCTGCATACAGTAGTCGTATTTTACAGATTCCTCTGTGACATTAACGTGGCTTAGAATAAACAGTATGGCGAGGGATACAGGCACTAGAATGGGTTGCTCCCGGTGCTTATATCAAAGTTAATGAAATCAAGTTGAAGAGCCCATTGACAGGTACAGAAGAATGATCAAGTACCATATGTTTTGATGTTTCTATCAGTGCAACCTTACTCACCAAACCCCACTTTGAAGATAAGTGCCCACATTAAATTAAAACTTTGCGTCTTTCGTTGCCAATGAGACAAGTTACTGGATTACAATTTAATGGAGTTTGTTGCTGCAATTCAAACCCACCAGAGACATTGATAACCTTTCAAATGATATGAACACCGTGACTGTGTTAAAGAAATGTATCTTAAATCTCCTTTGTCATTAATCTTTGTGATAATATTTAGCATTAGGGACCTGTTCACAGGAAATCTTCTCTTGTTTGAATATAGTTAATTTTTGCATGTTTTTGAAAAGTTATCCCTTTCCCTTATCATTCCACTGTGATTTGTAGTCCCTTTTAACATGTGATTAATATCTCAGTTTTCTAATCTATGTGTATTGTCTATTCGTCTTCATGGTTTTCTCAACTTTCTGCATGCTGCAAAAATTAATTGACTCCATGATACAAGAGACAGCTTTCTTTTACTGATTATTGCTGGGCCTTTTTTTATTTGGGGTTTGTTTTACCTTTGAATTTTCAGTTCTAATTAAGGATTTACATTCGTTATATTAAATGGTATTTCATCTGAACAATGTATGGACTTTTTCCACATTTTCTTGCATTTTCAGGCAATAAGGTGTAGATTTATTACTGTCTAATATAGCCAATAGTACTGGTTTGGAATAGTTACTACAGCAGACTGAAGTAAACTAATTTTCCAGTGTTTCCTGGCAAATGCTGCTAGCCTTGCCTCTCTCTACCTCAGCAAGGTCAGCAGCATAATCAAGGACGAGTCGCACCCCGGCCACTCCCTCTTCTCCCCTCTCCCATTGGGAAAATGGGATAGGTGTGTGAAAACGCAGACCTCCACGTTCAGAGACAGTTTTTATCCCAGCTGTTTACCAGGCAACTGAACCATCCTGCCGCAACCAGAGAGCAGTGCTGAACTACTATCTACCTCATCGGGGACCCTCGGACTATCTTTGATTGGACTTTACTGGTTTTACCTTGTACTAAACGTCATTCCCTTATCATGTGTCTGTACACTGCGAATGGCTCGATTGTAATCATGTATTGTCTTTCCGCTGGTAAGCACGCAACAAAAGCTTTTCACTGCACCTCCATACCTAAATTAAACAAAATAACATGACCAGCTTTCCGTCAATGGTTCATCAGCAACTTATTTATCGGACTCCAATTTTTCATTCCTTATGAAGCCCAAATGGTCGAATGAAGTTCCTGGCAGTCTGCTGTTAAATCCACCCAATAAACATGGGCTGGGTTACATCTGATACAGATTCAGTGACGTCATTTACTGTAATGGAGAGGAAAGGCTGTAAGGCTTAGAAGTAATTTTACAGTGTACAGCATACATTGTTTTGAAGTTAAGTAATAAGAAGTTAAGAAATAAATGTATCAAATTGTTTCAAATGTTTCTAGTAATTTAAGTGTTTTAGCTTATTTTTATTTTCTAAAAAGAAATGTAATTTAAAGAATTTTTATAATAGCATGAAATATTGTAATTGTTTTTTCATGTATGTCGATATGCAGTGTAACTACTCAAAATTCTTGACAGCTAGTTAAGCTGGAGACGTGGCACAAGCTATTGTTGAAGAATTTCTGGGGGTAAGCTTATTCTGGCTCTGAGATCTGCACATATTAATTGCCACAAGGATCTGAACTTTATTTTATTACATTGAGTATTGTGTTTACAAACCTCTTGTGCTGCTGTAAGTGAGAATTTCATTGTTCCGTTTCAGTACATCTGACAATAAAACACTCTTGACTCTCCAGACTTGAACTACATACGATGTTGTCAATCAGGTCAGACCCAACTTCCTTCTCTTTTCCTCCTTAAGATGCCTTTTGAAACCTACCTCTGTCTAAGGTAGTAGGAAGGAACTGCAGATACTGATTTATACCAAAGATAGACACAAAATGCTGGAGTAACGCATTATGCTGGGTCAGACAGCATCTCTGGAGAAAAAGAATATGTGACTTTTGGGTCAGAACCCTCCTTCAGACTCTTCTTCAATTCCAACCCAACACGCCACCTATTATTTTTCTCCAGAGATGCTGCCTGACACGGTTTGTTACTCCTGCATTTTGTATCCCTCTTATGACTAAGGTAGAATGGGCAACTTTGTTCCATTAAGGTGCCATATAAATGCATGTTGATGTTATTTTAATTTTGTCATATATTCAGCAAAAATTCTGCTTAACAGTCAATTCTGGAAGTGATGATTCCATTGAACGAGTGTTGGTGGCAGGGTTTCTTAAGCCCTCTGTACATGAGGTGATATGTGCTCCTGAGCCCCCTTTGCCCCAAGGTCGGAGCATGGTCTCCTCCAGCTTAACGAGCTGAACTTACAAAGTCTCCTCTTCTGAGTTAGAGTCATCCCACCAGTTCTTTGGCTTGAAGAGATGAACATCATTTAGTATGCTTTCCAATTCCCTATCACTGGAAGCTTGACCTGAGAGTGAGAATGGTGAGGATAGAACATATAAGATGGGATATGTGGAGGGGGGGGCAATTTTAGGGCGAATGTATGTGTGTGCATGTGTATGTATTTGTATGTTTGAGTTTAGCTTATAGTCACATGTATCGAGGTACCTGTGTGTGGGTGTGTATGTGCGTGGGTCTATGTATATATGGGGGTATAGCATAACTTTGTGATATATCTTTCAGCATCAGTGCTTACTGAGGGGTACTCATTCCTGGTGTTGATGACTTTCACTATTTCCTCTCTGGCTCTACGCGTCTATCTGTGGTCTTGGTGGATCTCCTGTGGCCCTTGATGCATCAGTCCTTCCTGCCGGTGTAGATGTCACATATTAGTACATCTAACATGTCAACTCAATCATAAATTTTAAAAAAATAACCTGAAGTAACTATGTTTATACTAAAATTGGAGAATCTTTTAGTACTATAAAATTAAAATGGGATTTGTGGTCATTTGGTTTATTATTGTTACGTGCAGTGAAAAACATTAGTTTGTGAGCTAGCCAGTTACTTGATGCTGTACATGAGTACAATTGGGCCGTACACAAGCACAACAGGTAGGGCAATGAGAAAACTACCAGAAAATAAACTGTTGCAGTCACCTGCAAAAATCATTCCAATTTAAACATTATGTCCTGAATTAACATGGCAGAACCCATAGGGGCTTTTCCTGTTTTCTATTTAACTACAATGTACTAACAAAATCCTCCGTCATACGCACTCGGAAGAAAGCACTTGCGACAGGAAGGACACAGGAAATGTGACGATGTATTCAGGACATTGCCCTGACTCTTGGCACCTCAGGACATGGTTGCTATCAAGATTGAATATTACACTGGCTTCCTTATACTGAGGACAAAACAAAGATATGTGCAGTGTTAATGTAGACATTGGAAGCACTTCATCATTATACCAGAGGTATTAAACTTTAGACTTTAGACTTGAGAGATACAGTGGAAATCAGGCCCTTCAGCCCAACGAGTCCGCGCAGACCAGCGCAGACCACCCCGTATACTAGCACTATCCTACACACACCAGGGACAATTCACAATTTAACAAGCCAATTAACCTACAAACCTGCACATCTTTACATGGGAGGAAACCGGAGCAGCCGAAGACAAACCACGTAGTCATATGGAGAACGTACAAATTCCGTACAGACAGCGCCCGTAGTCGGGATCGAACCCTAGTCTCTGGCACTGTAAGGCAGCAACTCTACCGCTGCACCACTGTGCCAGCCCTGATATTGTGAATACCACAGAAGTGTGTAGACTAGTATTATACGATGGCACCATGCAAGTCACCCTAGTTACTTTGTAGCGTAACACTTAATATTTAATCTTCTCTGGCTGGAACAGTAAATGTTCTGTTTCCCGACTCTCCATGGTGATGTCATGCTGGCTCACAAAGGTAATTAAAGACAAACCTTTCCCTTGTCGACTCTGTGTGGGTTTTCTGACCATTGGTATTTATCCTCTGGGGAACTTTTGTTTAAAACTAGAGGCATGGTAATGTATGCCTTTCTTTCGCTTGCTGAATTATATAGAAACATGATTTTAATTCAACTTAAAGGCCATTAGCCATCAGGGGCAAGTTTATTTGCCAGCTGTGGATTTTTGCTGGCATGGAATGTTATAAAGCAATAAAAGAACATACAATCGCTTCTAATGCAACCTGGCAGAAAATCCCTGGCTTAGGAGAGGGCTTGAACAGCATGGCATATCCAAACAAACTTACATATTGCCCTATAGCTACATTCTGTTTCACAATGTACAAGGGCTAAAAGCTATCTTTCCAAATCATTCGAATTTCTTGATGGGGCCATGGAGTCATACAGCATGGAAACAGGCCCTTTGGTCCAACTCGTCCATGCCGACCAAGATGGCCCATCTAAGCTAGTCCCATATGCCTGCATTTGGCCCATACCCTTCTAAACCTTTCCTGTCAAATGTACCTGTCCAAGTGTTTTTTAAATGATGCTTCAACTATCTCTTCTGACAACTCGTTCCATTTACCCACTGACACCTCAGTGAAAAAGATGTCCCTCAAGTAGCTATTAAATCTTTCGCCTCTCAACTTAAACCTAAGTCCACTGGTTCCTGATTCCTCTACTCTGGACAAACAACTCTGTGCATTCGCCCTCTCCGTTCCCCTCATGATGTTATACACCTCTGTGAGATCACCTCTGAGCGTCCTCCACTCCAAGAAATAAAATCCAAGCCTGCCCAACCTCTGCCTATAAATTAGGCCCCCAAGTCCTGGCAACATCCTTGTAAATCTTCTATGCACTCCATCTGGCATAAATGATGTTGAAGAATACTAGCTTTGAGATTATTATGACACAGGCATTGAATATCCATTGAATATCTTGTAAGTTTTATTTGAAGGTCTCATTGATGCCTTTTTCATCTATTGTCAAACAAGATGTTGATAAGCAAATATCAAATTCTTACCGTTCTTACAACTGTTTGAAAACCGCAATAGCGCACTGCTACTAAGACTACGTAAACTCGCAAATAAAGCACGGGTTTAAACAATTGTTTACGCAAGTGCGAGTTTTTGTAAGTCGCCTATTTTATCAGTACCCAAACAGAGGCCAGATTCCCAATATATTAATCTTTGATTAAATGGGAACAGGCAATCGATTTCGTTTCAGAAGGAAGATAATTAGGGAAAAGTAAAACAAATTATTTTGAGTCTCTTGAGGGATTTGTTTTCCGTTGCCAGGCAACCGTATAAGAGATGTAAATACAAACCATTGAACAGAGCAAGGAAGCAAGGCCTACTTCTCTGTGAAAGAGGAATCTATAAAATAGAACTTGTACCAGACCAGTACTAAGCGAGTGGGTGAAGCATGCAATAGATTGAGGTGTGTTTTTTGACTCAGGGTAGATATGTAATAATGTGAGATAATAAAATAATTTAAAGTGTGGATCAGCAGTTATCCCACATTACTTCGACTTTACTACCTATGATCTCATCTCATACCACACAACACTTGTACTTCAGTGTTGTGGATGTGGCTCAGACCATCAAACAAACAAGCCTCCCTTCCATTGACTCCATTTACACTTCATCCTGCCTCAGCATAATCAAGGGCCAGTCTCATCCTGATCACTCCCTCTTCTCCCACTTCCATCAGGCAAGCCAAACAGAAGTTTGAAAATGCATACCTCCAAATTCAGGGATGGTTTATTACCAGCTGTTATCAGGTAACTGAACAGTCCTCTCATCAGCTAAAGTGTGGTCCTTAACTCCCCCCCCTCCACCTCCATCTTCCTCATTGGAGGCCTTTGAACTATCTTTAATTGGACTTTATCGGACTTCGATGTTAGATCTTACAGTAAATGTTGTACCCTTTATCCTTTATCTGTACACTGTGGAGAACTTGTTTGTATTCACGCATAGTCTTTTCTTTGACTGGATAGCACGCAAACCAAAGCTTTTCACTGTACCTCGGTACACGTGATAATAATCTAAACTAAACTAAAAGTTGCTGCCCATTTGAAAAGTCGAAACCAAGGAGCCTTCAAGCTGAGGGGATTTCATCGCAGTCCCATCGAGGGGATTTATCGCAGTCGCTGCCTCAAAAAGGCTGGCAGTATCATCAAAGACCCACACCACCCTGGCCACACACTCATCTCCCTGCTACCTTCAGGTAGAAGGTACAGGAGCCTGAAGACTGCAACAACCAGGTTCAGGAATAGCTACTTCCCCTCAGCCATCAGGCTATTAAACCTGGCTCGGACAAAACTCTGATTATTAACAACCACTTTCTGTTATTTGCACTTTATTTGCAGTTTATTTATTCATGTGTGTATATATTTATATCATGGTATATGGACACATTTATCTGTACTGTAGTAAATGCCTTACTATTTTTCTGTGTGCTTAAGCAAAGCAAGAATTTCATTGTCCTATACAGGGACACGTGACAATAAACTCACTTGAACTTGAACTTGACACAGTTCAAGTGTTCCCTTTTGACCTGTGCCCAACTTGCCCGCAACGACCAACAAGCCCCATCTACATTAGTCCCACCAGCCTGCATTTGGCCCATATCTCTCTGAATCTATCCTACCTATGTACCCATGTACCTGTAATAGTACCTGCATCAACTACCTCCTCCAACAGCTTGTTCCATATACCTACCACACTTTGTGTAAAAAGTTGCCCCTCAGGTTCCTATTAAGTCGTTCTCCCCTCATCTTAAACCAATGTAGGTCTCAGACTGATGCGACTATATTTACTTACCGATTAATCAATTTGAAGACAATAATGTCTCCATTAAATAAATGAATGAAAGGTTGTAATGCAGGGTCAATGTATACTGGAATCAAAAGCTGTGGGGATAAAAGTCCATTCCAACCGTTGTATACATTCAGCTTCAAGCACTTTTCTCCCTGACTTTCTGGGGAGGGTCAGAATCATAGAGTCAAAGAGTCATCGAGTCATACTGTGTGAAAATAGGCCCTTTGGCCCAACATGCCCACAACCACCAACAAGCCCCATCTACATTTGTCCCACCCACCTGCATTTGGCCCATATCCCTCTGAACCTGTCCTACCCATGTTTGTGTCTAAACGTTGTGATAGTACCTGCATCGACTATCTCCTCCAGCAGCTCATTCCATATACCTGCCACTTTTTGTGTAAAAGGTTACCCCTCAGGTTCCTATTAAATCTTTCCCCCTTCACAATAAACCTATTCTCTGGTTCTCGATTCCCCTACTCTATGTCATAGAGTGTCAGCACTTTGTGCCCTTTTGTGTATTAACCAGCAACTGCATTTCTCCTACTTAGTGTCACCGAGTTATAAAACATGGAACCAGGCCATTCGACCCAACTTACCCACACCGACCAACATGTCCCATCTAGACAAGTCCCACCTGCCTGCGTTTGGCCCTATTTATATAGTGCATAATTCATATTGTGCATTTACCCAATCTATTTACGATGCCAAAATTGGAAAGAACATCATTGCAATTCACCGTGCCACCCATTTCTATTTATTCACGACAATTTGTTTCTGGACTAGCATTAGAAATTAAGCTGAGTAATTTAATTCATGAAGTCACTGTTGTGTTACACATGGCAACATCCTTTCACCTCAGCAGAACATGAACCTGCCACTTTTCTGCAGGTTATACCACATAAAGTAATATTGATTCATCTCACACTAGATTCTAGGCATGATAGCATTGTGCTGCCTTCATTTTATCACGACAAATGTGCACTCTTGGCAGACGTACAGAGAAATTGCAGGTAGAATCGCACATTTTTCCAGCGTTAATTATAAAAAACACTTTGCAAAGGAAGTACACCTGTAATATCATGATGTGCACCCAGCTAGTAAGGCTGCTTGCTGATAGTCTGATATCACAAAACCTTAGTTGTTAATCTTCACAACAGTGCACTGGAGTGCTTTTGACTTAGACAATAGACAATACATGCAGGAGTAGGCCATTCGGCCCTTGAGTCAGCACCGCCATTCAATATCATCATGGCTGATCACCCACAATCAGTGCCCCGTTCCTGCCTTCTCCCCATATCCTTTGTGATCTTTAAGAGCTCTATCTAACTCTCTCTAGAAAGCATCCAGAGAATTGGCCTCCACTGCCTTCTGAGGCAGAGAATTCCACAGAATCACAACCCTCTGTGTGAAAAAGATTTTCCTCATCTCCGTTCTAAATGGCTTACCCCTTATTCTTAACCCCTTAAACTGTGGCCCCTGGTTCCGGACTCCCCCAACATTGGGAACATGTTTCCTGCCTCTAGCGTGCCCAAACCCTTAATAATCTTATGTTTCAACTATTTGTTTGTAATGTATGGCTGCAGAAACGGCATTTCGTTTGGACCTCAAGGGCTCCAAATGACAATAAATTGAATTGTATTGTATTGTAGATCCACTCTCATCCTTCTAAATTACAGCGTATACAAGCCCAGTCGCTCCATTCTATCAACATATGACAGTCCCGCCATCCCGGGAATTAACCTGGTGAACCTACGCTGCACTCCCTCAATAGCAAGAATGTCCTTCCTCAAATTAGGGGACCAAAACTGCGCACAATACTCCAAGTGTGGTCTAACCAGGGCCCTGTACAACTGCAGAAGGACCTCTTTGGTTCTATACTCAACTCCTCGCTATGTGCGTGAAATATGAGTGTGAGCCGAAGCCAAAGTTATCCAGCCATCCCCTAAAATTGGACGAGCACATGCACATTCTCCAAAACAGCCTGGTTTCGGAACATCTAAGACCGCAAGAAATTGCAGTGAAATATGGACGCAGCCCAGACCATCACACATCCATTTACACCTCATGCTGCCTCGACAAGGCCAAGTCAGACCCTGGCCACTCCCTCTTCTCCCCTCTCCCATCCGGCAAAATGTATAGAAGTGTGAAACAGCAATGTCAGATTTTTAGACTTTTAGACTTTAGACTTTAGAGATACAGCGTGGAAACCGGCATTCAGCCCACCAAGTTTGCGCTGACCAGCGATCACCCCGTACACTAGCACTATCCTATGCCCTAGAGACAATTTTACCGAAACCTCAACTACCTCCTCTGACGGCCTTTATATCTCTTATATCCCATCCACACAGAGGATGGTGAGTGCCTGGAACGTGCTACCAGGGGTGATAGTGGAGGCAGATACGATAGTGGCGTGAAAGAGGCTTTTAGGTAGGCACATGGACATGCAAGGAATGGAGGGATATGGATCACGTGCAAGCAGTTGAGTTGAGTTCATCTTGTCATAAGGTTTGGCACACTTCATTAGCACTTTCTAACGGGTTTTTTTCAAGACAGCAAGGGATTGGAATACCCTACCAGCCAGCATCAGAGATCTCCAAAACATCAACACATACAAAGTTGCACTGACTCCAAAAGCATCTCCATCTGGGCTAGCACATCCACCGCCATCATAGTGCTGAGTGATGCTCCACCTAGGGCTTTTCAGCGTATTACATCCAGATCCAGATCCAGGTATTGTGGGCCGAATGGCCCGCTCCTGTGCTGTACTGTTCTATGTAAACAATGCCTCTGAAAACTCAGTGCTGACTTAATCCTGGACTGAAGTAAATGTCCAGATAACCTGCTCCAGACCTTCAGCCTTATGCATCGGAGTTAGGACTATTGCTGCTCAGTCAATGCTGACAGTTTTTTTTGGTTCTATTTATCTAATTGTCAGCAGATATTTCCCCCTGCTTGCCAAAACAACACAAAACCACTTGAAATTAAGCATTAAATTCCACACATTCTTGACACAAACTGTGCTAGATTTGTGTTATATCTTTCACCAGATTTCACTGTGCCCGATGCCAAATTTAAGCACCCAACCTTTTTTTTTAATGCATGTTTGTCCCTTAATTACAGGGCATAATGAGATTAACTGGTTGTAATTTTTTATTTTTCACTCATTTTCCCACTACAGATCATTAAAACAGACAAGTTAAGGTGTGGATAATGGAAACATCCTCCATACAATATTGTGCATGATTAATACAATCTCTCCCTGCCCATGCCATCTGGAAACACATCCTCAGATGAACAGGACTGTAGCCATGTGAATCTACAGTAGTCAGGGGGGAGTTTCAGACAACTACTTCCCTACTGAGCCAGGTGTCTCCTCTTCTTCCTCATTTTAAAGACAAGACGACTCGAATACCTGCAATGCCTTTTCCACTTGAAGTACCAAGACAGCACATGCACTCAATAATATCAGCGTTGTTATAATACTTCAGTCAGTAATACGGCACAAAGTGCTGGAGTAAAGCCCCTGTCCCACTTAGGAGACCTAAACAGCAACCTCTGGTGACCTTGCCCGCCACCCAAGGTTTCCATGAGGTCACCGGAGGTTTTGGTCACTCTACCTAATGGTCGAAAGTGGTTTCCGTGTGGTCGAGGCTTCACCTAGGTTACTGCTATTTTTTCATCATGGTTAAAACTGGCCTCGACTAAAAATAGGTTGCCGTTTTAAAAATCGATAATTTTTTAGCCGGTTTTCATCATAGTCGAGGAAGGTTTTCAACACATGCGTGGGAGGTGGTAGGAGGTTGCAGGTCACCTCGACCTTGATTTTTTTTTTTGGGTGACGGGCAAGGTCACCAGAGGTTGCTATTTAGGTCTCCTAAGTGGGACAGGGGCTTTACTCAGCGGGTCAGGCAGCATCTCTGGAGAAGAGGAAAAGCCTTTCTAATTACTTGTGGCACCTGCATGCTAACATTTGTGTTTCATTTATGTTTGGACTCATTTGACGTTTCAGGACTGTGATCATCTTGACTTGGGAAATACATTCTCTCCTTTGGCTACAATAGGTGATACATTTTAGTGAACACAGATGTCTCACAACATTTCTCTCTGAGTTTCAGGAAGGGGAACTTCTCTCTGGGCAGACAATGTTCCCACAGGGAATCCTTCCCCCCCTCCTTTCTTCCCAATTGTATTCCAATACGCACTCCACAGTAGAGCTTGTGTTCTCAGTCGACCTTATTCCAAGAAGAATTTGCATTCATCCACTCATGCATTTGAAGTTAGACACAAAAGGCTGGAGTAACTCAGTGGGACAGGCAGCATCTCTGGAGAGAAGGAATGGGTGACGTTTCGGGTGACGTTTCAGACGAAGAAGGGTCTTGACCTGAAATGCCCTAGGGATGCTGCTTGTCCCTCTGAGCTACTTCAGCTTTTTGTGTCTATCTTTGGTTTAAACCAGCATCTGCAGTTCCTTCCTACACATGAATTGTAAGAACTAATTTGTGCAGACGTACTGACATCAGGACAAGGTTCTTCACCAGTGTCTCACCACAAATTATAGGTTGTGGCAATTTGACAGAAATTCAGCAGGGACCATATACATTTAGTCCCAGAAAGTGCCAGTAGACGTGTCAGCAAAGAACCCAAAAATAATTGCTAACTTCTTTCTAAAGTGTTGGTCAGTTCTTCGTGCTGCAGTGCAAAGTCATACAAAGTTAAGAGCACAAAACTGTACACAGTACTTTGTGTGTGGTCTCTTCAGCATCCTGTAAACTTGCATCAAAGCTTTCCTACATTTGTACTCCATGGCCCTTGCAATAAAGGGAACATTTCATTTGCCTTTCTAATTACTTGTGGTACCTGCATGCTAACATTGTTGTTTCATATTTTAAACTCCCACATCCCTTTGTACTACCACATTTTGCAGCCTTACTCTATTTAAACAATAAGTCGCATTTTCATTCTCCTTCTACAGTGGACATCCTCACATATTCGCACATTATACTTCATAGTGAAAGAATCCAAAGTAGTAGTGGAGAGTAGTGGATGAAGGTCTTCAACTCTGTCAAGTTGCTTGGAGTAGCTGAACCCAACACTGCACCAACCTTGTCAACTGCATGGAGTTCTTTGGCGTCTATCTTGTAGACTACTCATGTCACAACCCAGACGTACTTGCCTTTCTTCAACTTCTTCTTGATATCATCAAGGTGCACCCTTGGATTCTCCTTCTACATTCTCGTTTGATCTTTCCAATCATGAATATGCCATCTGGTTAGCTGGTGGCTCCCAATATAATGTGAATTAAAATGCCCTCCCACACTCCAAAAACGCACAGGTTTGTTGGTTAATTGGCTTCGACAATGTCCCGAGTATGTAGTATAGTGTTGGTGTAAGGGTTGATCGCTGGTTGGTGCGAACTCGGTGGGCCAAAGGTCCTGTTTCCACGCTGTATCTCTAAAGTGTAAAGTCTATAGAAGGTTTACTTTTCTTTCCAACAATTACCAATTTTAAGGACTGAAACTGGAGCCAGTGCATTCAAGGGAGTTTTGTTTTTTATCAAAGCAACATGCTCAAGGGCCGTAAGAATAGTATCCATAGATAATGGCATCTGTAAGTAGATGAGGTAAGTATTAGATCATCAGTAGTGCTGTGGCCACCAGCAGAAAACCAGAAATGTGGTTAACATTAAAAGCATATCTTCTGCACAAAAACACTTGCCAATACTTGGGATATGGCACAGCTAGAGACTTTGGAAGGAAAAGAGAATTGATACCAAACATAATGCATGTATGTAGGCACATGTTCCAAGGTGTGTGAGAAATGTAATGTATAACAACTCACAGTAAAAGATATCGGAAGGGATGAAAAAAACACGATGAAAGACCCACATTTTAACAAGGATTGCAAAATGAGGAGAACTGTGAATGATGACTTCAGGCTTTCCAGTTTTCCACTGGAAGAAATTAGCACCTAAAAGTCCCGGAATTTGGAACAACCTAATGGCCTTATTAGTACGGGTGTCAGGGGTTATGGGGAGAAGGCAGGAGAATGGGGTTGAGGGGAAAAGATAGATCAGCCATGATTGAAAGGCGGAATAGACTTGATGGGCCGATTGGCCTAAATCTGCTCCTAAAACATGAAATTATGAATTTATGAGCTTCGAGACAGTGAGTGGGTGGGTGGGGCAAGCAGGCAAAACTTTACTGCAGGAACTTAACCTGGGCAGACATCATTCTGAATTAACTATAGGTAATAAAGACCTTCACAGCTCAAGGTAGAAAAGCATGAGTCATGCATGATGTGAACTCCACCTTCCCCTTTGATGATTGTGCAAGTTGTGGCAGAGCCTTATACGCATAGGGGAAAGAATGCCTGCAATTGTCACAAGAACTCGCCAAGATAAGTTTCCTCCCACCTCAGTAATGTTTGGCTGAAGGCCCATCTGACTTCATCGGTTTTTCTATGTCTGGTAGTTTTAGTGTGAACATGCAACCAATCGATGCGAGTCTCATCCGTGACCCTCAAAGACCAGGTTTAACTTTATAGAAGTACCAGCACACCGTTGATAGATGAAAAATGCTGGGGTAACTCAGCAGGACAGGCAGCATCTCTGGAGAGAAGGAATGGGTGACGTTTCGGGTCGAAACCAAACTGGTGCATACCATCACACATTAGGCACTTATTGTACCCTTCATCAACATGGCAGATAAAATACTAAGCTCTTAAGCAAATATGTTACATCTGTATGACCTGTAGAGTATTCACTCGTATCGATCCTTCATACACCACCCGTACTTGCTCAGTTGCACGGGCCCCCTATGTGCCAATGAATTAAAATTGACACATATTCATTGGCATTGTGTCAATGAATCTTCTGTCTTTAGACCTTAAAGATACAGCACGGAAACAGGCCCTTCAGCCCACCGAGTCCATGCCGACCCACAACACTACACTGGCACTATCCTACACACTACAGACAATTTACAATTTTATCAAAGCCAATTAACCTACAAACCTGTCAGTCTGTGGAGTGTGGGAGGAAATCGGAGCACCCGCGCAGTCACAGGGAGAACGCACAAATTCCATACAGACAGCACCTGCAGTCAGGATCGAACCTGGGTCTCTGGCACTGTAAGACATCAACTCTACCACTGTGCTGCTGTGCATGCCCACAAAGTCTTCAATCATTTATCTTGCCCAAATTCTATTTTATCCAAAATATAAACAAGAAATGCAGGAAATGCTGAGCAGATCAGACAGAATGTGTAGAAAATAGGGTGAGATATTAATTTAGCAGAGTCTTGAATGCTGCTTTATCTCGTTCCCCTTCATTCCCCAATTAACCTGATAACTTGTACCAAATGCACCCCACCTCCAGAACTCTTCCTAGACACTGTAGTTGTGCTATCTTCTCTGCTCTCTACAAAAATCTCATTAAAAAAAAAAATTGTTTTTATTTGCAACAGTGGTAAGGGAAGTGATATTGAATCAGTCAATTTCCTCATTTTCCTTTCTGTGGTACACAACTGTATGATAATCAGGCATGACATGTAATGGCCGATCATTTGCCACAACCACTAAAACCAACAACTCACACCAACGGTACACAAAATTGCTGGGGAAACTCAGCGGGTGCAGCAGCATCTATGGAGCGAAGGAAATAGGCGACGTTTCGGCCCGAAACGTCACCTATTTCCTTCGCTCCATAGATGCTGTTGCACCCGCTGAGTTTCCCCAGCAATTTTGTGTACCTTCGATATTCCAGCATCTGCAGTTCCTTTTTGGACAACTCACACCAACTCTCTTCTTGAATCTTCCTCACTAATTTCCTCTATCAGCTGATTGATATCCTTCGCCACCCCAGAAACTTTGTTTCATAAAAAGACCGTGATCTAAACTAAATCCATTCAAAATCATTTATCTAACAGGAGTGTGCATCTCTGCCGTGATACTATTGTAGATTTAACTTAGATCAAGTAATTCTATTTTAATCTTAAAGTAAAGGATTTCTCGACATAAGGTAGTTTCCCGATAACATTATAGTTGCACTCCATTAGTGGACTGCATTTGTAAAAGTAATTTTTGACCATTATTATTTTGGAACATCATGGGCCAGAATTGAGCTTCCCATTGCCTCCTACATACACAATCCCTGGCAAGTCATTCAGTCGACATACTCTCCAGAGAAAATGCTGGGAAACTGCAGTAAACGTGGGATCTGCTGCTGAACTCCGTCGAGGACTTCTCAATTTGGTTACACTTCAATGAGAAAATGACTTCAGCGTGGAACTGCCAGGCCTTTGTACGTTTCTGTGGTTTTATACTCATTAATGTAAAGCACGTCAGAATATTAGTTTGATTTTGTTCCAAGATGTCTCCGTCAAATGCGGATGTATTGTTATGCAAGCAAATGTAGAATGAAACTGCTGGCTGAATCTGACAGTGTGTTATACACCCCATGACTCCTCAAAGTGGAGAACGTGTGTTCAGGGCAAATGCTGAGTGCGGCACGGTGACGCAGGGGTTGAGTTGCTGCCTTATGGGCCTGTCCCACTTGGGCGACTTTTTAGGCGAGTGCAGGAGACTCTGCGCTCCCCACATGATCGCCACATGGTCGCCACATGTTCACTGGGGGGTCTCTGGTGAGTCTCCTTCATGGTCGCGAAGTCTTCCCGCATTCTGGGAACTATTCGCGGCCTCAGTGTGGTCGCCGCAAATTTTTCAACGTGTTGAAAGTTTTTCTGCAACCAAAAATTGGTCGCCATGGAGAAAATCGATAATCTTTTAGTCGTAGGTGCAATTGTAGTGGGATCGCCATGTAGTTATAGGTAGTCGAGGTAGTCGTAGGTAGTTTTAGTTAATCGTCTGACTGGTAACTGGTCATTTTCATTGGCTCATTGAGGGAAACAAATGTAAGCACGAGTTTTCAGAACCAAGGATAACCGACTGGTAATGTTAAATGCCCGCCGAACTTCGCAGCTGTGTATCTCTGGCTTATTAAAAGTTGTCTGGCTTCTTAAAAGTGTCTCCATTCCTTCTCCCCCCTTCTCCCCTCCCCCCCCCCACCCCCCCTTCTTTTAAAGGACTTACCGTACACTGTGCTAGCCGTCTTAACCTTCCTGTTCATCGCGGTGTGTGTCTGTATCACCTTGGCTTTGCACTGTGTGAATTTCAGACAGCGCTACACCCGCTTGCCCTGGCCCCCGCCTTGGCGATGTGTTGGTGTGTGTTCCACTCTGACAGTCGCCATTCCAGTTCCCGGTTTTTCAGGCGACTGCCGGCAACTTGACAGTCACCGGCAGTCCGTTGAAAAATCGCCTCGGTGGGACAGGCCCATAAGAACCAGAGACCCGGGTAAGATCCTGACTATAGGTGCTGTCTGTAAACCACAAGGTTTTCTCCGGGTGCTCCAGTTTCCTCCCACATTCAAAAGATGTGCAGGTTTGTAGGTTAATTGGCTTCAGTAAATTGTCTCTGGTGAGTAGGATAGAACTAGTGTAAGGGTGATCGCTGGTCCGTGTGGACTCGATGGGTCAAATGGCCTGTTTCCAAACTATCTCCGTATCATAAGCTAAAAGCTAAAACCTCGAGCCCACGTATCAAGAACACACACAAGTTCTGCAGAGAAGACAGAAGAAGTGTTCGGTCTCAAACAACCCACTTTCCCAACCACCAGATACCTCCTGCCCCATCTACAGAGGAGTCTGCAGTTCCCTCAATGGTGTCTGAGCCATCTCAGAATCCACACAACAAGAGCAGAAAATTGCCTCAGAAGAAGAAGTCACCTTCACCACACAGAAGACCAAATCCACAGCAGCTGAGTTGATAGGTTCATACTGTAAATGACAGGAGCAGAATAAAGTATTCTCCCCATAACACCTGACATCCTTACTAATCAAGAATCTGTCAATCTCCACCGTAAAAATATCCATTGCTTTGGCCTCCGCAGCCTCTGTGGCAACGAATTCCACAGATTCACCACCCTCTGATAAAAAAAGTTCCTTCTCATCTCCCTTCTAAAGATATGTACTTTTATTCTGAGAAAATCATCGCCACAGAATGCTGTGGAGGCCAAGTCAATGGATATTTTTGAGGCAGATATTGATAGATTCTTGATTAATACAGGTGTCAGGGGTTACGGGGAGAAGGCAGGAGAATGGGTTGAGAGGGAAAGATAGATCAGCCATGACTGAATGACGGAGTAGACCTGATGTGCCGATTGGCCTAACTCTGCTCCTATACCGTATGAACTTATGACCTTATGACCCACTGTTCTTCTTTACACATAATTCACCAAAACTGTAATAAATAAACACCACTGTTCTGTGCCCATAAAATAGAGGGAGAATAACTATTTTAACGTCACAGACATTTTCTTTAAACATGCATCTCCCTTTATGTACAGCAGCACATCAAGGAGACCAGCTGCTGTCACTTAGAACACAGCATTTCTCTTCCTGTGAAAACCCAGTTCTCCCACCATATTTTCACACGCCACATTCACAGCAACCAAGAAACCAGCGCCCTCACTTTTATCAAAAACACTGCTGAAATCTGCACTCATTTCATGATTAAACCCCAAGGCTTTCCCACCATGCACTAAAAAATGTTGAAAGGTATCGGTGTACACACTTTGGACACGCAAATGCTCGTGAACGTTACACAACGCTGTGGAAATAATGAGTGTGGTCCAGGGCTGGAGCTGTAAAATACTGCCAGCTTGAAGGTTAGAGGGATGACAGAGTTTGGTACAATGATTGAAGCCATCAACTTAGGGTATTATTGTACAGTCAGGATTTAATTCTTCTGTAAGCCTATCATTAGTCCTCTAATTACACGCTCAAGCAAGCTGCCAGCATTTCTTTTATTATACCCATGTGCTGTATTAAATTATTTAACTTGAAAATGCTTTTTCTTTCCTTTGGGTACATTTTAACATATGCTTTGTGGCATCAATAGACATGGGGACCATGTTCCACTGCCTATCTACATCACCTCACAAGAGACAAGCGTGGAAGGTTTTTGTTTCAAATATTTGTTTTTAAATCCTGCACTGAATTTAGGCAACTTTATTTAATTGTAAATTCGAAACTCCAAGCTAGACTGCAAGTCGCCAACTCTCCTGCCTGGTCTCGAGGGTCCGAGTTACAGGGAGCGGGTTGGGTAGGCCAGGACTTTATTCTCCTCCAAGGGCAAGGGACAAATGTAAGTATTTTCCATCTGTCTCACATTACAAATCACCTCTGGCCTCCAAGGGAAAAATAACAGAAACATTCTCCCCTCGTTTTTGAGATGGTTCATTACCTAGCAAGGGTCATGGAGAAAATGGGAGCACATTGGGAAGTCAATGAACCTGTGTCCAGTCACTGGGGACAAGGAACGAAGTGGCGATTCGCAACAGCCAAGTATGATCAAATAATGAGTGTGGTTTGCAGAAAGTGAGTCAAGCTGCTTTGAGTCTAACTGCTTCTTTCTTGCAGAAACCCTGCACAAAACCAAAAGCCAAATGGATTCCTGCCAAAGATTGATACAAAGTGCTGGTGTAACTCGGCGGGTCAGGCAGCATCTCTGAAGGAAAAGGATATGTGACGCGACCCAAAACTTTCCCTCCACTGACCCGCTGAGTTACTTCAGCACTTTGTGTCTATCTTTGGTATAAACCAGCATCTGCAGTTCTTTGTTTCTGCATTTTGGATTCCTTCCAGTTGTTTCATTGTTGTCCCCAGAAGAGCCACATTTCCATACCACTCAATCGTCTTTCCACAAAAATAAAATGTGAATAAAGATCAGGGATTTGCTGTATTTCATTTAGAGCTACAGCACGGAAACAGGCCCTTCGGCCCACCGAGCCCGTGCCGACCAGCTATCTCCGCACACGAACACTATCCTACACGCACCAGGGACAATTTACAATTTTATCAAGCCAATCAGCCTATGAACCTGTACGTCTTTAGAGTGTGGGAGAAAACCGGAGCTCGCGAAGAAAATCCACGCTGGTCACGAGGAGAACGTACAAACGCCATACAAACAGCACCCATAGTCAGGATTTTACCCGGGTCTCTGGTGCTGTAAGGCAGCAACTCTATAGCTGCACCACCGTGCCTTGTATTTTTTTTCATTATTCCCCTGTATGTCCAATTTATTAACATATGATGGACCCCAGACATGAGAAATGCCGTCCAGTCACAAGCATGGAATTTGTAGTTGTGTTAAATTGGTCAACATTGAGGACAAGCACATCCTGTAGAGCAAGACTTTCACAGGGCCTGCAAGGCATTGCTTCTGCGCAAATGTAGGAGGTTCTTCCTGGATAGGTTCCAGCCTGACAACAAATATCTGACAGGTAGGTCACCTCTAAGTAAATTATCTTCCAGCTCATCTTCTGACTCTGTAACCCATCTCCCGCCCTAGTGAATACAACACCCATTCATCTCCACTGTACGCTCACAATTCTGAACTATCCCGATATCCCTTTCACTGATCACCTGAATCCCATCCACAACACCATTGCCCTGACAAGAGAGTCACCCTCCTCCTCCATCCCCCTACCAGGAAGGGCCAAAAGCCCTCCGTTTCTTCCTCGACTGCAGAACCAGCATATGTCCCTCTACAAACTCACCTCACACGCAACAACTTCTCCTTTGACTTCTCCCACATCCTCCAAATCTAAGATGTAGCCACAGGCACTCGCATTGGTCCCAGCTCTCTCTCTCTCTCTCTCTCTCTCTCTCTCTATATATATATATATATATATATATTTATTATATAGATATACATGCACGCACACACACACACACACACACACACACATATTTGTTTATTTATCTAATTTATTTGGCTGCTTATTTATTTAATACTATTATTTAACATGTGTGTGTATATGTGTGTGTGTGTATATATATGTGTGTGTGTGTGTGTGTGTGTGTGTGTGTGTGTGTGTGTGTGTGTGTGTGTGTGTGTGTGTGTGTGTGTGTGTGTATATATATATAAATATAAATATATAATCTGAACTTTCATTTATTATATTGTTTGCAGATTCTGATGTCCTGTGTCATGTTCTGTTTGGGACATTTGACAATAAAACACACTTGACTCTTGACTTCAGAACTGTCATTACCTCCTGCGTTTTGAAAAGGTTCCGCAGATTATTCCCAGACTAATGTACCATTTTAAGTACCCTATTTATCTCCACTTATTATTCTTGTCATCCTTCTATTAAAACCATTTAAAAAAATTAGAAAGATAATGTGAACTTCTATCTGCCTTCTCCTCCTCCAGGGATCGATTCTCTTGCTCACTCAAAATAGCTTGCTTGAATTCTTCTCACAGTCAACTGCGCATCGCCGAAAGTGAAATAAAATCAACTAATGAGCTCTAATAAAATCCTTTCTTTAAAATATTCTTTCTCAGAATGTGGACGTAATTTGCACGGCCAGCTCCTAATTGCTCTTGAAATAACTGGCTACGCCTTAGTTAGGGCAGTTTAAACGTAGCCATGTTGCTATGGTTTTACCACAAATTGGAGAGTCCAGGTATGGACAGCAGACATTCTTCCCCACTGAATCGGGAGGAGTGTTTTTTTTAATGACAATCCAGTCATTTTGTGGTCAGTGTTACGAGCACTTGTGCTCAGTAACACCTAACTACGAACAATAAACCTTCAGTGCACAGTTAGCCTGTTGCGATTCATCAGGGTGCACATTAGACACGGTAGTGGGGAAATTGTAGAGGTAATTTTGAGGATGGAACACTGCTGTTAAATTGCTAATGTACAAATCAAGATAATTAGTGGCTTAGTGCCACACACTTGCCAACCCATTCCCTCACAAATTGGTTCAATTTTCCAAACCTTAAAGAATACAGTCCGCCCCAGCAGCTACTTACTGCCCGGCATCCGTAGAACATGGAACATAGGGCACCGCAGCACAGGAATTGGCCTTTCGGCCCACAATGTCTGTGCTGTACATGATGCCAACAGGCCCCTCAGCCCACAGAGTCCACACTGGCCGTCGATCACCCGTTCACAGGAGTTCCATCTTATCCCACTTTTGTAAGTATTGCCTGCACACTGGGAGCTATTTACAGAAGCCAATTAACCTGCAAACCTGTTTGGAATGTGGGAGGAAGTCGGAACACCCGGAGGAATCCCACGCGGTCACGGGGAGAACGTGCAAACTCACCACAGGCAGCACCCGAGGTCAGAATCGAACCCGGATCTCTGGCACTGTGAGGCAGCAGCTCTACCAACTGCGCCACCGTGCCGCGTTAATAATGGGTTATATAATGATGGGATAATGATAAGAATGATAGGATAGCTCTTACTCCCCTAAGACACTACCCTCTGTGCGGAGTGGTGACTTAGAACAGCAGGCAACATAAACTGCCTGCCAAAAATAAGTCATATCAACCCTTGAAAAATGTGGCATTAGCAATCATAAATTTCTCCTCATGGTTCACAAGTTGCACACTCATAGACTGACAACCCTTGCTGTTTACTCAGTGCCTCGAGTTCTGAAGAGCATCCACAAGTACTACATCTGAGCAGCCTATCACTTCATGAGCCTTGAAAAGTCAAGAGAGTTTAATTGTCATATGAGCCGAAGTGGAACAATTAAATTGTTACTTGCTGCAGCATCTGAGGTCAGTAAACACAGTACTCAATGGATAACATAATAAACTAACAAAAATAAGTTCAATAAATTTTTAAAAAATCAATATTTGTGCAACTATTGGGGCGCAGTGATAGAGTTGCTGCTCTTCAATGCCAGAGACCCAGGTTCGAACCCGACTACGGGTGCTGTATGTATGGAGTTTGTACATTATCCCTGTGGCCACGTGGGTTTTCTCCATGTGCTCCGGTTTCATCCCACATTCCAAAGGCGTGCAGGTTTGTAGGTTAATTAGCTTCTGTAAATTGTCCCTAGTGTATTGGATAGAAAAAGTGTACGGATGATCGCTGGTCAGCACAGACTCGGTGGGCCGAAGGGCCTGTTTCCACGCTGTATCTCTAACCTCGAGTAAACTGAAACAAAGCAAAAGCTCAAAGTCCCTGGTGCAACCAAGGCAGTTTGTAGCTTGTGGTTTAGTTGCTGCTTGTAGTGTTGCTTGGGAAGATGTTGCTTCTTGGACCTAGAGGTCATGGTTTTCAGACTCCTCTGCCTTCCTCCTGATGGAAGGGGTTAAATGAGAGTGTGGCCAGGGAGGTGTGGGGTCTTGATGATGCTGGTTGCCTTTTTGATGGAGTGCCTCCTACGGATCCATGCGATGGTGGGGAGGTCAGTACCCGCGATGGACCAGACAGTGTCCCGCACTTTTTGTAATCTCTGCCATTCCTGGCCGTTCGAGTTGCTGCACCATGCTGTGATGCACCCAATTAATATGCCCTTTATCAGACACCTGTAGAAGCTCAAGGGAGTATACTAAATCTCCTCAATCTTCCAAGAAAGCAAAGGCATTACTGGGCTTTCTTTATGATGATCTCACCTTAGCCTTGTGTATCTCGGACAGGCTCCATAATGTTCTGCAGTAGATGACAGAAGGTTCAATTCTCACCAGGTTACGTGCGTGTTCAGCTTGATGGTCTCCGGTTCAGGAAGTAGAGACAAAAGTATCTTTTTCTTGGAAGGGAGAGGATCCATGCATTCACTAACGGAGTAACAGGGGAACAGGGCAAAGATCAACCACCGTCAGCTGGAATGGTCCAGATGTGAGCAAGTTCAGGGTGATGGTGGCCTGTATAGGTACAACTGGAATTCTGCCTGAGGATGGCCACGGATCTCCATTGCAATTGACGTCGAGGCCCTCAACCTCCAGAAACATTGCACCCGATGGAGTTGCAACTAGTGCTTCCGTGATTCATTCTTGGGAGGCGGGGTCTCCGGACCTGTGGTCTTCTTGTCACCCTGCCTTGTGGTCCATGGGCATGTCACCCACAAAGTCATCTATAGAGCAGAGATACTCACAAAGGGGTGTGGGTGTATGGAACAAACTGCCGGAGGAGATAGTTGAGGCAGGGACTATGCGTTTAAGCAACAATTAGACAGGTGCATGGATCGGACAGGTTTAGAGGGATATGGGGCAAGTGGGACTAGTGTAGGTGGACATGTTGGTCGGTGTGGGCAAGTTGGGTCGAAAGGCCTGTTTCCACACTGTATGAATCTATGACTCTATGATAAGGTCAGAACTGGCAGAACCAGCTGATCTTCTCACGACAGCCTTATATATCTCGGACAGCCTCCAATGTGTAGACTGCAGAAAGGGTCAATTGAGTGAGTAGCCCTTTAAATAGTGCAGCTGCATTGAATGTAATGATATAAAAACATGGTTCCATATGCAGCCAATGAGTATTCTAGAAAAATGTGTCCAATTTCAGCTGTCAACACTCCAAACAAGCGTTCCATAAGAGGTGACGTCAATCAGTAACCACCTTAAACGCCAAAAGGCTCGGCATGTGCTAACGAACATTGCCTAGTCCATAAAGACAGAGTTCTGTAATCCAATTTTAAGGCATAATATTTTTATTCCAGATTTATTTAATTAAATGAATTTAAATTCCCCAGGTACTGTTTCAGGATTTGAATTCATACCTCCAGATCCTTATAATCAACATATCACTATACTCCTTAAATTTATTTTAGTCTGTTGGGCATATACAAACAGTTTTATTGTTTTCTTATTTGATGTCCACTCTTAAAAATATAATGTTGGACTCCATCTTCAATATCATCTCAATAAATATGAATGTATAAATTTCTTCAGGTTAAAGACCACTATAAAAACGAGCCGCTCAAATTTATACCAGGTGCTCATTCCGCAGAATCTAGAACTGCGTAAGCTATTAAAATGTTCTAAATTTCTTGTACAGCACAATCTGCACAAGTGTTAATGGCACATGCTGGGACAATGAACACGCTGCAATATACAATATTTGCAGAAATGTGAAGGACAGGCTTTCTGGAATTATAAGTAATGTAATGAACTGTTAATAAACAAAGAAAGCAATGAAGGTCAGCAGGTCAGGCAGCATCTCTGGAGACCATGGATAGATCACATTTCGGGACAGGGCATACAGTTTGGAAACAGGCCCATCGGCCCAACTTGCCCACACCGAGAGGTCCCATCGACACTATTCCATTTGCCTGCATTCGTCCCATATCCGACTAAACTTGTCCTACCCGTATACCTGTCTAATTGCGTCATAAATGTCGCGATAGTCCCGGCCTCAACTACCTCCTCCGTACACCCATCTCCCTTTGGGTGTAAAAGTTACGCCTCAGATTCCTACATAATCTTTCCCTTCACCTTAAACTTATGCCAATGGTTTCGATTCCCCCACTCTGGGCAAGAGACTCCGTGCGTCTACCCGATCTATTCCTCTCATGATCTTATAAAGACTGAGGAAGTGTCTGAAGAAGGGCCCCGACCCAAAACGTCACCCATCGCGCATATCTTTAATTCATTGTTCTATATCTCTCAACTTCATCAACTATTTCTCTTGTTTCTCTTATCCCTAACGAGTCCGAAGAAGGGTCTCGACCCGAAACGTCACCCATTCCTTCTCGACAGAGACGCTGCCAGTGCCGTCGAATTACTCCAGCTTTTTGTGTCTATTGTCAGTTTAAACGAGCATCTGCAGTTCCTTCCTACACCCATCTATGTTCTCCAGAGATGCTGCCGGACCCGCTGAGATTCTCCAGAATTTTGCGTCATTTTTTGGAAATATGCATCTGCAGTTCGTTGAGTCTCCAAAGAAAGCAATGGATTGGAATTGTTACCTCACCTGCTTTAGATAATCTGTACTCAGAGTGCCAAGAGAACATCTGTGGTGCATGCACATATTTGTAGAGCTAATCAGGTGGGATACCACATTGGCAAGGGCAGAGGGAACATCCATCAGAAGAAGAAATGACGCCAAATATTGTTAATGTGTAATGTTGATTTAATGGCAGCAATTGAAGCATTTTAGTTTAGTTTAGTTTAGTTTAGAGACACAGCGCAGAAACAGGCCTTTCGGCCTCCCCGAGTCTGCGCCAACAAGCGATCCCCGTACACTAGCACTATCCAACACACACTAGTGACAATTTACAATTATACCAAGCCAATTAATCCACAACCCTATACGTCTTTGGTGTGTGTGAGTAAAACCAGGAGAAAACCCACGCAGGTCACGGGGAGAACGCACAAACTCCATACAGATAGCATCCGCAGTCAGGATCGAACCTGGGTCCCTGGCGCTGGAAGGCAGTAATTCTACAGCCGTGCCACCATGCCGCCATTTAGGCCAGGGTAACTTGTAAGATGAGGAGCAAAATGGTGTGTGGGATATTAGGAGTACAATAAACTGTGGCGGTACTTGGTGGCTAGCCACGGGTAGCGAACCCTCGGCTCAGGAGGGTGGAGTTGAGCGTCTCAGAGCGGGAGGCGTTGGGTCATGGGGTCCGACCCCGGGTATTTAAGGTCAGGTCACGCCCGGTCACGGGGTTGAAGTGGAAGCAGCACAGTGCAGTAATAAACACCATTTCGTTCACACAACTCGTTTTTGCCTCATTCTTGGCTGGACTCCGCTACAAAACCCTCATTTTAACGTACCTCTTTATAACGGGTTTCGGGTAGAGTGGACGGACCCACCGACGGCCACCAATGTCATCCCCGGCTCACACCGCCTCCCCTGCCACTTACAGCCCTGGCTGCCCACACCACCCCTGGCCCTTACCCCATCTCCAGTCCCTAACAGCCCAGGCTACCACCAACACCGCTGACCCTTACCTGTGGGCAGCGACCATTGAACCCGCCGGTCCTCGTTTCTCCCCTGGCCGCCAGCTCACCTGGATTCCAGGCCCAATTCCGGGCCACGTGTTCGAAGGAGGGTCTCGACCCGAAGCATCACCTATCCATGTTCTCCAGAAATGCTGCCTGACCCGCTGAGTTACTCCAGCATTTTGTGTCCTTTCATATATTAACCAGCAACTGCAGTTGTTTGTTTCCACTACTTAGAGTCACTTGGAGTCATAAAGCTTGGAAACAGACCAATCATCCCAACTTGCCCCTACCGACCAACATGTCCCATCTACACTAGTCCCACCTGCCTGCGTTTGGCCCATATGCAGTGTTGGCTTGAAGGGCCGGATGGCCTACTCCTGCACCTATTGTCATAAACCTGTAAACCTGTCCTATCCATGTACCTTTCTTAGATTTTCTTAAACTTTGCGATAGTACCTGCCTCAACTACTTCCACCAGCAGTACAATGATACAATGATGATACCTTGTTATAGCGGACAATCTGCAATAACGGACATCATTTCCTCCCCAATGGTCCTTTATAAGGAATGTTTGCTGTGGTTCAATTGACACAATCCTACCAGGGATGATAGACTCAGCAATTTTCCATTAAACAGTTAGAACATTCGGTAATGACCATCCCCCTGCAGTTAGTTTCTACTGACTTTGATTTCCAGAAGAAAGAGGGAACTGTGACAGTGACTGTTATACAATCTGCCTGGGTGAGGTGGCTTACACAATTGATGAATTTCAGATGAACAATCAAGGCCAGTGTGAGCATTTTCAACTGGCATCTCCTACCCCTAATCTCAGATCACTAGGTCACCCCAACACAGCACCCCCCACCGTTCCTCCCCCCCAACCCCCACATCCCAAAGGCACGCGGGATTGTTGGTTAATTGGCCTCCTCAAAATTGCCCCTAGTGTGTAAGGAGTGGCTGAGAAAGTGTTGTAACATAGTCCTAGTATGAACAGGCGATCGATGGTATGCGTGGACTTGGTGGGCTAGAGAGACTGTTTCCATGCTGGATCCCTAAATTCTAATCTAAATTAAACTCTGAAGTGCATTTGATTAATATACGTAAAGCCTTGAATGTATGGTGCGATGCCATATAAGAGAAGTGGTGACTGGCTGAGGTTAGTGAGACGTATGGTAGGATGAGCCATTTGAAAGTCCATGATTGGATCCTGACTATGGGTGTTGTCAGTACAGAGTTTGTACGTTGTCCCTGTGACTGCATGGGTTTTCTCCGGGTGCTCCGGTTTCCTCCCACATTCCAAAGACCTGCAAGTGTGCAAGTTAATTGGCTTCTGTAATTTGTCCCTAATAACTAGGGTAGAACTAGTATACGGGTGATCGTGGTGAGGCGCGGACTCTGTGGGCCGAAGGGCCTGTTACCACGATGTGTGTCTCAACTAAACTAAACTAAACATTAGTGAACCTCTTCCCGCACAGCACCATATCTAGGTCCTCTAGGCGTGACTCCTGACTTTGAACTCGGTGGCTTTTTAATCCTATTATCTATTAAGCACGTGAATGGCTCCCTGCATCATGGGGAAATAATCCCTCCAACTTTCCACATCCACTATCAAATTTCCATTGCAGCACATTAACTCACCTCCTCCCCCCCTCCCCCTCCCTCCCTCCCTCTCTCCCCTCAACTCTGCGTCATTGTTCATCATCTCCCGAGTCAGTTTCTCCAGCCGCACAGCCACCAATACCCGCTCCACCCGCAGCTCACGGCCTCTTTAAAAAAAGAGGCCTTTAATCAACAGTCTAACTCTGCCCGTTGTATTGCGCTCACAATGTTCCTTGCACCCTGCTGACTTGTTTGCATTGACTGCAGGCAGGAATTATTTCAATGAACAGGCATTATTAACATTGGCGTCCTGTCTGCCTCGCAATGAACTAGCAGAGGTTAATCACAGTCTCCCCACCCATTTTTGGTGGCCATCCAATTTCCCTAAGCGTCTTTCTCCGTGGCTATATTTCTACCAACATCCTGTGTCCTCGAATTTAACATAAGTGGTATAATTACAGCTGTTTTTATTCAATCTAGATCAATTTCGAAATAATCTTTTCATTTCAGACAGCACTCTTAGATTTTGCCTTCATTATTTCTTCATTAAGGAATCCTTCCATCTCTCCCCCTATCAACATGGGAATCGTTCAGCTTTTACATGAAAAAAATCTGCCCTCTGGTCTCCATACTAAACATGCAATACAGTAACATGTCTGCATGCAACTCCACCTCACTGAGTTGGCTCCAATAATTTCAATGAGATCACAGCATGAAACCAATTGAATCCCCCTCAAGTAGTTCTTAAAGCTTGCATTTAATTCAATAGAAATGTATAATATTGGAGAAGGGATAGTAGAGTTTAGAATTTAGAGATACTGCGTGGAAACAGGCCCTTCAGCCCACCGAGTCCATGCCAACAATCACCCACTAGTCTATGTTATCTCTCTCTTGCATCCTACACACCAGGGGCAATTTTTACAGAAGCCAATTAACCTACAAACCTGCAGGTCTTTGGGCCATGACAGGAAATTGGAGAAAACTCACGCGGTCACAGGGAGAACGTACAAACTCCACACAGACAGCACCCGTAGTCACGATCGAACCCGGGTCTCTGGCGCTGTGAGGCAGCAGCTCTACCGCTGCGCCACTGTGCAAAATAGTTCAAGTTGATGTTCCAGCAGGATCATGTGCATGCAAGATTATTGTGTTTCTGTCATGTGTTCTGACACATGTCACCTCACATTGAGGCGCATGCGGGGGAAAAATCCAAAGGAATTTGTTTGAGATATGCTGAGCCTAACATTTTCTTAGACCACGTGGTGCATTGGAGATTATGTGGTAGTTACAGATAAACGTTTAATGATTCAAGATGTCAAAATGAAGACTTGGCAGCCTTGCAGCTTAAGTGGCAGATGGAACATTTATCCTGGCAAAAAATACAACCATTCTCAATCATCGATTAGTTATCCACCAAGATAATTCTTCCAAACCCCAAACAATAAAACTCAAATGTCTTATAACAAAAGCCTTTTGTTAAATGAAATTGTAATAGGGGTGCCGACTATGTATGGAGACTACATATGTAAAAGCTGGACCAATAAATAAATAACCTGAACCAAGCCTTTGGTGCGTTCTTATAATCTGTGAAAGCGTGTGGGAGGGGGAAAAACAATGGACAATGGGGACCCGGTGTGGTGGAACTGGTGTGGGGGAGGGGGGCGAGAACAAGGGAGGAGCTGTCGGGGGAACTTTGTAACTTTGTCAGCACCGTTTATGTGGTGACTATTCGCATACCTTGGCAAGCAAAGAATTTCACTGTGCCTTGTCACATGTGACTATAAGGTATTCCATTCTATTCCATTCCAAAGTGTAAATCTGATAATCCACGATACATGGAATTGTTCAGAGAATGCATATTTGGTTTACCTCAAGGTTTGGGTTGAATTAAAACACAATTAAGCAACAGGCTGCTCGCTTTCCATCAACACTATATCATCTAGACGCAATCTCATATCGTGGTTAGAAAGTTGCGGGTTCAAGTATGATTCCTCATTGGAGACCTTCAAACTATCTTTAATCGAACTTCATTGGACTTTATCTTGCACTAAGCTTTATACCCTTCATCCTGTCTCTGTACACTGTAGACGGATTGATTGTAAGCATCTGAAGAAGGGTTTCGGCCCGAAATGTTGCCTATTTCCTTCGCTCCATAGATGCTGCTGCACCCGCTGAGTTTCTCCAGCATTTTTGTCTACCTTCGATTTTCCAGCATCTGCAGTTCCTTCTTGAACATATGTATATACAGTATGTATTATCTTTAGTATAGTCTTTTTGCTGACTGGGTAGCATGCAACAGAAGTGTTTCATTGTTCCTCGGTACACATGACAATTATCAACTAAACTAAACTAACCATTCCAACACCTTGAGCACAAATATCTATATGAGCACTTTAGTACAGTACTACACGGATCGCAAGACGCTAGTTCAAAGCTTTACTTGGCCTTTTTTTCCTCCCCAGTATTAATCCACCTTATCAACATCATTAAATAAGGCCTGTTAGTTTGATCATTGTTGTATAGGTATTTATGGGAGTTCGATATGTGTAAGTTGCCATCACCTTTGCTAAATTACAACAGCAAACGTCCTTTAAAACTGGATCATTGCGAGCACCACTTTTCCTGGGTCATCAATGCTTATTCTGTACACTTCCCATACAGGTATTTCCCCCCTCTCTGACTCTCACTCTGATGAAGGGTCTCAACCCGAAATGTCACATATTCCTTTCCTCCAGAGATGCCGCCCGACCCGCTGAGTTACTCCAGCTTTTTGTGTCTGTCTTCAAGAAGACTTCACTGGCTGTGTAGCATCTCGCAACATCCTGAAACTGTGACTGCATGAATGACTTTTTTTCCAAGTGGATATCTCAGCAGGAATTAATGACATGGTTGACCTAAACCTCAGGAAAAAGACTTTCTTAAAAAGTGAGTGAATAAATCACCAAGACTTGTTGAAATATGTGCTAAAAGAAACAAGCGAAGAAATTGGAGATGTCCTGACCATCATTTTCCGATCATTCCAAGCTGGGGGATTGGTGCCAGAGGATGGCTAACATTGTTTAAAATGGAAGGGAGGGATGAAGCAATAGTTATAGGCCAGGCAGTCCAATGTCTGTCCTGGGTAAATCATTGAAATTGATTCTGAGGAAGAATATATTTTTTTATTTGGAAAGGCAAGGATTAATCACAGACAGTCTGCATGTATTTGTTAATTAATCTTGCTGAAATGTTTGTGGGGGTAACAAGGAGGATGGATGAGAACAGTTAATTTGATGTAGTCTTAGTTTAGTTTATTTTAGTTTAAAGACACAGAGCTGAAACAGGTCCTTCAGCCCACCGGGTCCGCGACGACCAGCGATCCCCACATCCTAAAAGGATGAGAGGGCATCTTATAGAAACATCGACAAATTCTTAAAGGATTGGACAGGCTAGATGCAGGAAAAAATGTTCCCAATATTGGGGGAGTCCAGAACCAGGGGTCACATTTTAAGAATAAGGGATAGGCCATTTAGGACTGAGATGAGGAAACATTTCTTCACCCAGTGAGTTGTGAATCTGTGGAATTCTCTGCCCTGAAGGCAGTGGAGGCCAATTCACTAGATGTTTTCAAGTGAGAGTTAGATTTATCTCTTAGGGCTAAAGGAATCAAGGGATATCGGGAAAAAGCAGGAACGGGGTACTGATTTTAGATGATCAGCCATGATCAAATTGAAAGGCGGTGCTGGCTCGAAGGGCCGAATGGCCTACTCTTGCACCTATTTTTCTATGTTGCTACCAACACTATCCAACACACATTAGGGACAATTTACAATTCTACAGAAGCTATTTAACCCACAAACCTGTACGTCTTTGGAGTGTGAGAGGAAACCAGAGCTCCCGGAGAAAACCGTACAAACTCCATACAGACAGCCCCTTAGTCAGGATCGAACCTGGGTCTCTGGTGCTGTAAGGCAGCAACTCTACCGCTGCGCCACTGTGCCGAGATGGAATTCAGTAAATGGTTCCTGCTGTTCAAAAATGTAAATAGAATGGTGAGTGCCGGGAATCTGGTGGTGGGAGGTCGATATGATTGTGGCATTCCAAAGAATTTGGAATGAAGGGATATGAATCAGGTGAGAGGAAGGAAGTTGGGATCCATTGCAGGTCAGGGTGAGCGAGGCCCAGAGCTGTGGGAGAGTCAGAACGAGGGCCTACTGGTGTCGGCGCATGGCAGCCAGTGTGGAACGCAGGGCACGGAAGGAAAACTCTCACGAAAAACGGTGGATTGACCGTCGGTATCTGAAATCCGGGTTGGGTCCAAACTGGGACCAGAGTTGGAAGCTCCGAGGCAGAAGAATTATGTGAGAGTTGGTCTTGGCACTATGTTCAGCACAAACATTGTGGGCCGAAGGGCCTGTTCCTGTGCTGTACTGCTCTATGTTCTACGTACAAGAGATCTTGCTGTGCGAGTAACAAATGGTAAAAATCACTCAGTGATAGGAAGCAGAAGTCAACGATTGATATTTCTGTGACTGGACGGCTGTTACCATTGGTGTTCCGTGAGGTTGCATCCCTGCTCTCTGTCCTTTTATTGCATATATTAATGATTTATGTCCTAAATGTAGCAAACGTGATGAAAAAAAGTTTGCAGGTGATACATGTACTGGTCCTGTGGCAGGCTGAGCGGAGGAAAGCTTTCAACTTCAGGCCTGGCAAAATAGGCAGATTTAATCCAGAGAAGTGTGTGGTAATGTATTTTCGGGGTGAGGAGATAGGTATAACACAACAAGACAATACACAATAAATGGGAAAATATTGAACAGAAACGGAGGGACATTCTATATTACCACTGATCCTCAAAGATTATAGACAGGTTGATATGAGGATAAAAACACACAAGGAACACTTTATTAGTCGAGGGAGATAATACAAGATCATATATTTCAATGTTTAAATGGAAGTGACGGCAGGGAGCCATAAAATGGAAAATCTTCTCAAGTTTATTTTAGTAATTTAGTTTAATTTAGAGATACAGCACCAAAACAGGCCCTTCAGCCCACCGTGTCCACACCAACCAGTGATCCCCTTACACCAACACTATCCTACACATTAGGGACAATTTACAAATTTGTACCAAAGACAATTAACCTACAAACCAGCACGTCTTTGGAGTGGAACCGGAGCACCCGGATAAAGCCCACGCGGTCACGGGGAGAACGTCCAAAGTCCACACAGATGCCACCCGTAGTCGGATTCAAACCTGGGTCTCTGACGCTGTAAGGCAGCAACTCTAGCGCTGCGCCACCGTGCCACCCCAAAGTGATCAAACAATCTTTATTTTCAGCTTTACTACTTTTTCTCTCCAACGTCATCGCCTCATATCTTCCATTTTGTTTTTGTAACAAATATATAAAATGGTGGAAAATCTCTGAGGTGCTAGCTCCTAAAAAGAAAGGAACCAAGGATAAAAAAAAAACACACAAGGAATACATCATCTTTCTACGTTTTTGATAAACATCAGTGCAGTCGAAAGTAAATCTGACTGTCTTGTGTTCATAGATTAGGGCTGGGGTATTTATCTTTTACAGTGCCTTGGAGAATATGTCAAGATTGTGATATGAGAATTATTGTTAAACGAGTGGCTGAAAGTGTTCTTGGGAAAAGAAAGAGCACACACATTTAGCAAATTTAAAAAAAAATGGAATTAAACGTCAGGAACACCACACCAATAAAAAGATAACATTTCCCAGAAGGACTGAGTCATTCAACAAATCAGAGGTATTTAATTTACAACAAGACTAACAAGAAACTCCAAATCGCCTCAGTGGGTATTTCTCAGTGTGGTGCAGTCAGTGACTAGGTAGCCAGCTCATTTTAATCATTCCCAGATTTGTGTGGGAGGTCAGGACCCTGGGGTGCCACTCCATGTCAATTTTATAAACAGTGCAGTTATTCCAGATGGTCGCTGGCTCCAGTCTGGCTAGCAGGTTGATTGGACCAGACCAGAATAACAACAGGTGGAGAACAGCCCATGGATTGCTCGGCACTCAACATACCCTCCCTCTCTCCCCCCCTTCCCCGCCCCCCACCTCATTTACCCCACCCTAACTCACCCACCTCACACTAAACAATTAACTATTGATTAAGGGGGAATAAGCATGCTGGAATGTAAACATAAAATCACCATTTTAAATGTATTTATTTGGAATAGTTTCATGTCAAACGGAGTTCACTTTTGAATAAAGAAGTGATTTAGTCCCGGAATCTGTTATCCTAATAGTTCTCGGTCAATTTAAAACTGTTCCGAAGTAGCTTCGAGGTTTGCCTGTGATCTCAGTTCTGAAATGGTTTGTGGACCCTGTGCAGAAGAACTGATGATATTACAAATCCAGGACTGAATATGGTTAATCTAGTGATCAGTGCAGACGGTAGTTCATTGCTGGAATTTGATGGGATAGGATATTGATGTCACTGAGAAAGAGTGGGTTGAGGAAATATTAAAGTTTTCAATGGAGAGAGAGAGAGAGAGATGTTTCTTTGACATAGGCGTTACAGTTTAAACCCTGCAGCAGAAGCCAGGAGCTGGGGAAGAAATTTGACATTTAAATATCACAACACTGTAGACGCTCAGTGGAGCAACAACTGAGTCAGTGTTTATAAGAAACTTGCTCACTTCCTCAGGTTCCTTGCTTTCCTATCAACCTTCCAAAGCGGTTGGACTGTGATGTCACTTGTACATACATACCAGGGTGTGAAGTTCATTTGCCAGCCTTCCTCCCTCACTCAACACGATCAAGAACAGTTCATTAATGGAACCTTGCTCTGCAGAAAATGGGCACCAGTTTCGGCCACATTATATTATACCTACAGATACAGCATGAAAACAGCCCCTCAGCCAACCGAGTCCATGCCGACCGTCGATCAGCCGTTCACAGTGGTTTAATTTAGAGATACAGCGCAGAAACAGGCCCTTCGGCACGCCGAGTCCGCACCGGCCAGCGATCCCAGCACGTTCAAGTCAAGTCAAGCCAAGTCACTTTTATTTCTATAGCACATTTAAAAAACAACTCTCGTTGGCCAAAGTGCTTTACATTGGTGGAGGTACTAACGTTATACAACATTGGTTCATAGATTAAGTACATACATAAAAACATACATATAGCCCTCCCTCAGGGGACGTCAAGAAAGGCTTGAGAGTAAAGATGAGTTTTAAGTCTCGACTTGAAGGAGTCAATGGATGGGGCAGTCCTGATGGGAAGAGGGATGCACGTTATACACTAGGGATATTTTAACATTTATACCAAGCCAATTAACCTACAAATTTGTACATCTTTGGAGTGTGGGAGGAAATGGAAGGTCTCAGAGAAAACCCACACAGGTCACAGGGAGAATGTATAAACTCCGTACAGACAGCACCCGTAGTCAGGATCGAACATGGATCCCTGGCTTTGTAAGACAGCAACTCTACCGCTGTGCCACCGAGCTGCCCTAGGTCTATTATCCCACCTTTGCACCCACTCGTTACACACTCCGGGTAATTTATAGAGGGTCAATTCACCCTCAAACCCGCACGTCTTTGGGATGTGGGAGGAAACTGGAGCACCCGTAGGAAACCCACACAGGCACAGGGAGAACGTGAAAACTCCAAATAGACAGCACCCAATGTCAGTCTCTACCTGTGCTGCTCGAATATTGTCCAAAATAATTTCAAATTCACTTGCATAATTCCAAATGCAAATTGTTCATAGCATCTTTTACGAGAGACTTGATAAGATTTCTTTTTTGAAAATATAAACAGACTTAAAATTGTAGTGGTTTAATACAAAACTCCTCAAAAGTAAATTTTAACACAGATGTGTAAAAGATAATAAGTGAGAGTTTTCAACGAGAACCAACAAGACGTAATTCGATTGTACAGATTTGAATTAGGGGCGGCATGGTGGCGCAGCGGTAGAGTTATTGCCTTACAACGCCAGACTCCCAGGTTCGATCCTGACTACGGGTGTTGTCTGTACAGAGTTTGTATCTCCTCCCCATGACCTGCTTGGGTTTTCTCCGGGATCTCCGGTTTCTTCCCACACGCCAAAAACATACAGGTTAGTAGGCTAATTGGCTTGGTATCATTCTAAATTGTCCTTGGTGTATGTAGGAGAGTATTAGTGTGTGGGGATTGCTGGTTGACGCGGACTCGGTGGGCCGAAGGGCCTGTTTCCATGCTGTATCTATAAACTTTAAGGACCTGTCCCACATGGAAAGTTTTCCGGTGACTGCCGGCATCATTGACTGGCGTGTCAGGTCACTGAAAAATTCGCAGCGTGGCACGGCGTGATGACCCGCGGTGTTTTTTCAAGTGTCGCAACTTTTTTTTGTCGTCACTGGATTTTGAAATGTTCAAAATCTTTTGGTGACACTTATGTGACGCCGGCAGTCACTGAAGAAAATGCCAGGTGGGACAGGCCCTTTAGGCGACTCTTTAGGCGACTGCCAGGGACTAGTTTTAATGGAATTCACCTACGACACCTGGCGACAACCTACAACAGCACCTATGACAACACTTACGTCAACCAATGACAGCCTATAACAGCAACATGTTGAAAAAATTTGTGGCAGTCACCCGTAGTCGCCCAAAAAATGACCAAAGTAGGACAAGCCCTAAACTAAACTTACTCTGATATCATTTGGAAAAACTATGGAAAGTTTCTAGGGTCACCAAGTTTACCTTACAGTGCTGTTTCCAAGTGGCAAAGAAGTCAAGTAGCTTTATTGCGGTGGTTATGAACACCATCAATGAATACTAATGCTGTAAAATAAATTTACAATAAAAAGCGTCACGGATGCTGTCATCTATTACCGCTATCGACTGCCTTTAAATTACTGGAACTGCAAAATTAAAGGGAAATTGTCATCATAATGAAACATTCTTTGGGTAAATACTTTATCTAGTTGGAAATAACATTGTAATGTCACAGAGATTCAAATTATCACAAATAACACTTATTATTACAGAGGTTTTACAAAACTAAGAGTCCAAATTACATTGTAAAATCTTTTACTAGTCTAAACAAAATAGAAATTGGATCATCACTTCCTGTCTCCATTTTCCTTACAAAATACAAAATTCGAATAGACCTTATTTGTTAATTGCTCTTCTTCTTCTGAAGTCAGGTATCTATGGAATCAGCAGCACAGGCTGATATTGATGGATACTAACATGAGTAATAGGAACAGGAGTGTGCTACGAGGATCCTTCAATGGTTGATCTACAGTAATCTTTGAATTCAGGCCTGGATAGTGAATGTGGACAGGGTGTTTCCTCTCCTGGGAGAGTCTAGGGCCAGAGGTCATAGCCTCAGAATAAAAGGACGTACCTTCAGAAAGGAGATGAGGAGGAATTTCTTCAGCCAGAGGGTGGTGAATCTGTGGAATTCATTGCCACAGATGTTTATGGGGAAAAGGCAGGAGAATGGGATTGAGAGGGAAAGATAGATCAGCCATGATTGAGTGGCGAAGTAGACGTGATAGTCCAAATGGTGTAATTCTGCTCCTATCACTTATGATCTTATGAACATGAACTCAGACTTAATCCCCAGGACACCTGATCGATCCCTACGACCCTCGATCCACTAATAATGCAAAAACCTAATAATTCAGCATCCACTGACTGGGCAGACACTGTAAAGATTCACAAACCTCTCCAAGAAGAAATCCCTTGATCATGTCGGTCGTTAGGGGCTGGTTTGGATTTTCACATCAGGGAAAATGTTCTCATTCTCAGAATCTGAAATAAAAATTGAAAATGCTGGAAATGCTCAGCAGATCAGACAACTGCCACAAAGAGAGAAAGATCGTCAATGTTTGTAGTCAGTAGCCTTGCAACACACCATATATTTCTTACTCCCAAGGGGCAGAATCTTGACAATATAATGATCTCTTCTAAACTCCAATAGATAGAAGCCCATTCTTCTCAGTCTTTACCCATAGGTTAAACACCCTGCCAGGAATCAATTAAGAGAACCTTCATTACACTGAAGCAACAAGGAGACCAAAGCTATACAGGGTACTCCAGCTGTGGTCTCACCAAATCCCTGCATAGTTGCAGAAAGTCCGTACTCCTGTAGCCCATGCCCTTTGTAGCAAGACATCTGCCTTCCTTGCATTACAAATACTGAAACCAATCCCCAATCCTTTCCACTCGTCACTTTAATTTTATGTTTCATGGATCTTGTGTTTTATGGCTGTTGGCAGATCAATTTCCCTCCTGAGATAAATAAAGTTCTATCGTATCGTATCGATACCACACAAAATCCACAGCCCCATCCTCACCAATGTTATATTATAAACATACTATCATTATATCATATAATATCTTTAATAAAGAGTATTTCATATTTGCCAGTTGCTTCAACTATATCTCCCACATTGATTAAACTTCTACTTTCCTCTTTCAATGGGATACATTTTCTTATTAAAATGTGTGCTGATTATATTACAGTAACGTTTTCCTTATCCTGATGTCAGAATGCTCAGATTTGCTCGGTAGTGTTTTGATCTCCTACTATCCCATCTCACCCCCTCCACCAGCATCACCAGAGTTTACTAATGAAGTCCATAATTTTTCAGAGGAGAATTAGGCCGTTTGCCCATCAAGTCTACTCAGCTTTCAATCGTGGCTGATCTATCTTTCCCTCTCAACGCCATTCTTCTGCCTTCGCCCTATAATCCCTGAAACCCTTACTTATCAAATGGATTAAGGTCCTGACCTAATACATTATCTACCCATGTTCTCCAGAGATACTGCCTGACCCATTGAGTTACACCAGCACTTTAGTACCACCTCTGGCAGCTAATTCCATTTACCCTCTAAGTGAAAAATATGTCCCTCAGGTTCCTATTAAATGTTGGTCCTCTCACCTTAAACCTATGTCCTCTGGTTCTTATTCCCCAACCCTGGGGCATTCAATCTGTTTCCCCTCACAATTTTATCAGTCTGAAGAAGGGTCCCAACTGGAAACGTCACCTACCCATGTTGTCCAGTGATGCTGTCTGACCCATTGAGTTAGTCCACCATTTTGTATCCTTTGCGGATGAAAAGTTTCTTTAGCTGATCTCTCTGCCACTACATCTAAACATTCAAAGTGCTAAAACCTATACTGTTCAACGCAAAGCTCAACAGCGCATTCAATTTTATCATAACCCACGTTCCTCATGCCCAAATTGGCTAAAAACAGAATTGTGGCTCTCATCCTGGACCCCAGCTTTCTCCATCTCCAGAGAATTGTTATGAGCCAATGGAATAAAAACAATTCCTTTAGAATTTGGATGAGATATTATTTTGACTTCCTTCTGTATAAGTTGTTTATGGCGTTCCACAATATTCACGTTCAAGATATTAGTTTTCATTCCTATTTTATTTTTTGTTCTTCTGGTTCCAGTTCCATAGGCAACATCACCTTACCATTACATATACACATGCACACATGCTTACACACAAAAAAAACCACGATAAAAGTGCAATAATAACAATAATATTATGCAGTTCAGAGATTATCTGAGGTTGTAGTGTTTCCGTGGATTGTCACCTTGTCGTGGTGGAGAAGCTTGTGTGGTTCTGAGATCCTGAGAGCGATGCCGTCTGGAGCTATGCTCCTGGTAGGGCCACCCATGGCGGTAAGGTGGAGAGGGATGTCCCTGACAAAGAGCAATCCAACCAAGACCTCAACGGCAGAACAGGCGGAGGATGATGGTTGACATTAGTGGAGCGTCACAACGGCTGCGAAGACGGATGAAGGCCGTAGCAAGAAAGGGTCGCGGTTGTCTTGGACTCCATGCCACTGGAGCCTGACCCAGATCTGTGAAGAACCATGTGGTGGCTGTCTGTGCACCAGTCTCCCCACGTTAAACAAAGTCACGCACAGGCGTCCTCCCAAAAGAGGACAGTCATACTCGTTACGAGTGACCGCCGATGAGTGTTTATTAGCTAAATGGCTGTAGGGAAGAATAGCGGGTTTAGGAGGGAGAGATAGATCAGCCATGATTGAATGGTGGAGTATACATGATGGGCTGAATGGCCTAATTCTGCTCCGGTCGCTTATGATATGATCTCATGAGAGGCTGGATAGGCTGGGAGATCTTAGCATGGAGTATCGGAGGTTGAAGGGTGATCGTATAGAGGTGTTTAAAAATCATGAGGGGAAGTAGAAGGTGGATGGTAACGGTCTTTTTTTCGCAGGCTTTGGCAATCTAAAACCAGACATGTTTTATGATCCTATGATTTTATCAAAAAAGAGTTCAATTTCTTCCTTGCATTTACTTTGCAACTGAGACTTTGCAAATCGTCTTGGTTCATCACTGTCTGGTAGAAGAAAGTCCTTCTCGCCTCTGTCCTCACTGACTGATCCCTTATGTGATCCCTATGGGACGACAGATGGCACAATGGGCTAAGTGTTCGGCTGGCAACCGGAAGGTAGCCGGTTCGAATCCCGCTTGGAGTGCATACTGTCGTTGTGTCCTTGGGCAAGACACTTCACCCACCTTTGCCTGTGTGTGAATGTGTGTGAGTGATTGGTGGTGGTCGGAGGGGCCGTAGGCGCAGAATGGCAGCCACGCTTCCGTCAGTCTGCCCCAGGGCAGCTGTGGCTACAGAAGTAGCTTACCACCACCGAGTGTGACTGAGGAGTGAATGAATAATGCGATGTAAAGCGCCTTGAGTATTAGAAAGGCGCTATATAAATCCCATCCATTATTATTATTATTATTCTGTGACTGTGATCCCTCCTTCTAGACACAGCACGAGGGGAAGCATCCATCATCCTTGCTACTTAACCTTGGCAATTCTTCTGGAAAAAAAAAATCACCAAAACCCACTTAGGTCATAATAACAATGGAAGACTCCCAGAGCTGACTGGTCAAAGACAGCCATCCCAATACTGAATGTTCCCTGCAATTTAGACGTTCGAATGTGAATCCAATCCATCACTGGGCCAGCTACGTGGCATTACAAAACAAATAGTCAAATGTGTATTTGGTTACAGTTCAGCCAAAGAAAAATGAAATCATTTACCCCTGGTACACCCCAAATAATACAAAATGTGTAATTGGTGTTGCTAAAGGATTCCTCGCTCACAGAGGGCTCCTTTATAAAAAGGGTACGAATCGTCACAAGAGCTGAAATCATCCCTGCTCTAAGGTTTTACCTTTCCATTTGTCAGCTTTGCAGTCAGGAAAAGACGGGTGCATTAAATTCAGACCGTGACAATAAAGCACTCGCTGACTGCCCCAGTTGAGAGACGCAGGCACATAAACCAGTTGGCCCCAAAGCAGAAGCATCCACATCGCGGGGCTGGAGACTGGAAGTATCCTGAGCTAATTCTGCTACCACCATCATCTATTGCAACAAGTGCAGGCTCCCACTGATTGTCGCCGGAAGCTTGCGTCCTTTTCAGAATGGACGATGACAGCGATGTCAACATTTGAAACATGGAAGATGGACAGGAAAGAAGATAAACCAGTAAACGGAATACTCTTCTGAGTATGTCTTACTCAGCGGTATGAGGTGAAGTGAATAGATTCTCTAAAGGTAATAGTGAGCCCAAGATCCACCTCATGCAGCGTTCAGGTCATTTTTGTAAATGTTTTAGGAAAAAATAATCATACTCCGAGGCCTTTGACACGCCCGATTATAAATTCATAATGATGATCATTTTGTAGGATGTAGTTGGCAGAGCCACTGCCTTACAGCATCAGAGACACGATTTGGTCCTGATATCGGGTGCTATTTGTGTGGAGTTACCACATTATACCTGTGACTGTGTAGGTTTCCTTCCAGATTCGAAATACCTGAGAGTTTGTACTTTAATTGGCCTCAGTAAAAATGTCCCCTCATGTGTGGAGAGTGGATGCGAAAGCTGGATAAAGTTGAATGAGTGTGAACGGGTGATTGATGGTCAACGTTGACTCAGCGGACCCCGAAGGACTTGTTTCCATGATATATCGCTAAACTAAACTAAACAATGGGAAGAGCTAATGTACATGGGCTCTCCCCAAATGTACCTAGAGAATAAATTGGCCAGTGTTACTTGAAGGAACTAATGGAGGTCACTTTAAACATATCTGCGGGAATGCTTACTTTGTTTCTTGCAGCGCTATTAGGAACAAAAATATGCCTCATTTCTAATTTACGCCCTGTCCTTGTGGGATTGCTTCCTCCAGCTTCCAAGGCACAACTAAAGTGGCCAGATGACCTTGGGGCTGTCATTTCATTGTTCACAAGGCACACTCAGACTGAACGCACATTTGAAAATGTTCAGGAACTCTCAACTAGTTTCAAATAGACAATAGATGGTTTAATACACCTCTTCACATATTTCAGGTTGAAGTCAAAAATCGTGCTAGTTTTTTCTTTGACTGCAACAGGTTCTTTCCATTATGTGGAAAGCATCAGTGTTGGCAGGAAGAGTAATGTCCAGAGTCATTGTCTCTAAATACATAAAGCAAAAACATCAGTGGATAGGAGAGCGTACATTGTATTCTCATGAACTCACCCACATCTACACTTTTCTTATTCTCGACGAGGAAGCAGCCTATTCTAAGATGTCCATCCCTCGAGACGAGAGTACTGGAAGCAGCAAAACTCTTGTGGTTTCATATTCCACTAACTTGGAAAATGTCCCAAGCACTTAACCCAAAGGAGAAAGTATATTAAAAAGAAATAAAAAAAGATGGCTTATAACAGTGTCCAAAAACTCGGTGAAATGATTTTGGTTTGAAAAGGGATTCAATGTGGGAGAAGGCAGAAAATCATGGAGTGCTTGGAAACGTTCCAGAGAATTGGACTACGGTATCATTAGCAATGTTACAAACATCGAGCTATAGGACTGTGATGGGTTTGTAGAAGGGTTCCGACCTGAACCATCACCTGCTCCTTTTCTCCAGAGATGCTGCCTGACCTGCTGAGTTGCTCCAGCATTTCATTATAGTTCAGTTTAGCTTAGCTTAGTTTAGTTTATTGTCATGTGTACTGAGGTACAGTGAAAAGCTTTGTGTCTACCTATGTACACTGTAGAAACGAGGAACTGTAGATGCTTCAGACTGAGTCTGAAGTCTGAGTGGTCTAAAGGTGATAGATGATCATTTTAGTTGCATTTTTTTAACAATATGATTTTGATACTATTGGGAGTATGGTTATGCACAGAGATTGATTGGAGAAAAAGATTCAAGGATGTGCTCTAATCATACTTGAGAAAATGCTAGCTTCACAATGATTTCTGGGAGCCATCGGTCCATCACTGCTTGAAGCGGAGAAGGACTATTTGTATTCTGAATTACAAAAGCCTCAAGACTATGTATTAGGAGCACTCAGAAGTCCTGCATTAGGTAGGGGGAGGAGCATATCACTTCTCAACCACCCACATAGTCCATCAGCCACTGCCTGTGGCTCTCACATTAGCCTGGAACCTGGGTCTCTGGTGCTCTGTGGCAGCAACTCTGCTGCTGAGCCCTGTGCTGAACAACCTGCTTCCATGCTGCATCTCTATACTAAACCAAACATAAATCCTTCTATCCGCATCAGTCTGAAGAAGGGTTTCGGCCCGAAACGTTGCCTATTTCCTTCGCTCCATAGATGCTGCCGCACCTGCTGAGTTTCTCCAGCATTTTTGTCTACCTTCGATTTTCGAGCATCTGCAGTTCCTTCTTGAACATAAATTTGATAGTACAGGGTAGTTACGCGCTTGAAGTAAATGATGTGCAGCTGAAAGAGATACCAGCTGACTCAGGGTTGCTGATTTCTTGGATTGACACTGTGAGATATGGAGATAAACTCAATCACACACACACACACTGGGCAAGATTTTTTCTCCAGTTATCGGAGAGAAACATCAAGGGTCTTTCCCTCGGGGCTGACAGTAAAGACAACTGGTGCATTGCCTGAGGTCATTATCAGTCACATTCCAGTGACAAACAGGCTGGGACTTGGGAGGTGATTGCTCCATCCAATGTCCCACATCCTTTGTCTGTTGCATGAGCAAACCTGAAGGTGGAAAAACACTCTCGGACCATGCTGAGAGGAAACAATCCCAAACAGATTTTTTAAAACGTGGCAACAAATGTCTGATGTCTTTATTTTACACTTAGTTAATAGAAATTTGAGATTCGTCATTTGCTGTTCTAAATCTCAGTTACAGGCACAAGGATTGTAGAAGCCCATTTATCAGCTACCCTCTCTTTTTAACACTTTTTAGTTTAGTTTGTTTTAGTTTAGATTAGTTTAGTTTAGTTTAGTTTACTTTAAAGATAAATCACGGAAACAGGCCCTTCGGTCCACCGGGTCCGCTCCGACCAGCGATCCCCATACACTAACACTATCCTACACACTAGGGACAATTTACAAATTTTACCAAAATCAATTAACCTACAAACACGCACGTCTTTGGAGTGTGGGAGGAAGCCAGAGCACCCGGAGAAAACCCACGCGGTCATGGGGATAGCATACAAACTGGAAGAAGGGTCTCGACACGAATGGGTCTCACCCATTCCTTCTATCCAGAGATGCTGCACGTCCCGGTGAGTTACTCCAGCATTTTGTGTCTATCTTCAGCATCTACAGTTCCTTCCTCCACAAACTTGTATGTCATTTTTGTAAATGTTTCAGGAAAAAAAAGAATCCTACTCCGAGGCCTTTGACGCACCTGATCTTCCGATGCAACCAGTCCATACTTAGGCATACAACACTAAATTTCTTTCAATTCCATCTTATACAACATCAGCGGCAATCTTTTTGCCGGGACACACATCAAACAAATGCATTTCAATAACGACCATGCAATTACTTAAAACAGAATGGCCACAAAGTAAACAAGGATTCTAAAAGAGTTCTAAAAGACACAGCAGGAGTGTTGCAATGTGCACTACAGCCTGATAAAAAGGTTCAAACAGGGTTTTATCAGGCTTCAACCCCACACTTCCTTTAAAGCAAGGTATCATTAATCTAAGGTCAACTTTCAGTTTGAATCCACCCCACCATTTGTGACCCACTCTGTCTTGGGGAATCAGTGAAACCAAAATCTCACCTTCATTTCACTACAGAAGCCAGATGGAAGAATATTTACCTACATTTTCTGTAAAACATAGCCACGGGTCTCACATTCTACTAAACAAACAGCACCAGGACATTGTTTATAGTCGAATGTTGTAGGTTTAATAAATATTGTAGAATTATTTCCTGGTAGTATACTTATTCCAAATTAAGACATCTGTTGTAGAAATAGCATGGTATAACATTGCAAAATGCTTTAACGGGTTTTAAGAAGATATAACTGAGAACAGATAACAGAAGACATTCTCAGTCTGAAGAAGGGTCTCGACCCAAAACATCACCCATTCCTTCTCTCCAGAGATGCTGCCTGTCCCCCTGAGTTACTCCGAAATTTTGTGTCTATCTTACTGGATAAAGATAGACACAAAATACAGGAGTAACTCAGTGGGACAGGCAGCATCTCTGGAGAGAAGGAATGGGTGACTCTTTCGGGTCGAGACCCTGCTTCAGAAAGAGACACTGCCTGAGTAACTCCAGCACCTTGTGTCTTTTTTTTTTGTAATTCAGCATCTGCAGTTCCTTGTATCTAATATTTGAAACATATCGTTTTGTAAACATAGGCTTTCTTATGTTGAATGGAAGATATGACACTCCACACTTCATAAAAGTAGTTTCGGCAAGAACAGAACAGCTTTTGAACAGCTATTATGAGTACGATGTTAAAATCTCAGTTCAACATCGTTTTCAACGACGTTTAAATGTGAATAGGATGAAATTCATGTCAGATCACTGACTGCATTGTTTGCATCAGTACAGGCTGCAACAGCGCAACCAGTGGAGGCCAATGTACTGACAGCAACATCCGACTTCTGCATTTAACTCTGTATGCTGCTGTCAGTTTTACACAGTCCTGATGGTGAGTGCTGACAGTTTTGTTGTCATTACCACTGTACATTCAGTCACTATTTTGCAGATCGGCCTGTTGTTTATGTTGCAATAATTGCTTGCAATAAGCCTCGAAAATATCCCGCCATTCCCTTGCAACATGGCTGCCTATTTTTCTGTACGATGTCTACCATGTGGTGCATTGGCTTGACATAGGCGCTTGTCAGCAAAATTAAAATGACAGCAATAAGACAAATCATGCAGGGTGGCACAGTGGCGCAACAGTAAAGTTGCTGCCTTACAGCACCAGACACCCGGGTTCAATCCTGATTATGGGTGCTGCCTGTATGGAGTTTGTAAGTTCTCCCTGTGACCGTGTGGGCTTTCTCCGGGTGCTCCGACTTCCTCCCACATTTCAAAGACGTGCAGGTTTGTAGGGTAATTGTGCCTTGTGTTCAGGATAGTGCCAGTGTACGGGGATCGCAGGTCGGCGTGGACTCAGTGGGCTGAAAGGCCTGTTTCCACTCTGTATCTCCAAACTAAACTAAACTCAACTAAACTAAACTATACTAAACTAAACGAAATCAATCCAATGACTAGAGATCAGGTGCAAAGGGTAAAACCTTTCTTATCTCAACTATAGTGTTTGATAAAATTTCAGAGAGCTTTTACTCTGCTGCAGAGGATAAATATTAATATCAATTTGTACCATAAGGACATAAGTTAGATTGAACAAGGAATTATTTAAAGAACACAGTAGAGCAGAAATTAAATTCAATCAATAGTAATTTTATTGAGAGACACGAGGCACTGGATTCTTGGGGCTAAAAACATATTATTTAAGAAGTTTGTTAATTGTCCAGAATTTCTGAGTTCAACTGTTGCACAGTATTTCAGTACTAATGAAATGTAAACCAAAAATGCAAGTGAAATAGTACTTTATTTGTAATCATAAAAGATTCCATTCTCTAAGACGCCCATTGACCCAGAGCTGAACAAAAACAGGCCGTTTAGGCGAGAATTTACCCCCTACTGTTTTGTAATTCTAATAAATTGCTTACATTGTTAAAATTTTGCATTTAAAAGTTCATTTTACGTTTTGTTGATTTATGCTGATCAGACAACCTTTCCTCCCATGACCAATAAAACGCACATAAAGACATGCATAAGTCCTTATAAGGAGTCTAAAACAATATGGTGGTGTGTTGAACTGCACACAGTACCACAAGCACTTCCTTCAAGTGTTTGCCAGCTGTACTCTGGAGACAGCCAATTTACTTGATGGTTTGTGTGAAAAAAATTATTTCCTGGCCAGTTATCACAAACGTATAATTATAGCTCTGGTAAAGCAGAATGGGAGTGAGAGAGTGAGAGAGAGAGAGAGAGAGAGAGAAATGAAATAGAAAAATAAATAAACTAATAATATTTTCCTTTAAAATTGCCCCATAATAGCATTAAAATATACAATGTCACTGTTGTGATGCTGCACTTTCGTTTAATTATCCTCAATCTACAATGAGCACAATTGTTCTCTTTAAAGAACGGTTTTGTGTTGTGTGAAGAAAGATTTTTTTTTTGGTTGCAGGAATGCCCGAACAATAATGGTGACATTGTTGGGAGCTGTTCGAACCGTTTCATATAACCCAGTTAGGAAAGGGTGACTATAGATGCCTTTTGGCCACATGTGTTTACATAAGGAAATGCATGCGGGTTTGAGATGGCGCCTCTTGTCAGCGGCCGCACTCTGTACCGATGACCCTTACAGAGCTGCTTTTTGCTTCTGGGTACGTTTACTGCACTCCAGATGTGTGCTGGCTCCAGTGTGGCTGCAAAGCGCAGTGAACTGGCATCCCAGGGCTCATCAATCCGTGGGGTAGTACGCCACTGTGGTGCTCTTGGCGCAGGCTACAGGAAGGAGCGCAGATATTCAGTCTCAGAGCTTCCAGAGTTGCTAGTAAGCGCTGTGAAATTCTCATAGAATAAATGTCACTTTTATTGCCTGGCTTAAACTGAAACGTCTGTAAATCACACACCACTCTGCTTGTTCACATAGTTGAGTACATTTCACATGATTAGTGTTACGCATAACAGCATGCGACATTGAAACAGAGAAATATTGCAGTCATGTAAAGGAGTTAGTGAATAGGTTTGTGGTTTGAGACAAGGATTACTTTTCTTTCCAATTTTCCAAATCTTCTTGCAAAACCTTTCAGTTGTATTTTAGATTTCCACTCCTTGTGAAATTTCAAAATGCAATTTTCTGATGCAAAACCCTCAGTTAACCCTGTGAGTACCAAATATATTTTCAAGGCTCACACAAGAATCTTTAGGATACGGAATAAATGTAAAAGCTTTTCACTCTACCCCAGTACACTTGACAATAATCTAAACTAAGTTTCTGTCCTTGTTTAGTTTAGTTTAGTGATACAGTGCGGAAACAGGCCCTTCGGCCCATCAAGTCCGTGCTGACCAGTGATCCCTGCACGGTAGCATTATCCTACACACACAAGGGATAATTTACAACCATATCAAAGCAATTAGCCTACAAACCAGTACGTCTTTGGAGTGTGGGAGGAAACCGGAGCACCCAGACAAAACCCACGCAGGTCACGGGGCGAATGTACAAACTCCATACAGACAAGCGCCCGTAGTCAGGATCGAACCCAGCTCTCTGGCGCCGTAAGGCAGCAACTCTACCGCTGCACCACTGTGCTGCCCTAGGTTATTGTTAATTTCAGTCAATCTCAGAAGATACATGTTCCTTATGCTTTTAAGCCACCAGGGAACACTTGCAAACATTTAAGCATTCCATAATTAGTTTGAATTTAACAATTGCAATTGTGTGGCTTCAGGTCCAATTTCTATTACACCAATTGTCTTTCCTGCATTAACAAAGTAATGAATATATTTTGAAATTAACAGAGGCCAATGAACCTACAAACCTGCACGTCCTTGGGGTGTGGGAGAAAACCGGAGCACCCGGAGAAAATCCACGTGGTCGCAGGGAGAACGTGCACCCCAGGTTAGGATCGAACCCCTGTCCCTGATGCTGACAGGCAGCAGCTCCACCAGCTAAGCCACTGTGTTGCCCCCTACTCTTGTAGATTGTTATGTAGTCGGGATCATCTGTGTAAATGTAAATGTAATTCTCCTACAAATATATTATAATATATATAAACATACACATTATAAATATTGAAGGAAAAAATATTAGAAATAATCTAGCTGCGATGATCCTTCATTTATAATATCATTATAAAATTATTTTCCGGCTCCTTCATCCTTATAAGTGTTACCATTTAGTTTAGTTACTTTGTTGTCACATATACCGGGGTACAATGATTAGAATTCTGTATAAGCAGATGAACCTATTCTCTGCATACTGATTTTATTTTACAGCTTTCATGGTATATTTTACGTATTAATAAAGATGGGTCTCCTTTCATCTCCAATAGCTCCTGGAACCGGCTCTACATTTGGATCCCAGACAAATTCTAATCAGCAGTAATAATGACATTTGCTACTGTCAGTGTCTAGCTTTGCTGTTTTAAGACAACGTTTCTCTCTCTTCTTTTTAAAGGTCTTTTCTGCTCAACCAATTACTCAGACCAGCAGTAGCATGTTCGCACACCAATCCCCCTTCTTTATTGACTGGCTGCTTGAAGTGTGAGACGGCAACCCAGGAGACTCAAAGTCCACCCCTCCCTCTCTGTGGGGGTGACAGTTCTTTGATCAGCGTTACCCTGGCATGACCCCCCTCTAAGTACTCTCCTCCTCCTCCCCCCCCCCCAACCCACCCCATCCGCCAAAGTGTCATATGGCTGGGATGGAAAATTCAGGGCTTGTAAACCGACGCCAGGAACCTGCACCTTACCGACCTGCTTCTGAGCATGAATGTGCTACTGTGTAGGGCTCTGTAAGCATCGAACTTTACTTTACAGAAGGTTTACCAGATAAATATATAAAATAACAAATAGCTGGCAGTAACCACATTGCCAATCTTGAAGTTCCGGTGACATTCATGATTCAAGATTTTCTCATTTGCAGGAAGGAAGTGCAGATGCGGGTTTACACCGAAGATAGACACAAAATGCTGGAGTAAACTCAGCGGGTCAGGCAGCATCTCTGGAGAAAAGGGAACAGGTGACGATTTGGGTCGAGACCCTAATTCAGACTGAGAGTCAGCGGAGAAGGAAACTAGAGGTATGAAAAGGGACAAAGAACAAAGGAATGAAATGCATGAAAAGAAAAATCAAGGCTTTCTCAATTTTCATGTAATTTTCTCATGTTAAGTCAGGCAGCTGCCTGAATAACTGTGGCAGTACATGAGAATGATTCTGATAAAGACACAACAAATTAGAGATGCTAGTATACCAAAAATAATTCAGACCCCAGATTAGTTAACTAGTTAGACACAAAATGCTGGGGTAACTCAGCAGGACAGGCAGCATCTCTGGTGAGAAGGAATGCGTGATGTTTTGGGTTGATGCTTTTCTTCAGACTGAAGAAGGGTCTCAACCTGAAATGTCATCCATTCATTCTCTCCAGAGATGCAAGCTGTCCTACTGAGTTACTCCAGCATTTTATGTCTATCTCCAGTGTAAACCAGCATCTGCAGTTCCCTCCTGCACCGAGTTAATCAGTTAACTGTTCTTCCCAAGTGAACTAAAGGAAATCGAGGCCCAGCTCTGTACCAAAAATAGAAAATGCAGGAAACTCTCAGCTTGTCAGGCAGCATCTGCGGAAAGAGAAACAGTCTAAATTTCTGGTCTATGTTCATTCATCGCAGCAATTTTCTGGTGACGGGTAACAGGCATGAAACGTTAACTGGTTTTCTTTCCACAGCTGGCATCAGATCTGTTGAGAATTGATGGCTTTTTCTGTTTTTATTTCAGCTTTGCAGCATCTGCAGTTTTTTTCAATTTCTATGTCTGAACATCTGTACTTTAACAGCCAGGGCACTGTGTAGGACAATTAAACAAATATGGTCATGTTAAGGACTCTGAGATCTTTAACAAATTTCAAACAGCAAGCAACTTTCCATGCTAATCCTCGACAGTATCGTTATTACCAGGTCTTCAGTAGAGGTCTCAATTATAGAATATAGAACATGGAGCATAGAAAACTCCAGGATGCATCACAGCATGGTTTGGGAACACCAAGAAATTGTGGTCGCAGCCCAGATCATCACGCGAACCAACCTCCCTTTCATTGACTCCATCGACGCCTCATGCTGCCTCGATAAGGCCACCAGCGTAATCAGAGTGTCACCCCGGACAATCCATCATCTCCCCTCTCCCATCAGGTGAGGGATGCAGAAGTGTCAAAATGCACACCTTCAGATTTAGGGACAGTTTCTTCCTGTCTGTTATCAGGCAACTGAACCATCCCATCACCTACTAGAGAGCAGTCCTAACCTACCATCTACCTCATTGGAGACCCTGGGACTACCTTTGATCGGACTTTACTGGACTTTATCTTGCACTAAACATTATTTACTTTATCCTGTGTCTGTACCCTGTGGATGGCTTGATTGTAATCATGTATAGTCTTACCGCTGGCTGTATAACACACAACAAAAAGCTTTTCACTGTACCTCGGTACACGTGACAACTAACTAACTAAACTAAAACTAAACTAAATGGTAACATACCTCATACACTGGGCTTGCACTCTGACTTCCCCAGATCCCTACAGGCATACCTCATCTTCCAGGATAACACCAATGTCCCTGGGATTCATCCAGAATAAACTCACACACAAGCTGTGTGGGACTGCTGTAGGGATGCCATTGAACAAGTGGAGATCCAAATCCACACAATACCAGAATATCTCCACTAACGTCTGACCATCTCATTGATATTGCCAAGACCAACATCCGCTGGGTTTATAGGAATGATTACAGCCCCGATTAATGGGAAATCCAGGATTAGGCCAGCGGTCTCTCCAGACCATGGGTTGAGTCCTTCAATTTGGCCAGTTTCCACAGCGCACAGTCTGGAACATCTAACTTTTTCTGCGCCTGGTTCTCACTATAGCATCTTGGAACCAACCAACAATACAGTGGGAAATCAGGCCTCAAAAGAATGGACCAAGTGGTGGAGATAATTAAATAAAGTCCAGTAAAGTTTGATTAAAGATAGTCCGGTGAGGTAGATGGTAGGTCAGGAACGTTCTCCTCCATAGCAAAATCTGCAAGTAGTTCTTTAGATAGAGAACATGTGCTGGATAATAACTTTAAGCCTTCCAGAGGCCTTCACCATCACCTACAGAGGAAGAGTAATGGAGAAATACAGCATGGAAACCCGTGGATCACTGGGTCTGGAAGGCCCGACTCACCCACCGTGGATTGAGGACACATGGGGACCCACCTGGAGGACTGGTAAGCAGACCGGCTGCTGGGAGGGGGTGCAGGGCCTCGAAGGTGGACCAGGCCGCTGGAGGTTCTGCAGCTGCCTGGGGCTTGGCTGGACTGGATGCTGCTCCAAGGCTGGGCACGTAGACCGGACGCAGTCTACAGCATTGGAGCAGCGGCAGAGGACACCTCGGCTATGCTTGGCCAGGCCGACACTGCAACGCTGCCAGGACAACAGACCTTCATGGTCATATCAAGATCCCTGAGACTTGAAAACGGTGCCAAACCGGTGACTCTGTATGCTGTCTCAGTGCACTACTGCTGTACACTTGTACTGTATCTGAGATGCTTATCTGATATGTATCTAAGTGCTTATGTACAGTGATATGTACTGAACTGTATTCAAAAATGAATTTCTCTCTACCTCGGAATATATGACAACGAAAGTACCTTGCCATCATGTTGGCCATGAAACAGCCACTTTATACACTAATCTTACCCTAAATCCATTTTATTTTCCTGTCATTTTCATCAACTCCGCCAGATTTTACTGCCTATTAATATGTGAAGGACAATTTGCAGCGGCAATTTAACCTGCCAACCCTCTTATACCAGGGCACCTGAGAAATGACGTGGTCACAGGGAGAACGGGCAAACTCCACACAGGCAGCACCTGTGGTCAGGATTGAATTAGCTCACTAGGGCTGTGAGGAAATAGCTCTGTTACCTGCACCACTGGGCTGCCTAGACGTGCTGATGGAAGATTTTTCAGCAAAGAAGAAAGGAAAGGGCATGCAATTTCTTCACCAACTATAGGAAAGATTTCATAGGAATCTGAGGGGTCACTTTTTCTCGCGTCGGGTGGTGGGTGTAAGTAACAAACTGCCAGAGGAGGTAGTTGAGGCAGGTACTATCACAATATTTAAGAAGGCATTAGTCATGTACATGGATAGGACAGGTTTACAGGGATATGGGCCAAATGCAGGCAAGTGGGACTAGTGTCGATGGCACCAAGCCCCAGGCAGCTGGTGGAAAAGCTGAAGCTGTTGAAGGTGGACACTGGCACCTGCAATTGGGTCCTTAACTTTCTGACACAGCGGCAGCTGACAGTCAGGGTGGGCAGCCGTACATCAAGAACCATCACAGTGAGCACTGGCTCACCCCAAGGCTGTGTCCTGAGCCCCCTGCTGTTCAGTCTGCTTACCCATGACTGCACTGCTAGACTCAGCAACAATTATATCAATAAGTTCGCTGATGACACAACAGTGGTGGGTCTCATCAGTGACAATAATGAGTCGGCGTACAGGATGGAGGTGGAGCTGCTTACAGAGTGGTGCAGATCTCACAACCTCACCCTCAGCGTGGATAAGACGAAGGAGATGGTGATTGATTTCAGGAGGGCTGGCAAACACCATCATACACCGCTGCACATTGATGGTGCTGCTGTGGGGAGGGTTAGCAGCGTGAAGTTCCTGGGAGTTCACCTAGTGGACGACCTGACCTCAACGACCAACACCACAGCAGTCATCAAAAGAGCACAGCAGCGGCTCCACCCCCTCTGGAGACTCAGAAAAGCAGGTCTCCCCACTGTTCACCTAATGACCTACTACAGGGGCACCATCGAGAGCATACTGACCTCTGGCATCACTTCCTGGTTTGGGAGCTGTAAGGCTTACAAACAAAGACTGCTAAACAGGATAGTGAAGACAGCCAGTAGGATCATTGGTGCCCCACCCTTTCCTGTTGGAGATCTATCAGAAGCGGAGCATCAGGAGCCATCTTCATCATTAAGGACCCCTATCATCCATCACACCACATCTTCTATACCTCCTCCCAGATGGCAGAATGGAGGAGCATCAGCTGCAGAACCAGCAGGATGCTACACAGCTTCTTCCCACAAGCAATAAAAATGGTTCATGGACTGTGTCCCCTCCCCATACACACACACCACCACATCTAACCTCGCCCAAACTTTGACAGCTAGACACCTGTCAAGGTAAAGTCACTGTTCGGTCTGAATGTCTGTTTTTAGTTCAATTTTAGGTCTATTTTAGATATGATAATTTTAAAGTTGTATGTATTTATTCTGTTTTTATCAATTGCACTGACAGGAACTGATGAGAAACAATTTTTCGTTTCTTCTGTGTATGTAAGTACTCGGTGAAATGACAATAAATTTAATACTGAATACTGAATACTGTGCAGCGTGGGCAAGTTGTGCCGAAGGGCCTGTTTCCACGCTGTATGACTCTATGACTCAAAACTCGGTGCACAGAGACTTAGTAAAGTGTAAACTAATGCTCCGATATTAGAGCACATCAGAACATCACTAAGGAATAAAGAGAGACAATGGCCATTGCCATAGTCACACCATGCACACACAATTATGAAAACCACAGTCCATTACTCCTGAATGACCTACAAACAAAGGCAACAAATAACAAGAAAATAGGCAGGAAAATAAGTACCAGTGATTAGTGATTTTTGAAGAGTTATTCAGTGTAAATATTTTTCCATTTGGATTACTTTGAGCAATTATTAAAAAGATGCATAAAGATGTTATTTTCAAGAACAAGTATCATTATACATCAATTATTTGAACTGAAAGGTCAGATTTTCTTTTGTGCATTGAATTTCATAATTTTGTATATCTCTATCAAGTCTCCCCTCAACCTCTGACGTTTCGGAGAAAGAAAAATATTTAACATCACGAATATTTTGGGAATAGTCACACAGTCCACACCCGTATGCAAAAACAATTTTGCATTCAAATGAAAAACAAGTTTCTTCCTGTGCAACTTCAGTGACTCACTTAGGAAATCACACCTAGCTAATTTCAACCAAGTGAAATTAGAGTCCCGGAGTAATACAGCATGGAAATATGCCCTTTGGTCCAACTTGCCCACAACTTGCCCACAACTTGTCCCATCTGCACTAGTCCCACCTGCCTGCATTTTGCCTATATCCCTCTAAACCTGCCCTATCTATACACGTGTGTTTAGGATCAGGATTAGGATCTTTTTTTTCAGTCCCCTCTCCGAACTACAACTGGTCCCAATTCCATTCCGGGATGGCAGGACTGTCATATGCTGAGAGAATGGAGCGGCTGCGCTTGTACACTCTGGAGTTTAGAAGGATGAGAGGGAATCTTATTGAAACATATAAGATTGTTAAGGGTTTAGACACACTAGAGGCAGGAAACATGTTCCCAGTGTTGTGGGAGTCCAGAACCAGGGGCCACAGTTTAAGAATAAGGGGTAAGCCATTTAGAATGGAGACGAGGAAACACTTTTTCTCACAGAGAGTTGTGAGTCTGTGGAATTCTCTGCCTCAGAGGGTGGTGGAGGCAGGTTCTCTAGATGCTTTCAAGAGAGAGCTAGATAGGGCTCTTAAAGATAACGGAGTCAGGGGATATGGGGAGAAGGCAGGAACGGGGTACTGATTGGGGATGATCAGCCATGATCACATTGAATGGAGCTGCTGGCTCGAAGGGCCAAATGGCCTATTCCTGCACCTATTGTCTATTGTCATTCAGCAGCTCCATGGAACAGCGGTGGAAATAGTTGATGCCATCTCGATGGGCCAGGCAGAACCCAAACTCTATCAATTCGGTGCCACAAGGACAGAGGGCCATAAAGTGAGAAAATTAGAAATGTCATATTTCTTTGGGCCAAGATCAGACATTTCAGAGATTAAAAAGTCGCAAATAGGTGCTGTAACATAGTTACTCTCTGCATGCTGTTCCAGAAGAGGATCTCTTGTACTCTTGTATAGTATGATATGACGGGATAGCTTGCATCTCTTTATACATGACGTTACAAAAACTAACTGATTAACTAACTTTATCTCCTATTCCAAGCTGATAACTATAGCATGTTACGTAACAAAATTGATTAGTTTAGTTTTAGATTAGAGATTCAGCATGGAAACAGGCCCTTCGGCCCACCGAGACAACGCCGGCCAGTGATCCCCACACACTAGGGATAATTTGCAATTTTACCCAGCCGATTAGCCTACAAACCTGTATGTCTTTGAAGTGTGGGATTAATCCGGAAAACCCACGCAGGTTACAGGGAGAACGTACAAACTCCGTACAGACAGCACCCGTGGTCTGGATCAAACCTGGGCCGCTGTAAAGCAGCAACTCTACCGTGTGGAGAGGATGTTTCGACCAGTGGGAGAGTCTAGAACCAGAGGCCATAGCTACAGAATAAAGGGTAGCCAGAGAGTGATGAATCTGTGGAATTCATTGCCACAGAAGGCTGTGTTGTCCATCAGTGGATATTTTTAAGATGGATATTGACGGATCCTGATTGGTACGGGTGTCAGGGGTTTGAGGAGAAGGCAGAAGAATGGGATTGTGAGGGAAAGATAGATGGGCTATGATTGACTGGCGTAGACTTGATGTGGCCTAATTCTGCTCCTAGAATTTTAGAATCTTATAAAAAGAACCAAAATGATGTGCAGCTTTAATCAACTTCATGCAGCCGTTTATCCCTGCATGACACAGCACCATTAACACACAATGTTGAGTAACATCATGCCTAGGAAATACTACATTCACTGAGGAAAGCCTGAATTGGATTATCAGCCAAGACTAAGATCTGATTTTAGGTCTCTGGCAGAGGCTTCAAGGTTCCATCTGGATTCCAAACTTATTAAATGTTATTGGCAGGAGCAATGCTATAAAATTGCATGCTATAGATATTTTCTATAAATAATCATTGTGCGAGCAGTCTTTTTTAACAAGTCACAGTACGTATTTTTGTACCTTTATTTTAATTAATCGACCTATCTGCATATTTTAGTATTTCCAAAGGAAAGTCACAGAAATTGAATACATTTTAAAACCATTTCTCAACAAAGCCCCTGGAACAAGGTGGACCTTAGGGTGCAGTAAGTGAAATCGCATGTAAAACAATCTGTGTTCTCAAGGCTACTTGTACTAAAAAAAATGGGATCATGCATAAAATCCCTGTGATTATTTCCCCAGTCAGCAAAAAATAAGAGACAAAATAGGAATAAAAGAGACGGAAAATAAATTAGCTCAGGTCAGGCTCTCACGCTACCCATTTAAGTTTACAACTAAGTAAAATATTTTCCAGCCATGTAACGTTTGAGGGTCACCCTTTGTGGGAACTATATTATTTTTGTGTCGTCGCTGGATATTTGATAAGTTATCACATTCTTTAACTGCAGGGTTCCAAGATGTTAGTTCTCATTGTAGGGAAGAGCTGCAGATGCTGGTTTAAATCGAAGGTAGACACAAAATGCTGGAGTAGCTCAGCGGGACTGGCAGCATCTCTGGAGAGAAGAAATGGGTGGCGTTTCGTGTCGAGACCCTTCTTCAGACTCATGTTCATTCTCATGTTGTGCATCATCCAATGTAAAATCCTACCAGTTTATGCACCTCTGGGATGGGATTATGATGCCGATCATTCCCACTCTAAGTTTCAATTCATAGCTTCCCAGATGGATCCAACTACGCAGTGTTTATTTTATCAATAAAAATGTTGCCATGGTCACATGTTGAAAATATTGCCTTTTCAGACATTTGGTTTTGTCATAAACCTATGACATGATTCTAACAGAATATCGCGGAGATTATGTGGGATGAGATTTAACGTTATTTGCTTTTCGGAAAGCCTCTGGTTTCACACAAGGCTTCTGATCGGACGTCTGAGTCAAGATCAAGGAGGACGAGAGAGATGACCTCAGCTGCCTTTCCAAACCTTAAATGCTGCATCTCTAAACCAATCTTACCATGGTCCACCACACCACTCCACCATCGCGTGGTGAAGGTGATTAAGCCATTGGATCATCACCCCAAGTCACGAAGGGATGTAGGTTTGAATTCCGCTCAGAATCTGAGGAATTTAAAATCAAACAATCAAATAAGTCTGGAATTTTTGAAAAAATACTGATCTTGGTAAACTTGAAACTACCAGATTGTTGTAAAAATATACCCTGGATCATTAAACTCGTTTAGGGATAGAAATCTGCCATCCTTTTGAATTCAGTCTCACTATTGTCCTGTATCTTCAGGTATGGTTTTGCCAGTGACATCCATATTCCATCAACATGGGGGATGCTCAGTGGCGTAGCGGTAGAGTCACTGCCTTACAGCGCCAGAAACCTGGGTTCCATCCTGACCACTGGTGAGGTCTGTGTGGAGTTTCTACGTTCTCCCTGTGACCGCTTGGGTTTTCTCTGGGTGCTCCGTTTCATCCCACATCCCAAAGACATGCGCGTTGTAGGTTAATTGGCATCTGTAGATTGCCCCTAGTGTGTAGGATGTGAAACTGGGATAACATAGAACTAGAGTACTGGTGATTGTTGATTGGTGCGGACTCTGTGGGCCGAAGGACCCGTGTCCATGCTGCATCTCTACACTAAACTAAACAAAACTAAATAATTAGGTCACATTCACCTACACTCACCTGCTACATCCTCATCCATGTGGTCATAACAACAGAACCAGCTCCAATGGCACGTCTATAACAACAGCACCTCTCCCTCTGGAGCCTCCCATAGATCCAACCTTCACTCTTCAACTTTATAATGCTGCTCTTCCTTGATCTACACTCGGATGTCCCATCAGAAGCCCCATGTGTCCTTCCAACAGGCAGATAACATTAATAACCTACCTCTGTCATCTGTCTCGATGTTAATTTAGTTCAGAGGCACGACATGAAAACGGGCCCTTTGACCCAATGAGTCCACACTGACCAGCAATCACTCGTACACTAGTTCTATCCTACACAATAAGGCCAATTTTTTTTTTTACAGAAGCCAATTAACCTACAAATCTGCACGCCTTTGGAATATGGGAGAAAACCGGAGCACCCAGAGAAAACCCACGTGGTCACAGGAAGATCGTACAAAATCTGTACCGACTGCATCCAAGATCAGGATCGAACCCTGGATCTCTGGCGCTGTGAGGCAGCGCTGCCGTGCCGTCCCTCCCCTGGGAGAGGCTGAGACTAGTGGCTAAAGTAGCCCGCATTTCTCCTCCAGATTATTCAGCCATTATGCAGGCGTAAAAACAATCATTCTATTAAAATGCTCTACAATTAAAACGTCTTGCTGTCGCGATAGGAAGGAGCAATGGAGAGAAAACCCAAGAGCAATCCCTGCCCCATTAGTCAGTGCTGCAGCGTGTAGGATGATCAATGAATGGAAAAAACACGAAAGTGGTGCAAAGTAACGTGATTGGTTTTAATTATTTCAGATACCACCCGCTGTTTAAAGACTGTGCAATAATTATTTAATTGCTTTGGTCAAGATTTTCTCACAATTAATCATGATTGAAATAACTTGGGAAGTAGAGTTTTAAAATATATGAAATGCTAAGTATTTGCCGGAAGACATATGGGGACCGTTTATATGTTAGGCTGTGTCCAATTCTCTGATGTGTATTGGCTTCCCACATTAGCATTCAGCTGCCAGACATTTACTGTAAGCCTGATACATGTAGCATTTAATAATTCAGCCCTCGTGCCCAGCATTCATTTACTCAGCTCGTTTTTATAGGCTCAATATAAATTTACATTGGTATTTGTTGTATAATCAGGAGGAAAGAAGACTCACCCAATAAGGTAAGTATCCAAATTAATAGGTGCTACTAAAGGGATTGCCTGACGACGGGTCTCGAAGCCAAGCATCATCGATTCCTTTGCTCAAGAGATGCTGCCTGACTCTCTGAGTTACTCCGGCATTTTGTGTCTATCTTCAAGCTAAGTCAAGACAGGTTTACTGTCAGCTTGTGGAAAGGAATTGCAGATGCTGATTTATACCAAAGATAGGCACAAAGTGATAGTTACTCAGCGGGTCAGGCAGCACCTTTGGAGGAAAGGGTGGCATTTTGGGCCTGAAGGAGAGTTCCAACCTGGCAGGAGAATGGGATTAAGAGGGAGAGATGGATCAGCCATGATTGAATGGCGGAGTAGGGTTGATGGGCCGAATAGCCTAATTCTGCTCCTATCACTTGTGACCTTTTGAACCAAAACTTCATGTTGATACTTTTGATAGTGGGGAGGGCTTTTCCCAAGATACGTCAGGCTGAGTACACCACTCTTTGCAGCCTCTTGCGTTGCTGTGTGCTGGAATTGCCATAGCAGGCCATGACACAACTAGTCAGGATACTTTCTAAACTGTAGAAGCAAGGAACTGCGGATGCTGCTTGACTCGAGCACTTTGTGGTCTACACAAAATACTGGAGTAATTCAGCGGACCAGGCAACATCTCTGGAGAAGGTGGTTATGTTCCTCCCTTTATATCTGGCCTCCTTCCTTAACCTGCCACCACAAACCTACCTTCCAATGTCTAAAAATGTTCTACTCACTCTACAAAACCTCACCACTTCATCGCCAACAGCAAGACTTCCAGGCACCTCATCTGTACACTCTGGAATGCTGTGCTGTAATCCTCTTTTTGTTTCATTTAAACCACAAAATGTGACAGCTACCCAAAAATTGCATTAGCAGCAGAAGTTTGTTTTCTTTTTCCTTATACGAGGGCACATACACGTCAGAGTTTGATTTCTTTAACAGGTTTTCTGTTGGTGCATCTCACCTCAAACCTGAGCCTGGGACTTGGTCGCGCAGTTGAAAATGTTTCACATCCATTAAGCAGATTAATGTTCAAAGCAATGAAGGAGCAAAAGTAAATCCGGCCTCCAAGAGGAATCAATGGCCCTTAGATTTTAACAGATGTGAAGGTATCCTGCCTAAAAAGAAATGGACATAAACTAATAGCCAGCACAAAGCTTTCTGCACAGTTAAAACAGTGCAGGTTTTTGAATCATTTACATCATCTTTCTCGCTACTTTCAAATTGTTTCACTGTCACCTATTTATATGATTGTGCCTTTGGCTTTTGCATCCTAATTCTCTTTATTTTCTGCATTAGGTCCACTTTCTTCCCTGAAGTTTATCTGGGAGTTTTTACCATGTATAAATGATAGTAAAGCAATAGATGTTTATCTATTGCTTTACTATTGTTTACTTATGTTTGGGTACTTCAGATATGAAGTTTGTATGTGCATAATAGTTGTATGTATATATATGTCTGTAGGTATTATGGGAAATTGCCTAGGGTAGTATTATTATTATTAATTAATTGATTTTTAATCATGGTAGAAGTGTTGGGGAAAAGGGGTGAGATTTAATAAGTTATTCTTCTTCTCACTCCTTTTCGAGCTTGTACAGACACATTGGAACTTTGCTTTTGTTCTTTTCATTGCTTTGTAAATATTGATTGCAATGTCCAATTGTTTGATAATTTCGATTTTGTTATTATTAATGTCTTTAATGTCTTTACTTGTTCGGAATAAATAAATAAAATAAATTTAAAAAAAATTAATAGTATAAATGTTCAAGTCATCGCCGTTCAGTGTTCAGTGCAGGTCAAACTAGTGTGCCTCTCATGAAGGAATGTGACACTCAAATCAAAAAGAAAGTGGGTGGCACAGTGGCGTAGCTGGTGGAGCTGCCTCACAGTGCCAGAGACCCACGCGGTCACAGGGAGAACATACAAACTCTGTGCAGACGGGCGCTGTCTGTATGGAGCTTGTACGTTCTCCCCATGACCGTGTAGGTTTTCTCCGGGTGCTCCGGTTTCCTCCCACACTCCAATGACGTGCAGGGTTTGTTGGGTAGTTGATTCCTGCATATTGTCCCTAGTGTATAGGATAGAACTAGTGTACGAGTGATTGCTGGTCAGCACAGACTCAGTGGGCCGAAGGGCTAGTGTACATGCCCTATCTCTAAACTAAACTAAACTAAACGAAACGAAACCTGGGTTCGATCCTGACCTCTGATGCTGTCTTGTGTGGAGTTTGCATGCTCTCCTTGTGACCTTGTGGGTTTCCTCCGGGTGCTCCGGTTTCTCCCTACAACCCAAAGTCGGCGGGTTTGTCACTGAATTGGCCTCATGTAAATTGCCCCTAATGTTGGGATGGATTGGAAAGTGAAATAATGTGGAATTAGTGTGAACGGGTGGTCGATGGTCGCCGTGGACTCATTGGGCCAAAGAGTCTGTTTCCATAGAAAATAGGTGCAGGAGTAGGCCATTCGGCCCTTCGAGCCTGCACCGCCATTCAATATGATCATGGCTGATCATCCAACTCAGTATCCCATCCCTGCCTTCTCTCCATACCCTCTGATCCCTTTAGCCACAAGGGCCACATCGAACTCCCTTTTAAATATAGCCAATGAACTGGCCTCAACTACCTTCTGTGGCAGAGAGTTCCACAGATTCACCACTCTCTGTGTAAAAAATGATTTTCTCATCTCGGTCCTAAAAGACTTCCCTCTTATCCTTAAACTGTGACCCCTAGTTCTGGACTTCCCCAACATCGGGAATAATCCTCCTGCATCTAGCCTGTCCAACCCCTTAAGAACTTTCCATGTCCCATCTATAAACTAAACTAAATTAATGATTGGTGTCATCCATAGAAGAGCAAGCCCAGCTTTCCTGCAGTGTTCCATAAGTGATCATGCATTCTAGAGTTTCAAGTCAGAAAGAGATACAATGTAAAACAACACGTTAGCCCATTCTCAATATGTGCATTCCTTTCACTGACGGCAGGTTCCAAGGAACAAGAAATAAACATTTCTGAAAGAACCATTACTTTTGTTGCTCAAGAATGTAAAACTCAGCAGAAATATCTCATTAAATAGAAAAGCTAACTGTCAGCAGGATGAGCTTTAAAGATTTTCCTTGGCAAACTCCATCTTATGATTCTTCTGTCTTCTTTGGCATTCATTTTCCTTCCTGCATTGAATATGCCTTTAATAAATATGATGCAGACTATGCTGGCTTTCTGCAAAAAAACTAAGAGGTTGGAGGGACTCAGTGGGTCTGGCAGCATCTGCGGGGAGAATGGTCAGACCACGGCTTGGGTCGGGCCCCTTCTTTGACTGATTGGGGGGAGAAAGTGTCTGCAGAAGGGGAATACTGGTCCGCACATACACATACACCCTTCTTCCCAAACCTACTCCATGCCTCCATCAACCAGCTACCTTCCCCCTCCCCACCCACCCCATCTGCACATCACCCACTCAATCCTCTCAATAGGTTTTCTACCCTCTACTCCCACTGTTCCCAGATGCCCAACAAGCCCACTCCATTTGGTTCCACTCTTCCATTCTTGTCCAATTCTATAATGTGCAGCCACTTATCACCTCTGTAGCTGTCTCCACCCTCCCTCCTCTCCCCCGCCTAACTCCGTCAGCCCTTCCTCACCTGCATGCTCCTATCGCTAAAGCACACCAATGCCTCTACTTCTTTAGAAGGCTTGGGAAAATCAGCATGTCTCCAACAACCCTCACCGTCTTCTACAGATGTGCTGAAGAAAACATCTTATCGGATGCATCACAGCCTGGTATGGCAACAGCTCCATCTGAGACCACAAGAAATTGCAAAAGATTGTGGACATAGCCCAGACCATCACACAAACCAACCTCCCTTCCATTGACTCCATCTTCCCTTCACGCTGCCTCATCAAGGCCACCAGCATATTCATGGCGGATCCCACCCTGGTCACTCTCTCTTCACCCCTCTCACATCAGGCAGGCGACACAGAAGCTTGAAAACACATACCCATCCCCCTCTCGTCTTTATACTGGCAGTATCTTCTCTACTCTTTCAGTCCAAACAAAGAGTCTCGACCTGAAACCTTGAATGTCCATTCCCTCCATGGATGCTGCTTGAGTTTCTCCAAACTTTTGCTTTTGGCTCAAGATTCCAGCATCTGCAGTTTCCTGTGCGCACATATTCTGGATTTCTTTTGTTTCCCATTCAATTGGTTTGATCATCCATCACAATCAAGTTTTAAACTTCCCATCCCTGACATTCTACCAGATCCTGTACTTCTAATAATCCAAGGTGACCTCTATTCCAATATGGTGGCTTTTGAATGGTATCTTTGCACTTTGACCTTTCCCACACAACTTCTCCATTTTCTCTTTGTCTGCTTTTCCCAGCCAACATCATACTCCCACCACTATTCATCTTAATTCTGCCTGGGCCTCCCACTGTATGAAGATCTCTGATGCATTTATAATATCCATGCATCCTGAACTCAAACTAAGAGCTTCTCCAGACCGAAGTGCACTTACATTAAAATGATTGATTCTCCTCTGCTGGATAAGACTTTAGTTTCACTTCAGCTTCCAAAAGAATAATCGTACTTTGTGAGTGTTTATGATATTAGTATATAGTTTTGTTCAGTTTTGTTTAGAGATACAGCGCGGACACATGGCATTCGGCCCACCGCGTCCGCAACGACCAGCGATCCCCATACACTGCCACTGTCTTACACACTAGGGACAATTTACAATATTTACCAAAGCCAAATTAACCTAAAAACCTGTACGTCTTTAGAGTGTGGGAGGAAACTGGAGATCCCGGGGAAAACCCACACGGTCATGGGGAGAAAGTACGAACTCCGTACAGACAGCACCCATAGTCAGGATCGGACTGGGGTCTCTGGTGCTGTAAGGTGGTAACTCTACAGCTGTGCCAGCGTGCCACCACATATCGTTGAATGTTATAGAAGAAATGTATCCACTTAAATTGATAATAGTTAATACCACTTCTGCTGAAGTTGTATGCAGTTGGAAAGGGAGCTTCAGGTAAATTATTCATCCATCTGTTCTTAGCTGATACTGGAATGACACTGAAATAGGCTTTGTCAGAAGGAAAATTATGCTCTGATTTACATGACCTTTGCTACAGATGTTCAACTTTAAAGATTTCCATGTGCGAAGCAGGGATTTCGACAAAAAGTGCCTGAAAGATGAAGTGTTTTCTCACAAAGAATGATTATTGTATGGTTAAACTCACATACACATTGTATTAAAGAAATCCCAAGGAAGGGCTCGATGCCAAATACATAAAAATTACACATATGAATCACTGGGAAAAAAGATAGTCTGAAAACACATTTCATCGAGTGTTGGGCTCTTTACGTAAATGTCCCGTGGCAATTCAGAGAAAATGACGCAAGAAATGGCAGCAGAATTTAGAAAATTAACCCAATGTACAATGAGGAAGAGGTCAGTGGTTTTTTAAGATGGAGTGCAAAGTAATTCAATTTGTTTAGATGGAGTTATGCACAGAATACTCCACATGTGGCCTAACCAAAGTCCTCTGGAGCTGCATCATGGCTTCCTGACTCAAATTCTCAATGCTCCAATCAATGAAGAGAAGCATAACATACACCTTCTTTACCACTCTGGTTAATGATTCTCCAACTATGGGTTAAAAAAAACCCACTGTGCATTTACTCTATTTATTCCTCTCATGAGTTTAGGCCACCTGTTCTTTACCGCAGGTACACCTTCTTTACCACTCTGTCTCCCAGCAAAACCCATCGGCAAACTGGATGTGGAGAGGATGTTTCCATTAGTGGGAAAGGCTATAACTAGAGGTCATAATCTCAGAATGAATGGACGTTCTTTTAGGAAGAAGATGAGGAGACATTTCTTTAGTCAGAGGATAGCAAATCTGCGGAATTCTTTGCCACAGAAGGCAGTAGAGGCCAAGTCAGTGGATATTTTTCAGGCAGAATTAGATAGATTTTTGATTAGTGCAGGTGTCAGAGGTTATGGGGCGAAGGCAGTAGAATGGGGTTAGGAGTGAGAGATAGAACATCCATGATTGAATGGCGGAGTAGACCTTATAACCCTTGGCAGCATTGATGTTCATGGGAATCTTGGAGCCCAGCTTCATGGCTCCCTGAAAGTGGCAACACAAGTGAAGATTTACAAGGATGTTGCCAGGACTTGAGGACAGGCATATGGAGACATGAATGAAAAATATGTCCCGGGTTCCTATTAAATGGCAGGCTAGGATCATTGCTTGGAGCGCAGGTGGGTGATCTTATAAAGATAATGAGAGGAAGATAATGAGAGGAATATACATGGTACATGGATAGGATAGATTTAGACAGGTACATGGATAGGATAGGTTTAGAGGGATATGGGCCAAACACAGGCAGATTAGACTAATGTCGATGGGACATGATGTCGGTGTAGGCAAGTTGGGCTGATGGACCTGTTTCCATATTGTATCACTCTATGACTCTATTTCTAGTGTAATCAAAATACTCGATAGAATATAAAACAGCACAGCACAGGAACAGGCTCTTCAACGGTCCTTGCCTAACATGATGCTAAAATAAAGGGTGGTGGGTGTATGGAACAAGCTGCCAGAGGAAGTCATTGAGGCAGGTACTATCACAAACAATAAAAGACGTTTGGGCAGGTACCTGGATAGGAAAGGTTTAGATGGAAAGGTTTATATGGGCCAAGCTCAGGCAGGTGGGACTAGTGTAGATGGAGCATGTTGATCGGCGTGGGCTAGTTGGGCTGAACAGCCTGTTTTCATACTGTATGACTCTATGACTCTAAGTGTCCAATTTTAAAACAATTATACCAATTTTAACTAAGGAGATGGAATTTGCATGGTATCCCTAACAACAGAAACATGACATCCTACCCTTTCCTACCTGCAATTTTCATGCATATCAAATTCCAATGTTTAGCTGGTTACCGACAAGAATCACTCATGCGCCCAGTTCCTGATGGAGAAAGTGCGACAGAAATAATCATAACTGCCCCAGTTGCTTTGCTCCATAAACTCACATTGGCACCTTAACCTGACTAACACGCTTTCTCGTTTTCACTTCCATCAAATCCATGATTACCGCTGCCTTCTAAAAAGTTAAGGAACTTAAGCCTGTGTTGTTTCTTAACGCACGCACTAACTGGTTCCTCAACGGTCTCTCTTAAAACCCGCCGCAATTATACCTGCTACGTCTGACAATATAATTCCCATTTGCCTCCTCCAGCATCTGGTTACAAGAACCAAACTTGTAACTGTGAAATGTTTCGGGCGTTGCTGGGGTGAACAGCACCTTCAGTTTCTCAGCAATCTCACCAAATGGAATGTTTATTGCCCTCTGCAGTGCCACAAATTTGCCAGTGTCCTGTGTCAGATCTCACCTCTACTAATAACATGTTTCACACCCCCCCCCCTCCCCCCTACCCCCTACCCCACCACCCTTTGCTCTTATCACCCATGGCCACGACCATTATCAATAATTATCAATGATCAATAATTCATTATCAGTCTGAAGAAGAGCCCTGACTAGAAACATCACCTGTCCATGTTCTGAATGAAAAATATCTCCCTCGGGTTCCTATTAAATGTTGGAGCTCTCACCCTAAAACTATGTCCTCCGGTTCTTAATTCCCCTACCCTGGGTAAAAGACTGTGCTTTCAACCTGTCTTTTCCGCTCATTAAGAAGGGACCAAACCCGAAAAGTCACCTATTCATGTTCTCCACTGGACTCAGTGGGCCAAAGGGCCTGTACTAAACTAAACTAAATCCTCATGACTTTACGAAATTAGTCTCTATTACAATATAGAAGCATCACAATTTGGGATCGGAATGCTACAACATGTACATCGTTATTAAATGAATATTCTATCCCGTATTTATGAAGTTCTTTACTGTTCCATTTATATAAGACAGGCTAGATTTTAACTTTTACTGGACTAAGTGGGACCCGTGGGGGTTGTGGGGGGGGGGAGGGGGTGTTGTGTGGGGAGGGGGTGTGTGGGCGGGGGGGGGGAGTTGTGGAGGGAGGGGGGTGTGTGGGCTGGGGGAGGAGGGGGGAAGTGAGCTTGGAAAAAAGACGGGGGAAGAGTCATGGGCGAAAGGGGGGTATCACAGGGGCGGGGGGGAGGAGCCAGCAAGGGGGACCAGAGGGGCTGGAATTGGCGGTGCGATGGGGACTCACAGCTGGCGCTGGCCGTTCTCCTCTGCCGGGATCAGAGTCTCCGCTTTCCGTTTGCCGACATCGGCGACATCCCCAACTGGGCTGGGTTGGGTCTCCGACTCTGGGCTGGGCTGGGTCTCCCACGCTGGGTTTCCAATGCTGGGCTGCTTGGGGCTGGGCTGCTTGGGGCTGGGCTGCTTGGGGTCCCTCCAAAAATTGTGTCCGGTTAGAAACCTCCGCCGGCCATTCTCAGCTTCAGTAAAGACGCGATGGCGCAGGAAGGGGTGAACCATCCCGGTGAGTGACAGGGGAAGAGACTAATCCGCGCGGCGCTGAACGGCATGAGAAGAGATCGATCTGCGCACGTGCGGTTTTTAAGATTTTTTTTAAACCTCGCTAACTTTTACGACATTCAACCGATCGGAACGGAACTTGATGCAATCGCAGCGCAGGAGAACGGTGAGTGAACTGGCGAAAAATCGTAGCGCTATCGCAAACTGGTTTTGCGCAAATAGAAAGACCGCACACAACCGGAAGATAACAAGATCAGAGTTTTAGTTATATATAGACAGATTATAAATAGTACTGAAATGTTCTCTCCTTCATCCTTCAGGATAGTCAGAAGTTTACTTTTGGTTAAATATCATTTACATTAACAAATGGGTTATAATAACAGGCTTCAATTTTCCATAGTTTATAGTACAATTCAATCCTGGAGTCAGACATTTACTGCTTGCAAAGCCCAATTTGCCGGATTCAGGTCAATTTAAGATCAGCTTCTCTGAGTACAGAATGATCACGTTCCAAATAACTGCACAATTCTCAAAAAACAATAGAAATTTGACAAAGTCCTGTCAAATTCTCTTCTTTGCAATGGATTTCGATTTCAGAAAAGAAAAGCATTTACAGAAGTATCACGTGCTGTGACCTTTCAGTATGCCTTATCTTAAAGGAGGTCATGCAGACATCTCGCTGTAAGCACTGACCTCTCATCACAGGACTGCATTCATCAGCCGTGCACTTCCAACATCTGTAAGTATCTGAGCGGGACAAGCAGGAAGAGAAGGAATGGGTGACGTTTCAGCTCGAGACCCTTCTTCAACTGGGTGCTTAGTTAGAACAAAGACTTTCTATAACAATGCTTAAAATCGACGGGACTAAAATCGTAATGGCTGTACTACAAGCAACAGATTCAAAAAGCATGTAACGTAAGCATTGAACTAGCAATGAATTCATTGTGGGTCCTGGATCAGTGAGTAGATGTTAGAATGTATTGCATTAGGATCTCATTTTGTGTACAAAATCATGAGGTAAATAGATCTGAGAGAAGCACAGAGTCTCTTGCCCAGAGTAGGGGAATCGCGACCCAGTGGACATAGCTTTAAGGTGAGGGGAGGAGAAAGATTTAATAGGAATCTGAGAGGTAACTTGTTCACACAAAGGGTGGTGGATGTATGGAACAAGCAGCCAGAGGAGGTAGTTGATGCAGCTAATATCACAACATTTAAGAAACATTTAGACAGGTACATGGATAGGGCAGGTTTAGAGGGATATGGGCCAAACGCAGGCAGGTGGGACAAGTGTTGATGGGACATGTTTGTCGATGTGGGCAAGTTGGGCCTGTTTCCATGCTGTGAAACTCTATGAGTCTATCCCTGGTGTAAAGCAGACACACTACACACCAGTTTTGCAGGGGGATATCAGGTACCTGCTATGTGTCAGTACTGCCCCTACTTTGTCACCGAGGCCGTCCAGGTGGAGTGTACCACGTTAGGAGTTACCCAGCTCAATATTGTACAGGACTTCCAAACAAAGGTTTGGTGCTTTTTCTGCCACGTCTGTACCAGCACACAGCAGGTATTTGATGTCCACCTGCAAGACTGGTCTGCATGGTGCCTGCTTTACACCTGATCTCCTAGGGCAAACTATTCTAATCTCCACTCACTCATCCAGGACCCACAACATAGTCATTGCCAATTTGAAGCTTACGTTACATGCTTTTTGGACCTGTTGTTTGAAGTACAGCTGCTATGTTTTTACACCTTTCCAATTTAAGCATTGGCATTAAAACGTCTTTATTCTAACTAAGCACCCTGTTTCATTTGTTGGAGTATGTGAGGACGACTTGGTGGTGCCGCAGTAGATTTGCTGCTTTACGGAGACAGAGGCCCGGGTTCGATCCTGACTCCGGGTGCTTGTCCGGATGGATTTTGTACGTTCTCCCCGTGACCTACGTGGGTTTTCTCCGGGATCTCCGGTTTCCTCCCACACTCCAAAGACGTATAGGTTTGTGGGTTAATTGGCTCGGTATAAATGTAAGTTGTCCTTAGTGTGTGCAGGATAGCGTCAGTGTGCGGGGATCGCTGGTCGGCGCGGACTCGGTGGGTCGGAAAGGGCCGGTTTCTGCGCTGTATCTCTGAATTAAACGTAGGCAAGATGTTGGAAGCATCCTGTGCCATTAATTCCACAAATTATGCAACCACACACCTACTTCCCAATCTGCTTGTGTTTCAACAGGAGTGTTCCTCTCATCGGTCCGTAGAAATGCAATACCTGTTCCCCCAACCCGGAGACCTGGATGGAGGCTGATTTCTACAGCACACAACTGTAACATTCTGCTTGAGCCTCCAGATAAATGTCTACCCCATGCTTTTGCCTTCAGCACAAATAATTATTTGACCAGGTATGGTTCCTGATAATTAGCGCAGCTCAGTAGCACCTCCTAATGAGACAGGTACTATTGCAACATTTAAGAAACATTTAGACAGGTACATGGATAGTATAGGTTTAGAGGAATATGTGCCAAACACAGGCAGATGGGAATAGCGCTGAGGCATGTTGGTCAGTGTGGGCAAGTTGAGCCGAAGGGGCTGCTTCCACACTGTATGACTCCATGACTCTAATTGAGGACACTTTTTCCCCAGACTACCCTTCCAATAAATCTATCGTTTCTCTTTTATCTTAATTAAGCATGTCTTTAATTACTTTTACCAATTTCTACAGATTCACTACAGAAAGATTCCTATCAGGATGCAACAGAACTTGGTTTTGGCAACAGCCCAAGACCACAAGAAATCACAAAGAACATAGCAGTTAGAACAGTACACCACAGGAACAGGCCCTTTGGCTCACAAAGTCCAGACTGAACACGATGCCAAGTTAAACTAATCTTCACTGCCTGCCTGTGATCCATATCGTTCCATACCCAGCATGTCCACGTGCCTATCCAAAAGAATCTTCAATGCCACTATTGTATCTGCCTCCACCATCTTCCCTGGAACAAAAATCGTGGATGCAGCCCAGTCCATCACACGTGCCAGCCTCCTCGACCATCTAATCCATCTACACTTTATGCTGCCTCAGGAAAGCAGGCAACATAATCATGGACTTTTGTTCCCTTTCCTCCCTTCTCTCATCGAGCAGGAGATACAAAGGTTTGGAAGCAGGTGCCACAGATTCGGGAACAGTTTCTTCCCCGCTGTATCAGACTATTGAATGGACCTCTCATAGGCTAAGGGTGTAGTCCTAATTTCCCAACCTACCTCGATGCTGCCCTTGCAATTTTTTAATCTGCACTTTCTCTGTGGCTGTAGCACTATATTCACAAGGTAGACACAAAATGCTGGAGTAACTCTGCGGGTGAGGCAGCATCTCTGGAGAGAAGGAATGGGCGATGTTTCGGGTCGAGACCCTTCTTCAGACTCCTGGTTCAGAAGCCTGGTTATTTTCCTCATTGCACTACTGTTTGTGACTCATGTATGTTATAACATGATTGAATAGCATGCAAACAAAGTTTTTCCGCTGCAGCTTAATGTACATGATAACATTAACGAATACCAATTGGGAACAATGAGGAGAGAGACAGAGAAAGTCAGTGAAACCAGTGTCATTCAGATGCATGAAAACACTAGAGATTGCTTTGAGCAAATTCAGGAGGAGAAAAGGAGAGGCAATCACAGGGGGAAGAAAAAGAGCGAGATCTAGTTTTTGCAAGAAAATGAGAAACTTCTTAGGGTGAAGGTGAAGAGGCCTATTGAGAGAGCTAAACAAAGAATGAAGAAAGAGAGATGACTGAGCAGGGTACTTAGAAGAGAAAGAGGTGCCTTGTTGAAAAGGTGAACAAAGGGAACCGGTTGAGAATTAGAAGAAAGAGAAGCACATCATGACCCATTGATCGTGAAGCAAAATGGTGCTGTTGTGGGGGGTAGGCTTTCTGTCTCTACAGGGAGTGGACAAGATGATTGTTCTCTGGGCTTATTGGGCCTGTGTTATAAATTGGTGCATCGCCTGACCTCACATTAGTAATGGGTAATATATTAGTGGTAATGTCATTAGTCATATTTAAATGTTCGGACAGTGTTGTTTAGTTTAGCTTAGTTTAGCTTAGAGATACAGCGCAGAAACTGGCCCCTTGGCTCACTGAGTGCCAACCAGCCATCCCCGCACACTAACACTATCCTACACACCAGGGACAATTTACAATTTTTTACCAAAGTAAATTGACGTACAAACCTGTATGTCTTTGGAGTGTGGGAGGAAACCGGAGCACACGGAGAAACCCCACGTGATCATGGGGAGAACGTACAAACTCCGTACAGACAGCTCCCACAGTCGAGATCGAACCCAGATCTCTGGCGCTGTAAGGCAGCAACTCTACCGCTGCGCCGCTGTGCCGGCCCTTCTGAATATTGTGGAGTAATTTCCGAAGTTAGCCACAGTTTGGAAATCCCTCTGCTTTGCAATGCCAAGCATGCCATGAAAAACATTTCCCTCATTATCTAAGATTTGGGATTGAACAGGATCTGGGACGAATATTTCCTTATTCTGCCAACTGCAAGGGCTCGAAGGTAAATTAGTTGAGGCAGACCCACGCATGCTTCTAGTAGGTATGGACACATAGGAAAACAATTGTATAGAATTTATTTTCAAATTGGCAACTCTGATTAGAATGGAAAATGGAAATGTATTCTAGTTGGGGAATCAATGACAAGAAATAAACCATTAAATATACAACACAAGAATGGCAAGAGAGCTTGGAAATTTATACACAGAGGTACAGAATGTATTCCCACCGGGAGTGATTGAGGCAGAGGGATATTTAATATAAAAACAGATGGCAGCAAGTGAATTGGAAGCATTACATGGACATCGGTATTTTAAGTTGTGCAGCCAGTTGACTATCAGTTGGATACTTTCAACAAACGCATCAGAATATAATTTGTTCCAGGCGTACACTGGCCCTATTCCCCAACTCCTTCTTCGCTAAATCGACGAATACCTAAATCGGGGCTACCACCTGCACCTGTGCAGAACTCATGGACTGTATTAACTTCGCAACACTGGGTGGCAAGTTAGCGTAGCGGTAGAGTTGCTGCCTTACAGCACCAGAGACCCGGGTTCGACATTGACTATGGGCGTTGTCTGTATAGAGTTTGGATATTCTCCCCGTAACCTGCGTGGGTTTTTTCTGGGTGCTCCGGTTCCCGCCCATACTCCAAAGACATACTGGTTTGTAGGCTAATTTGCTTGATAAAATTGTAAATACATAAAATAATATGGTCAGGACCAGCATCATTCTGTGTTAGTTAACTATGAGTAGCTAACAAAGCCCTAAATTAGATTAGAGCTGCAAATTTTGCAAAGGGTTTTCATTTCCCCTAAATAGTTTATTAAGTAGCAATAAATATAAAAATCCTGTCTGTATCCTCCTGAAACAATGGCGCCCACAATGCAAGGTGCAGAGACACGAGAAGATTTCTTGGGGCACATCCTGGGAGCAGTCAGAGCGGGTTACCATAATTAATCTTATAATTAATCTTATATTTGCGTTTAAAATAAATGCATCCAAGATTATATCTGTGCTTCTGAATGAAATAGGATACAATGTTTATTTTGGATCAAGCCCACAGAACTATCACTGGAATTTCAGAAGTCTGCGAACTGTAATCAAAGTTCAATGTGTACAGATTTTTTCATTGCAAAAGCATGTGCGGCTCCCTTAGACTGGAAGGGTTCTAAAGTCATTCTCAACAGCAGTAAAACGTTATTCAGCTACTTGTCTTAAAAGGAATCCATTCAAAGGGCTGCCACCAGTTTGAAGGTCTGGATAAAAAGTGTTTTGTCCTTTAATTTGTTGTAAGGTCAATGACCTCAACGCCAGCTCAGTAGGGACCCAGGAGACAAGATGCTGTCCTGGTGATCAAGCCTAGTGGTTTGCACAATCAGTAACACAGTTTGAAGCTAATCCTTTCACCATGATGTGGCAAACGGCAGCAAATCTGCATCCTTAACAGTTCTATTGACATCGGCACTTGTTACAAACACTGAGGAATGGACAACAAAACATTTGTCCCCAAAGAAGGACACTGTAATCATTTCCCCCCCAAAATAATGCCTACTTCATCTAAAACAATAGCTGCTTTGGTTGTGCTGATATCCACCTTAGCAGATAACTGGTGCATTAGAGACTGAGGTTGCAATATAAAAACCACACTGAACAAAGGTGTATGAGAATGAGGAATAGGATCTAACGGGTCTTTTTAAAAGCATTTAGTTCAGGATGAAAATAAAATCAGGATGATTAACACAAGTATAATGCTTATTAGCTTCGAACGCTACTAACTCAGTGTAATCGAATTAATAATTTTCAATTGCAAAACTATTCATCAAAATTATTAATTATAAACACCAAAAGTTTTTATGGGACCTGAGGGGTAACCTTTTCATTCAGAGGGTGGTGGGCATATGGAACGAGCTGCTGCAGGAGGTAATTGAGGCAGGTACTATCACAACGTTTAAGATAGTACCTGCTTATCGGCACTATCGGCAGGAACATGGATCGGACAGGTTTCGAGGGCCACACGCAGGCAGGCAGGACAAGTGTAGGTGGGACGTGTTGGTTGGTGTGAGCAAGTTGGGCTGAAGGGCCTGTTTCCACATTGTATGACCCAATCACTCAATGACACAAACAAAGAATGAATTCAATTACTTAGCATAAAGCCTGTGTGCAATATCTACATTCATATCATACATTCAACATTTGATACTTCATCTAAAAACACTTATTAATTCTTTCTTTTTCCTACTGAAGCATAACATAACTAATTTTACATTATCATCTTCCATCAAACACTAGATGTAAAGCATGTCACTATATTATTTCCCTTTAATATTTTTTTGTTTTATTCAATTTCTTTGTCATCCACCATATTTGTTTCTTATCATTTTACTTTCCATTCTCTCTGATTAACTGACACACAATTTTTTATACTGTGCATTGACTTTGTTCAGTAATTTGCCTCATTGACTGTTTCCCTCTTCAATCCTTCTCCCCCTGTATTGTTCTCATACAGGTTCTTTACTTCATGTCTCAATGAGTCTGGGGCGGCACGATACAGTTGCTGCATGACAGTGCCAGACACCCGTGTTCGATCCCGACTACGGGCGCTGTCTGTACATTCTCCCCGTGACTCTGCGTGGGTCTTCTCAGAGATCTTCGGTTTCCCCCCACACTCCAAAGATGTACAGGTTTGTAGGTTAATTGGCTTGGTAAATGTAAAAAATTGTCCCTAGTGGGTGTAGGATAGTGTTAATGTGCAGGGATGCTGGTCGGCGCCAACCCGGTGGGCCAAAGGGCCTACATCCGTGCTGTATCTCTACACTGAACGAAACTAAACTAAACCGACAAACCCACACATCTTTGGGACATGGGAGAAAACTAGAGCATCCGGAGAAAGCCCAAGCGATCACAGAGAGATCAAGCAAACTCCACACAGACAGCACCCAAGGTTAGGATCGCACCCAGATCCCTGGCGCTGTGAGGCAGCAGCTCTACCAGCTGCACAGCTATGCCACCCTAAATACAATATTGGGCCACACTAACTCCATTATGGAGTTAATCCACATGGTAAATGGTAGGGAATTGAAGAATGCAGTTGAACAGAGGGATCTGGGAATAACCGTGCATAGTTCCTTGAAGGTGGAATCTCATATAGATAGGGTGGTAAAGAAAGCTTTTGATATGCTAGCCTTTATAAATCAGAGCATTGAGTATAGAAGCTGGGATGTAATGTTAAAATTGTACAAGGCATTGGTGAGACCAAATCTGGAGTATGGTGTACAATTTTGGTCGCCCAATTATAGGAAGGATGTCAACAAAATAGAGAGGGTACAGAGGAGATTTACTAGAATGTTGCCTGGGTTTCAACAACTAAGTTACAGAGAAAGGTTGAATAAGTTAGGTCTTTATTCTCTGGAGCGCAGAAGGTTAAGGGGGGACTTGATAGAGGTCTTTAAAATGGTGAGAGAGATAGACAGAGTTGATGTGGACAAGCTTTTCCCTTTGAGAATAGGGAAGATTCAAACAAGAGGACATGACTTCAGAATTAAGGGACAGAAGTTTAGGGGTAACATGAGGGGGAACTTCTTTACTCAGAGAGTGGTAGCGGTGTGGAATGAGCTTCCAGTGGAAGTGGTGGAGGCAGGTTCGTTGGTATAATTTAAAAATAAATTGGATAGGCATATGGATGAGAAGGGAATGGAGGGTTATGGTATGAGTGCAGGCAGGTGGGACTAAGGGAAAATAATTGTTCGGCACGGACTTGTAGGGCTGAGATGGCCTGTTTCCGTGCTGTAATTGTTATATGGTTATATGTTATATGGTTATTATGCAAAAAAAGTTCTTATCACTCCTTGCAAATAAAAAATTATGATATTTTCACAGTTACAATGATCAGTGTACTCGTGTAATCGTGTATTGTCATGCTAACTGAAGGTTTTGCAAAGAAGAGTTCATTCCCTGTGTTAATTTCTTCATTATGTGCTGTGAAGACATGTCGCACAGTGTAAAAGCACAATTTAAAGGGTTAAAAACTGAGTATCTTAACAAGTCATATGACAATCAACTGGATTAACAAATTCCACAGCATCAAGGGGTCAGGTCCTGGTCCCTTTATTCCACACCGCAGGCAGTATCTTAGGGCAGAGCAGAGGCTAATCAGCTCAGCAGGATGGAAGCCAGTGCTGTGACAAGATTCAGGCTGGAAGAATTCCTCCACCGTGATGCATCCATTAGCACTGCCGCTTGGCACACAAATAAAAACTGAATGCTCAGTGTTTAAGAAGAAGAATATTTCAATGAATTTCTCACCTCATGCACCAGACTCCTGTCCATTCAATTTGGGCCGCAAACCATTTTGTTTGCTCGGTTAATCATAAAACTACCATGTTTCAGAAACTTCTACCAGAAGGCTGCCTGGATTAGGGGCATTAGCTACAAGGACAAACTTGAATTATTTTCATGAGAACAACAGAGTTAGAGTGGAGACCCGATAGAAGTATACAGAATTATGAGAGGCTTAGGTTGAGGTAGGGAGTTTTCCCAGGGTGGAAATATCACAGACAAGGCTTTAATATGAGAGAGGCATTGTTTAAAGGAGATATGCGGGGCAAGTTATTACACAGAGGGTGGTGGATGCCTGGAACACACTAGCCAGGGGTGCTGGTTGAGGCAGATACAATAGTGACATTTAAGAGGCCTTTAGACAGGCACATGGATATGCAGTGAATTTAGCAATATGGATCATATGCAGACAGTTGAGGTTAGATTATTTTAGCATCATGTTTGGCACAGACATTGTGAGTTGAAGAGCCTGTCCCTGTGCTGTGCTATATCTAGTATTTTGATTACACTAGAAATAGTCATAGAACACGGAAACAGGTCCATCAGCCCACCTTGACCACACCGAGCAAGATGCCACATCTACACTAGTCCCACCTCCCTGCATTTGGCCCATATCCCTCTAAACCTCTCCTGTCCATGTACCTTTCTAAATGTTTCTAAACATTATGATCGTACCTGTCTCAACATCCTCCTCCAGTAGCGCGTTCCATACACCCATCACTCTTTGTGTAAAAAAGTTATCCTTCAGGTTCCTATTAAATCTTCCCCCCTCTAGCCTTAAACCTATGTATTCTGGTTTTTGTTTCCCCTACTCAGATTATGTGTGTTCACCTGATCTATTCCTCTCATGATTTTGAACACTTCTATAATTCTCTTATAGGCTTTGATTAAAACATTGTAAATTGTTCCTAGTGTGTAGGATAGTGCTAGTGTACAGGGTGATCACTGGCCAGCGCAGACTCAGTGGGCCAAAGGGCCTGTTTCCGTACTGTATCCCTAAAGTATAGTAATTTTCTTTTTCCTACTGAAGCATAACATAACTAATTTTACATTATCATCTTCCATCAAACTCAATATGTGGCACTTCAACCAAAACAGGCAAATCAGTAAGTTTATACATTCACTTTTAGGATTTGGGCTTAGGTAGCAAGGTCAGCATTTATTATAGCGTACTGGTTTGCCTTGAAAAGGAGTAGTTAATTATCTTCTTGAACCAATGTAGTCCTTCTGGTGAGGTAGACCCACAATATGTTTGGATAGGGAGGGGAGTTCCAAGATATAGACCTAGAAATGGCTTCCTTTGTCCAATTTGGGATGATGTGTCACATGGATGGGATCCTCCACATTTATGCTGACCGCTCCTCACTGCTTCATGATGGTGGAGTTGGCAGGATTGGTCACTACTGCTGAAGTAGCCAAGCCAAATAGTTGTGGAGCATTTTGTCCATGGCACACGCTGCAGCCACAGTGTGGCAGTGGTGGGGGAGCAAAGAATGTTTGGTGTGGATGAAGTTCCAATTCAGTGCTTTATTTTGACCTCAATGGCGTTAGGCTTCTCCAGTGTTTGAGTTGAACAAAATATTCCATCACACTTCTGACTTGAGCATTGTGGAGGCGAGTCTTCTGCCACAGGACATCCAGCCCCGGAGCTGCTCGTATAGCCACAGCATTTAGGTGGCTGGTCTGGTTATTTTTATGCTGGGATCCTAAGCAATGATAATGCCATTGAATGTCCAAGGTGAGTGATTCAACTCTTGTTTGGAGATGGCCTGGCAATTGTTTGGAGGGAATTGATACTTGCCATTCGTCAGCAAATGCCTTAAAGATGTGAAACTATATTCTACACTCTGGTATTTTTCTCTTCACTCTGTCTGTTGCACTTATGTTTGGCTTGATTGTATTCATGTTTAGTATTATCTGATTTGATTGATTAGCAAGCAGACAAAAGCTTTTACCTGTACCTTGGTATATGTGACAATAATAAACCATACCATACCAATGTTATTTAGTCTAGCTGTACTCAGGCATGGACTCTTTCATTCACAGGGGAACAGTGAACCAAACATTGTGCCATCTACCTTCTGACCTAATGGTGGAAGTGAGGTTATTGATGAGGCACCTTATCATGGTCAGTCTGAGGACACACTTTGAGAAAGTCCTTCGGAACCTCGATCACAAAAGGCAAGTCTAATTTCGTAGAGCTGAACAACCACCCAATTAGTCCATCTGACAGAAGATACAGAAGCTTGAAACTGCACACTACCAGACTCTGGAATAGCTTATTTCCCTCTGTTATCTGCGTCCTTCCACAAGCTAGACTATTGTCCGATTCACCTGTACCTCATTGCAGACATTGGACCTAGTCTATGGAACTGGTATGCTGCATTGCTGTGAAACATATTAGAAACGCAGAAAATAGGTGCAAGAGTAGGCCATTTGGCCCTTCGAGCCAGCACTGCCATTCAATGTGATCATGGCTGATATATTCCTAGTGTGTAGACTTGACCATCAAGTCTACTCTGCCATTCAATCATGGCTGATATATTCTGCACTTTTCTGTATCTTCCCTTTTCCTCTACCTATTGTACTTGAGTTTGATGATTATATTTATGTATAGTATTATCTAAGCTGAATGGATAGCATGCTAAACAAAGCTTTTCACTGTACCTCAGTACACACGGCAATAAAAAACCCAAACCTAAAAGTACTCTACACTCAATCATCAGCAAAGTGGCAGAAGATGCCATCGGCCCTACTATCAAATAATAATTCCTCACAAACAAGTTCCTGCCAAAGCCCCGACTGGGTCAGACCACAGAACTAATTAAGCCTTAGCCCAAACAGAGCTAAATCCCTGGGAATGGAATGACTGACCTCCAAAACCACAACAGTCATCTTGTGTGGAAGGCTCCACTCCAACCACTGGAATGTTACCCTTGATGTTCAACTTTGCATGGGCAGTCTATCTCCGAACTTAGTTCTAAAATTTAGCTCTGTTTGATCTAAGGCTGTGGTTAGCTCCAGAGTCTGACCAAGTCAGGACACTGCTGGACAGCTTATTTGTGAGGAGCTATTATCTGATAGTAGGCTCAATGACACATTCTATCACTTTGATGATTGAGTGTAGACGGAAAGGGTGTTTTCTTAGCTCGATTAAATTTGACCTGCCGTTTGCAATTACGATACACTTGGCCAACCTTTCACATTGAGGCCATGCATCTGACCTGCGAATGTACAGTGAGGCCTGGGGAAGCGCGATGGCTTCCAATGCACGCCTAATGCTGTGCTGGTGATTCACACAGGAACACATGAATGACTTACATTGTCCACAGGACACTCTTACAGAAGCGACCTCGACAGAATTTGTAAGTCCTGTTTTAGCTTTACTTACAGAAAACCTGTCCTTTTAGTTTAGTTTAGAGATACAGCGTGGAAACAGACCCTTCGGCCCATTGAGTCCACACCGATCAGCGATCCTCGTACACTGGCACGATCCAACACACTAGGGATAATTTCCAGTCTTTACCGGAGTCAATTAACCTACACACCTGCATGTCTTTGGAGTGAGGGAGGAAACTGGAGCATGCGGGGAAAACCCACACGGTCACAAGGAGAACGTACAAACTTTATACAGACACCACCATCAGGATCGAACCCGGGTCTCTGGCGCTGTAAGGCAACAGCTTTACCGCTATGCCACCACGTTATCCTGTGTAGATACCATTCTGCTGCAGGGCACCTGACTCAGGTAACATTCCTTTGAGTGATGAACTTATCAATTCCCAAACATCGACCCCACCACCCTTACCACCCTTGGTAGCAGTTCCCATCACACCCCAAGCCACCCAGAATGATCACTCATTTACTGACTCAACCTAACCCCACCCATCAATCTCCCCCTACAATCTGCTGACCCCAATCCCTGTGCCCCCTTCTCACTATGAATCCCTTTACCCATTGTCCATGGATCCCACTCCAACCATGAAGGTCCCTAACCTTGGAGATACTGATTGCCAGCTGATGACAACAACACTGATCACCTAACCAATCATTCAGCCGAACGTCATCATAGATACCAACTCTTTGACTTCTACTCACTGTTTAGCCCCAACCTTTCCTTGTCATACCCGACACTCATTCTCTCTCTCTCTCTCTCTTGAATCTCTCTCCCATGGTGACCTTCTGGACCCTGGCTCAGCCCAGCACTGATTTCATTTGACTTTCTTTGCATACTCCACACAATCCACATCAAGGAAGGCTCTCTAATTACGCAAAGCCTCTTCTGTAATGAACAGCACCTCGGGTCTTATCTCCTGCCGAATTTCTCACCAGCAGGCCTGCGACCAAATGGTTTATCATCTTGTTGCAAACTTCCTGTTTTACGCGGCTGAAACAAGATGCCTTTCAAATGCTAGGCAAATGTCAGACGAAAATTGGCAAGAGGGAAGAAAAAGAATTTGCTGGTAAATGGAAAATAATATGAAAAATTGTCAATATCTAAGGAGTAGAGCTTTGGAATATTTCTGAATACCAATCAATTAAGGCTTGGAACTACAACAATAAATACAGTTGAGTGAGCCCCTGTTGATCTCACAACTTATTTTCTTTCCATTCTAAATGTTTTTCCAACTTAACTTTTCACAATGAACTCGTAATGGTTTTAAATGCAGGCTTTTCGTATAAAGTTACTGAACTAATATTAAGTGAAAGCTGTAATTTTTTCCCCCTTAGAGTTATGTATATTGGCTCCTATTACAAAATACTCCCCAGGTCTCTACCTGGTAATATATCTTCCTAAGAAGCAAAGCAGTAGAATCAACATCAACTTATTTTCCACCTAATTGTAACTAAACAGGAAGTGTAATCTCTATGCAAAAGAATGTGAGAAGTCTATTGAAATGATTGAATCAACCTGGTATCCCCTTAAAGACAACATAAACATTACAGTCTCTCATAGCAACAGACAAAAATAATCTCCTCGTACAAAATCTGAGCGCAATTTGGAAAGAAATAGAGAGAAGGGAGCCATAAAAGTAGCTTTTGTTGAAGACTATTACGAGGTACAGGCAGCTTTGGCACATGTGTCTGCTGGGCTAAATTATCTGCTAACACAAATAATCACATTGCAGGGACCACACTGCCCTGGCGCCAGAGAAATGAGGGGGAGGACACTGCAATAGCAGGTGGCAATCCAACACTGGCCCACGCAGGATATGGAAATATTCTACAGAAAACATCAATGATCCCCTCTTTTTAAAAAGAAAAATAACATAGCTGCCAGTGACTGCGTTACATTTCAAGGGGCTGCTGCTGAATGTTAGAATTGAATGTTTAATGCTGACAATGCCCGTTTAAATTTTTTTTTTTTTTTTAAATCTTCGAATAGACCTTGCTCGCTGTTGATCAAACAACCTGAAAAGCATCTAAGAAACATCTGGCAAACAACCTGAAACAACATAATAAATTTCACTTAATCTGGAGCCCAGAACTTTTTTTTTCGCTTCTCCTCTCAAACAGCCATCATTGTTAGTTAAGGTCTTCATTAAGCCTTTTTAAGGGCCGTAAAACATAAAGAGGATTACATGGATTACCGTGCCTTTCTATCTGTCAAAGCTTTAGTTTAGCGATGATCTGTACCTGTTGCCATAAAACTATCATTATTGGATAAAGTAGTTCAATAATGGAGAATGCGTTATTGCAGCAACTTGCTCATCAGCATACACCAATTTATAATAGACTTTAATATTTTATACCAAACCTAATGAAGTTAAAATAAAAAATTAAATAGCAAACCTTGAGTCATCAAGGAAAAGACTGACCTACTATTATGCTGGTTGCAAGGTTACAGTTTTACAAGGTTAGAGTGGTAATACATTTCAGCCAGAATTACTCAGGAGAGAACATTCATTTTATTTTAGAGTATACTGGATTGTAAAAAAAATGTCTAATCACGCATTAGGCATCTGCCTGAGAGAAACAAACTGAGGATATACGTACCAAGCTTGTATAAGTTTATGATGAAATGTGCTTTATTCTTTTTTTTTAAGTGCCAATCTATACATAGGAATTGCAGACTTGTGTAATATTTACTTGTCAACATCAAAAGAAGGAACATACTTATCCATAACACAGCACCCAGTGATGAGACAGAACGAACCTTGTTCAGAGGGATTATGGAGTGTACATGCTGCACTAATTCACAATGCAAATAAGGTTAACTTGGGCGGCACAGTGGTGCAGCTGGTAGAACTGCTGCCTCACAGTGGCTGAGTCCCTGATTTAATCCTGACTTCAGGTGCTGTCAGTGTGGGCTTTGCACGTTCTCCCTGGGACCGCGTCAGTTTCCTCCGGGTGCTCCAGTTTCCTCCTACATTGCAAAGAATGTGGGTTTGAAGGTTAATCGGCCTCAGTGCCCATCGTGTGGAGGGATTGGTTGTGAAAGTAGAGTAACATAGAACTAGTGTGAAAAGGTAGAACTGCTGCCTAACAGCACCGGAGATCCGGGTTCGATCCTGACTAGGGGTGCCGTCTGTGTCGAGTTTGTACATTCTCCTTGTGACCTTGTGGGTTTTCTCCCGGTGCTCCAGTTTCAGCCCACATTCCTAAGACGTGCAGGTATGGAGGTTAATTGTCTTCTATAAATTGCCCTTAGTGGGTAGGATGCGGGATAACATAGAACTAGTGATCGATGGTTGGCATGGACTAGGTGGGCCGAAGGGTCTGTTTCCACGCTGTACCTCTAAACTCATGATAAATGCTGCCCTTGCTGGTCACACACCCTCAACAGCTCAAAAAATGAATTAAGAGCAAAATATACTAGTAGATTGTTACAAAAGTGAATGGGACAGGAAGTACACTCAAACACATTGTTTTAACAATATATGTCAAAGCAACTCAGTTGGTGGATGGAAGCAGAGAATTAAGAATCAGAAGAAATACTTGCGTTCAAATTTTACGCTTCTGATTAGTCACAAATTCTGCTAGTTGAAATGTGATTTTAAACATCAGCACTCCGTTGTATTTTCCTAGTGCTGTAGGACGCCAAATAAATTGTCTACTTACAGCAGAGGAGGGCAGCATTTGGCCCATTGAGTCTATGTTGTCACCCAGGTGAACAATCAGTATTTGTCCATTTTTTCATGTACCTCCTATGTGGGTACATTCATGTTGAGGAGAAGTGAGTCTTTTGTTTAATGAATGAGTGATTGATACTTCATTATCACATGTGACAAGTCAAAGCAAAATTCTTTGTTTTGCATACTATACACAAAGTATGCAAAGAGTTGCCACATATCGGTGCCGACAAAGTTACAAAGTGTTCAATGTAGTCCCAATGGTCCCTCTTTGTTCTCGTTGCCCCCCCCCCCCCATGCCACTATAACATCCACTTTTCCAATAAAAAGCAGAGTGCCATACGCTGAAGTTTTCTTTCCACATATAACATGCAAATTTAGACAAAATTAATTACCAATTATAATTCTAGTACAAAATTGTTTTAAAGACAAAATCATCACAGCGGCATTGATATCAACTCATAAATCATATGCATAACTTTGTTCCTCTAGATGTTACGAGACATGCATTGTTTTGCTAGTGACCCTGAGTAAACTTCCAATGCAGTTCATCTCTTAGCAATTCCGTTCTTGTAAACGGATAATCCCATTATGTTGCAAAAGTTCCCAAAATTCAATTTCTAAAAGTGTTGTTAATAGTGGTCTATATTCCAACATTGCAGTCAATTGATCACTATTGCAGCCTTCTTTTATTCCTATCATCTGTAATGTGGGGCTTGGCCCATGAGCAACACAAATTATAACAGAAACTAAGGGAATGTTTCTGAAATATAAAGCAATTCGTGTTCAGATATCACTGTGAAGGCAGCAGCTCCCTCTGCTGTCTGCAACCAACATTACCTAAAAGAACACAAATTGCTGGCAATGAACTCAGTATGTCAGGCAGCATCTCCTGATAACATGGATAGGTGACATTTTGGGTCGAGATCCTTCTGAAGGGTCCCGACCCGAAACATCACCTACCAATGCTCTGCAGGAATGCACACTGATCTGCTGAGTTACGTCTGAAGAAGGGTTTCGGCCCGAAACGTCGCCTATTTCCTTCGCTCCATAGATGCTGCTGCACCCGCTGAGTTCCCCCAGCAATTTTGTGTACCTTTGCTGAGTTACTCCAGCACTTTGTCTTTTTGTGTATTAACCAACATCCACAGTTAGAATAGAATAGAATAGAATAGAATAGTTTCTTTATTGTCATTGTAACATGAACCATGTACAACAAAATTAAAAAATGTCAGCCAGTCAGTGCACCATTCAAACATTTCTAAAAGCTAACGATACATACAAGGTAAAATATTAAAAAAGATAAACAACTAAAATAAATATCATGAAAATAGCACGCATAAACACCCAACCCTACATCCTTCTGTCGATTTCACAGTGTACCACAGTCCCTTAGTATGTATCGCCCCTGCGTTCCTTGGCGGCTACATTTAGTGCCTTTATAGCAGTGGGGTAAAAACTGTTTTTAAGTCTGTTTGTCCTTGTCCTTGTATATCTGTACCGTCTGCCTGACGGCAACAGTTCAAACAGGGAGTGTCCGGGGTGGGAAATGGCCTTTATAATACTCTGAGATTTTTTGATGCAGCGGGAACTGTGTAAGTCCTCCAAGGTAAGGAGAGGGCAGCCGACAATCCTCTGGGCGTTGTCAATGGCCCTCTGGAGCGATTTCCTCTGAGTCACTGTGCAGCTGGTGTACCACACGCATACACAGTATGTTAGGATGCTCTCAATGGAGCACCGATAAAAGGACAGCAGCAGTCTCTGATTGATGTTATTCTTCCTGAGCACCCTCAGGAAGTGCAGTCTCTGCTGGACCTTTTTCAGCAGCGCAGAGGTGTTCACGCTCCACGTCAGGTCCTCCTCAATATGGATTCCCAGGAAGCGGAAATCCGCCACCCTCTCCACACAGTCCCCTCTGATAATTAATGGTACCATGTCCGTTTTATTCTTCCTGAAGTCTATTATTATTTCCTTTGTCTTTAAGGTGTTGAGGAACTTTATTCAAAGTCAAAGTCAAATTTATTCGTCACATGCACAAACTAAGGTCCAGTGAAATGAATTTGCCAGCAGTGATAGTTGAAAAAAAGAACACACAATACACAATAGAATTTAACATACACATCCACCAAGCATTCTTCACTGTGGTGGAAGGCAACAAAGTTCAGTCAGTCCTCCTCCTTTGTTCATCCGTGGGCGGGGCCATAAACCCGCCGTAGTCGCCGCTACGCACGGCCGGATGTACAGGCCCTCTTGTCGGGATGATCGAAACTCCGACTTCGGGACGATCGAACACACTCCGTGGCTTGGAGTGCCCGAATCGGCCACTTTCTTACCGGAGACGCTTTAGGATGTTATAGGCCGCAGTCCGGCGGTCGGAGCTCTTCTCCGGCGATCCCCAGCAAGGGATCCCAGACTCCGGATGGCAAGTCCACGCCACGCCCACGGCTAGAAGCTCCGCAGACCACAGCCCCATGATGCCAAAGTCACCAGGCCAGCGATTGGAGCACTCCCTTCTGACGACCCCCGGCAAGGGTTCGCTCCCACTCCGCGATGGAAAAGTCCACGCTGCGCCCGCTGCTGAAGCTCTGGGCTTGACTCCAGGAAAGGCCGCTCCAATCCAAGCTGTTAGGCTGCAAGAGGGGAGGCGGAGAGGCGACATGGAAAAAGTCGCCTCTCCATTGAGGAATTGACTGAAAATCGGTTTCCCCCTTTTCTCCCACAACACATGTTTTAGGTAATATTTCAACATTACCTGAAACATGTTAGCGTCCACACATGAAACATCACTGCCACATGTCTTGGCATAATTGAACAACATTTTTCAATGTTAAAAACTCATTTTTGCCTATTTGCTTCATTGTGGCTAATAAGAATTTCTATGAGTGAGTGTTCAAGATTCAAAAGAGAGCTAAACTATAAAACACTTTTGTGTTTTACTAAACTATTAGTTGTAGTTCATCTATAGACATATGAATTATTTGGACTCTGTTACTTTATGGACACTTTTGAAAAAAAGTAATATCTACTCAGAATTTATTGAATCATAGCTATGAAGTCTAAACAGAACCATGAATCAGACTTAATTTAAATGCTCAATACAGAAGCTATGGTTACAGTATAAACATATTTACCTTTAACAGTAACAACCTTTTGAGTTGATGTGCTTCCTACTTTTAGTACACAGTAAATTTTACATTGTGACATACTGTTTAATTTATATCTTATTCTGTTAAAGAGAAGGCATGGCAAGACTAAGAGCAACTTTCATTTAACAATAGGAAATTAAAATAAAGCATTATATTGAATTAGCCTCAAATGGTCGCTGAATCCTACAAAGCAAAAATGGATGAGGACTCACTGTGTTAAGTGTAACTTTACCCAATTTCAATCCAGATAGCCGTATTGATACTACAATTGGCTACATGTCAGTGTGCTCTTTAAAAATAACTAATGACTTTATGTTAGAATAATAATTGGTAATTAATTTTTGGCTATGACCTATGTTTTTGGCTATGACCTATGCTTTTGGCTATGACCTATGTTTTTCATGGCTTGGGTCAGGTCTTCTTGTATATCAGAGCTACATGTGGTAAGATTATATATATAAATGTCCGCAAATGCTTAAGTGTTAAGATATATTTGTTATATTCACTTTTCATTTCTTAGTTACAGTGCATTCAGAAAGTATTCAGACCCCTTCACTTTTTCCACATTTTGTTACGTTACAACCTTATTCTAAAATGGATTAAATTCATTTATTTATATCATCAATCTACACACCGTAATAAAAAAGCAAAACAGGTGTTTAGAAATTTTTGCAAAGTAATTAAAAAGAAATAACTGAAATATCACATTTACATAAGTATTCAGACCCTTTGCTTATGACACTCAAAGTTGAGCTAAGGTTCATCCTGTTTCCATTGATTATCCTTGAAATGTTTCTACAACTTGATTGGAGTCCACCAGTGGTAAATTAAATTGATTGGACATGATTTGGAAAGGCACACACCTGTCTATATAAGGTCCCACAGTTGACAGTGCATATAGAGCAAAAACCAAGCCATGAAGACGAAGGAATTGTCCGTAGACCTCCGAGGCAGGATTGTGTCGGGACACAGATCTGGGGAAGGGTATTAAACAATTTCTGCAACACCTGTTTTCAGTTCTTCATTCTGGGGTATTGTGTGCAGATTGATGATTTAAAAAAATGAATTTAATCCATTTTAAAATAAGGCTGTAACGTAACAAAATGTGGGAAAAGTGAAGGGGTCTGAATACTTTCTGAATGCACTGTATCTATATATATATGAGGCTTATTACAAGGAATTTAGTTGATATTTGATTGTTAAAACACAATTAATTCTGAAAAATACGTTAAATAATTTCATGCCAGCTGAATCCATATCATCAATATTGCAGTTATTTATGTCAATTGGATTAAAGTTATTGACCTACTTTGGATTTGTTACTATTGTGATCTGAAAGCCTAATGGCCGAGTAAATAGTTATTTTGTAATAAACAGTGTGTTCAGTTTTCCTATCTTAACAGGTCTTTTGTGTTCTATCTTTGTGTTTATAAGATATATATATGATAGGTCAAAATGGTGAAATATGCCTTGTATATTTAATTACAATTTACTATATTATCACAACATTGTACCGTTTTAAAACTTGATAACAAGTGCTTATTCAAGGATCAGCATTTGCATCTTGTTGAAAGATCCACAGTATATTGCTTATTTGCATCCCTATTGTTTCAATGTATAAAGCTTTTCCTTCCCAAATTAACTGCAACTTTGTACTTTGGCAAATACTTTAAAAAAAAAATACCAACCCCTATTTAAAGTTCTATTTTTGGTTATTGTTGAAAATAACAAGATACACTTTTGCATAATCTAAAGGCAGAAGTATCCCAGTTTTTGGACCCACGATTCATTTCCAGACACCAAACCATTTCAATTGCATCATAATAAACATAATAAGACAAAATGACGATTTTGTCGTCAAATCGATTTTTGGATTGTTTGTTTCTGGCTTTGAAGAAAATTATGTTATTTTGTCCTACTTGCTTATATTTAGCATTTCACCTCTTGAAGTCTGTACAGGATCCAGCTCCAACATCATTTCATCATGTGGTTAAGAATTCAGACTTGGTTGATGTTATTTGATCTACGTCAATACTGCAGGTTCTTGTCACCGACTTCAAACTCTTGGTTCAGCAAATCTATTTTATGATTCTTAACTTCCCCTTAAGTGTATGGGAAGGAACTACAGATGCTGGTTTACACAGAAGATAGACACAAAATGCTGGAGTAACTCAACTATTCATTTTCTCCCGAGATGATGCCTGACGCACTAAGTTACTTCACCTTTTTGTGTCTATCTTCCCCTTAATTGTGCTTGATTTGTTCAGTGGACCCAGAACGTGAAAATTATCATTTTGTTTGGGAATGTATTCTTTCTGTTAGTGTCATATTGATAGTTTAGATTTAACTGCCCCTATTTATCTCTACAAGTCAAATTTAGTTGAATATCATCTCTACTCTGTTGCCAAAACCAATTTGTGGAACTATTACTTTGTTCAAGATGCACGAACTTCACATGCGCTCCAATACGATCACATATTTGGACCCGAACAAAGACAATGTAGATGTTTAAAATACACTGCACAGATGATACTGAAACGTGCACTAATATTGTACACAATTTTTTTTAAACAAAATATAAAATTAACAGCATAGCTTGAAATAATAATCTGATGGATTCACTTGACAAAAAGTGCCAGAGGATATAATTAAACAATAATTATGATTTAACTCAGCAATAAAATTAACTTACACTTCAATAGTTTGATGTTACCATCATAAAATCTGTGAGGTTCTGCCAAATTCCTCCGTTATTCCTAAAAATAAGATTGCCACCTGATTGTTAAATTTGTGTAGCTTAACCTGGGTATTAGAGCCACTGGTGTTTCGGACAAATAATTATCCAATTTAGCCATTGGTTTATGCTATAAACTATAGTGCAGCTGAAGGCACTAGAATAATTAAGTAGCTTCCCAAATACTTATGAAGATGATTGTTAGTGGATCCACGTTCCATCTCTGGCCTCAACTCCAATACCCTTGTACTCCAATAATCCATCAAACTCAGAACTGGTGCTTTGAAGATCAATCATTCTGTCTTTCAATCATGCAGCTTTCAACCCCAATCTCCATGTCCTGTAATGAAGCAGCTGCTAACCCTTCTCGTACTTTTAATCTAACTCCAGCGTTCATTCATACAGCGTTACAAAGTTCTGCTTTGACTGCATTACCCCATCAAATAAAACTGTAATTTTGAAAATCCATGTTGACTATTCTCTGTATCTTTGTTTTCCAGACAATTCTGAGCTCCCATCCTCCCAAGCCTCAATGCACTCAAACCTCCAATCTACTTGATGCTGTTAATCCCCACAGCTCGCAATCATTGATGTTCCTGATACACCTCATTACCAATCTCTGATGGCACCAACAAAGATGTTCTTGATTACTGGATGCTCCTATTCAATAGTGTTAATTCATCAACTCTTAGTCCCGGCCACGAGACCCCTTCTCTTTTCTATTCCTAATCTGTTATTATGACTTTTTCTATTCACATTCCTAGATGCAGATGTTGCTGACATTTATTGCCCTTAAGAATATGGTGGTGTGTCAACTTCTTAAACCCTCGCCACACTTCTAGTGATAGCACTCTCTACATGATAAGCGGAAAACAGGCTATCCTGACTTCAATATGGAACCAATGGAGGACAGTTCTTTGCTACACAGGGTGTTCAACAACCATTCTGTTTTGTGATATCACCCAAGCTTTTCATGTGATAGAAATGGTACATGATCACAGCCCAGCACTTTAGCTTGTGTTTGGGCCACTAGAAAGGTTTGAACCTTATAACGTTTGTAAAAGTTTGGACAAGTACTATTGTGAGGCACAATTTCACTTCTTGTTAAACACATATAGTGTCTCAACTACCTCTTCCAATCTTCTTTCAAAATGCATGGATTTTTAAAATTTATTTTAAATGTGCTAATGTTGTTTCTAATCTTCACTTCTGATGTCTGCTCACTTGTTCCATCGTCCTTGCAACTATCAAAACAACATTTTAAATAATTTTATACTTTGGTACCACTGACTGTAACTCTATTCCGTCTCAAGCCTTCTTGGACTCATAGATTTTATTTGCTTTCGCAACTGGAGAACGTTACCATTTTGTTTTATTTACCTTCATAGTATAGTTTTAGAATTCTGCTTCTTCTACCTACTTGTTTTCTTGGCACATTCAGGTTCTTGAATTAACCTGAACAACCCTGAATCCTACCTCAGCAACAGAACACAATAAACCACTTCTTGCATCATCTAATTGTTGTCTGGGACTAGTGTCTTACTACGCAGAATATTTTTCCTTTCAGTCTTTTATAATCTTTGTACAATTTAAGTATAACACATACATTGCGTGTTGTCTGAGTCTATGCATGTGATCCTGCTACAAGGAATATTTTCCTCACTTCATGGTACTTGTGCACATGACAATAAACTCAAATTGATTTGACATTCTATTCTCTTTATCCTTTGCACTGCCACGCTTTTTGCTCTTGCCCGTATACTTAGCCCCATGCCCTCAATGTTTTCCTTAAGTTTATTTTTTCATCCACGATGTCTCGTTAATATTTAGACAGTTATTGTATTTTAAATTGAAAATATTTCTCCCAGATTCTGCTGAATACTGCTTCAAATCTGCATCATGATATTTTACTGAGGAAGCTTGCCATTATGGTTTATATTATTTACCCAAGTTTTATTTTCGGCTGCTTAAACTCTATGCTCTGCATATTACTACTCTGATCTTTATTGTTTTTTCCACAATGATTATCTATCATTGTCACTTTTACCTGAATATCCTTCTTTTCACCTAATCCATTCTCCAATCGAGTAGCAAATTGTCCCTTGATGACCTGTGGGAAAGAAAAACTGTACACTGTAGAAATGTCATTTAATTGAACTGCGTTTACAATCTTTTGCCAATTAATTTGGGGTTATTTTAAATTGCTAACATCTGTTTCTTACAAATTTTCCTAATATGTCTGCATTTCCCAACCCCCATCACTAGAGGAACTATGGATTACTACTGTTTTAATTCATTATTTATGTTTTTGCCTTTCCTCAGATTCTCCTGCTATTGTTCCTAGATTTGTGCACTGCCACAACATTATACTTAATTAGTAGAACTATTCCACTTTGCCTTCCCCTGTATGTTTTCTAAATATTTTATGAAGTGCAATTGGATTGCATTATTCTTTGAGATTCTATGCTGCCCAATTTAAATGTTACATTGGGTTGACTGTGTTGGAGATCATTTCCAGACCTGCACTGTTCTCTCCATGAAGAGAGGTCACATTGACATTCACTTTCCTCACCATCGGGTCGTTTTTATGATCACTTTGACTTAAAAATATTCTGCACTGCTTTGTCAGAAATTACCAGGTCACTGTAGACACAGAAGCGGTTAAAGTCTATCATGGGTAGATGGGACTGCACAGTTGAGGTTACAATGAGATTATCAGTGATCTTATTGAACGGTGGAATTGAATCATGGAAACATGGTCTACTCCTGCTCCTAATTATTTTTTAATGTTGGATGTTTGTGAAGAGTTTTATTTACTTTAATTTCAGGCACTCTGATTTGCCTGCATTACTGGTTTCACAAGGGGTCTGCATAATAACAAATAACTTGTTATGAATTGGACAGGTTTCCATCCCTCAAACTGCAAGTTGTTATGGAGCATGGGGAATTCTCATGCTCCATGAGAGTAAACAACACATAGTTGCTCATACATATCAGGGGATTCTCCAATACAAAGGAAAGCAGCATAGGTCCTAGAATCACAGTGGAAAATGTCAGACCTCCTGAAAATGGGAGATTATTGTCTGCATCAGTTCGGAGGCATTTCACAGTACATCCCAGGCAGATATGGAGACTTCATCACCATCGACTGCCTGCTGAATGATTTCCCAATTGAAGACGGCAGCTGTTGCTGGTGATAGCAGTGCAAGGAAACGCAGAGCCAGAGCTTCCACACTCTGCCTCGGAGTGTGGCGGGCAGCAGGGGGAAGAGGAAGACCAGCAGGGTATGTTGGTGCACTGCATTCAGCATCATCTGTCAGCTAAGTAGTGGAGTCAAGCAATTGGGCAGATGGGATGAAAATACTTCATATTCAGACAATTTTCATAAGCAGCCTGGAAAATTATGCAAACTAACTGAATCTCCCACCACAATCCTTAATATCAACTGCTTATACTAATAATCAGCCCATGCAATGTTCCCAGCTTTCCTGCTCAACTGTTTCAACGCCATCTTTCATATGCCTTGGCATTAACCCAAAGATTATTCTGCTAAAGAACCTGTTGTTTAATTTACATCACAGTGCTCTTTGGAACTTTTGAGGTTTATTCTGACATGAATCACTGGTCCAAGCTTTCCCCTTCTGAGGCTACACCTTTGAATTTACCCGCCAGCCTAGTCCAGTAATGTGTAGGCAGCATATTCTTCCTGATTGCCATTCATGACCACATTGGACTCCATCAATGACCATTATAATAGAACCACCCATTATTATAATTTGATTTTTCCTCCCATTCATTTTCTGTGCCATAGTCCCTTGATCCACATTGCTGTTGTCATGCTCAAGTTTCCCACCTTGTTCACTCCAGGTGCAGATAGCTTGGATTAGGCAAAACAAAATGCTAAGTGGGAAGGGGAAAAAAAAAATCAATATCTAAATCAATCTTCAAAATAAATATTCTGCTAAAGATAATGCTTTATTTAACCCTATCCCACCATCTCAATCTTTGGCATTTCTTAAGCTTATTCTGTAATGAATCACTGTAACTGGACATCCCCTTTCTTTTATGCTGGCTGCTAAAGTCGTTTGTCCAATAATAAATTGATTGATTTACATTTCCAAATTTTGAAAAGATGCCAATTCAAATAAGAGTTAGTACTTCATATTCTTATTATTAACGTATTAACTTTTCCACCCAGGATTTTTAAGTTTGGAGAAAGCAAAAATAGCAATGTTGTTATTTTTGGGAGGCAATAGATATCTTTAGTATGTAGCCAGTTAATAATTATGCAACGGTGTTTACAAACTAATGCTTTCTTTTTTCCTCAAGTGAGACATCCAACTCAGCATAATTCAAGGGGGATAAAATGTATTAATTCTGCCTGGGGCAATAATTATTTTAACGTGATATCTTATTATCAATATGTTCTTTATTGTTTACCACAGCAGACATCCTTAAGGTTTGCAATTTGTTGTGGTGAGCTCAAAGCCAATATGAACTCAGTTCAAAATAACCACATATATTTTACATAAAGTACAGAATCAGCAATCACATCAGAATGATGCCAGAAGTACCGAGTTTTCAACATTCATTGCGTTACATTTGTAGACGTATTTTGATTGCATTCAGGAGTAATATGAAAGATTATCAAAGACACATAGCATCTGAAAGGACCAAAAATATGGTTATAAATCAGTCCTACAACAAATGTGTTGTCATAGACAAGCATCTGGAAAACAAATCAGTGAGATGATTTAGTTGTGTAGCAGTATGAAAATAAGATAAATGGGACATCTTTGGAAGACCAAGTCACTCTGACACTTTGTACGGGGGAGTCTCTGAGGCGAAACAATATTCCTTTCAGAATCATAAAAAGATTTGCATTTGTAGTTCTTTTCACATTCCATTCAAACTATCTCAAAACTGCCTCCAACGAGGTATTTTTCGAAGCTGTCAATTTGTAAGTTGAGAAATGCACAACTGATATCTGCGCAATGACATGACAATAGCTATATGATTTAGAAAGATCGTTTAAGAGATACATTTTAGCCAATTCACTGGGGATAACAACCCCATGCCACAATTCCTTTACATCCAAAGATGTCTTGGGTTGAGGTCTCATGTGAAAGCCAGCAAATGTATTCATGCAACATTCTCCCGGGACTGCAGCAAATACCTAGATTTTTATTCTAGAAGTATCAAGGCTGCAACTTGAACCTAGAATATTCCAATTCAGAATCAGAGAAGCACCATGCAAAATGAGACTACGATTCTAAAACTATTCATCACATTTACAGACTTTAACAAAAACCTATTAATCAATATTTAATGTTCCCATCTCTGGTTAAATTTTACCATCAACATTTTCTTTCGCCTTCCATCTTCCCTGTGTATTCCCCCATCATGTTTTGCTCTCTCCCTTAAGACATTGAAGGCTCAATGAGTCTGCTGGCTCAAACAAAACTATTCCCCAACTATATTTTCCCTGAGTACTTGGCAAATACAAAAACAAATGGCATTTTAAGGGCAACAGCCCAACATTCTCCTCGATTTTTCTCTGCATCAAAATATTTCAGCACAGCAATTATCTACGCTCCGTGATTTGGTTGGGGATCGAGCTTCATTGTATATGTTCAATAAATGTTTCATTGTATATGTGATCCTTCAAATAATGTTGTTGCTGGAATATTTCATGCAAAGTATAATATTTTTGACTCCTGCATTCTAACATCACTTTCATTGAATTCCAATCTTTCCTACTTTTATGACCCATGAGTTGGAATTATGCCAATGGCAACATGCATTAAAATCGGCCCATTTCTTGTATTGTTTCCTCTTCCCCTTTGGGAAACTGAAGTTTATGCTTCCAAACAAGCTTTCCAGTATTTATATTATATTATAGTGGGCTAAAATTAAGCAGCGCTACCTAATCTTTTGCTCGAATGAGTGTAAAAAATGCCGCCATCTTTTCCTGGTTTAGGTAGAATGAAGGCATAGAACTCGCCTGGATATTAGCGAGGGGAATTTTAATTCATCTTGTACTCAAACAGAGTCATTAAAGAACAATGAAGAGCCTGGCGTAGGGGGATCACCATGAGGGAGGAGGAAGAACAATGTGGACCAAGCGTGGGCGTACCGCCGTGAGAGCGGGAAAACAAAGGGGGACCTGGCGCGGATACATGTAACTTTTTCAGCATAACTTGGGTATGCAAGCAAAGAATTTCACTGTGACTTATCACATGTGACAAAGTACTCATTCACTCAGCCCATCTTCCTAAACGCACTCACTTTGGAATACCCAGGTTTACACAACACACAATGATTAAAACCCTCTCCCTGTCAATTATTCTGAAGACCAATCAAGACTGCTCAGCAACTAGAAAGCTGGCCTATTATTTATGAGAAGGGAGATTCTTATAAACATGCAACAAGCAATTAAATTGTATAATTTTAGAGTACTCGTGCTGAATTGGGGCCTGACTAGAAAAAAATATTCATCTCAAGTATTCAAACCAACTGGACAGGAAAATGCACAAAATGAAATAATATTGCATCAAAATTCAATGTGCAACACTAGAAGCACGCCTAGGTATCCCCAGTCATCCATCGCAGTTCCACATTGGTATTAAGAGTCAGCTTGCCCAAAGCAATCAGACCTTCAAGGTGCAATTACAATGTGGTTTAATTCTTGCCTCCACAACTACAATACTGCTATTTGAGAGCCTTAAAGAGACTTCTATAATGAAAGAGTTCGAACCAAATATAAATGGAGATGGTACTGCAACACATATTGTAATGCACAAAAGGCACCGTAAATACTATATTATGGTGAATCATTTAAAAAATAACTAAGAACTAAACTAAAATGTCAATCATACCTTCAAATCAAATTTATTTCCGGTATTCAGTTTCATTGTTGATAGTGATATGGTGAATGCGAGTTAATCAGAGGTATCACATGCACTCAGTAGGGTTTTACAGTTTGGAGTGTGATACATTCTAAACACTGCCTGCAAGGCATTCAATTATATAGATATCAGTACACAAAGCAACAATTCCATAATGAAAATTCCAAGTTGGAATTAACTCAGCGTTCTAATGGGCACGTCCCACTTCGGCGATTTTTCAGGCGACTGCCGGTGACTGTCAAGTTGCCGGCAGTCACCTGAAAAACCGGCAACTGGAACGGCGACTGTCAAGAGTGGAACACACACAAACACATCCCTTCCTTCACCAGCCCGTTATGCAGGCGGGGGACAGGGCAAGCGGGGGAAGCGCTGTCTGAGTGCAATTCACACAGTGCAAAGCCAATGTGATAGACACACACCATGATGAACAGGAAGGTTGGCGCTGTAATTAAGCTAAAAAGTACACTGTATGGTAAGTCCTTTAAAAGAGGGGGGGGGGGGGAGAGAGGTGGGAGTGGAAACAACTTTTAAGAAGCCGGAGATACACAGCTGTGAAGCTCGGCGGACATTAACATTACCGGTCGGTTCTCCTTGGTTCTAAAAACTGCTGCTTACGTTTTATTTCCCCAATGAGCCAATGAAATTCACCGGCTACAACCTACGAGAACCTAAGACCTCCTGGCAACCCACTAGGACCTCCTGGCGACCCACCTACAGCACGAAAATTCTCACTACTCTCCACGGCGGCTTCATTCTAGTTGCCGCTAATTTTTCAACATGTTGAAAAATTTGCGGCGACCATAATGAGGCCGCAACTATTTCCCAGAATGCGGGAACTCCTCACGACCATGAAGGCGACTCCCCGGCAACCACACGCGAACATGTGGCGACTGCATAGTCTCCTGCAGTCGCCTAAAAAGTCACCTAAGTTGGAAAGGCTCATTAGTTATCCATCACAAGTGTTCACAAAGGAAAAGTAATAACTACCGTTAGCATTTCTTGTCAATGCATTCTACTTGCAATGTGCAAGACATTTGAGTTTATAGATGTTAATGTAAGCAAACGAGCATTTCAATCTTAATTACAGAAAAATTGAATCAATTTGAAAAATATTACTCAAAACCTCATGTAATAAATTTTAACTTCTGCTGCCACTATTCAACAGGTTGAATGTTGCATTGAAATTAGCGAGGTTCTTATTTCACCTTTAATGCGTCTCTATAAAACCATATGCTCTTGATTCTACTGCAAGTTGATATTTTAAACAATGCACATTGTGTCCACTGAACACATGGTTAACTGAGTTAATATTAGGCATTATGCAAATTGCTATGTTAAACTTTGGTTAAGCATATGCATTAATGAAACAAGAAATCAGATTTGTGCAAAGAAACAAAATTAAATTATATAAAGGCTAGGGAGTGTTTAGTTTAATGCTGCCTTCGTCTAACATAAAAAAATGTAATATGAAAAAATGAAATCTTCACATCCTTGAACCTGTAGTAATCCTGATGCATTGCCACAAGAGGAATGTTTGGGTGGGTTAGCAATAAGGCCCTGGGAACCCACATTGACTTTTCATCTACTCTGATTTATTTCCTGACCTTCATATGTATCATCCTATTTATGGCAAATCGTTGGGAATATTCATTTTTCTGGCTACTACTTGTTCTGTTAAGTAGTTTAAAAAAAATCTTATCTTCAATGCATTCAAATTTTATTTTAATTTCCAACTCATGTATTTCATGTTTAAGTTATTAATGGGAAAGCACGAGGAAGAGAAATTATATCCTTGCAAAATTCCGAATTTCCAACAAGTACATTATAAGTAATAATACGCCAGTGTGATTGCATGCAAACAGTGTAGGAAGGTGGTGGTGAAGGGAATCATAGATCAGGGCAGAATGTTAAAATGGAACATGGGTGTGGGAAACAAAGTCAATCTAGGAACTAATTACTGTGTGTAGTTTCAAGGGGAATAAAATATTAATTTATTAAAAATATTAATTTAGTGAACTAACAAACAGAATGACCCTACTGTGGTCATGGGTTTGGTCCTGCACCCCAATAATATTTTTTGTTTGTTTAGTCAATGGAAAAGCGCAAAACAATTTTTCTTCCATGCATGTTGAGGTTTGAGACACAAATCAGCCAAAAACTAACTGCTTGGCAAAATATACACAAAGGAACAAATTGTCCAAGATCAAAACCAGTCTTATATATTTCAAAAGAGGAATAGGTTTCACAAAGCAAGAATGAAGTTTATGCTGAACATTGTATACTCTGTGCTATATAATAGAACATCTCGTTTACCAGTCCCGGCATAAAATACACCTAGGCACATCAGATAACAATTTTTTTTTAAACTCCCCACTGAAATTTAATCTGCATTTTGCATTACTAGGTATGTTTCTTGGAAAGGACTCCAAAAAGGTGCTAGTCGCCGTAGCCCACACAGTGGTACAAAACATTTAATTGGTTAATCAGCCCAGGGACAATATATGCAAACATCATTTGCCATTTTTAACACAACCAATATTCTGTGATTTAGTATAAGAACAAATGTAATAATGAAAATTGCAGCTCCATTTTTCATTTACATATACTTCACAGATCAGGTTTCACTTTGAGGGGAACCCTCAAAGTGAAATTAATGAATAGTATTTCACCTGGAATTATTCAATACATTTACTTCCAATCTTATCAAATGAACATTTTTTAAATGATCAGCTAGGCAAGAGCTACAGCTGAGAAATGCATTCCAAATTACTGGTTCACATTTTAATAATAATGTTTTGTTTGAACAAGAATTGCATTGAATATCGAGACAAGCAAGTCTGTTTTTCACCTGTCACTTTTTATTGCTCATTCTTTTGCCCTATGCAAATAAAGCACTTGCTGTTCCAAAGCTTAAGCCTGCTTTGAAGGATCACACAAAATGCTGGAATAACTCAGCGACATTGCAATTTACTTTTGCAGACTTTTGGGACAAGCTCAGTAGCTGGGTACACTTTAAAGATCCTCTTTCTCCTCCAGATTTATCTATTTACTTAGGTACTGGGCAGAAAGTTTATTCACCATAGTAAATACAATGATCTTTAGGAAAACAGTTACAAAACACGCATGCTGACCTTTTCCCAACTCAATAGCAGCCAACTTCATGATTTTATAAGGCTTGACAAAGTAAATGCTGAGAAGCTGATTTACCCAATTAAAAAAAATAAGATTAGGGATAATATTCCCAGAATAAGAGCTTGCCTAAATAATATTCAGGTGAGGATAACATATTCCTCATTCAGAGGGTTGTGTATTTTGGGGATTTTCTACCCTAAACGGTAATAGGAGTGCACACGAATGAGACGTAGAGTTTTAATTACCAAAGGCAATTGACAAGGATAGGATGGGGCAGTAGAACAAATGCATTATTTATCAAATGATAAAGCAATGTCAATGGGTTTCATAGTCAACACCAGCTCCCCATTTTATCTCTGAATTAAAAGGAGGAAGGTGTTATCAACATCATTGCCTTGTTTTCCCCTGAAGAAATATCATTCTAGGTGGAGTGCTGAAAGCCTTAGAATCTGGGATAGTATTCCTAAATGGCAAATGTCTACAGACATTGATGACAAGTAATTTGTCAATTTTGCAGATAAAGAACAAGAATAACCTTGCAATTCAAATTTAGACGGGTGGGATTTGCACCAAGAAAAGTTGGGTTTGGAGATAGGGGTAGTAGCAGATGTGGAAATTATGATGGACCAATAATCTTTCATTCAAATATCTCGTGAATAATTGGTGGCCAATTGTAGTACACCCTTAACTCGACAACTGCAACATTTTCTATCCATACTCTTGATTATCAATTAATACATAAGCAAAGCAGTCTTGTGTGTGGATTCAAGCTCGGAGAACCAGATTGTGCTTTCATATAAACCAAGCCACATTGTGTAATGGACAGTGAGTTTCATCTTATAGTTGAAGCCCCAGATTCAAAACAATTGCTTCAACTTATTGAACTGCTTTTCGTAAGAATTACAGAAACCAATTCAAATTCTGCAACTATTGCAGACAAACTTTCAAAAGATACAAATAACCCAAACATATATTTTAAATGCCTTATTTCTATTACAATAGCCTTAAGTGCAGTACATGACACTATTCAGTTCACTAAAGCATGAAAAATCTTAATGACGAACTTAAGATGTTTTTTGTCTTTCATTTTATAAGCCCATGTAAATTTGATTCAATCTAAGCTATTGCATTTACATTTAGCTTAAATATAATCCATGTATCCCTTAACGCACAATTTTAATATTTCATAATTAGGTTGACACAATAAAAGGCTATCAATAGGATACCATTAAGTTATGTTAAATTCTTTAATTTCTGAGACTGTTATATCCATACATCTAATATCTTAAACATTTTTCAACAAAATATGCCTTTAATGGAAACAATGGCTGTTTAAGAGTTGTGGTGATATTCACTGCTTTAAAATGTGGCTTTGTACAAATATGAATGTCAAAAAATTTCCGGACGCACCAAATAGTTATACACGTAGCTTGCATCCACAATACAGCAAACTAAGGTTAGTGGTCCAAAATACATCAGCCGTGTTCAGCATTTACTAGAGACAGCACAAAGGAAAAGTTGGCTCGAAAAGAAAAATAAATCCCATTGGCAGATGGAGACCAGAAAACAATACTGTACTGATCATTCCAACCTTTGTGTTTGGACTCTAATAAATAGCCCTGAGCTTTAATACTATTGCAAAGGGACAATAATTTAAAGGGCAAACCTGCAGCAAGTGTCTGTGTGATGTGCATATTCACAGCTTTAGCTAAATGTGCCACACTGGTCTCAACAGTACTAATTTCAATAGATAATTCCTGACATCAAAGATTCTACTATGTGGACAGTGGTTACGCGCAAGATTATTTGTGTTATCATACAACTTTTGTCCAAAAACAATTAGTATTGGCTTACATTTACAGTATTAAGATTAATTGCTTTTTAATGGGAATTATTCTTTTTCCAGTACTTTGAGATCTACAAGATGCGCCTAGAAAAAAAACACTACGGTACAGTGGAAATGAAGTAAGCTTCAATGAGGGAGGAATTATTCCAGATTAATTGTTGAAACTTTGTCCTTCTGGGGGCTGAGCGAGTTTCCCGTTTTCTTTACACATCATTTGACGCCGCAGCTCAGTCAGGACAGCTTTGATACTAAATGAATTCTGCCATTTAGCTAGAACTGATATGCTTTTCGGATCCACCTGGAAGAGATGCAAATAAACATTACAAAACTGAAGAATATATACACTCACTTTGTAAAATTGAAGATGTCCATAGTTCCTTCCCTTAATATACAATACAGGAGCATATTGCTACATTGAGCAGTTTCTACTTACTAAATTCATATTCTATAAATTATATCTGGCTTACATATTATCAGCATCATGCAACTTAAATTTCCAAATGTTATTCAAAATATGTTGCAAGATGTAGTAATGCCTTTAAAATATCCATAAAAATGCAAATGCATTCACTCAAGTGATTAATGATGTCACGCTGTTAGTGAATGGTCTAGTCAATGTTAGTTAATGGTCCATTAAAAACTGCCTGAAACATAACAATGACCAAACAAAGCAATTTAAATGTAGTACAGGTTGAACACCGATTTTCCGGCAACTGATGGTTCCCCTCCCCCCTCCCCCCCCCACCCTATACTCCGAACAAAGTTACAAGAGCTCAGTTGAAGTTCCTAGATGGCATTATAAACTGAATGTGAATGGAATGACCTGCCGAACCATCCCCAGCTCCCACCGTCTCCCCTGGCTGTTGAGAACCTTGGCTTCATAAGTGATAGGAGTGATAAGTGATTAGGCTATTCGGCCTATCAAGTTACCCCGCCATTCAATCATGGCTGATCCATCTCTCCCTCCTAATCCCATTCTCCTGCCTTCTCCCCATAACCCCCCGACACCCATACTAATCATTTCTGACACAACTCCTGAGTCGCAAGGTGCACCAATGAGTCCCTCTCACCTGCTGCTGTTTTTTGCTGTCGGCGGTGGCTTTATCCGCCCCACTCGACCAACGACGCCTACTTCTCTCGACAGGAGAGTGGGGTCGGTAGCCGGGACTCTAAACAGCTGGGGAGATGGTGGGAGCCAGGGATGGGTTGGCAGGTCATCCCATTCACATTCAGTTTCCTTTTTATTTTTTTTATTTTTTTTAAAGTTTCTGGTACTCCATGGTGTTTTAGAGACACTGGAGGGGTGTCATTAGTGGGTAAGGGGTGTATTGTCATTTAATTATCAAAAGCCCTATGTTGGCCCGGAAAAACGGATAATCCAGAAAGACCCTGGAACAGAGGGGCTGGAAAATCAGTTTTGTCAATGTGTATAATTATATTAAAATATCCCACATGCACCCTGAAGACTGAAGCAGGGCATCTTCCTCAAAAGGCTTTTCTATAATTCAAAATAGCTCCATCTTGTGGAATAACCTAAACTAACTTGATTCATGGTTCATTAGACAAACTTCAGATATAATCAATGGTAGAAGTGGAACTCAAAATCTTTCTTATGTTACTGCAAGGCGGCTATATGTAAAACCATTTCATTCATGGGAAAGATTAAATTGGGTTTGTAAAAGACGGGCCATTATTAAAATGTAACTACATGGATGATTTGTTAAATATTGTTTATTCCTTGCTTGACTCAGTTTTCCAAATCCTCGCTTGATGGCCAGGTTATAATACTGCTCAATTGTGAAATTTCAGCTATGCCATTCAAGAAAGCAACAAATCCTTTGTGGGTCAAATGTCAAAGGATACTGTTCCAAGTGGAAAAATAATTTGCCATTAATCAGAAGTAAATCAGATCTCTTGAGATGTAGGGTTCAACAATCCACTAAAGCAGAAGCAATGTATTTAAAATGGTTTCCTTTTGTTTAATACCCAAAATATTTCATGATATATCGTCAAAACTTCAAATCATTGCTTGTCGAAAAGTAACCACTATTTTTCCGCTACTAGGATATGTCATTAGTCATAAATATTCTAATTGTAAAAAGACTCACAATTCCATTGGAATTATTTACTCCATTCATATTTATTTTCGATACAAATCTAACATGTGGAGCTATCTCTGGATATCTAGGTCCACAGTCTATTTTAAGGCTGTATATTCGGTGTTCATAAATGGTCTGCAAAAAGAAAACAGGTTTATGACTTCACATAATTCTGTAATAAATCAAATAAAAATAATTGTATTGCTATCAAACAAACAAACTGCTTGAGCAACTAAGTACAGCGCCCTCCATAATGTTTGGGACAAAGATCCATCATTTATTTATTTGCCTCTGTACTCCACAATTTGAGATTTTTAATTAAAAAAAAAACACATGTGGTTAAAGTGCACATTGTCAGATATTAATAAAGGCCATTTTTATACATTTTGGTTTCACCATGTAGAAATTACAGCAGTGTTATACATAGTCCCCCCATTTCAGGGCACCATAATGTCCGGGACACATCAATGTCATGTAGTGTTGTTTAGTATTTTGTTGCATATCCTTTGCATGCAATGACTGCTTGAAGTCTGTGATTCATGGACATCACCAGTTGCTGGGTGTCTTCTATGGTGATGCTCTGCCAGGCCTGTATTGCAGCCATCTTTAGCTTATGCTTGTTTTGGGGGCTAGTCCCCTTCAGTTTTCTCTTCAGCATATATAAGGCATGCTCAATTAAGTTCAGATTTTTAGCTTTGAAAAACTCCTTTGTTTCTTTAGCAGTATGTTTGGGATCATTGTCTTGCTGTAGAATGAACTGCCGGCCAATGAGTTTTGAGGCATTTGTTTGAACTTGAGCAGATAGGATGTGTCACAACACTTCAGAATTCATTATGCTTCTACCATCAGCAGTTGTATCACCAATGAAGATAAGTGAGCCAGTACCTTCAGCAGCCATTCATGCCCAGGCCATAACACCCTCACCACCGTTTCAGATGAGATGGTATGCTTTGGATCTTGGGCAGTTCTTCTCTCCTCAATACTTTGCTCTGGCCATCAATCTGATATAAGTTAATCTTCGTCTCATCTGTCCACAAGACCTTTTTCCAGTACTCTTTTAAGAACTTCTTGGCAATCTGTAAACTGGCCATCCTATTTTTGCAGCTAACCAGTGGTTTGCATCTTGCAGTGTAGCCTCTGTATTTCTGTTCATGAAGTCTTCTGCGGACAGTGGTCATAGACAAATCCACACCCGACTCCTGAAGCGCGTTTCTGATGTCGGACAGGTGTTTGGGGATTTTTCTTTATTATAGAGAGAATTCTGTCATCAGCTGTGGAAGTCTTCCTTGGCCTGCCAGTCACTTTGCGATTAGTAAGCTCACCACTGTTCTCTTTCTTCTTAATAATGTTCCAACAGTGGATTTTGGTAAGCCTAAGGTTTGGCTTACCAAAACAGTTTTATTCTCTAAGAGTTTTATTCTTGTTTCTCAGTCTCATAATGGCTTCTTTGACTTTCATTGGCACAACTTTGGTCCTCATGTTGATAAACAGTGATAAAAGTTTCCAAAGATGATGGAAAGACTGGAGGAAAGACTAGGTGCTGAGAGCTCTTTTATACCTGCATCAAGGAGGCATTTAAACACACCTGTGAAGTCATGTGTCCCAAACATTATGGTGCCCTGAAATGGAGGAGATTATGTATAAGCACAGCTGTAATTTCTACATGGTGAAACCAAAATGTATAAAAATACCTTTTAATAAAATCTGACAATGTGCACTTTAACCACAAGTGATTTTTTTCTATTACAAGTCTCAAATTGTGGAGTGCTGAGGCAAATAAATAAATGATGGGTCCATGTCCCAAACATTATGGAGGGCACTGTACATCAGGCAACATCTGTAATTCGGGTCAGGTACACAGCATCAGGATCTGCAAGTTCTTATCTCTATATTAGTAGATTTCTACACAGATTAGCCAAAGATTTAACCATATATTTTATTGGTCAAAATGGAAGTACCCATCAAGAAGGTTGAAATACCTGAAAAAATTTACGGATATGTAGATTCAGGAATTTATTAACTTTCCAGTGCAGCTGACTTTGGTAGTTTTCATTTAATAAATCAAAGTGTTAAGTAGCACCTACATCCCTTGAAACTTTAATGTAAGGCAATGTAACAAAGAGAAAATTAATATATGAATTTGGATTTTAATCAATGGCAGATCTTAATCAATTCCAAATATAGTTTCAAATTCAGTGGAAATCATGCCTGAGCAATCAAAAAGCAAAACAAAAAGCAGAACAATTTTTTGCTACTAGCTCAGCTTCAGTCCCGACCTCTCGTGCTGTGTAGACCTGCATCAAATGGCATGCAATTTTCCATAGGTGTTTGGTTTCCTGCAATTCCCAGAGGACTTCAGGCTCATTGGTTAGTTGTCTACCATAAATCATGATGGATTTGATGGGTGTGAAAAGATAAGATAGATTACAGGGAAATAAGTAGGTATATAACATGGCAAATATTAGTGGAAAAGCAATAAGGGGAGAAAAGATGAAATATGAAGGTTCTTGGTTTCTTGGTCCTCCAAAATATTCCAAATGGAATTTAAACTGTAGGTGGTGAAAGGAGGGTAAGCTAGCCCATAGTATAAAAGGCCTTTGATAAGATGCCACACATGAGGCTACTAAACAAGATAGTTCAAGGCATTAGAGGCAAGGTATTAGCATGGATAGAAGATTTGCTCTGACTGGCAGAAGGCAAAGAGTGGGAATAAAGGGGACCGGTGCCTAACGGTGTGCCGCAGGGGTCGTTGTTGGTTCCGCTATTTTTCATGTTATATACTAATGATCTGGATAATAAAATTGATAGATTTGTGGGCACATTTGTGGATGATACGTAGATAGGTGGAGGGGCAGGTAGTGTTGAGGAAGTAGCAAGTCTGTGTAGGAGGATGTGGACAGGTTGGGAAAGCGGGCAAATGGAATATTGTGTAGCAAAGTGTACGGTCATGCACATTGGTAGAAGGGATAAAGGCGTAGACTACTTTCTAAATGGGGAGAGGATTCAGAAATCCGAGATGCAAAGGGACTTGGGAATGGTGGTGCAGGATTGCCAATAGATTAAATTACATGTTCCACTGGGTGGCGCCACGATGGCAGCTTCGCCAACAATCTGTCTGTCTTTTCGTCTTTTTGTTTGTTATTTTTAGTGTGTTTTAAAAGTATGTGTTAATGTTCTCTGGTTTGTTTTATGTGGGGGGTGGGCGGGGGGGGGTCAGTGGAAACCTATTTTCAATCTCTTACCTTGCCGGAGATGCGATTGTATTCCGGATCGTATTTCCGGTCGTTCTGCAGCCTAACATCATGGAGCTGGCGGCCTTGCTCGGGACTGACTTTGAGCCCCACCGCGGGGCCGTGGACTTACCATCGGAGCCGATCCCTTGCCTGTGGTCGACGCTTGTGGATTTCACCTTCGAGGAGCTCGCAGTCTCGGGTAGAGACCGATGTCGGCAGCTCAAAACGATGCAGAAGGTTTCAACCAGCCCCGAACCGGGGTCCGATCACCCGGCGCAGGGAAGGCGAGATTCGCCCCCGATAAAGGAGTTTGATCGCCCCGATGCGGAGTGCCCGACCGCCGGTTACAGGAGCCAAGATCGTCCCATCAACGGAAAGCTCGAGCCCCCCGACCGTGTGAGAACAAAGAAGGGAAGAGATTGAACTTATTTTTCACCTTCCATCACAGTGGAGGAGTCGCTGTGGTGGATGTTTATGTTAAAATGTATTTTGTGTGTTCTGTTGCTTTTTATTGGCATGACTGCATGGCAAATGAAATTCCTCGTATGTTGCACAACATACTTGGCTAATAAAGTATGATTATGATGTTGAATTGGCAGTGAGGAAGGCAGAATGCAATGCTAGTATTTATTTTGAGGGGTCTAAAATATAAAAGCAAAGAAGTAACGCTGAGGCTTTATAAGGCATTAATCAGGCCACATTTAGAATACTGTGAGCAGTTTTGGGCCCCATATCTGTGGAAGGATGTGATGGCACTGGAAAGAGTCCAGAGGTGGTTTACGAGAATGATCTCGGGGATGATTGGGTTAACCTAGGAGGAGCGTTTGATGGCTCTGGACCTGTACTTGCTGAAGTTTAGATGAATGAGGGGAGAATCTCATTGAAGCCTTCCAGATCATGAAAGACCTAGATAGAGCAGATGTGGAAAGGATGTTTCTAGTATTAGGAGAGTCTAGAACCAGAGGGCACAGCCTCAGAATAAATAGAGTGTAACTTTAGAATGGATGGAGGAATTTATTTTGCCAGAGGGCGGTGAATTTGTACATTTCATTGCCACATACTGTTGTGGAGGCCAAGACATTGGGGTTTTTTTATGCGGAATTGCCAGATTCTTGATTAGAATGGATGTCAGGGGTTATAGAGAGAAGGCAGGAGAATAGGGTTGACAGGGAAAGGTAGATTAACCATGATGGAATGGCGGAATAGACTTGATAGGCTGAATGGCCTAATTCTACTCCTATGTCTTATGATATGGGATTAATTAAGTGCCAACATGGATAGGTTGAACAGCCTCCTCCTATGTTCCAAGCATAAAAATATGATGTTTTTTTAAAGCATATATTACTGAAACCCATGTCAAACCCAGATCAGTCTGAGCAAGGGTCTCGACCTGAAACATCACCCATTCCTTCTCTCTAGAGATGCTGCCTGGCCAGCTGAGTTACTCCAGCATTTTGTGCCTACCCATGACACTTAACATCACTGTTCACAAAATAATGAAATCGATTGCTCGAAGTAATTACATATAGCATGATCCTATAAAAGATGAAACATACAAAAACATTGTTAAGCCTCAAGAGAAGCTGAAAAATATATGATCATGTTTGAATTTATCTCATGGATATTTAGACTATAGTGAAGAATCTGTGTTTTCATCACACACTTTTCTTCAACGTTTACAGATGCCTAGTCAATTTAAGATCACAGCCAGTAGATTTATTAGGAAAACCTCAAGAAATTTGCAACAAATGTGAATATAATTGTTGAGTCAGTCTAAACTAATCTAGAACTGAGAGGGACTTCTACTCCAATTTCCTTTACAGGACCTGGCTTAGAAATGTTTGTCTTTCCTGTTCTCAGATTCTGCATTTTCATAACATGGTGGCGCAGCAGTCGAGTTGCTGCCTTAGAGCATTAATCCAGGTTTAATCCTGACTACGGGTGCTGTCTGCACGGAGTTTGCACGTTCTCCCTGTGACCGTGTGGGTTTTCTCCAGGTGCTCCGGTTTCCTCCCACATTCCAAAGAAGTGTGGGTTTGTAGGTTAATTGGCTTATGTAACTTGCCCCTAATCTGTTGGATAGAACTAGTGTACAGGAATCGCTGAAGGGCCTGTATCTGCGCAGTATCTCCAAACTAAACAAAACACAACAAAATATTTGATCCGAAATTATATGAATCATGGGTAACCAAAGGACATCAGATAATTATCATGCCACCAGACAAAAAATTTAAAAATCACACTTACTCTGGTAGGTCCAACGATCATCCCTGTCCACCTTGTGAGTGTCATATCTTCATCATCTTCAAGTCCCCAACTTACTGTCCCATCACTTGCTCCCTTCTGGCCTTCTTCTAGTTCTTCCAAAAGGCGAAAATTACGCGGAACTGTTACAGCTGCAACAATACAATTTACAGTTACGGCTGCATACAATGCAATTTAAATCACGACAGTTTCTGTAGCCCTCGTGATTTAGCACATGAATTGTGTGAATTGCCATTATCGGTCATATTACATTATTTCAATATATAAACAGGAAGCATTTCAAGATTTTCCCAAACATCCATCCATCCATCCAAAATATAAAACAAGGTTCGAGTAAACCTATGAATATTGTTTTAAGTTTTAGGTTTCTTGCTGGTCTGATGCCCTCCTCATCCAACAATTTTTAAGGCGGAGAATGACATATTCTTGATTAGTAAGGATGTCAGGGGTTATGGGGAGAAGGCAGGAAAATGGGGTCGAGAGGGAAAGATAGGTCAGCCACTATTGAATGGGTCTTGATGGGCTGAATGGCCTAATTCTAACATAACTTATGAACTAGTTTTCAACATGGAAATTATTATTCTTGGCACGTGAACAAACTGAATGATCTAAAGAAAACGGTTTGTTCTGCACAGGTGCTTCCGAATTCCACTTTAAAACATTGTCATGGGATTTGCTTGCTCAGTATAACAGCAATGCAACATTCTCCAAATTATCTTGTTACAGTGAAAAGACAAACAGGTCTCACAGGATATACCAGTCAGCCTCTAATTATACATGCCATTAAAAAGATCAACAGATGAAAAAGAAAAGAAAGACATACCCATAGTACAAATACTAGAATATCTATCTATATTATTATTATTATTATTATTATTTTATTATTACTAAAACTCTCATCTTGTTTGTGATTCTGTCTGTGTGCGTGCGTGCCCATGTGCTCCCGGAACTACGCGAAAAAGGTACACGATAACGCTACAATTTTTGGACCACCTTATTCACAATTGTCCTGTGGTGTGTTTTATCAAAGTTTTGTTCAGATTGATGTTATATTTTACAAGTTATTCACATTTTAAACTTCAAAAATTAAACTTCTCACTGTTAAAAATCCAATTCCAACCTGCTGTCCCTGCCCGTTACAATATTACAAAGACAGGACACCGAGTCCTGTCATTTGAAACATTGCTACGGACAGGGGCAGGACAAGGGAATTTTATTTTTTAGTTGAAGAATAGGGAGGATGAAAAGGAGGGGGAGTGCTGGGAGATGAGGGGAAATGATCCGCACCTGCGCAGTTGGGGGCTATGGGTGAGTGGTGGAATATTGCGTTGGGGGTAAGGGTCGCATTGGGGGAACGGGTGAGTGGTGGAATATTGCGTTGGGGAACGGGTTGCGTTGGAGGACCGGGCCACCTGTGTGACAGGGACCCCCCACTTGGAAGGTAGACAAAAGTACTGAAAAAACTCAGCGGGCGAGGCAGCATCTATGGAGCAAAGGAAATAGGCAACATTTCAGGTCCCACTTAGTCTAGTTTTTACTTAAACCTTAAATTTCCACAAATCTTTCTAGCCAAAACAGGATAGTGCAAATTCACACAGATGTACTACTTAATGTACTACTGGTTTGTAAAAATACTAACATTTAGAGTTTACTTCCTGTTTATTTCCTGTGTTTATCATTTTGGCCTGGACCTTCGGGAAACCCTTTTGGCAAAATTATTTTTTTATCATAGCAATTCAGAGCAATAGTAATAATTCTGAATTATTAGCTACTAGTACTTCCTTCCAGATTAAAAGTGTGATTGAATCACAAAATAAAAGCCAAGTTTCCCTAAGACTGCCATCCATCTTGATGAACAAATTAATGCATTTTATTCGCTGTTAACCAGTGTTTCAGCCCAAAAAAAATAATCAAATGGAACAGGTCCTTAACGAATTGTAATTAATGCTTTGGCGGTGCAATAACTGATTAATGAAAAAAAATAGATACAATAGGTTTGGATGAGTTGGTTGACTAGCACATCAATGCAATTATACAGATATACTGTACATCTGTAATATACAGATGATATAGGAATTCGTTCCAGTGAAGATTTGAGAACCAAATGTTCAATTTGGCACAAAACTTATAAATGATACAACCTGACATTATTATTGTTCACACCAGATACAGAAGTCTGGCATCACAGGAGAAATCGTGGTAAGGGGATAGAAGAGACGTTGAAGTGTGATGTAGGAATGTCCCATGTGTCAACAATATATTTTTGGAAATTGTCCCTACATCATCATGTGGTAGGAAGTAAGTAGAATAGTTTCTTTATTGTCATTGTAACATGAACCATGTACAACGAAATTGTAAAATGTCAGCCAGTCAGTGCACCATTCAAACATTTGTTATGTAATGAGAGAATCAAGATCTTTGAGAGATTCTAAAGTTAACATGCGGCTGAAGTAAGAGAACCCATTGCAAGATACATTTTCCCCACAGGTAAACACAAAATACTGGAGTAACTCAGCAGGACAGACTTCTGAAGAAGGGTCTGTACCAGAAACGTCCAAGGACTTTACTGTCCCATGAACAGAGCATGGCAAAATTGGCAACCTGGTCTCTGCGTACACATCCACTTCCAGAGTCTCCCTGACATCCTTTGATAAGCAGCTCATTTCACTGTTGGAAATGTTTTGGATATTCAGGCATTCGAGACGGATGTCAATAATTTTAAAAATGTACAATGGGGGAGGGGGGAGAAAACAGATAAAACTTACCATTTTAATAAAATTTGATGACACCATTCAATGGAAAGGGACTGCACTGGAGATATCAGCCAAGCCACGGGGCCTGTAGAAAAAATGTATACTGCTCCTATAGCTTAGCAAGTTACAGAATGCTCCTGGGACCTAATGGCAGTTTGAGGAGCAGAGAAAGTTGCCAGACACCTACATCTGACGTCTAGTGTGCTACATGCTTCACTCGGCATTGTCTAAATGCAAACGTCCATAATGCATCATCATGTGTTTCGCAGAGAGCAGTGTAACAAGCCTGACCAAATCACTATTCATGAAGATTTCATCTGTGATTTGGTCAGGGTTGTTACATTGCTGTTGCCAGATTTAAGAAGAGAGCTATAGACAAAGTGGAGCAACACTTTGTCTATAACACTTTGTTTTTAGTTATTTGAAGGAAGCCATTAAATGGAGCACCAATGTGCATGGTTCTAGGAGCTCAGCGGTTGATTGTCAATTTTAAATGTTAAGTAATGCCTGGAGAGGCATCCCCCTTTAAGGATGAAGAATAGGTTTTTGTCATCTGCAGTGAACTAGAACTGGTCAAAGAGAAAGTCTTAAAGAAAAGGTTATTTATACACGTCTTTTATTGGTTTTCAACAATTAATATTTATTACCCTAATAAAAAAAAGTGGAAGGGAAATACTTAATTTTTTATATAAAAATATATTTAATAATGTATGAAGTAGGGTGTGGACCTGAAACATCACCTATTCCTTTTCTCCAGAGATGCTGTCTGACCTGCTGAGTTACTCCAGCTTATTTTGTGTATCTTTAGTTTAAACCAGCAGTTCCTTCCTGCACTTAAATTTTTGTAATTGCTTTCAACTTTAAAAAAATTCCCAAGCTTTGATTCTACTGGCATAAATGTTTGCTAAATGAATTTTCTGTTCTTGCTGTAGTTAAATACAGTAGCTTTATCCATCTTCTAAAGTTCAGAACCTGCCTGCCACGAATGTTGACGAAAATTGAACAGTCAGGGAGTGTCACAACAGGGACCAACGCAATGGGTTGTGAATTGCAGAAGGAAATTTATATTTAATCAATAGCAAATGTTAGCCAAGTAGTTGGGCAAATTAGAGTCAATAAAAACCATAGAGAAAGTTGGGCATTTAAATAGACACTCATCACTGCACGCCATGTGTGGTCAACTACGTAGTTTACTTTATCAGTCACAAGCTGCCATTTAGAAAACAAATACTGAAAACGTGAAAACACCAGGTCAGGAAAGAGAAACAACGATTGTTTCAGGTCAAAGACCATTTGTCTGAAGGGTCCAGTTTTCCAGTATCTAATTTTATGATTGTCATTTATGATTTTAATAATAACCATTTCATTACTATCAGTGGCAGATATCCAGTTAGAGGTATTCATCCATGAAGTTCTGGAAAAGTGCATGGATTTGGCAAGCAATAGTACATTCAAAGAGTCATTACCCATGCTTTAGACTGTATTTTGTTTTCTGAATGGGTAATGGCTACCAATTTGAAGGACAAAACACCTTATCTACGACTTTAAACTTTCATCTCCTCTACCACCAGAGAAGCATGGTGCTGTGATATTCACCACCAAAGATAGGAACAGCAGGTGCCAAGGCTTGCAGATTATGTTGCAGGTGACACACAATCCAAATACCGGACGGAACTCTGTTTCCAACAGCATTGTGGCTTTAATTGCATCCGAATGTCTGCAGTAGTTCAAGGTGGCTCACCACCACTTTTGATGGCAAACAGTGACAGACAATAAATAATGGCTTTGCCAACAATGCTCACAACACAAAACAAAATTCAAATGATTCCCATGTTTACATTTCAATAAATTCCAGTTAATGGAGTTTACAGTTAACTTTCTGAATGGAGACTTCCAACCCAAATTTATAAAAGTTAATGGTGTACAAATATGTGGTTGGACTATTCTTGATATGCAACACTATTAAAAAAATGCCTTCCAAATTTAAGTGAACCAAAGAAAAACTGGATTTGCAGAACAATGTTGGTATAATTGACCAGCCCGTCAGAACCCTCATTGTCCAGCCACAAAACTGGCAACAAGAGCAAGTCACCCTACACTAAGCAACTGCCCTCTTGAAATCTAAAGCTCTTCCACTATCTTACCATCAGAAATTTGATGATACTCTCCACTTAGTTAATGAGCACGATGCTGACAATACTAAATCAGCTTGCCACCATTCAGGCCTCAGCAGCCAGCTTGTTTAGAATCCCATGTGTTATATCAAGCATTTCCTCCCTACACCGCCAATGCTTACAGTATACAGCTTTTCTAAAATGTACTCCAGTTACCAGCCTAGATTCTTCGGACTATAACCTGGCCATCCAACCCACGGCCCAACGTGTTGAGTTTGGGGCAGATATGTAACATACGCCGTCGAATTTGGACGTTGCACAGCGTCGGGCGGTGACGTAACATCACTTACTTTCAGTGACTGCTCTATAAGGACATCCAGGTCTCATTGTATTTCCAATTTTCTTAACCCGACAACATTCAGATAATAATCTGCCTTCCCATTCTTGCCACCAAAGTGGATAATCTCGCATTTATCCACAATATACTGCATCTGCCATGCATCCGCCCACTCACCCAACCTGTCCAAGTCACCCTGCATCCTCATAGCATCCTCTTCACAGTTAACACTGCCACCCAGCTTTGTGTCATCTGCAAATTTGCTATTGTTACTTTTAATTACTTCATCTAAATCATTAATGTATATTGTCAATAATTGCGGTCCAAGCACCAAGCCTTGCAGTACCCCACTAGTCACTGCCTGCCATTCTGAAAGGGACCCATTAATCCCTACTCATTGTTTCCTGTCTCCAAACCAATTTTCTATCCATGTCAATACCCTACCCCCAAAACTATGTGCTCTAATTCTGCCCACTAATCTCTTGTGTGGGACCTTATCAAAGGGTTTCTGTAAGTCCATGTACACGAATCCACTGGCTCTCCCTTGTTCATTTCACTTGTTACATCCACAAAAAATTCCATAAGATTTGTCAAGCATGATTTTCCCTTTGTGAATCCTTGCTGACCTGGACCGATCGATCCTGTTACTGCTATCCAAATGTGTCATTATTACATCTTTAATAATCAACGCCAGCATCTTCCCCACCACTGTTGTCAAGCTAACTAGTCTATAATTCCCTGCTTTCTCTCTCCCTCCTTTCTTGAAAAGTGGGATAACATTAGCTACTCTCCAATCCACAGGAACTGATCTAGAATCTATAGAACATTGGACAATAATCACCAATGTGCCCACGATTTCTAGAGCCACCTCCTTGAGTACCCTGGGATGCAGACCATTAGGCCTGGGGATTTTTCAGCCTTCAGTCCAATCAGTCTACCCAACACCATTTCCTGACTAATATGATTTTCCTTCAGTTCCACCATCACCGTAGGTTTTCTATCACCACGTATATCTTTTTAATTTTCTTAGAGATCATATTAAATTTTAAATGCACCAGTTTTATCCAGACCACGACAATAAATACAGCACATAGTAATATGTACAAAGAATTCTCATTAATGGTCAAGCACACTTCTCGTTGTCAAAATTGACAAAGATGAGACTGAGTACAGGTATGAGAAATGTGGCAGCAGTTGAGAAGAAACACTGCAATAACAAGGTATCAAAGAAAAATAGAGGAATTAAGAAATTACAAAGCAATTGTGATTAACCCAAGGATGCCATGGGAGTTCAAAGAAAAATATGGACAAATATTAAAGCAATACAGGAATAGAAAAGTGAAAACTGAAAAAAAAAGTATTAGGCTGAAAAGTCATTACAGTTCTGTAAATAATTAATTGAAGTTCATAAGCATTTACATTTCACACTAGTTCCACTAATCAAAATACCATGACAAAAATCCAGTACGTGTAGCAGAGGGAAAAACCAATAAATAACATTTAACTGCAAGCACAGTGGATTGCAGCTAGGAGGCTTGATGGAGAGTACTGACAGTTAATCGGGGCATCTGACCAGGCCAATCAGTAAATAAAGATAATCAAGCAACCATTCAGGAACGGCTACACTCTTAGTTGACAGATGTGCAAACTTTTTGGTTTATCACACAAGAACAGCAAACAGATTGCTGCCAACCCCCTCAAAAGCTGACTAATGGGGAAAAGTAAACATCCAATACCAGCGAGAAGAATAAGTTTACCAGTTTTATTTTTTGGCAAATGATAAATGTTGTCATATTTTTAAACAGAATATATAAAGGAATCACAAGTGTAGTGGTTTTGTACAATAATTGTAATGAATGGTTAGTTTATTCTGTTCTCGTCTACTCTATTCACACTCTGAATTGTTACCAGTGTTAAAACCACACGAGAAAGAAAGTCCCTAATTAATTTAATGATATTTTTTTTTAAGTTGGGTTGTACAAATGATACACAGTGAATGAAAACTCCAAGTGTCATATCTTTTCTAAGCAGTTGCACAGATGGGAATCTCAATGGAACCAGAGTAAAGGACGCCTGTTTTTATTCCAATATTTTTGTATTCCTCTTGGAGGATGAATTCCAAGGCCACTAAAGTAAAACTTAGATTTTCTTTGTTGCTTAATTTGGGAAACCAATTACTGGAGTAGCAAGAGGCATGTATAGAAGGAAAATATGCAACTTAGGCTTAATTTTAATTATAGTAGCCCTCGCTGTTGCTCAGCTTTGGGGTATAGGTTAACGCAAGAAACTTTCAGAAGGGATCTAGGAGTGCAGGTGCATGGTTCCTTGAAGGCAGAGCCGCTGATAGAGTGGTCAAAAAGGTTTGGCGCATTGGCCTTCATCAGTCAGAGTATTGAGTACAGAAGTTGGTAGGTCATGTTGCAGTTGTATAAGATGTTGGCGAGACCAAAATTAGAGTATTGTGCTCAGTTATGGGCACCATGTTATAGGAAAGATGTTGTCAAGCTGAAAAAGCCAAGAGTGCCCAGCCATCATTCTTTCAGGTAAAAATTCAAACTTTGAACTGCTTTGGAGATCACAAAAGTGAATCAACCTGCAACCAACTTTGTGTGGGCAATATAATCAACCATTCCAATTCAATCCCAGACTGAATATAGATTGTCATGATCATAGTGGGGCACTTCTTGTTCAGAGCTAAGCATGCTTCGTTGAATGAAAACAAAACACAGCCAAGACGAAATGAACAGATGTAGCGATGTTACAATACCTACCTTTAGTGGCGCTGCAGTTCTGCCACTGGCCGTGTGCGCGACTTTGGCCCCTTTTGGGGGGGGGGGGGGGGGGGGGGCGGGATTAAAATCCAGTTTTGTACTGCCTGTCGGAGGCGGATTTCCTTGGGCTGCGGGCTGATGAAGAAAAATCGATCGGACTTCCATTCGCGGTTTATTTTTTATAAATTCGCTGGACAATTTATTAATTGAATTAAAATAAAATGCGACTTCTAACGCCCTCAAAGCCTATAACGTGACGGATCGCAAGAACGGGACAAAGCAAAGGGTAAGTCTTTTATTTTACATATAATCTTGCTTCTTGGGATGGCTTTAATGTAATTTTACGTTGCGAAAATGTTATTTGGGCTCCATACGAACCAGCAGTGTCTTTCCTGCCAATATGGGGTTCAAACTCACCGCAAATGCAACGTTCCAATCGATCACGTTCCAGAAACACCTACTCGCAAGATGATTAAAATGCTCTTTTTTTTGGACAATCAAGTAATAAGCCGTCTAAATTGTCTATATTTTGTGTTATTCTCTCCCCATGATCATTATTTTTAAACTAAATATTCACAACAGTTTGAGTCACATGTATTGTGCAAAAAACAATAATTTTGATTAGATTTTGAGTGGATGTTTCTGGATTAATTTATGGGAATTAATTAAATTCCTTCCATCTGGCATATAAATTCATGACAGTGAGATTTAAAAATCATGTTATATTGTGAATTCTTGTGTGAATGGATTAGTTTGTTATTTGGATACTTAGGCTATTTAAAAAAAATATCCTTTTCTTAAGAAATGTAATCTACAGGACATTGTTAATGGGAAAGTAGTGGGCAGAAAGGCATGTCATGCATGGTTTGAAGAGCAAAAACTTGTAGTTTACAATGCCAAAATTGAAAAGTTGAGGAAAAACAAAGTGTACAGAGTTGCTTATTGGTTACAATCTGAGGAGTATGATGATGCTACTGATTATGATATGCCAATGTACCAGCTAGCAACTGATCTTCTCCATAAAGACTTGGTCTATTGTTAGAAATTGTAATTTATTTACCTATCTCTTACGGACTTGCAGCATATAATACAATAATATTAAACTTCTGATCTTGAGAATATCACATTTTTGAATTTTCAAGGCAATCTGGGTGTTTACTACTATTTCCGTCACAACGATCAATTTTGTAATTAGCTACAATTAGGTAATTAACTAATTACATGCTTTAATTTCAGGTCATCCAAGTAAGATGTTTTATATTTGTTTCAGAATGCTTTAATCTATACTAACTGAAAATTTCAATCAGTTCTCTTAATATTTAAGAAAGTTATGGGCTTTTGACTGTCCTCAATCACTGCTTTTGTGTTAAGTCAATGGAAAAGCAATAGGGAACAAGATGCTAATTTCCAAGTATGAAAATGGCCATAACTGTTTTAATACTGAAGATATGAAAGTGAATTAGGTGTCAAATTAAACTTCTTTTTATGCTTTATCTGATGGGATAAATTGCAGACTTGATTTTTTAAATCTCAAAATGTTGTAACATTGCTAACAGATGAGGTCTGATGAACCCTGGATTTCACAATATACTAACTAATGAGAACATCAAATGTTTGATTATTGTGAATAAGCTCAAGAATTTAATCGCAGTCAGCATATTTTCTTCACATTCTGCTCCAGAAAACCAGCTATAAATGACTATCTTCCAAAACAGGGTGACAATGCACAGTTAGAAGGACAGTATGTTGCCTCATTGCACCAGATGGATTTCCTCAGTACTCTAGTTTCCTCTCACATCTAAAAAATGTGCAAGTTGTCAGGTTAATTGACCATTCTAGATTGCTCTTGTGTATAAGCAAGTGATAGAATCTGAGGGAAGAATAAGTTGTACATTCTCCCTGTGACCATGTGGTTTTCATTTGGGTGCTCCAGTTTCATCCTACATAAATTCACAAGCCATAGGAGCAGAATTAGGCCATTCAGCCCATCTAATCTACTCTGCCATTCAATCATGGCTGATCTATCTTTCCCTCTCAACCCCATTTGCCTGCCTTCTTCACACCCTTACTAATCAAGAACCTATCAATCTCTAAAAATACTCAGACAGTCTCCACAGCCATCTGTGGCAAAGAATTCCACAGATACACCACCCTCTGGCTAAAGAAACTCCTCATCTATTTTTAAAGGTATGTCCTTTTATTTCATCCCAAAGACATGTGGGTTTCGAGGTTAATTTCCTCTGCAAAATATATAGGGAGATTTCCTCTGCAAAATGAGAAAGTGGGATAACCTAGAAATAGTGTGAACGTTGGTTGGTGTGTGCAGAGTAGGCCAAAAGGACTGTTTCCATGTGGTGATGTAAACTAAAATAAAGAGAACTGACAACTAGCATTTACAAACTATTTTTGAGGCAAAAGTAAATCAAGGTTAGGATGTTGCATAAAATGCCAGTCTAAAACAAAAATTATTACCAAGCCATAATTACTCCTTAAATATGGACCTTAAAAAAAATCAATTCATATAATTCCTTGAGATTTACATATTTCTCGCTGCATCGATGAAAACACTATTTTGAGTGGAGAGGGCTAGGCAATTCCCCGAATAATGAAACTTGTGACAGCATTCCTCGTGATCCATTGATTTTATATACACAATTAGCTTCAACCATCGTCCACTTATTTCATTTTTCTGGTGCAACTATGCTTATGTTTTTGGTGAAGACATATATTTTATGGTTTTGGTGGAGACATGTTGTACATTGATGGAGTGTCAACACTTATTGAAGCTTGCCCACCTAACTATAATTTCTTCCAATCTGTCAGGAAAAGTGGAATGGGTGGGGGTATAGCTGTAATTTAAAAAAAAAAAAGATTTTATGTGCATATTTTACATATGGTCACAAGAGGTTGATCTTGGGAGATTCTGTTCTTTTGAATATCTCACTACCAACCTTAAAACAGATGAAACTGTGCTCACTAATACTGTACAGACCACTCAGACAGCTATCCTTATTCCATATGGAATTCTCTGAATTTATCTCACTGGTCATAATGAGATATGATAAGAGTGATTTTAAATGGAGATTTTAACATTCATGTAAACAGCACAGACCTCAAGGTGATAGAGTTTCTGAGCTTACTTGACACGCTCGACTTTGCTCAACATGTAAATGAGGCAACTCAAACATTGAAATACACTGGATGTGGTGAATATCCCGAGGGTAAAAAATTGATAACATCCTGGTGTCTGATTTTATTGTTTGCGACCATTACTGTGTGTTTTTTGATGTGTTTTTAAAGTTGTTTAGATGCCCTTTGTAGTCTACATGTAAACGGCTCTTTTTAGATCCAGCAGCAGAACTCAAATTTTATGAGCTTGTAAGTATTCGCTCCTCTCACCCAGGGATATTCTGTTGACGAAATGATAAAAGTTTTTAACAGTAACCTAGCTACGACACTTGATAAAGTTGCACCTCTCAAGATTAAAAGGAAAGTAAAGGGTTAAAACATCTCCCTGGTTAAATAACTGTTCATACGTTTAAAAAATCATGTAGAGTAGCCAAAAGAAAGTGGAAAAAAACAGGCCAATTAACCTATCAAACCGCATTTCTTTGGGATGGGGGAGGAAACTGAACACCCAGAGGAAACCCACACGGTCACAGGGAGAACATGCAAACTCCACACAGACAGCATCCAAGACGCTGAAGAAGGGTCTCGACCCGAAATGTCACCCATTCCTTTTCTCCTGAGATGCTGCCTGTCCTGATGAGTTACTCCAGCATTTTGTGTCTATCTTCAGTGTAAACCAGCATCTGCAGTTCCTTCGTACACATTTGGGCTAATCAATTAATCAATTCCACCAAACTCATTTAATCCCGTGCAACTAACTCAATCCTTTTATTCGATAGGTTAAGCCACCTGTCAAACAATACAAACCAAGGCAACAGTGTGACTACGAGAAGGATGATCATGTGAAGATCATATGAAATAGCGGTATACAGACAGAATACAAGATGGAACAGCGTGAGAACATCCACTTTGGTTTACAAAGGCAAAGATTGTGTTTTAAATGTTAAGAGATTGAAAGGTATTAGTGTTCAGTGGAACAACCCAGGCATCCTTATAAATGAATCACTGATGGTTAACATGCAGATACAGCAAATAGTTAGGAAGGCATGTCATATGTTGATTTTCACTGCAAGGGAATTGGAATACAAGAGATATTTTGCTCCAATTACAGTGAGTCTGCATCTGGAATACTTTGTGCAGATCTGATGCTCCTTCCAAAATATTGATGCATTGCTGAAATAGTGCATCAAAAGCTCTCCATATTGATTCCACATTTGAGAGATTAAGCTGACTGGGACTGTTTTTGACTTTAGAAAGAGGGGTACTCATTGAAACATACAAATGTTAAAGGGGTTTGCAGGGTAGATGTGGAGTTAATCACCTTGACTAGCATGTGTAAAAACAAGAAACATAGTCTCATAATGAGTTGGTCCTTCAAGGTGATGATGAGAAATATCTTCAGAGGGTCGTGAATATTTTGAATTCCTTACCAGAGGGTTGGAAAGGCTAATTTGCTTAACATTTTCCAGGCATAGACACTACAAGCACACGAGAGCATTGAAACCTTAAGCAAAAGATATGGTACTGACTGTTCCAATTAAGTTTGGGTTACTTTGGATTCAAAAATAGAACTCTTTTGCTCATTTTGCCAACCAACAGCAAAAAAGTTAACTGGCCATTCATCCAATTTTTTTGTTGCAGGCAATTTGGCTATTCAGCTTGTCAAATAACTTTAAAATACCTCACCATACCCAAGTTATTTCTTTCAGTCACATTAATGAGATAAACTTAATCTATAAAATTGGCATTTGTGACTTTCTGTGTGGGACACCATGTACAGTATGTATACAGTTCCATAGTAGGCTACCCTCGGTCATGACTGACCATGGATGATGTCATATGGAGGACATGCCGTTGCCCATGCAGCACGTCCCCCCTCTCCACGTCGCTGATCGGACCAAAGGAACAGCAGGGCCATTACAGTTTGGCACCAGTGCCGTCGCCACAACGACGAACTGCCTTAGGGGCTCCGACCGGATTTTCTTGAGGTTTATTCCTGGAGCCTTTTCCATGACTGGATATGGCCACAAGGCAGTGGAGGTTTTAAATCAGAGTTTTCCCTCTCCTGGATGGACTGCCTTTCCAGGCTGCCGAGCCCCATCTGCCCGAGACTTGTGGGGGCGGGAGCATCCACCTTCCCGTACAGCTGCCCACTGCCCAGACACTGTCCATGGCAAAAGGCTAAAACTATCTCAACTGTGCTAAATTTAAATATGCTAGATTAACTCTATTAATCTGTACTACAGTTTAGTTCAAATCCTCGACAAACTCAATATTAAAAAGGTAACAATCCCATCTTCAAAGAAACAGAGTTATGAATGCACAAGTATAACCTCACAGTGGAAGTTTGCTTTCAATCTCTGTGCAAATTTTACAAACACAAATGATGGAAGCTTTAAATAGCTGAGTTTTCTTTGATTTTTTATTTTAAAAACATGAACAAGTGCTATGCTAAACTCATTGAAGAATAATGAGTGTTAGTCCTTCATATTGTGTTATAGTATCAATGTGATTGCAACTCATGTATTTCTGATTAGTGAAACCATTCAGGAATACGTACAGTGTGAAAGATGTATAAATTAAGATAAAACTTAAGGAGTAAATAAAAAATATTGGGTCTTTTGTTCACATGGCTATGTTCTGAGTAATGTTGAACAAGTGGTTCAGTGTACTTAGTTAAGATATCTTTCCCAATCAAGTTGCAAAACAATTCCTCGAGTCAATTCATTAGCAAAGTGGAATTAAAGCTCAGTTTTCCTCCTACATTTGATCCTCAACATGCAGCTAGATAAGCTCATGTTACTACAACCACAGTACTATTGAGTACCGTCAAAGGTTAGCAAGTTTGGAGAGAGTAAGGCACATTCAGTAGTTCCTTACCTGGCATTCAACCATCAATCCATATTTAAGTATTCAAGTAACAAGATCGAGGTCCAGGGTGGTGCATTTACAAATGGAGCAGCAATGCTTGACAGAGTAGACAGGTGGATATTTTGGGAGGTGGATGCACTCTTCCCATTTACAACGGGGTTCTGAGAAATCTCAACACATGAATTCAGTTCTCAATTCCATTCAGAATGCTTCTAAGTTTTGAGCAGCCGTGGACCAGGGATTCTACAAGCTGGTGATATTATCAAACCTTTTCCAAGGAAGTTTGTTTTCGGGAGGATGGGAAGAATTATTTCCCGTCCTTCCTGTATTCTCCTGCCTTGGAGAAAATCGCAAATGAAATGTCTGAAGAAGGGTTTCGGCCCGAAACGTTGCCGATCTCCTTCGCTCCATAGATGCTGCTGCACCCACTGAGTTTCTCCAGAATTTTTGTGTACCTGTCTGTTTCAGGAGTCTGGTTCTACAACAGGAAACTTTTTTTGGAGGACCAGGTGAAGCAATGCAGTAAGACTGAGAAGAGTCCGAGTGATGATACAGATTTGCTCTTCACTACTTTGACCTCAGATTGATTCTTTTATAAGTCTACTGGTCAAGATTAGGCATTGGAGTCAATAATGAAGCAGATAAGACAGAGGTGAATTTCGTTGGACACATAATCTGACCGCTGAAGCAGTCAGAAACCCTTAAGAGATTTATTTTTAAATCATGTATTATGATTAACACAGCTCTTTTCCTACTAAGATCTCATGGAGAAGATTGTGCCAATGTGCACAGCAATTAATCGAATCCACATTGCAATTCAGGGAGAAGTTCCTCGTTCAGTGGGAAGTGGTGGTTTAGGTGGCCATGAATACTTGCTGTGTGTACAAATAGGAAGATCTTTCTAAAGTTACCCCAGATGCATTTTTCTTTTCTTTAAAGATGGTCATAATTCCAGCACAAGGTATTTTGGTACATTCTCATCCTCAGACATCAGAATGAAAAGGAGATTATCATTTGTAACTAAATCCCTTCCGTGGAGACAAGAGACTGAAGATAGTGGAAACATGAGGTAAATCCAATGTGTTGGAGGAACTCAGAGTTCAGGCAGCATCTGTGGAAGGAATGGACAGATGACGTTCGGAACAGAACTCTTCTTTAGACAAGAATATCTGAACAAGAATCGCGACGTGAAACATCATCTGCCCATTCCCTCCACAAATGCTGTCTGACCTGCTGAGTTCCTCCAGCACTTCTGATTTGCTCTATAGCCCTTCAATGCCATACTTCAGCAAAAATAATATTCTCTCCTGAAGCCGTGTTATTTACTTAACATTTAATTGTGTTAACTTATTACTCATGTGATGACAAGACCCGACGTGTTACTTTACGATGCAAAGGGCCATCATGCCAAGGATTGAGTAGCAATTGAGGAAGTGTTCCTAAACCATATAACCATATAACAATTACAGCACGGAAACAGGCCATCTCGGCCTTACAAGTCCGTGCCGAACAACTTTTTTCCCTTAGTCCCACCTGCCTGCACTCATACCATAACCCTCCATTCCCTTCTCATCCATATGCCTATCCAATTTATTTTTAAATGATACCAACGAACCTGCCTCCACCACTTCCACTGGAAGCTCATTCCACACCGCTACCACTCTCTGAGTAAAGAAGTTCCCCCTCATGTTACCCCTAAACTTCTGTCCCTTAATTCTGAAGTCATGTCCTCTTGTTTGAATCTTCCCTTTTCTCAAAGGGAAAAGCTGATCCACATCAACTCTGTCTATCCCTCTCATCATTTTAAAGACCTCTATCATGTCCCCCCTTAACCTTCTGCGCTCCAGAGAATAAAGACCTAACTTATTCAACCTTTCTCTGTAACTTAGTTGTTGAAACCCAGGCAACATTCTAGTAAATCTCCTCTGTACTCTCTATTTTGTTAACATCCTTCCTATAATTGGGCGACCAAAATTGTACACCATACTCCAAATTTGGTCTCACCAATGCCTTGTACAATTTTAACATTACATCCCAGCTTCTATACTCAATGCTCTGATTTATAAAGGCTAGCATACCAAAAGCTATCTATATGAGATTCCACCTTCAAGGAACTATGCACGATTATTCCCAGATCCCTCTGTTCTACTGTATTCTTCAATTCTCTACCATTTACCATGTACGTCCTATTTTGATTTGTCCTGCCAAGGTGTAGCACCTCACATTTAACAGCATTAAACTCCATCTGCCATCTTTCAGCCCATTCTTCCAAATGGCCTAAATCACTCTGTAGACTTTGGAAATCCTCTTCATTATCCACAACACCCCCTATCTTGGTATCATCTGCATACTTACTAATCCAATTTACCACACCTTCATCCAGATCATTGATGTACATGACAAACAACAAAGGACCCAACACCGATCCCTGAGGCACCCCACTAGTCACCTGCCTCCAACCCGACAAACAACCATCCACCATTACCCTCTGGCTTCTCCCATTCAGCCACTGTTGAATCCATCTTGCTACTCCTGCATTTATACCCAACAGTTGAACCTTCTTAACCAACCTTCCATGAGGAACCTTGTCAAAGGCCTTACTAAAGTCCATATAGACAACATCCACTGCTTTACCCTCGTCAATTTCCCTAGTAACCTCTTCAAAAAATTCAAGAAGATTAGTCAAACATGACCTTCCAGGCACAAATCCATGCTGACTGTTCCTAATCAGACCCTGTTTATCCAGATGCTTATATGTATTATCTCTAAGTATCTTTTCCATTAATTTGCCCACCACTGAAGTCAAACTAACAGGCCTATAATTGCTAGGTTTAGTCTTAGAACCCTTTTTAAACAATGGAACAACATGCGCAGTACGCTAATCCTCGGGGACTATTCCCGTTTCTAATGACATTTGAAATATTTCTGTCATAGCCCCGGTTATTTCTACACTAACTTCCCTCAATGTCCTAGGGAATATCCTGTTAGGACCTGGAGACTTATCCACTTTTATATTTTTCAAAAGTGTCAGTACTTCTTTTACTTTGAAACACATAGTATCCATAGCTACTCTACTAGTTTCCCTTACCTCACATAATTCAATATCCTTCTCCTTGGTGAATACCGAAGAAAAGAAATTGTTCAATATCTCCCCTATCTCTTTTGGCTCTGCAGATAGCTGTCCATTCCGTCTCTCCAATGGACCAATTTTATCCCTCGTTATCCTTTTGCTATTAATATAGCTGTAGAAACCCTTTGGATTTACTTTCACCTTACTTGCCAAAGCAACCTCATGTCTTCTTTTAGCTTTTCTAATTTCTTTCTTAAGATTCTTTTTACATTCCTTATACTCCTCAAGCACGTCATTTACTTCATGCTGCCTATAATTATTGTAGATCTCCCTCTTTTTCCGACCAAGATGTCCAATTTCCCTTGAAAACCAGGGCTCTTTCCACTTTTTACTGTTTCCTTTCAACCGAACAGGAACATAAAGATTCTGTACTCTTAAAATTTCCCCTTTAAATGTCCTCCATTTCTCTTCTACATCCTTCCCATAAAACAAAATGTCCCAGTTCACTCCTTTTAAATCATTTCGCATCTCATCAAAGTTAGCCTTTCTCCAATCAAAAATCTCAACCCTAGGTCCAGTTCTGACCCTCTCCATAATTATATTGAAACTAATGGTATTGTGATCACTGGACCCGAAGTGCTCCCCAACGCATACCTCCGCCACCTGTCCCGTCTCATGTCCTAACAGGAGGTCCAACACTGCCCCTCCTCTAGCCTCTATGTATTGCTGCAAAAAACTATCCTGCACACATTTTACAAACTCCAAACCATCCAGCCCATTTACCGAATGTGTTTCCCAGTCTATGTGTGGAAAGTTGAAATCTCCCACAATCACTACTTTGTGCTTACTACTAATATCTGCTATCTCCTTACATATTTGCTCTTCCAATTCCTGATCCCCATTTGGCGGTCTATAATACACCCCTATAAGTGTTGCTACCCCTTTCCCACTTCTCAGTTCCACCCAAATAGCCTCCCTAGATGAGCCCTCCAATCTATCCTGCCAATCCTGCCTGCCAAATGTTCACCTTCTATGTCTTTAAGTCTCCTGCTACCCCCATCATTTTTGGCTCAGTGGGACAGGCTTTAGGGTGCTTGGACCCTCAATGGCCTTTAACTGTGCTTAGTTATTAAATTAAATACCCTGTATGTATTGTACTCATCATCTGTTCTGCAGACCATAGATTTAATGTGGACCTCAGCCTGCAGATGCCCATTGATCCATTTTGTTTGAATTAAAGAAGCACTATGTTGTTTCACTGGATCACTCAATCATTCCCTGGTGCTTTTGAATTGTGACACCAAGCGTCTCTAGACAACTGTTACTTGAGGTGGGCTATTGTCAGCCCAGTAAACACTTTGCCGCTCCTGTTGATGAACAGCTGTCGGATTGTCCATTAGGTGTTGACCAGTCATAGAGAATACACCCCCCCCCCCCCCCCACGGCCCACCATCTGGATTGGCGAGGCCTTTCCTGCCAGAGACGGACCTGAGCTTCAGCAGCAGCGCAGTACTGATTTATCATCGTGGAGTGGACGATGCCTTACTCCGGAGTGTTGGGCCTGCTGCTTAAGATCGTGGAGCTGTGGTTGCGGAGCTTCTAGCCGCGGGCGGCAATGACTTCAACATCACGGAGTCCTGGGATCCCTTTGCCGAGGGCCGCCAGTGTTGAATCTCCGCCCAGCTCGGCCTGTGGACTTCGGGAGCCGCAGTCTCCATTAAGAAGTGGCTGATTCGGAACTCCAAGCCGCTGAAAATGTTCTTCCGTTCCGACGTCGGAGTTCTGATCATCCCGATGAGAGGGCCTGAAACATCGGGCCGCCGTTGCGGCGACTGCGGAGGGCTCGGGAAGCCCCAACCACGGGTGAACAACAAAGAGGATGACTGAACTTTGTTGCCTTCCCTCACAGTTGGAAACGTTGATTCCGTTGTGTGGGGATCTTTATGTTAAATTCTATCGTGTGATGTGTTCTTTTTTATTCGTATGGCTGTATGGTAACCAAAATTTCACTGTACCAATTGGTGCATGTGACAATAAATGTAAACTTGAAACTACAAATGGTTTACTCTGGTCACAAAAGTTGATTATCACATTGGTTAACATTTTGGCCAGACATACTTATGCAAGGGTCAGCCAGAAATGCCACAAGACATTTTAAGATTGTAACATGTGATCATCATTCATTGCTGAGAATATTCCAAAGCCTAATTCATTATTCCATCCCGCTAATTTATATTTCTTGGAGACAACAGTTTCTAGTGTAACAGCAAAAATGACGACCAAAACGAGCCCGCCCCGCCCTACATGCCTCCCAGGGGACTGCGGTGCACCAGGACGGCAAGGCCTGTCTGGGCCCAAGGGAGCCTCGGCGGCAGTGGGGCTTCGCGGTCGATGAACGTGAGGGGGGGGGGGGGGGGGAGGGACAATGGGGACCCGGGGTGGGGGTACCACCTTGAAGAGCAATGGGGACCAAGCGTGGGGGGACCACTGTGAGGGTGGGCTCACTCCAGCTTAGAATACCTTGTGCGTTGTGACTGTCGGTAGACCAATTTCCCTCTGGGGATGAATAAAGTTTAATCGTATCGTATCATAAAACACCAACTGACTCTGCAGGAAGGAAGTTAATTTATCCAGGGCCTTTTCATAGCCTCAGGTCACCTAAAGCATTTCATTCTGAATGAAGTTATGTTGCAAAATGTAACGGTCAATTTTTATTGTGTAGGAAAGAAATGCAGAACCTCGCTTAAATCAAAAATGGACACAAAATGCTGGAGTAACTCAGCGGGACAGACAACATCTCTGAAGAGAAGGATTGGGTGACGTTTCAGGTCGAGACCCTTCGTCAGACCATGTCCCACTATTATTGCAACTTCTATTACCATGTCCCACTAATATCAAAAAGCCAAATAACTAATGTCCCTTTGCCATGTGTTGCAGGACAAACATGTTGTTGAGAGGAGCAAGCAAGGAAGCAAGCATAAATAATGCCTCCAATAGTATAGTCCTCAATACTCCAACAAAGCATCAACCTGTATTATGCACTCCTGTCCCCATGAACCCATGGTCTTACTCAGCAATGGTGCACTACTACCGAGCAAAACCTGATGCTTTGAATAGCATTCATCATTTCAAATGCAAGGATTGAAACACTGCACAGCACTGGTCCACCCGAGGTAACAGCAGGTTTCGTTCCTGTGGACTGCAGGTAACCTGGATAATCCACAGAAGTCAGCAAATCCAACCACTCCCAAATGCTTGCTCATACCTTCCATAATGTTTGGGACAAAGACCCATCATTTATTTATTTGCCTCTGTACTACACAATTTGAGATTTGTAATAGAAAAAATAACATGTGGTTAAAGTGCACATTGTCAGATTTTATTAAAGGGTATCTTTATACATTTTGGTTTCACCATGTAGAAATTGCAGCTGTGTTTATACATAGCCTCCCCATTTCAGGGCATCATAATTTTTGGGACACATGGCTTCACATGTGTTTGTAATTGCTCTGGTGTGTTTAAATGCCTCCTTAATGCAGGTATAAGACAGCTCTCAATCTTTCCTCCAGTTTTTCCATCATCTTTGGAAAATCATATTGCTGTTTATAGAAACATAGAAACATAGAAATTAGGTGCAGGAGTAGGCCATTCGGCCCTTCGAGCCTGCACCGCCATTCAATATGATCATGGCTGATCATCCAACTCAGTATCCCGTACCTGCCTTCTCTCCATACCCTCTGATCCCCTTAGCCACAAGGGCCACATCTAACTCCCTCTTAAATATAGCCAATGAACTGGCCTCGACTACCCTCTGTGGCAGAGAGTTCCAGAGATTCACCACTCTCTGTGTGAAAAAATTTCTTCTCATCTCGGTTTTAAAGGATTTCCCCCTTGTCCTGGACTTCCCCAACATCGGGAGCAATCTTCCTGCATCTAGCCTGTCCAACCCCTTAAGAATTTTGTAAGTTTCTATAAGATCCCCTCACAATCTCCTAAATTCTAGAGAGTATAAACCAAGTCTATCCAGTCTTTCTTCATAAGACAGTCCTGACATCCCAGGAATCAGTCTGGTGAACCTTCTCTGCACTCCCTCTATGGCAATAATGTCCTTCCTCAGATTTGGAGACCAAAACTGTACGCAATACTCCAGGTGTGGTCTTACCAAGACCCTGTACAACTGCAGTAGAACCTCCCTGCTCCTGTACTCAAATCCTTTTGCTATGAAAGCTAACATACCATTCGCTTTCTTCACTGCCTGCTGCACCCGCATGCCTACTTTCAATGACTGGTGTACCATGACACCCAGGTCTCGCTGCATCTCCCCTTTTCCTAATCGGCCACCATTTAGATAATAGTCTGCTTTCCTGTTTTTGCCACCAAAATGGATAACCTCACATTTATCCACATTATACTGCATCAGCCAAACATTTGCCCACTCACCCAGCCTATCCAAGTCACCTTGCAGTCTCCTAACATCCTCCTCACAGCTAACCCTGCCCCCCAGCTTAGTGTCATCCGCAAACTTGGAGATATTGCCTTCAATTCCCTCATCCAGATCATTAATATATATTGTAAATAGCTGGGGTCCCAGCACTGAGCCTTGCGGTACCCCACTAGTCACTGCCTGCCATTGTGAAAAGGACCCGTTTACTCCTACTCTTTGCTTCCTGTTTGCCAGCCAGTTCTCTATCCACATCAATACTGAACCCCCAATGCCGTGTGCTTTAAGTTTGTATACTAATCTCTTATGTGGGACCTTGTCGAAAGCCTTCTGGAAGTCCAGATACACCACATCCACTGGTTCTCCCCTATCCACGCTACTAGTTACATCCTCGAAGAATTCCATAAGATTCGTCAGACATGATTTACCTTTTGTAAATCCATGCTGACTTTGTCCAATGATTTCACCACTTTCCAAATGTGCTGCTATCCCATCTTTAATAACTGACTCTTGCAGTTTCCCCACTACCGATGGTAGTTTATCAACATGAGGACCAAAGTTGTGCCAATGAAAATCAAAGAAGCCATTATGAGACTGATAAACAAGAACAAAACTGTTAGAGACTGTTTGGAACATCATTAAGATAGCCCTAGTGAGACCACACCTGGAGTATTGTGTGCAGTTTTGGTCCCCTAATTTGAGGAAGTACATTCTTGCTATTGAGGGAGTGCAGTGTAGGTTTACAAGGTTAATTCCCAGGATGGCGGGACTGTCATATGCTGAGAGAATGGAGCGGCTGGGCTGGTACACTCTGGAGTTTAGTAGGATGAGAGGAGATCTTATTGAAACATATAAGATTGTTAAGGGTTTCCTGATGTTGAGGGAGTCCAGGACCAGGGGCCACAGTTTAAGAATAAGGGGTAAGCCATTTAGAACGGAGACAAGGAAACAGTTTTTCTCACAGAGAGTTGTGAGTCTGGGGAATTCTCTGTCTCAGAGGGCCATGGAGGCCGGTTCTCTGGATACTTTCAAGAGAGAGCTAGATAGGGCTCTTAAAGATAGCGGAGTCAGGGGATATGGGGAGATGGCAGGAACGGGGTACTGATTGGGGATAATCATCCATGATCATATTGAATGGCGGTGCTGGCTCGAAGGGCCGAATGGCCTACTCCTGCACCTATTGTCTATTGAAAGAGAGTACTGGTGAGCTTACTAAACGCGAAGGAACAGGCAGGCCAAGGAAGACGTCTCTATAATAATTTTCTCTATAATAAAGAAAAATCCTCAAACAACTGTCCGACAGATCAGAAACACTCTTCAGGTGTGGATTTGTCACACTGGCCGCAGAAGACTTCATGAACAGAAATACAGAGGCTACACAGCAAGATGTAAACCACTGGTTATGGGATGGCCAGGTTACAGTTTGCCACAAAGTATTTAGAGCAATCACAGTTGTGGAAAAAAGTCTTGTGGACAGATGAAACGAAGATTAACTTATATCAGAGTGATGGCAAGAGCAAAGTATGGAGGAGAGAAGGAACTGCCCAAGATCCAAAGCATTCCACCTCATCTGTGAAATACGGTGATGAGGGTGTTATGGCCTGGGCATGTATGGCTGCTGAAGGAACTGGCTCACTTATCCTCATTGATGATACTACTGCTGATGGCAGTAGCATATTGAATTCTGAAGTGTATAGACACAGCCTATCTGCTCAAACAAATGCCCCAAAACTCATTGGCTGGCAGTTCATTCTACAGCAAGACAATGATCCCAAACATACTGCTAAAGCAACAAAGGAGTTTTTCAAAGCTAAAAAATTCTTGAGTGACCAAGTCAATCACCTGATCTGACCCCAATTGAGCATGCCTTATATGCCGAAGAGAAAACTGATGGGGACAAGTCCCTAAAACAATCATAAGCTAAAGATGGTTGCAATACAGGCCTGGCAGAGTATCACCACAGAAGACACCCAGCAACTGGTGATGTCCATGAATCGCAGACTTCAAGCAGTCATTGCATGCAAAGGATATGCAACAAAATATTAAACATGACTACTTTCATTTACATTACATTGCTGTGTCCCAAACATTATGGAGTAGGGGGGAATTATGAAATGGGAGGGACTATGTATAAACACTGCTGTAATTTCTACATGGTGAAACCAAAATGTATAAAATTGGCCTTTATTAAAATCAGACAATGTGCACTATAACCACATGTGATTTTTTTCTATTACAAATCTCAAATTGTGGAGTTCAGCGACAAATAAATAAATGACGGGTCTTTGGCCCAAACATTATGGAGAGCATGGTATGCACAAGTTGTACACAAGTCAGGCGATCGTAACCTGGTGAGGACCTCTGCTCTAACAAAATTTACCCACTTATACTGCAAACAAAGGCTGATTGAATATGGAGCATTTTATGTTGGGTTATTTAACAACTTATCAAGTTAGTCATTTTCAATTCCTAGTAATATAGGAACCAAAGACAACCAGCCTCAAAAACATACTCTGTCAACTGTTCTGGAAGATAATTCCAATGATCCACCTTTGTTTTACAAGACAAAACCCTAACAAAAAAATCTGAAATCTTTTGCTTTTTGGAATTCTCCCACTATTGTTTACCTCCAAATATCCCCAAGTTAGATGTACCATCACAAACAAAGCAATGAGCACATTTACAATGTTTCCATCATACCTTGTATGCAATATTGTATCTGAAATTAAAGCTAGTCTAACATTGAGACAAGGTTTATAAAAAGATAAATAATCCAGTTCTTGTTCTAGATTACTCACCATTTGCACTTCATCAGTCCTAGAATTGTATAAATAACAGTACTGACCAGCATAATTTATATTTTAAGAAATTTAAATAATTTAAAAACAAGCTAGTAAAACAAAAAATTAGGATGCTCACAAACGAATCTTTAGATAGCCAGCAAGCAGCAAAGGAAAAGTCGGTAAATTATACAAATCGATAGCATGTTAACAAAAACATATAGGTATAAAGCATTACTAATAAAATTACAAAATGTTCCACACAGAGAGCATGGGCGAGAGCAGAAATAGCAGAGGCTGAAGCCGAAAGATGGAGTTTTAACAGACTCAGCATTTATCGGCAAAACAAATACTGAATTATTTAATGAAACAGTAAAAAATAAAAATGGCACAATTTGCAAACTGGTTACCCACTTCACAACTTCAGCATGATGCAATAAAAATGTAACATGCATGAACATACAGCACCATTAACATCCCCATTAACCAAAATGGCACAATACTCCATAGTGGAAACAATCAATTTACCCTCATATTGAGCAGCAGACTTGTTGTTTATTTGCAGTACTTTGTTCTTACAAATTACCAGCATGCGCATAACTATTCTTTCCATCCCAGAGAATGGAGCGGCTGGGCTTCATTCTCTGGGATGGAATACATCATTAGAGGGGGAAAAAATCAATTCCAGAAGGTGAAATAGAAAAGAGTATAAAACTAAATCTCCAGTGTGAAAAGACCGGATAAAACAAAAATTTGTTTACCTGGTTTTGAAAGGAAGCTACTGAGAGAGGAAAATGACCAAAACGCAGATGCTGTAGAATTAGAAAGCAGAGGAAATGGCCGTGGAAGCTGCATATCACGGTAATTAAGAACACCATCCTCCGTAGTTTTGCACATGTAAATTTATTAATCTTTCCTTTGGCAAGGTGGTCTGGAAAGTAGGACCGGAGTCTAGTCTGGAAGGTAGGATCACATAGGATCCAGGCGAGCTTGAATTGGCTTCAAGCTAGGAAACAAAGGGTGAAGGTAGAGGATTGCTTTTCTGACAGGAGGTCTGTATTCAAGGTGTGCCACAGGGATCTATATCTGGTCCACTATTGCTCCTTTTTAAAAAAACAATTTGGATGCGAATGTAGTAAGTTTAGGGGTGATACGAAAGCTGGTGGCATAGTGAACAGTGAAGGTTATCTATAGTTACAACAGGATCTTTAACCACAGGCCCAAAGGATCAAAGAATGGCAGATGGAGTTCTCAAATAAATTATTCTAACCCTAATGCACAGTCAATGGTAGGAAACTATGGAGTATCAGAGATCAGAGATCCAGGGGTGCAGATACATAGTTCCATGAAAATGGCAACACACATAGACAGGGACTGGTGGCATTTGGCACGCCTTCACTGGATATGGCATCGAGTATAGGAGTTGGGTCATCATACTAACAGCTGGACAACATATACGTGGATAAGGCCATATGTGGAGTACTGTTTACTGAATTTACAGTTTTTGTCATCCTGTAATAGGAAGGATGTCATGAAACTGAGAGGGTGCAAAAAAACGTTATGATGTTACTGTGCGTTACAAGGATAAGCTGCTTGGTTGGGTCTTTAAAAAAAAAAACCTGGATTGAAGGAGGCCACTGGTGACTAGAGGCATCTAAAATCACGAGGGCAGACGTAAGGTGAATAGCCAGAATTGTTTCTCAGGTTAAGGGAGATAAAAAGTAGAGGGCACAGGTTTAAGGTATGAGGGGAAAGATTTAAGAGGAGCAACTTTTTCCAGAAGGTGTTGCTGACATGGAACGTGCTGCCAGAGGAAGTAGTAGAGGCAGGTAGAATTACAGGTATGTGGATAGGAAAGGGATATGGGCCAGTCATAAGCAAGTGAGACTAGCTCGATTAGGCAATTTGATCAGCACGGAGAAGTTGGGCAGAAAATACATTTCCGTGCTGAATGACTATTATCAAATTTAAGTTGTCCACACAACCTTGAGGGCCTTTCTAAAGTATACGCTAAAACTTGAAACTTGATAAAATATTCCACTTACAACCTAAGCAATTGTTTCTACAAGTTGAGCAGTAGTTCTATTTCAGTACTCTGTCCGTCCAGTGTTTTCAGCCCTGGTTTTAGCTTCCCTGCCCATTTTCTTTTGTTTCTTCCACCTTAAAATCTGTGCCTAAATCAAGACTCTCACTTAATGCTCTGTTATTTCACACCCCTTTCAATTACATTCAATTTTAACTATTATTATGACGTAGTGATTTAAGAATCTTTGGAGAAACATGGAAATACAGATGCCGGTTTACAAAAATAGACACAAAGTGCTGGAATAACTCACCAGATCAGGTCGCATCTCTGGAGAATACAGACATGCACTGTTTCAGGTTGGGATCTTTCTTCAGACTGAACTGATCTGAAGAAGGGTGCTGAAATGAAAAATCATCCGTCCATGTTCTCCAGAGTTGCTGCCTGACCTGCTGAGTTACTCCAGCACTGTGTCTTAATTTAGAGTATGTGTTGGATAACACATTCTTTATGTTTATCCAATGCAAATATCTGTAGACATATCTTATGCACACTACTGACTGCAGGACAACAATATTATAGTTTTATTCATAGCCATTTTATATTCCCTAGCTAAATTATTCCTTCATTTTATTCACAAGCATCCCAAGCAATGAGCACTATTAATCAGCAGAAACAAATATTTCCACCCATATATAGTGATTAATTTTGTGTTCATAGCCCTGGAACTTTACCCTACCAATAAAAGGCAGAAAAACTGGTTATTTTTAATGGCAAGTTATTTTAACTAGCTTTCTTACAGAAATGTTAAATTGGCAACTTCATAGTCATCGTGTATAAATGGCATCTCCAAATATGTTCAAAAATTGAGGGCAAAGCTTTGACTGTTTAAATTTCCTCAGTGCTCTATTCTGCTCTGTTATTAGCTCCAATAACAAACTACACTGAACTGTGCTATTAATTCTGCATCTTCTTTCCCTAGTTCCAAATTAACCAAATGAATATTCTTCTTAGTCTTGAATACAACAATAGATGCATTGAAAGAGTAAGATGTAGGACCCCAAAGGCCTTAAATGTTAGAGGGAAAATTTGATTGCTGCTTGAAAATCACAACTAGCAGTTAAACAACTACATTAAACATTGGCATCTATGATGTGAATGATGCAAAATTCAGACGAAATAGTGATCAAAAAAGGCTCCAACAACTATGATTAATATTGCAGAATGCGACACTGGTAGCTAGAATAAGTGCAGGTATATATATTTTTTTAAATCGTTGCGACTAAGAGGGAAACTGCTATTGGACGTCCAAATTACATTGGAAATATTTAAGCAGATGTTTTAAACTAATAAAAGAGATCCCGGGGGGGGTAGGGGAGCCTAGGGCGGTGAAGGGAGCAGAGCGCTGGCCTGTGTGCGCTATGTACTTGCAGGCAAGAGCGTGAACCCAAGAAAACTGCAAAAGGAGCGCAGCCTCACCCAAAAGGAAAGTGAAGCGCAGTCGGAGTTCGGCTCTGCCTAGATGACCTGGGCTGCCGCCCGGCGGTAAAATACCCCGTGGAAGCAATGAATTGCCTCCGATTAGAGGCGCTTCCGCCCTCCACACCCCTCTACGCCGCTGATGGAGGCGGCAGGCCGCTCGGGCGGGGGATGGGTTTCAACGGAAAGGAAATCCCCCTCCTCTCCCGAGCGGTGTGTGAGTGAGTGGCTGAGCTGAGGACGCGGCTCCCCGGGCCCACAGGCAGCGGTGAGAGGGGGGAGGGAGAGGGAGAGACCGCATTCCCACCATCTTCACCACCACCACCAGCAGGGGCGGAGACAGTACAACAAACAAAAACCGCGTAGAGAGGGGAGATAATCCGAGAACAAAAGCCAAAGCGCGCCGGCACAATCTACCCCCCCCCATCCCAACCTCCCACTCACTCTTGCTCCCGGTGGTCGCCATCTTGTGTCGCTACCGGTCGCTGCTGAGTGACCTCCGCCGGGCGTGACGTCACTAAACGCGGGAACTGGCGGCGGGGGCGCGTGCGGGCACGAGCAAAGATCCTATAGCGGAGCTTTGGGCACGAGCACGAGCGCGGACAGGGATCGGGGACGGGAGCGGGAGCGGGAGCGGGAGCGCGCGCCGCCCCCTGCAGCAGTGGGACAGGCGGCTGCTCCCGACTGAAGAAGGGTCTCGACCCGAAACGTCACCCATTCCTGCTCTCCACACACAGATGTGCTGCCCTGACCCGCTGAGTTACCGCATCCGGCATTTTTGTGTCTGTCTTCGGCATCAATTTGCAGTTCCTTCCCACACTGCAGATGTCTCAGTTCAGTCTTGGGGGCGAGAGGAGCTCTAGTAAGTAAGTAAGTTTTATTTATATAGCACGTTTTAAGTCAACTCGCATTGACACCAAAGTGCTTTACATAAAATAGATAATGTTTCCATACAATCCATAGAAAAAGGTTTAAAAAAAAAAAGAAAGAAAATGGACACAACACATTATAGAGTTCAACACAAACATCCCCCCCACAGCAGAATCAAAAATTTCCACTGTGGGGAAAGGCACCAGAAAGTTAAGTACACAAGCTTCCATCGATGGTACATCAATGTCACATGTGACGAGGTAGAGTGAGGTTCATTTTTGCATACCATTCAGTACAGGTGCACATCTTCGGTACCAGTGGCGCAGCAGTCGAGTTGCTGCCTGAGACCCGGGTTCGATGCTGACTACGGGTGCTGTCTGCACGGAGTTTATACTTTCTCGTTGAGGAAGGAACTGCAGATGCTGGAAAATCGAAGGTAGACAAAATTGCTGGAGAAACTCAGCGAGTGAAGCAGCATCTATGGAGCAAAGTAAATAGGCAACGTTTCGGGCCGAAACCCTTCCCTGTGATTGCGCGTGTTTGCTCCAGGAGCTCCAGTTTGCTGCCACATTTCAAAGACATTCAGGTTTGTAGATTAATTGGCTGCGGTATAATTGTCCTCAGTGTGTAGGATAGTATAAATGTGCAGGAATCGCTGGTTGGCGTTGACTCGGTGGGCCGAAGGACATGTTGCCGCATTGTTTCTATAAATTAAACTCCAAGTATTACTAACGTCTGAAAAAGGGATTCGACCTGAAACGTCACCTATCTAGTAGTGTCACCTATCCTATTGGTGTCTGCACCGAAGGCCGCAATAGGATCAACAAACTCGTCAGGAAGGCTGGCTCCGTCCTGGGGGTGGAGTCCGATTCATGGGAGGTGGTCTTTGAGGGGAGGATGCTCCTCAAACTGTGGAGCATCCTGGACAATACAGCTCACCCCATCCATGACACACTGGTCAATCTGAGGAGTACCTCTGACTCTTGACGACACTTCTTCCCACCCTGCTTCCTGCAAAGACTATCCCCTACGCCCAAGTCCTCCGTCTATGCCGCAACTGCGCCCAAGATGAGGTGTTCCATACTAGAACATCCGAGATGTCCTAATTCTTTAGGGAACTGGGGTTCCCCTCTCCCATTATAAATGAGGCCCTCACTCGTGTCTCCTCGGTACCCCGCAGCTCCGCCCTGGCTCCCCCTCCTCCTAGTCGTAACAGAGACAGTCTCCCTAGTCTTTACCTTCCACCCCAACAGCCGTTGCATTCAACACATAATTCTCCGAAATCTCTGCCACCTCCAATGGGATTCCACCACTAGCCACATTTTCCCATCTCCACTCCTCTCTTCCTTCTGCAGAGACCGTTCCCTCTGCAACTCCCTGGTTAACTCATCCCTTCCCACCCAAACCACCTCCTCCCCAGGTACCTTCCGCTGCAAACCTATACCTACACAGACGATGCAACACTATACCTACTCCCTCGACTATCCAGAGACCCCTACAGTCATCTCATGCTGGACAGAGGTTCACTTGCACCTCCTCCAAACTCATCTACCGTATCTGTTGTTCGAGATAGAGACTCTTACACATCGGCGAGACCAAACGCAGACTGGGCGATCATTTCGCGGAACACCTTCGCTCAGCCCGAGTGAACCAATCTGATCTCCCAGTTGCTGGACACTTTAATTCTCCTTCCCAATCCTACACAGACCTTTCTGTCCTCTGTCTCCTCCATTGTCAGATTGCGGCTAAATGTAAATTGGAGGAACAGCATCTCATATTTCACTTGGGCAGCTTACAGCCCAGTGGTATAAATATTGATTTCTCTCACTTCGGCCCCGGCATTCCCTCTCGATCCCTCCCCCACTCGATCCCTCTCCAACTTCTCATTGTCACCCTACAAACAGCTTACAATGGTCTGTTCCCTTTATCATTACTTTTTTGCAAAAATTTCATTCATTGTTCTTTATCTCTCCACATCACTGTCCATATCTTTCATTTCCCTTATCCCTAACCAGTCTGAAGAAGGGTCTCAAACAAGAGAAGGGATATTACCCCAGAGGACCACATGAGTTGCAAAGGAGCAAAGGAGTTTTACTTCAGAGACAGCATGGTAACTGGCCCTTTGGCACACCAAGTCCATGCCAACCATCGATCATATTAGTTCATTGTTATCCCAGTTTCTCATCCACTCTCTACACACGGGGAACAATTTACAGAAATCTGCACACTTTTGGTGTGTGGGGAAAACTGGAGCACCCAGAGAAAACTCATGCAGTCACAGGAAGAACATGCAAACTCCACATCAACCTTAATCAAGTTAACAATCTTTTTCTCAATGTCAGCAAGACAATCGAGATAGTGATCGACTTCAGGAAGCGAAGCGGTACACATAGCCCAGTTTGCATTGACAGCACTGAAGTAGAGATGGTAGAAAACGTCAAATTCCTAGGAGTCAATATCACCAACAACATCTCTTGGACCACCCATATTGAAGCAGCGACTAAGAAAGCACATCATGCCTCTACTTCCTTGGAAGCCTTAGGAAGTTCAGCATGTTCCCTACAACTCTCACCAATTTCTATAGATGCAACATAGAAAGCATTTAATCAGGATGCGTCACAGCTTGGTTGGGGGAACAGCTCCATCCAAGGCCGCAAGAATTTGCAGCGAATTGTGGACGCCGCCCAGACCATCGCACAAAATAATCTCCCTTCTATTGACTCAATTTATACCGCATGCTGCCTCAGCAAGGCCAGCAGCATAATCAAGGACGAGTCGCACCCTGGCCACTCCCACTTCTTCACTCACCCATCAGGCAAAAGGTATGTGTGAATCATCCTACCACAACCAGAGTGCAGTGCTGAACTGCTTTCTACATCATTGGTGACCTTCGGACTATCCTTGATCGGACTTTGCTGGCTTTGCCTTGCACTAAACATTATCATGTATCTGTATATTGTAAATGGCTCGATTGTAATCACGTATTGTCTTTCTGCTGACTGAATAGCACGGAACCATATTTTTTCACTGTACCTCAGTACACGTGACAATAAACTGAACTCGAACACCACCCGAGCTCAGGATCAAACCATAGTCTCTAGCGCTGTGAACGTGGTTTCCAGAGGGCTAGTATGGACATTGGGGCCAAATGGATTCTTGGGGTGGCAGCTCAGTCACTCAAGCCTGATGTGCTGGCAGCTCACTCACGGCTGGTGAGCTGGCAGTTGACACACAGCTATTCCTTGAAATTCCATTTCAAGCAGGGTGCAAGGCCACCAAATTCAAATGCAGTTTCCTACCATTTCAAGCAGGGTGCAAGGCCACCAAATTCAGGTGCAGTTTCCTACCACTTCAAGCAGGGTGCAAGGCCACCAAATTCAAATGGAGTTTCATACCATTTCATGCAGGGTGCAAGGCCAACACATTCAATTGCAGTTTCATACCATTTCAAGCAGGGCGAAACCACCATAAAACCACACAAAACACCACACTCACAGTTCAGTAGACATTCAGTGTGTTCAATTGATTCACAGCTCAGACAGAGTTGTGACCTCTCCCTCCCCCATCTTGCAGAGACTGAACCACACCCACACTTCTGGGTTTTATAATCCCCCCCCGCCCCCTCCATGGCATGATTGACAGGAGAGAGATTCTCAACATTTTTTTAAACACTAATAACACTTTTATTTTTCATTGATGGGAAGAATCCTCTGCACCTGATGAGCGGAGGGGACTGAGTAAGATGGCCAAAAATCACAGCCGTATGTGGTAGCGTTTTATCTAAAATCAATATACAGTGCAAACAGGAAGTTGTCAAGTTTAGACTTTTAATCATTTGCCAGTTCAAACCAACCACCACCAACCATTTGCTGTGCTTCATTTCAAACCAACCACCAACAACCATTTGCTGTGCTTCAATTCAAACCAACCACATTTTCATACCACATTAAGGGCACTCAAGGTCAGTAAAACCACACTCAGTTTAGTAGACACGTGTTCAGTGTTATTCACAGCTCAGACTGAGAGACGTGACCCTCTCGCTTCCCCCATCTTGCAGAGACTGACTGAGGCACTCAAAACTTCCGGGTGTTATAGTCCCTCCAGAAGGGGAGTGGCTTTCAGGAGAGAGAATCTCAACATGTTTTAAACACTAATAACTCTTTTATTTTTCATCGATGGAAAAAAAATCCTCGTTCTGCGCAGCCGAGCGGGGCTCCGAGTAAGATGGCCAAAAATCACAGCCGTAAGTGGCAGTGTTTTTATTTAAATCAATATACAGAACAGGAAGTGGTCAAGATCAGACTTTTAGTAATATAGATTGACATTTGCAGTTGTCCCTTTGTGAAGTTTCAAATTTCATTCACATTTTCCATACAACTTCCAAGCACTGGTTTTGCTACTCAATTGACTTCATGGCCGCTCAGCAGGCAGCTCCAGCACTCGAGTCATCACCTTCGCACCTAGTCACTTTTACTTGCTCCACCCTTTCTACTCACTTGCTTTGCAACTTTTCCCAGATCTGATTAAGTAATTTCTCTGTCAAGTTGATTTTTTTCCCCTCCACAAATTCTACCTATCCTTTGTAGTACCGGCACTTGCTTTTGTTTCAGATTTCCAGCATATGCAGTATTTTGCTTTTGTTGAACCAAAAATATTTATGATGTTCTTACGAGAATGCATATTAACAATTTTACACATGAGGATAAACTCATCCCATAACCAAAAATTACTGGACACATTGCCATTTGATTTCAGGATTTATTTTTTCATTTAAAGTGTAGGCAAATTATAAAATTACAATACTTGTTTTCTGGAACTTAGTTCAAATGCTCATGACATTTAGGATATATAGGGTACATTTGAAGTTAATAACAAACAAAATGCATTGAGGATTAGATTTACACTGCACTATATGGTTTGAACAATAGCTTTTTTTGAGGGGTGTCTTGGTGGAATACAAAAATATGAGAAAGACCCAGTCCTTCAGTCTGCTCTGCCATTCTGTCATTTTCCTGCACCCAAACCCACAATCACTTGCTCCAACATGCAGCAATTTGTCAGTGTCCGTTTCCAATGCAATCAATGACCGAGTCTCATCAGACTACCAACCTTTTAGTGAAGAACTTTCTGATTTTCATCCCAACGGCTGCTTCTTTAATGACTATTACATCTAATTCCATAGCTCTGCACAGTCTGCTGGGGATATTTTCAGTTTTGACAAAGTCACTTCTCAATCAACTCAAACCTCCCATTACATTGAGATAATGGGAGGTTACATTAATGGGACATAATTACATTACGTCCCATGAAATAAATAAAGGTTTGGGACAGGTCCAGTGAAGTATTCGAACTTCACCATTTGTTCAAAGTTAAATTAAACATGATCAGGAAAATAGAAGTCTCAGTGATGAAGCTCAAAACCAGACAAGAAAAAGGCTTTTTTCTTCCATTGACCACAGCTTCCACAAATCATAGCTTATAGTTCTATTCTTGCAATAATAAGTTTTCTTTGGAATAACTATTCATCTGTAGGAAGATTATTCTTAAACTCTTTTTGAAAAAAAGTCAGACATCCAATTGTACCGATTTGTATAAGAGCACGTCACATCCCTTCGCTCCAAATTAGAAATGATTGATAACATGGAAAAATAATAATTCAGGCAAATTGTTAAACACATTTAGCGAGTCACTTTCAATTTCATGCTTTGTAATAAGTGTAAATAAGAAATCCAAGCATTACACAAATTGTATGTTAATTTATACACTGATCTTACAAATCATACAGGAGTTACATGTACATAGTTTTGTTGTATAAATGCACTACTGGTAGCGAATGAGCACCCCAGGGAAGTAGATTAAAAGACAAAAGCATGATTATTAACCAGATTTAGAATGGGTTAGGAATTATTTGAATAATGATGCAATATAAATTTAGTTTAGAACATTTTGCTCAAGCTGAGAGATTGACGAGTTGGCAAAAACTCTTGACGTCATCAAATACTGATCCTGAATACATAAAAATAAAATTGCTTTGCAAAAATGAAAGCAGTTATATTTAATCTTACAAAAGTAGAGATAAACCAGTGCACAATGGAGCTGGCCCTGATCTATTTTATATCTAAGCAAAGACAATGCAAAAAAAAAAAAAAAAAAAAAGGTACATGCGAGAAAACGGGCCATGGCAAGAAAAAAAAGAATAGAAAATGGATGTAATTCAGAGTGGCAGCTGAAATTGTGACTCCGCCACCTCCAAAAAAAGTCTGGAAATACTTTTGGAGGGCTCTTCAGGATGGAGTGGGAAAGAAGGCTGAGTTTGTTGCTAAAACAAGTAAATATAATTGGACTGCACATAATTACTAAACCTAAGAGTAGAGATTCTTTAATCCATATAATGGCAACATTTTAATGATGCAGACTCCAGGTTACTGCAGTGTCGAGCTTCTGACTTTATTTAAATTGGCTGTACTCGTATTAAGAATATCCAACTAAAGAAACAACTTGAACTGCTTGCCCAGTAAAATTTAAATAATATTTAATACAAGATGTTGGATTCACAAATATGAGGTATTATGAATCATTCGATTTGTTATTTGGCAAGTACTTCAAGTCATTCCAACAACTGGTCCTTGAAAATAAAACTTAAATTCAAATCTATGTGTGGAATCTTCTGATTTACATTTTTGATTAAGTGCAAAGAATAGAGTACTCTAGGAAAATACCAATTTGGAGACACAAGAAACATTAATATTACGCCATTTTTCAAAGGGTTAAAATTCTTGCATTTGAAACAACCATAATTATTATAGTTCTGTTCAATTGTTCATTACTACACCCAAACACTTGTGAGTACAACTTTATTTTTATAATATGCAGTTCTGAACTTTATTTAAACATACATTCAAAATAGTTAAATATCTCTGGCAAACAAAATTTAAGGCTTTGTCAGTATTATAGTATACAAAACAAGCAAGCACCAAATGGACACTGCAGGTTTGAGCATTTCCATCCTTAATATTTACCCCTTAAGGTTCCTTTCTTCACACAACCTTATGATTATACCACAGAACATTTCTAATGACTTCATTACTTTTAAATTAAGGTGTACCGCACAGTCTGTATTCATTTGAATGTTAATTTGACCCACAGAATGTTCACTATTCAAATACATTAAAGTTCCTTCAAATTTCTTGTTTCACAAGAGTCCTTTTTGAGTGCTGGGTGTTTCCAGAGTGCAACATTAGAGCGCAGATATGGATTTGGCTGGTGCAATTAGTTGGCAAAAAGGTTAAGAGAGTTAAAATATTGGCGCAAGTTACTTCGTTTTTTGAGTCCACTTCAAATCATCCGCTCTCGGTTTATTCCCAGTTAATCGCTGGATAATGTCCTCTAGAGTTTTCCAGAATCCTATTTTCTCCAGGGGGTTGTTCAGCCAACCTTGAAAAGATACAAAACATTAGGTTTCCAAAAGTTTAAAAATGCCAGTCAGGGGTCGCAGAACGTTTTTGAAAGTGGAGGGGCTGAGCGATCACTCACCACCAGGTACCCGGTGAGGGAGCGGAGCAGAGCGACCGAGACGATGGCACAATTATTATTTTTTGTTGTTGCTCGACCTCCAAAAACTGGGGGATAATACAGGCCATCCCTCAACTAAAAAAGTAAGGGGATATATCCCCTATTTCCTCCCCCCCTTCCCCTTCCTCTCTCTCTACCTCCCTCTAGGGACCAACTCTCTCTCTCTCGGGTCCGACTCTCCCTCCCTTCCTTCCACTCGGCGGCTAATTACAGCACTTCGTTCGCTGCCCCATATGTCGACTGAACCGCGCTGTGATTGGCCATTGAGCGGAGGGGCAGTCTGTTTCCACCACGGTTGGTCGTGGTTTTGCCGCGCTCACTGTGCACTTGTTCTGAGATTCTGGACGTTGGGGGTCCTCAGAAGAGAAAAATATGCATGCGGGCCGGATAATTTTGGGTTATGAAGCATGTCTTGCCAAAAAGAAGTGGAGGGGATGCAGCCCATGATTTCATGAAGTTAGAAATGCAATTAGAATAAAATTTCAAATTACATTTTGCACTACAGCAACCTGGATATATACAAATACATCTCACCACTTGCTTCTCCCAAGAACCCAACCATCACAGAAGCCATCTTCAGCCTCTTTGTACAAAACCATAAACTTACTGAAAACACTACTTTGCAAAGGCAAAGGAATCACACTGCTGGAAACGCTCGACAACAAGGGAGCATTAGATTCAGTATTAAGGAGCCGTGGAAAAACTGCTTTTGATGGGTAACAAGGATGATGCTTATTAAACCCTGCAACAATTCAAGATGGTTGTTTAGCTCTATTTTCTCAAAAGGCCAGCAACGTCTGCAAATGAAAACGCTGTCATATTGAGGACCAATACCAAAGAACTACACAAATGGACGTTTCACAATAACCCACATTTTTTTTGGCAGGCGTAAAGATTAGTCAAGGTCATTGTCCCCACATTTCAACACCATACCAGGCATTTTGTTGAGAATGGAAATACTGCAGTATAAATCAATTTGACCACATTTCTTCTATGGCAGTGAATTGCTGGTGATAGGAGAGCAACAAGCTACGGGTTTTCCTTCTTATTTAAAACACTAGCATACAGCTGGAAGGCGTGGCTGAGCCAGTTGTCCTTGTATTTCTGTGGGCAGAGATTTAACATTTACAACTGATAGACCCGTCACTTCTACTGTATATTAGATGGGAGCCGATGATCGCGTCCTCTCCAATTTCTTCCTTTCCCCCCAATTCCAAGTCAGATTGTAAGACTACAGTACTAATAGAAATGTGACCACAAATACATTGTTCTAAATATATTAGCAATAACATTTAAACAACTCCAATTCCAGGTGCTCACCTGTGGTAATACAGAAGTATGTTTCATGTGGAGATACATGATGAATGCGATGATGTTTTCGTGGTAGAATGATGTGCCAGTCCTGCAAAAGGCAGACCCACAAAGGAAGTCCATAATACGTATGAGACCACTTGTGAATTTGGTTTGTCAGTGTCACAAACAATCCAAGAGAAAATATGTAGCACTGCCAAGAATAAATACCATAGATGGCCTCTGTAAAAATATAAATATAGTTCAATTAAAATCATCTCAGCAAAAAAACAATGGTGAAAGTCAAAGTATTTTGCATGCACCACCCACACTCCATATCACAACACTAATATTCTTCCTTCCCCTTTAAACAGGCTTATTATACCTTTCACCTATATTATGCCTTACACAACTGGTTTGTAGTTAACTACAAATCCTATTAGATGGACAATCAATCAGCTCATTTTTGACATTTGTAACCACTCTCAAAACTTCTGCCTGAGTTATGTGCTCAAGGAGTGCATATTTTGTTCAGATTTATTTGTTCAGAAATAAAAGTACAAACTTTGGTTCAAAAGATAGATACAAAGGATTGGAGTAACTCAGCGGGTCAGGCAGCGTCCCTGGAGAAAATTGATAGGTGACATTTTGGGTCGGGACCTCTCCTTCCCCCCCCCCCCCCCTTCTAGAATCAAAAGATATGCATCTTGACTTAAAAATTCAGCTTTACGATTGGAAAAAAAAAAACATGCCAGGTAAAATTCAATTTGCATTTGGGATAGCTGAAATGTAGTAGAACTGCAAGCCACGCCACCAGCTGAATTCAACTTTGGGAGTATTTATTAGGGTAGTTATTCTCCACCAACTAGACATCCAGTTAATATTTATCCATGGCACCGTTAAACACTGTAGCAATTAAGAAAGATGGTCAAATCAAGAGCTGTAGATTGATGTGAAAAGAATGAGCATACCTGGTCCTATAGAATTTTTCTCCCCTCCCCACAGAAGATGTTGAACAACACTGCTTTCTAAAAAATGTTCAAAATGCTGAGTACTCCACCATGATAGGTCCAACTCAATGCAGTGTTTTTCCAGTTCCACTACTACTACTACTAGCACCACTGTATTCACAATGTACAGTGCCCTCCATAATGTTTGAGATAAATACCCATCATTTATTTATTTGCCTCTGTACTCCACAATTTTAGATTTGTAATAGGGAAAAAAAAAATCACATGTGGTTAAAGTGCACATTGTCAGATTTTAATAAAGGCTATTTTAATGCATTTTGGTTTCACCATGTAGAAATTATAGCCGTGTTTATACATATTCCCCCCATTTCAGGGCACCATAATGTTTGGGACACATGGCTTCACGGGTGTTTGTAATTGCTCAGGTGTGTTTAATTGCCTCCTTAATGCAGGTATAAGAGAGCTCACAGCTCAGTCTTTCCTCCAGTCTTTCCATCGCCTTTGGAAACTTTTATTGCTGTTTATCAACATGAGGACCAAAGCCAAACCTTAGGCTTACCAAAATCAACTGTTTGGAACATCATTAAGAAAAAAGAGAGCACAGGTGAGCTTACTAAACGTAAAGGGACTGGCAAGCCAAGGAAGACCTCCACAGCTGATGACAGAATAATCCCCAAACACCTGTCTGACAGATTAGAAAGACTCTTCAGGAGTCAGATGTGGATTTGTCAATGACATCTGTCTGCAGACGACTTCATGAACAGAAATACACTGCTACACTGCAAGATGTAAACCACTGGTTAGCTGCAAAAATAGCATGGCCAGGTTACAGTTTGTCAAGAAGTACTAAAAAAAAAAGCAACCAGTTCTGGAGAAAGGTCTTGTGGACAGATGAAACGAAGATTAACTTATATCAGAGTGATGGCAAGAGCAAAGTATGGAGGAGAAAAGGAACTGCCCAAGATCCAAAGCATTCCACCTCATCTGTGAAACACGGTGGTGGGAGTGTTATGGCCTGGGCATGTATGGCTGCTGAAGTTACTGGCTCACTTATCATCATTGACGAAACAACTGCTGATGATAGTTGCATAATGATTTCTGAAGTTTATAAACACATCCTATCTGCTCAAGTTAAAACAAATGCCTCAAAACTGATTGGCCGGCGGTTCATTCTACAGCAAGACAATAATCCCAAACATACTGCCAAGGCAACAAAGGAGTTTTTCCAAAGCTAAATCATGGTAAATTCTTCAGTGGCCAAGTCAATCACCTGATCTGAACCCAATTGAGCATGCCTCTTATATGTTGAAGAGAAAACTGAAGGGGACTAGCCCCCAAAACAAACATAAGCTAAAGATGGCTGCAATACAGGCCTGGCAGAGCATCACCAGAGAAGACACCCAACAACTGGTGATGTCCATGAATTGCAGATTTCAAGCATTCATTGCATGTAAAGGATATGCAACAAAATACTAAACATGACTACTTTCATTTACATGACATTGTTATGTCCCAAACATTATAGTGCCCTGAAATGGGGGGACTATGTATGTATAAACACAGCTGTAATTTCTACATGGTGAAACCAAAATATATAAAAATAGCCTTTATTAAAATCTGACAATGTGCATTTTAATCACATGCAATTTTTTCCATTAGAAATCTCAAATTGTGGAGTACAGGCAAATAAATAAATAATGGGTCTTTGTCCCAAACATTAGGGGAGGCACTGTATTTAATACACACCGTAACTGGCATCATGCCATATATTTATTTTCAGTCTTGATCTCTATGCAGCGCCCTCATCGATGGCTAGTATTATTATACCTATCATTTACCCTGTATTCAGTCCAGTATATTGCATTATGACATCACCCAAAGCTTCAAACTTTCACAAATATGACCAACCATTTTAATTAATTCTTCCACTACCTGTGTATCACAGGCTCCCCATTCCATGAAACTGCTTGTTCACTCAGACCTACTTTATACATGGTATTCTGTACGCTCAAGCTAATTTTAATCATTCAAGCATCTACTTTTATATATTCCCTTCCCTCAATGCCCCGTGTCATCAGTGCATTCTAAAAAGGACTTATTATAATAAGGATTGCACAGCAACTTCCTTAATTGTTTTATTTCAAATTCTCCAGTTTAACCAGGAATTCACAACTCTGCCTTTTTTCCCCCTCAAACATGGTCCCTTAAATCAACTCTAAAGCTATAACAAGACGCACTACCTCAAAATTACCCTTGGGTACAAATTTCTTCACTGCCCTGTTCCACCACCCACAACCCAGTCTTGCACAGACCCATAAACTGGTTTTGATACCCACCATTCCACTATGTGGCATTATTTCAGCCATGCCCTTTCATATTACATGTGAAAAGTAATGTTAAACATTGTACATTAACCAAAATAAATGTACATATAAAGAGTCAAAGTAAAAATTATTTTCGTCTTAATGATCTTAAAAGAATAGTAATACAACGGTCGCCCAAAACATTTTTTTTAATTAAAACATTAATTTAAGAAAAAGTGATGAACAAATTTATGCCAAAACCTTAGCATATCCCAAAACTTGTTTAAACTATCAAAATGTTGCACTAATGACAATGCACCTAGTAAATTTTTCACCTCTTACCATAAACCTACGTCTTCTGGTGCTTGATTCCACTACTCGGAGTCAAAGACTGTGCATTTACCCTATATATCCCCCTCATGATCTTATATACACTGTAAAGAGGACCCCACATTTTTCTACACTCCAAGCAATTTAGGCCTAACTGAGCCCAACTCAGCACCTCAAGTTCTGGCAACATTAATGCACCCTTTCCAGCTTAACAACATCCTTCCTATACCAGGGTCACAAAAATTAAATACAATATGTCAAATGCAGCCTCACCAGTGTCTAGTACAATTGTAACATAACATCTATACTCAATGATCAGTCTGAAGAAGGGTTTCGGCCCGAAACGTCGCCTATTTCCTTCGCTCCATAGATGCTGCTGCACCCGCTGAGTTTCTCCAGCATTTCTGTGTACCATCTATACTCAACATCCTGACTGATGAACAGTCAATGTACCAAAAGTCTTCATCCACCCTATCTACCTGCGAGGCCACAGTCAAGGGACTATTACCTGCACTCCTGGATCTGTCTGCTCGGCAATACTCTTCAGGGCCCTGTCAGTCACAGTATAGAGTCCTGCCCTTGTTTGACTTTCCAAAATGAAACACCTTGCACATATCTGCATTAAACTCCATTAACGATTCCTCAACCAATTGCCCAACTGATCAAGTTCCTGCTCTAATGATGGATAACCATCTTTACTATCTATGATACTGCCACCTTAATGTCACCTGCAAACTTACTAATAATGTCTTCCTCATTCTCATCCAAATCATTGATTAAAAACCACAAAACAATAGACAGCATCAATCCCTGAACCACATCATTTGTTACAAATCTCAAGTCAGTAAAACAACTTTCCTTTCATGAAGCTAATTCTCGACCCAGCTAGCTCTCCCTGGATCCCATGTAATCTAACCTTCCAGAGCAGCCTACCAAGCAGAACCTTATCAAAGGCTGCATCGACCATCAATCACGTTCACACTGGTTCCATCACATGTTCAAATTGGTTCCATTATCCCACTTATTAATCTACTCCCCAACTCATTAGGGGGAATTTACAAGGGCCAATGAACCTACAAAATGCACACATCTGTGAGATGAGGGAGGAAACAAGAGTATCCAGAGGATACACACGTGGTCACAGGGAGAACATGCAAACTCCACACTGACAGTCAGGATAGCACACAGATCTCTGGCACTACAGACCTTCTAAGTGCTAAACAGATTAGATCTAGTTGATAGCCATTGAAATGTATTCTCTTAGCTGGGCATGAAACTATAAAAAAGTTGGCACTGGCTTTTGCTCTCTTACTCCCTTTCAAATTTGATGATAAAATCTGTACATTCCCCATGTCTTTCTTAAAATATCACTTCAAATGCATCACCTTCATTGGCAATTAACTACAATAGTCAATTGTTTCATTGAACACCCTGGAGACTTGCTCGAAAATGAAATTAAAAATAAAGTATTAGTGGTATGAATGAATGCTTACTTTACAGGTATGATCTTAGCACAGTCTCAAAAGACAAGCACTTCCTTTTGCCTCATATAGGACAATGCGTGCAGGCCATTTTGCTCCTTGACCTTGTTTCAATATTTCATAGGATCACAACTCATCCACAATCAAACGCCATTGATCCAACTTTCTTACCACCCAAATCAATACCTCGGCATCAAATATTCAGTGTAAAATGAATTAGGCTCAATCACATTGCAGTTGTAGAAAAGTCGGAACATTAGATGAACATACCTGGGGAGAGAGTAAGAAACCTGTATGCCATGTAAGCCAGGGGAACCACAGTCAGCATGCAGTTATCGCCATTTGTTTCTACAAAATCATGTCTTGTTATAGCAGTGGGGTCAATGTGATGTTCTCTGAAAGGTCTAATGAAAGCCTAGAACAGAGAAACATTATTACACACAAAGCAACAATTAGATTTGTATTTAAAAATACGAAAATAAAATTAAAATGCGTGCAATGCAGGTAGCCCTATATTTTAAACGGGAATAATACTATGGTTATCAAAATTTGCATTTACTGGAGTAAGCAATGCAGCAATTTCAGAGACAATAGATGCACAATACTTCTGGAAACTGCTCTACAAGAAACACTGCATTGCCACAAATTGTTCCCTGCAGAGATCCAGCATTAGAAGGTTGCAATATTACAGAGCAGCACAATGACACAGCGGTAGAGTTGCTGCATAACAGCACCAAAAACCCAGGTTTGATCCTGACTCTAGGTGCTGCCTGTACAAAGTTTGTACGTTCTCCCCGTGACCTGTATGAGTTTTCTTTTGGATCTCCAAAGATGTACAGGTTTGTAGGTTAATTGGCTTGGTATAATAGTAAATTGGCCTTTGTGTGTGTGTGTAGGATAGTGTAAGTGCGCAGGGATCGCTGGTCGGCACGGACTCGGTGGGCCGAAGGGCCCAATTTCACGCTGTATCTCTAAACTAAACTACATTAAAAGTACTTATCCATTAAATATCCCAGAAAATATCAGATTGCTATCTGGATGCCAGGGCGAGTCTGCAAAGACAGGATGATGGACAGATGGGACTCGATGCAGACAGCAGAGCTTGAAGGATCATATGTCCACAGAGAGTGCATTACAAGAGGTTGGTGGGAGCAAGTTGAAATAGTCTAATCTAATACAACAAAGGCACAGAAAAATTGGCTGAAGTAAAAAATGCTAAATTCTGAAATGTTACAAAAGTGGAAGCAAGTATTTATGGATATAATATAGGAGAGGTCTAAATACTCAACTCTGGGTCAAGTGTGACAGCATGGTTACTGTAGTCTGGCTCATTTTCAGACAGTCCCTACGGAGAGGCATGGAGTGCAGATCAGGGCAGCCGAGTTTGTGATAGGGATTAAACTGTAGAGATTAAATCTTCCCATCAAAGTGGATGTTGAATAGAATCAGTATATACGGACTGTGGAGGATTCCAAAAAGTAGCAATACTTGATGTCATCAATATACATGCTAAAATCGGCATTTAGATTTAGGAAAAATCACATTGGAGCAGCAAATGGATGAGAAGCATATAGAAACCTAGTAATAATTGATGGGAAATGAGATTGTAGTGTGGGGGCAGTGAAAGAAACCATGCAGGCAAATCTCTTATTATCGTTAAGTCTCCATAGGGTTTTAAAATGTTTTAACAAAATCCTCTGATCCTTGTGTACTGGTTTATTCTGCTCAATTGTTTTATATGGGACAACTTCCATTATCCATTTTGTCTTATTTTTTTCCAATCATGAAGGAAATTAAACTTTGGTTACAATACCTCAGAAAAAAACATTAAACAACATGCTTGGGAGGCTGCAAACAAGCATTTCCTTCACTGCTGATAAGAAAAAATAAATTGCATTTTCTATGGAAATTAAACACTAGGCCGTCAGATTATACACAACAACCAACTTTATCGTCTTGTTTTCACACCTTACTCTTCCTTATCTATGTACCTCCCACTCCCCTGACATCAGTATGAAGAAGGGTCTCGACCCAAAACTTCACCCATTCCTTCTCTCCAGAGATGCTGCCTGTCCCACTGAGTTACTGCCGCTGTTTGTATCGATCTTCGGTTTAATCCAGCATCTGCATTTCCTCCCTACACTAACCAACTTTATATGATCCTTTCTGGCTTTTTCATTCAGAGAAATGCTTAGTTTAAGAAAGCAAGCTACTGTACAACTCAATATCTATACTTCTCTCACCGAATGTGAAAAAACAAACCTTTTGCGTTTAATTTTCAATATTTCTTATACCCATTGTGATCATATGACATCATGATCCAGAACATCTGCAGAAGGCATGTTCTAGATGTTTGAATAATTTGGCACTAATCAATTTTGCTCAAAATCAAATGACCAGTAATGTGATTGAACAGCCAGCAGAATATATCCTTTCAAAAGCCACCAATGTACATTAAGATTCTAGATGCCAACACAACATAAAATTATATACTGATTCTCGTTGATAAACAAGTCAGCTCGTTGTCTACTAATGAAATTGAGGACCTGGTATGATCATTTCCAGTGAATTACAAAGATGATTTGAAGAGTGAAAGCGGTGGGGCAGTCACTCAACCGGCTATTTTTTTGCATAGGCAGAAACCAGAGCTTCACAGAATGGATTAAGTGTAGACTGCAAGCTATTTCCAGCAATGACTAGAAACAACTGGTAGCTGTTCTTGCTGCAGACGCTAAACTGGCTCAAGTCAGTAAGCAAAAACAGCAACCAGCGAATAAGGACCACACCACTGCAGGGCAACATTTTTGATAGGGGCGGTTAAGCGTGCAAACAATGTATCGACTGTCATATTACCAAATTGTTGGAAGTTGACATTTGCACCATCACTGTTTAGATAAAGAATTTAATGTTCTTAAAATAATAAAAGATCACTATGCATAGCATATAAAGCCAAATAGCTATAAAGCTCGTAATCAGAGCATTAGAATAGTGACAAGGCAGTCATCTTTAAGGGGAGACCCAAAAAGCTGAAAGCTTTGCTGTCAATTCACATAGATTGGTGTGTTTGAGAAAGATGCACAACAGCTCAGATTTAGAGTCAGTGCCATTAAGCCCAGTGACAAGCGAGATCAAGATGCATATGAGACCGTTTTGAAAATATTCAGAGTGGAAAAACAACATGGTTGATACCCCGTCTGGATGCAAGACAAATGTTAAGGGTTTAGGTTGCAGAGGAGTTAGGAAAGAAGGATGTTCAGGAGAGAATGTTGCTCTAGCCATGAACATGGCATCTGAAACTGAGCTAACTGAGCAGGGCAAAAATAACATGGTAGAAATATTCAAGTGTTCAGGCATTATTTATGGAGGAAATATTTCACAGAAGCACCTTTCTCATATTAAATGAATAGCTGAGTAATAAGTCAGGAATTTTTAAAATGTTGAAAAACAAATAAGATTTCAGCTACCTTGATGTTTCAGTGAGGCGATTTGAGCTTATTTATCACAATTTCTATTTGTCATTGCTTCCACAAAAAAAGATTCAGCCACAAGGTGCATTTGATTTTGATCCTATTGATATCTTTAGTAATTTCTGTATGTCTATTTATCCACTCTACCCTAGCTAGCAATAAGTTAAGTTTAGATTAGTTTAGTTTAGAGGTACAGCTCGGAAACATGCCCTTCAGCCCACCGAGACCGCACACTAACACTATCCTACACACACTAGGGACAATTGTATATTTATAGCAAGACATTTAACCTACAAACCTGTACATCCTTGGTGTGTGGGAGGAAATTGGAGCACCCGGAGAAAACCCATGCAGGTCACAGGGAGAACGTACAAACTCTGTACAGACAGCACCCGTAGTTAGGATCAAACCCGGGTCTCTGGCGCTGTAAGGCAGCAACTGTACCTCTGTGCTGCCCGCGTGATGACAATGGAAAGAAATGTAATCAACCAAACTATTTTCACAATGGATGAAAGGTCCTCGATAGTCCAGTAGTTGATGTATGCCATTATCAATAGTCGAGTAAAGGTAGCTCCTGAATGTGTATAGTCGATAGATATACATGTAGCTCAGAGGAAAGATTACAAGTACAGCACAACATAATAAGCCATCACTCTCACTCAACTCCCCATACCAACAAAACAAAAAGATTACTTTAATATTGTGTACCTTCCACATTAAAAACATTAATATTACATTTGTTGTTGGATTGCAAATATATGCACAGATGCTACAAGTCTGAAGTTTATATTCCCACTACACCCATTACATTTCGAGCAATTTGAAGTATGCAAATCCATAAGCTGCAGACAGAAAGAAACTGATGTAGTTAGACACAAAATGCTAGAATAACTCAGCGGGACAGACAGCATCTCTGGATAGGAGGAATGGGTGACGTTTCGGGTAGAGACCCTTCTTCAATCTGAGATGCTGTCTGTCCCGCTGAGTTACTCCAGCAATTTGTATCTTCGGTGTAAACCAGAATCTGCAATTTCCTCTTACCCAAGAAACTGATGTACAAACAAATCAATCCTACAAGACTAGGATTTTCATGACGAAGATAAGGAAGTAAGGTGAGCAATGAAGTCCTACCACGTACCTTGCCAAGTATAGGAAGATCAACAGATCCCCAGGTGTCTGCTCCCCAGTGGACCAAACCTGAAGCAAAGTCAGCAGTAACCATCCCTGCAACTAGTTACAAAATTGCAGTTAGAACAAAGCTCTCTTTAATGACCTGATTATTTAAACACACACGACACATTTACATAATTCGGAAAGTAATAAACCTTAATGCCCCTTAAGTAATATTCCCATAACCGACCATTAACTTTAAGATACTTATTAAAACATCTGTTATATAACACATAATATAAAAATATATCACAAAGTCCTCAACACCTTAATGTGGCAATTTTTAAGGATTATTAACGAGGTTATAGGTGAGAGATTGAGGGACAGAATCATTTCGGAATATTTCTTAACCTAATTTTCAACCAGGCAGATCTCAATTGCCATCCTATTAGATTTGAAAGTACCCATGTCATTCTATTAAGAGTGAAATATGCATTTATGCGCAAAGCTCTCCCCTAGTTAATGCAGGTTAGATTCCTAAAGATCTTTTCATAGAATCAGAGAGTCAGTCATACAGAGTGGGAACAGGCCCTTCGGCCCAACTTGCACACACTGACCAACATGTCCCACCTACACTAGTTCCACCTGCCTGCATTTGGCCCATACCCCTCTAAACATGTCCTGTCTAAAATGTTTCTTAAACATTGCAATAGTACCTGCCTCAACTACCTCATCTGGCAGCTCGTTCTATACACCCTCCACTCTGTAGGAATGTTACAAAATGTTGAGATTTAAAAAATCAAGCCTGTAATTTATCCCATCAGGTAAAGCATTTAATTTGATACGTAATTCACTTTCATATCTTCAGTATTAAAGCTGTAATCGAGGACAGTCAGTTGACATAAAAGCCCATAACTTTCTTAAAAAAAAAAATAAAGAGAACTGATGGAAATTCAGTTATTATAGATTGAAGCATTCTGAAACAAATATGATATATCTTACTTGGATGACCTGAAATGAAAGCATATAATTAGTTAGTTACCTGATTTTAGATAATTACAAAATTGACCGTTGTGACATAAATAGTAATAATCACCTAGACTGCCTTGAAAAATCAAAAATGTGATATTCTCAAGATCAGAACTTTAATGTTATTGTAACGTTAAAACAAACAGTAAATGCCCAACAAAAAATTCATATTCATCAGTGTCATCAAATCAAATAAATTCATCTAAATTCAATTACTAGATCTAAACATCTATCCCATTCTTAAAAGGCTAAAATATTTTTTTAAATAGCCAAAAATTTTAAATAGACAATAACACAAAATATAGATGTTAGATGTTCTTATGACATGATTGTGCACATTTGGTTATCTTGTGAGTGGATTGTGATAGGTCAGAATGTGGCCGCTGCCATAAGCCCCGCGATATCGGCAAGCAAGACACGACCGATATCGGGGCCTAAATAACATTTTGAATGATTACGCAGAGTCGGATTGTCAAGGAAGACTCTCTCTAACTTCTACAGGTGCACAGTCGAGAGCATACTGACCGGTTGCATCGTGGCTTGGTTCGGCAATTTGAGCGCCCTGGAGAGGAAAAGACTACAAAAAGTAGTAAACACTGCCCAGTCCATCATCGGCTCTGACCTTCCTTCCATCGAGGGGATTTATCGCAGTCGCTGCCTCAAAAAGGCTGGCAGTATCATCAAAGACCCACACCATCCCAGCCACACACTCATCTCCCTGCTACCTTCAGGTAGAAGGTACAGGAGCCTGAAGACTGCAACAACCAGATTCAGGAATAGCTACTTCCCCACAACCATCAGGCTATTAAACCTGGCTCGGACAAAACTCTGATTATTAATAACCACTTTCTGTTATTTGCACTTTACCAGTTTATTTATTCATGTGTGTATATATTTATATCATGGTATATGGACACATTTATCTGTTTTGTAGTAAATGCCTACTATTTTCTGTGTGCTTAAGCAAAGCAAGAATTTCATTGTCCTATACAGGGACACATGACAATAAACTCACTTGGACTCATCAGATTAAAATGAAACCACACCAAGCAAGGTAAGATGTTAAATAAACTATAAAACTTTTGTTTTGTCCTGATGTTAAAGTCCTTGATGTTGATTTTGATCCGAGATGTTGAAGGCGTTATAAGTCGCTTTTAACTTCAATCCAGCGATGCAATTGTCCAGCAACTTTCCCCCCCCTTTTTTTTCATATAAATGGGAACGGAAGCGCAGAACGAATTTTCTTTATCAACTTGTAAGTCCGAGTAAATACCTCTCTGACAACCAATACAAACCTGAATTTTAATCCCCCCCCCCCCCCCTCCCCGGAATCACACACAGTGGCAGATCTGAAGCGCCGCTGATGGTAGGTTTTGTAACAACGCTACTCTGTGTGAAAGCGTTATCTCAGGTTCCTATTAAATCTTCTCCCCCTCACCTTAAACCTGTCCTCTGATTATTGATTCCTGTACTCTGGGCAAAAGACTGTGCATTTTACTCTGAGTGTCTACCTGATCTATTCCCCTCATGATTTTTTTTTAACCTCTTTAAATTACACTCAACCTCCTGTGCTCCTGCTTTCATTATTTAAAAAAAAGCAAAGCAAGAGGTGGAGCCAACTAGGAGACACCAGGAGGTGTGGATATCATGTAAAGTTAGAATCTCCTCTCAGTTAAGACAAAGTATATGAAAAGCAAACCACACTGGTTTTGACAAGCTGAAGCCATGACAAGTTCAAGTTCTTCATTAAATAGCCATTGCCACCAGATGCAGGCTATATCTCCTGAAATAGGTTTGCTAATTAAATCGCACAAGGTCACTAGTGGTGGTATTCTAGCTTGTAAATCTTATTTTTCTCCAAATAGCACTCAACAGCAATGTTTTTTTTCCTGCAGGCTTGGATAAAAGAGCACCTCGGACAATAGCTGATGATATTCATAGCCGATTACATTTGCTGTCAATGGACTGCAGACGCAATTAATCTAATTCCTAGGACGCCAATCACATTTTACACAATTGCTACTTACTCAGACAACCAATAACAGAAAGTAACTACAAGAATCATAGACAATCATGTGCAATAAAGCAAAGAATGATTGCTTGGTCTGGAAGGAGGACAATGTAATGGAGGCACAGTCATCTGTGTGATCGACAATAGACAATAGGTGCAGGAGTAGGCAATTCGGCCCTTCTAGCCTGCACCGCCATTCAATGTCATCATGGCTGATCATCCCCAATCAGTACCCCGTTCCTGCCTTCTCCCCATATACCCTGACTCCGCTATTTTTAAGAGCCCTATCTAGCTCTCTTGAAAGCATCCAGAGAACCTGCCTCCACCGCCCTCTGAGGCAGAGAATTCCACAGACATTTAACCAAAGATCTCGGAGAAAACCCACGCGGTCACGGGGTGAACGCACAAACTCCGCACAGACATCACCCGTAGTTGGGATCGAACCTGCGTCTCTGACGCTTCAAGTGCTGCAAAGCAGCAACTCTACCGCTGCGCCACCGTGCCGCCCTTCATGATGATGATGAATAATTCAGTTAAGGGTCTCATCAGGTGCATTTTTATGAATCATAATTCAATTTATAAATATTTATAAACTAAATTTATGTCTATTACTTACCAATTCCAATAAGAATCAGATGAAGGTGCTCCCAACTGAAGTTTATGAGCAGATGATACAAGTTCCAATTTATGAGACTGATGTTTAAAATAACACACAACCATTCCTGAAATCGTTTCACTGTTGGAAAGAAAAAAAGTCATCAACTAAGTTTGCAAACATGTAAATATCATCTACTTACCAGAAATCCTTCTTTGCTATGAACCAAATCTTAACTCTTAATCTTAACACCCTTCCAGTTTAAAATTTATATTCTACTAGAGCCTCCTCTGATCCCAGTTTGTAAACTTGAAACCTACTGCCTCAGGAAACTGGATTATATGGAAACATGTTTAATGTTAACAGACAGAACTTGAATATATTTTTATTAAATACAAATGTAAATTAAAACCAGTTGCCCCAGAAATAACACTTCATTTGGTCTATGCTATACGTCTGGGAAAGGAAGACCATGCTGTCCAATTTAGAATCCAACAATAATAAAAACAAAGTGCTGGAGAACTCAGCTGGTCAGGCAGCATTTCTGGAGAACACAGGCAGATGACGTTTCAGGTCATGATCCTCTTCAGTCTGATTGTAGTAGGTGGGGGGAGAAGAGGAGAGGTGGGATAAAGCAATGATAGATGGAATACATGTGGGTGGGGGGAGAAGAGAGTTTAATTGGCAGATATTTGGACATATTCCAGAGATAAAAAGGTAAACTGTGAGAATGTAGAAGAGGTACAAAATGTGAAGCTAGAGGAAGGCTATGGGTTGAAAAGGGTGGGGGTGTTAAAGTAGGGGAAAGGAAGAAATGAGTGTGCATCCAGATGGGACACGGGGGGGGGGGGGGGGAGAGAGAGAAAGAGGGAAATAGTTTGCAACAACATTATGAGCCCGAGATGTTGACAGATCATTACATCAAGATACTGTATATTCACAGCATGAAGGCTCTCAGATAATCTGTACAAACATTGGATATTGCTAGCCACAAATGTAAATATGAAAACATTGAACATCATTGCACACATGTTCAACTCCAATTCCTGTCATATTTAACAAAAATACTGTTACCAGACAACTCAAAAATAATTTTTAAAACTTGAAATATCATAAAAACTACAGGCACCAAAATGGTGTTTATTAAGGCTTGACCTAGTTGAGGTGCATTTATTATTAGAGATTTGTTAGTATAAAACCTTTTTTTTAAAAACCAATGCATAAACATTTAGCTCCCAAAATAAATAGCAAGTAAACCTCTATTGACAATAATACTTTTACATTCAAAAAGGTGTTGTTGCCACCTGTGTGTGTTTTTTTTTTTAAATGATTCAGGGTCTGAAACAAAGATGGGGTCCAAGCCAGGTGACTCCCTGCATCTGGTCTCAAAAGCAGATCTGCAATCATTCATTACATCGCTGCCTTCTTTTAAACCTTTACTCCAACAGCAGCACTAAATATTATTCCCTTTATTCTGCATCTGTACATTATGGACAGCTCGACTGTAATCATGTATGGTCTTTCCACTGACTGGATAACATGCAACAAAAAGCTTTTCACTGTACCTCGGTACACGTGAAGATAAATGTAACTTTAAAAAAAATCCTCAATCAAGTTAATCCAGTCACTGATGCCAGTTACTGTGTGTATTAAATACAGTGCCCCCCATAATGTTTGGGACAAAGACCCATCATTTATTTATTTGCCTCTGTACTCCTCCAGTCATTCCATCACCTTTGGAAACTTTAATTGCTGTTTATCAACATGAGGACCAAAGTTGTGCCAATGAAAGTCAAAGAAGCCATTATGAGTGAGAAACAAGAATAAAACTGTTAGAGACATCAGCCAAACTTAAGCTTACCAAAATCAACTATTTGGAACATCATTAAGAAGAAAGTGTGCACTGGTGAGCTTACTAATCACAACGGGACTGGCATGCCAAAGATGACCTCCACAACTGATGACAGAAGAATTCTCTCTATAATAAAGAAAAATCCTCAAACACCTGTCAGACAGATCAGAAACACTCTTCAGGAGTCAGGTGTGGATTTGTTAATGACCACTGTTCACAGAAGACTTCATGAACGGAAATACAGAGGCTTCACTGCAAGATGCAAACCACTGGTTAGCCGCAAAAATAGGATGGTCAAGGTTACAGTTTGCCAAGAAGTACTTAAAAGAGCAACCACAATTCTGGAAAAAGATTTTGTGGACAGATGAGACGAAGAATACCTTATATCAGAGTGATGGCAAGAGCAAAGTATGGGGGAGAGAAGGAACTGCCCAAGATACATAGCTCAATACATACATCCTACCTGCTCAAGTTCAAACAAATGCCTCAAAACTCATTGGCTGGCAGTTCATTCTACAGCAAGACAATGATCCCAAACATACAGCCAAAGCAACAAAGGTGTTTTTCAAAGCTAAAAAATGGTAAATTCTTCAGTGGCCAAGTCAATCACCTGATCTGAACCCAATTAAGCATGCCTTTTATATGCTGAAGAGAAAACTGTAGGGGACTAGCCTCCAAAACAAGAATAAGCCTAAGATGGCTACAATACGGGCCTGGCAGAGCTTCACCAGACAAGACACCCGGCAACTGGTGATGTCCCTGAATCGCAGACTTCAAGCAGTCAATGCATGCAAAGGATATGCAACAAAATACTAAACATGATAACTTTCATTTACATGACATTGCTGTGTCCCAAACATTATGGCGCCCTGAAATGGGCGGGGGGTGGGGGGGGCTATGTATAAACACTGCTGTATTTCTTAATGGTGAAATCAAAATGTATAAAAATGTCCTTTATTAAAATCTGACAGTATGCACTTTAACCACGTGATTTTTTTTACTATTACGAATCTCAAATTGTGGAGTACAGAGGCAAATAAATAAATGATGGGTCTTTGTCCCAAACATTATGGAGGGCACTGTAGTATTACGTTTCCATAAACAAATGGGTGCACAATATGTGCATTTGGAAATATAGTTGTAACGCAAGAAATGACTGCTTGAAAACAAAAATGGTACAATTCATATCAGTATGTTTTATTGTTACACTGAGTCATCACTGATTAAAAGCAACCCAAAATCAAGCACAGGATCCACGTCACTGACGGAGATGACCACATACAAGGAAACGCTAGGTATTTAAATAGCATCTCAATTTCAATAAATGTAAGATAATGCATTTGGATTGAGTAAAGACCCCATGATAGACAAATGTGTAATTGAAATAAAGGATCTCATTGAGATTCCCATTTTGGGAAAAAGATGTTGTACTTTTTTGTATTACTGGGGTATTCCATTTGCCTTAATACACGAGGCAAATCAACCAGCTTCAGTGAATTTGTTTGCCTTGTATCTGTCCCTTTCTCCAGCATCTATATCAAAGCAAGCAACTCCATTGGATCAGACAAAGCAAAGCCAAAAGAGATATTAGAATAGCTTTAGAAAATTTTGAAGTATTTTAACAAGATTAAAGCAGGACAAGCAGCAAGCTAGAGACGTATAAAGAAGAGATCTTCAGAGTTTATGGCTAAATGGCTGAAGTAACAATCTGACAAGTTTTTATTGTTTCTGAACATTAAAGTGTTTATAATTTACAGGAGAGCACTGTTAAGTGTTTACAGTTTAAAATAAAACTTTCAGATGGGCATAAAATGGTTTCAGATACTAATGAAATGCAGATAAGATTTCAACCAGTGATCTGGCCAATAGATTCCTAAACCATTACCAAGTATTACCAAGCAGATTTTCAGGTAATTTTTATTACTGTGCAAGTTGTCTTCATCATTCCTGTTTTAAATATGTTTTGAACTCAGTGTGTGGAACAGGAATTCAATTGATTTAAGAAAGGCAACTAAATTTGTCAGCAAGAATACAAGTTTGCAGATTACCCCAAGATTGCTAGTGTCACGGACTGTAGGGAAGGCCAAGTAGGCAGCGGGATATAGATCAGCTGCAAAAATGGACAAAGAAATGGCAGGTGGAGTTTAACCTGAGCATGTGTTAGGTATTGCACTTTGGGAGATCAAATACAAGGGGAAAATACATAATTAATGGTAATTAACAGCATTGATGATCTTGGGGTCTAAATCCATAAGTCTCTGAAAGTAGCAACATCAGTAGAGTGGTAAAGATGGCATATGATATGCTTGCTTTCATAGATTAGGGTATGGAGGACAAAGTCAGAAAGTCATGATGCAGCTTTATAGGACTTTGCTTAGGCTGCACCTGAGTGTTGCATGCAGTTCTGGTTGCCCCATTACAGGAAGGATCTGGTGGCTTGATAAATGGTGCAAAGATTTACCAGAATGATGCCTGGATTAGGTGGTATTAGCCACGGGGAGCTGTTGGACAGACTGATTGTATTCTCCAGAATGCCAAAGGTTGTGTGGAGACCCAATAGAAGTATATGAAATTATGAGAGGCATAGATAGGAGAGTCAGAATCCTTTTCCTCAGGGTGGAAAAATCAGATTGTCGAGGTCATAGATTTAATGTGAGACGGGCAAAGTTTAAAAGAAATGTGCAGGGGTTTTTCTTATATACAGAGGCTGATGATTGCACCATTAAGGGTGGTGGCTGAGGCTGATAAGATAATAGTATTTAAGAAGCTTTTGGATAGGCATACGGGTATGCAGGGAATGGAGGGAAATGGATTATGTGCAGGCAGAAAAGAGTTGATCTTGGCCTAATATTCAGCACAGACATTGTGTGAAGGGCATGTTCCTATTCTGTACTGTTCTATGTAATTAGATTTGGCTGCAGTTAGATAATGGGACTGACTGTAGTATAATAGAGGGCTGACCATTGCTCATTTCCTTCCCTCCCCCACACAAGAATCAGGCAGATTAACTTAGTCATAATAGATAAAATCTTACCTCATTTTGTTAGCTTTATAAATGTAATGATCAATACATCATGGTCTCCTTTATGGGAGGCCTCAATAAGTCACCCAAGTGATGTACAGGTATCTACAGAGCACTGATTATTTATAGCATTCTTCGCCCTCCAGTCAGAACGCAAAAAAGTACTCCCATCTACTTAAAAAGAGACTTTAACTTGATAGTGTTGCGCTAGAAGCCTTGTATGAATCCTTGCTGGTGCTCACCAAACAATGGAAGACCCCAAAGACGTAGTGTGGAGAGACTGCCTGCGAGTGCTTGGGCAAATGGTGTGGCTGCAATGCACAGAGCTATGGTGCTCAGGTCTGTGCCATTGTTAGGGACTACTTGCAACATGTGTTGACAGTCTGCCCCTCTGCCACGGTCTTTTTCATCCCCTGTTAAAATATGATAAAATCTGCTGTCTCACCCCTCTGCCTGCATGGCACTCACTACCCAATCCAGAGATTTCTTGACGGTGACAACTTCATCAATGGAGACTATCGGATTCAATCGATCCATCCACACAGTAGCTTCTGACAGCACCCCAGCAACAGCCCATACTCAGTGCAGCTTCAAGTCTCACATCTCAGCTCTGAGCGGCCACACCACTTGCTCAACACCAGCCCTTACAGACAGCCTCTCCACACCAAGTCTTGAGTGATTAATTACTGGGGTTATGCCAGATCCCTTGCACAGCAGTGACTGTGTTGTCCACTACTTACGCAGCTCATCATGCAGTTACCTCTACAACAGGAAGACTAAATTAAATAACCCTCTGCTCTATTCATAAGCAGTCCCAAACAGTCAGTCATTTGATAATCTAATCCTACACCCTACAATATCTCAGCAACATTTTTGTTCCAGTGCAAACTTGAGCAAGAGATCTCCATTTTCTGGCAAGGCATTACACAGCCTTCCAGATCAACGCTGTGTTCAATTTGTATCTTATCCAGGATCATTATTTACTTTGTTACTTCTCACGTTACTATTCCTTGGGGACTTACACCATCAACTGTTTGTTATTTAATTCCCCTGGCAATAACTAACTTTTAATCAGTTATTAAAACCCTCTCTCTCCATTATTGCTACTTAACCTTTTCATTATGCCTAGTATAACGTTTACGTTTCCATTGGAACAGCCTCTACCACTAATATCCCCTCCCCATCACAAGACGGCCTCTGCAAACCCATCCGCAAGAGTGTTTGCTTTTCGCGTAATCACCCCATATTCCCTATTCCCTACCCATTTCCAGGAGTACTTATTCCCTATCCAGTGAGAGGAGTCCCTCAACCCCAATATCGCTTTAATCTCGTTTTGAGGGGCATTGAGCAGCACCAACAAAAATGCTGCTGAGAGATTGTGGGATGAAGGATTAGATTAACAAATGACTGACAGCCTGGAACTTTTTTATGAATAGGGCAGTGAGTTCCTTAATGTTGTACACTTAATTTTATCTTCCTGTTGTAGAGGAAGCTGCATGACAAGCTGTGTATGTAGTGTGCAAGATAGTTATTGACATTCTGTGGTGCAAGGGATCTGGCGTGAACCCAGTAATTAATCTGTTGAGGGTCGTATATGAGGAGATGCGTACACACACCACCACCCAGTGTGCAATAATTCCCTTCCTTGACCAGGCTGTCTACAAGCTTGGTCCCAGGAGGTGCCCCCTACTCGTTGCTGCCCGCCATGGATGGAAACTCCTCATACTTTGAGCCCCCATTCATCTAGTCCCAGCCAATTCCTGCTCGCTGCCATCACAGGCCTGGAGGCCCGAGCCGATGCAAGGTTCAGAAGTTCTGCCATTCTACTCTGCCATTCAATCACGGCTGATCTATCTTTTCCTCAACCCCATTCTCCTGCCTTCTCCCCATAACCTCTGACACCCTTAGTAATCAAGAATCTATCAACCCCTGCTTAAAAATATCAATTGACTTGATCTCCACAGCCTTCTGTAGCAATTATCATCTTCCAAAAGGAAGGTCCTTTTATTCTGAGGCAAAGGTTTCTGGTCCTAGACTCTCCCACTAGTTACATCAAAGACATGTATTCCGTTTCTCAGCATATTTGTTACATGAATCCAGCACCAATAATTCAATTTGGACACAAAAAGATGGAGTAACTCAGCGGGTCAGACAGCGTCTCTGGAGACGTTTCTTTTTCTTTTCTCCAGAGATGCTGTCTGACCCTCTATGTTACTCCAGCTTTTTGCGTCTATCGTCGGTTTAAACCAGCACCTCCAGTTCCTTCCTACACCAATAATTCAGCAGTGGGTAAAGTTACCAATTAAGGGACAGAAGTTTAGGGGTAACATGAGGGGGAACTTCTTTACTCAGAGAGTGGTAGCGGTGTGGAATGAGCTTCCAATGGAAGTGGTGGCGGCAGGTTCGTTGGTATCATTTAAAAATAAATTGGATAGGCATATGGATGAGAAGGGAATGGAGGGTTATGGTATGAGTGCAGGCAGGTGGGACTAAGGGAAAAAAGTTGTTCGGCACGGACTTGTAGGGCCGAGATGGCCTGTTTCCGTGCTGTAATTGTTATATGGTTATATGGTTAACAGATTCACCTTAAGATGTCGAGGCGGGTCAGTATGTCCAAGGCCACCCGGCCCTGCCCAAAGAAAGGTCTCGACCCGAAACGTCACCTATTCCTTCTCCCCAGAGATACTGTCCTGTCTCTCCCGCTGAGTTACTCCAGCACTTTGTGTCCATCACCGCCCGGGGGCTGGGCTGACATGGGCTGGGCTGGAATGGACTGGGCTCCCTCCCTTCACCACCTCCAGTTTAAATTCCAGTTGGAATATTTTGGAGGACCAAGTAACCAAGAACTTTGGACTGGACTGGGCTGGAATAGACTGGGCTGGGCTGGAGTGGACTGGGCTGGGCTGGAATGGACTGGACTGGAATAGGCTGGGCTGGGCTGGACTGGGTTGGGCTGGGCTGGAATGGGTTGGGCTGGAATGGACTGGAATGGACTGGAATAGGCTGGGCTGGGCTGGGCTGGACTGGGTTGGGCTGGAATGGAATGGACTGGGCTGGGCTGGGCTGGAATGGACTGGGCTGGGCTGGGCTGGAATGGAATGGGCTGCCGTTGTTGCCGCCGCCGCCGCCGCCGCCGCCGCCGCTCACTCACTCACTCACCAGGAGAGTAGAGCTGCGCCAGCTCCTTGGCCCCGGGATGCTGAGAGCCCCAGCGGGCAAGGCCCGTCCCCTCCACGTCCCTCTGCTGCTGCCGGCAGTCTGGCAGGGAGGCGCAGGCCGGCTCCCCGGTAGCCATGGACGACCCGGCGACGCGATAGAGGTGCTGCTGGTGCTGCCGCTCCTCCTGACTCGCCATCTTTATCCACTCCCCTCCCACCCCCCCCACGCGCGCGCGCAGGCACGCACACACAAACCCCGTGCGCGTGCGCGGAGGCCAATCGCCGGTCCGGCCAATCAGCGTCTCTTCCTCCTCCCCCCCTCCCCACACACACACACATCGGGCCGCTGTCCAATGGGAGGAGACGGGTGGGATTTCTCCACCAATCAGAACAGCCGATCTCCAGGTCTTTGTGGCCAATCAGAGGCGGCTGCGACTCGTCGTCAGGTGCAAAGATCCTATAGCGGAGCTCTGCTCTAAGACCTTTGGTCAGGTGAGCCACAAAAATGCTGGAGAAACTCAGCGGGTGCAGCAGCATCTATGGAGCGAAGGAGATAGGCAACGTTTCGGACCGAAACCCTTCTTCAGACTGATGGGGGGGTTGCGAGGAGAAGAAAGGAAAAAGGTGGAGGAGGAGCCCGAGGGCTGAGGGATGGGTGGAGACCGCAAGGGCTAACAAAATTGGGAGAATTCAATGTTCATGCCCACAGGATGCAGACTCCCCAAGCGGAATATGAGGTGCTGTTCCTCCAATACCGCTTGGGGAGTCTGCATCCTGCGGGCATGAACATTGAATTCTCCCAATTTTGTTAGCCCTTGCTGTCTCCTCTCCTTCCTCAGCCCTTGGGCTCCTCCTCCTCCGTTTTCCTTTCTTCTCCTCGCCACCCCCCATCAGTCTGAAGAAGGGTTTCGGCCCAAAACGTTGCCTATTTCCTTCGCTCCATAGATGCCGCTGCACCCGCTGAGTTTCTCCAGCATTTTTGTGTACCTTCGATTTTCCAGCATCTGCAGTTCCTTCTTAAACACAAAAATGCTGGTGTGGCTCAGCAGGACAGGAAGTATCTCTGGAGAGAAGGAATAGGTGACGTTTCGGGTCAAGACCCTTCTTCAGACTGAAAGTCACGGGGAAGGGGAAATGAGAGATGTAGACGATGATGTAGAGAGAGATATAGAACAATTATGTAGCTTCTTCCCTACAGCCATCAGGCTATCAAACACTACAACCTCAAATAGGCTCTGAGCTACAATAGACTTATGATTATTGTGCTACTATTTGGTTTTTGAGCATGTGTGTGTGTGTGTGTGTATATATATATATATGTGTGTGTGTGTGTAGATATATATATTTGTGTGTACTTGTAAGTGTGTATATGTACACACTGAACTTTTTTTCTCTCGTTTATCATATTGTTTACAGTGTACTATGTTTACATATTCTGTTGTGCTGCAACAAGTAAGAATTTCATTGTCCTATCTGGGACATATGACAATAAAACACGCTTGACTCTCTTGACTCGACGAATGAAAGATATGCAAAAAAAAAAAGTGACAATGATAAATGAAACAGGCCATTGGCACGGGTGTCAAGGGTTATGGGGAGAAGGCAGGAATATGGGGAGGCAGAGATCAGCCATGATTGAATGGCAGAGTAGACTTGATGGGCCGAATGGCCTAATTCTACTTCTATAACTTGTGAACATTGTTACCCCTCCTCCATTGTTATATGTTTGCTAGGTGAGAACAAAAAGCTGGTGTGACTAGGGTGGGTGAGAGATATAGAGGGATGGAGTGCAGTGGTTACTTGAACTTAGAGAAATCAATATTCATATTCATACTCCTAGGTTGTAAGCTGCCCAAGCGAAATATGAGATGCTGTTCCTCCATTTTGCATTTTAGCCTCACTCTGACAATGGAGGAGGCCTAGGACAGAAAGGTCAGTGTGGGAATGGGATGGGGAATTAAAGTGTTTAGCAACCGGGAGATCAGGTAGGTCCAGGCGTACTGAGCGAAGGTGCTCAGCGAAATGATTGCCCAGTCTACGTTTGATCTCGCCGATGTATAAGAATCCACATCTTGTACAATGGATACAGTAGATGAGGTTGGAGGAGTGCAAGTGAACTGCTACCTAACCTGAAAGGGCTGTCTGGGTCCCAGGACAAAGTCGAGGCAGGAGGTATAGAGACAGGCGTTGCATCTCCTGCGGTTGCAGGAGAAGATACCTGGGGAGGGGGTAGTTTGGGTGGGAAGGGATGAGTTAACCAGGGAGTTGCTGAGGAAATGGTCTCTGCGGAAGGCGTAAAGGGGATTATGTTTTGCATAGGACAGCTGATGGGCTGAAAGGCAAGGTCTAGGGGGACTCTGTCCCTGTCGCGACTAAGGGGAGGGGGAAAAAGGACAGAGCTGAGGGTGCCGAGGAGACACGTGTGAGGGCCTCATCTAAGGTTAGCTAGTTAGCAGGTTAGCAAGTCAGGTTACCTAGTTAGTAGGTTAACTGGTCAGGTTACCTAGTTAGTAGGTTAACTGGTCGGGTTACCTAGTTAGTATGTTAGCAGTTTATCCTGTCAGGTTACCTAGTTAGTAGGTTACCTGGTCAGCTTATGTAGTTAGTATGTTAGCAGGTTAGCTAGTTAGGAGGTTAACTAGTCAGCTTAGCTGTGGTGCCTTGGGCGCTTTGGCCAGAGTTTGGTACCATCTGTTTGGATGATAAAGAAAATAAGGTGTGATCCAGAGTAATTCTATCTGTCTTTATGGCATTTGTCATCATCGTCTATCTTGGTGATAGATGCCACCTTTATCATCCAAAGGTGGCATCTATCATCAAGGATCCCCACCATCCGGGCCGTCTTCTCACTGCTACCACCGGGCAGTAGGTACACAATGCCAGGTTCAGGAACAGCTACTTTCCTGCAACAAAGGTGCAGCGGTAGAGCTGCTGCCTCACAGCCGCCAGAGACCCGGGTTTGATCCTGACCATGGGTGATGTCCGTGTGGAGTTTGTACATTCTCTCTTTGACTGTGTGTGTTTTCTCCCAGTGCTCTGGTTCCCTCGCACATTCCAAAGACATGCAGGTTTATCGGTTAATTGGCATCTGTAAATTATCCCTCGTGTGTTGGATGTGAATGTGGGAATGAGGTGATCAATGATGCATATGGACTCAGTGGGCCGAAGGGTCTGTAACAATAAACCTAAACCTAAACAATGGAACTGTATTGGCTAATTATTGCACTACCTTGGACTTGGTTTTATCCTAATTGTGTTTTGCACTAATCTCTTGATTTTATTTTTTCGCACACTTCCATTTAGAAATTTCATGTGAGGTTCATGTTAAAATTTATGGTATGGTTTAGTTTGTTTTGTTTATGTTAGTGGTACAGCGTGGTATTAGGCCCTTTGGCCCATAGTGTCATGCTGACCATCTATTGCCTGTTCACCCTGTTCTATGTTTTCCCACTTTTGCATCCAATCCCTGCACACTTGGGGCAATTTACAGAGGCCAGTTAATCTACAAACGTGCATGTCTTTGGGATGTGGGAGGAAACTGGAGCACCAGGAGGAAGCTCACCCAGGTCACAGGGAGAATGTTCAAATTCCATGCAGGCAGAACCTGAGGTCAGGATCAAACCTAGATCTCTGGCGCTAAGAGGTAGCAGCTATACCAGCTGTACCACTTGTGTTATATTTATACATACTGTTTGTTATTTTCCCACTCTCGAAATTGACTTGACTATAAGTCGACTGTAACTATTATAGGAACCATGTAGAACAATATTACACCACCACCCTTTAATTCTTTCATTGTTCTTTTGCCATTCATTTTATATTATAGCATCACGTTTTTTGTTATTTAAATTTTTATGTGATTGCTCTCCTTACTTTCAATCTTAAAACAATCTTTGACTTTCTCATGTAATAGAAGGGTGCCAATATAAAATGTTAACTGTTTGTCTTTCCATAGATGATGACTTTAGAGATTTGCTTTAGAGGTACAGGCCCATCGGCCCCCCAAGTCTGCGCTGACCAACGATCACCCCACACACTAACACTACCCTAAACACTAGGGACAATTTACAATTTTATCAAAGCAAATTAATCTACAAACCTGTACATCTTTCGAATATGGGAGGAAATCGGAGCAGCCTTTAATGGTCCCTTTGTTCACCTTTACCATCCATTCTGCCTTCTCTCCACAGAGGATGTAGGTCAGGAGAATGGTGAATTCTTAATGCTTTGAAGAACACCCAATATTTAATAAGGTTGCAAAGCAACTTAAAAGATTTGACAACAGCATTTCGTTCTTTAACACACCTAGCTATCAACATGCAACTCTGCATTCTTTAAAACTAGGATTTCCTGAATTGCAACTAATGATGCCATGCAATTTACATATCTATGTCCACTTCAGGTACAGATGGGAGATCGACTACACTGAAGTGCAAAACAAGACAATAGATCAGTGACCATTTGGATATTAAATCAGGAAAAATGCTCCTACAATGGAAATTATTTTGAGATGACCTGTAAGAGAGCCATGCAGCATGGAAACATGCCATTCAGCCCACTCCGTTCATGCCAACCTGGGTCCAGCATATATCGATGCAATCACACAGAAGACCCACCATGCCGCTACTTTCTTAGAATTTTAGAGAGATACAGCAGGTCTCTGAAAACTTCAAAAAGATTTTACAGAGAAATCATTACATCAAGCGCATTCGTAGGAAAAGGGGATCCAGTGGAGGAATACGGAACAGAATGAGGAGACGAGGTAGGAGGCTGCCACTACCTGCAATAACTCTCTCCAATGTGCGGTCACGACGCAACAAAATAACTGAACTTTCCGCACTCATCAAACTTGACTCAGACTACCGTCAAACAAGTCTCTTTTGCTTCACGGAGACATGGTTGTCAGAAGAAATAACCAATGTCGATATTGATGGATTTAAGATCATCCGTTTTGACAGAGACACTAGGATGACGCGGAAGTCGATTGGGGGCGGGCTCTGCATGGCTGTCAACACAGAGTGGGCTGTCAACATCACTGTCAGAGAGACTGAATGCAGCAAACACCACGAAATCATGACGGTGTCGTTCAGGCCTCACTACCTTCCCCGTGAATTCACACAGATCACAGTTATCCTAGCGTATGTCCCTGGACCTGATAACGCATTTGCAGCGGAGCGCATTGCTGACTGTTTCAACAGAGCTGTCAATCAGAGCAGCGATCAGCCTGTCTTCCTGCTCGGGGATTTTAACAGATGCGATGTTGTCACCACACTGCTTCCAAACTTGGAGCAGTATGTCACCACACCTACCAGACTTGACAGAACGCTGGATCTGTGTTTCGGTAGCATACCGGGAGCCTATGTCTCAAAGCCCCGCCCACCACTCGGTCGCTCCGACCACAATGTCATTCTGCTGCTTCCAAAATACAGACAAAAACTAAAAACAGAAGATATACAAACAAAAACTATTCAAGTCTGGAACGATGACTCTGTCGATGCATTAAGGGGCTGCATGGAGATCACTGACTGGGAAATATTTTTCCAAAGTTGTGAGGGAGACCTAAATCTGCTGACAGACTCTATCTCCTCCTATTTGTCATTCTGTGTGGACGCTGTTATACCAACAAAACAGGTCAAGCTGTACCCTAATAACAAGCCTTGGGTTACCAAGGACCTGAAGCAGTGTCTTAACAACAAAAAAGTGGCATTCCTACAGGGAGACAAACACAGAGTAAAACAGTATAATAGTGAGTTGAGAAGGAAGACCAGGCTGGCCAAACTCCACTACAAAAACAAAGTGGAGGAAAAATTCACCACTGGCAATGCAAGGGAGGCATGGCAGGGACTTAACACCATGATGGGCAGAGCCCAGAAACAGGCCCTGATCCAATGCTCTGACCCTGCCACCTTTGCTCAGCAATTCAACATCTATTACAGCAGGTTTGACAAGACACACCCCCAGAATGACTGGACCCTCACCAGCAGTTCATCAATCACAGTGGATAAAAGGAAGGTTACATCTATACTGGGCCACATCAACCCTCACAAAGCTTCTGGCCCGGATAGGCTCAGGGGCAAGGTGCTGAGGGAATGCTCAGTTCAGCTGGGTGATGTCATCACTCAGCTATTCCAGCATCTCCTTGACTCCAGCTGTGTCCCACGGATGTGGAAGGAGTCCACACTTATACCGGTGCCGAAGAAATCTAACGCCAGGGAGATGAAGGACTTCAGACCGGTGGCACTCACATCCATTCTTTCCAAGTGTATGGAGAGCGTGGTAAGTGATCACCTCACTGCTATGGTGGTGGACAGGCTTGATCCACTCCAGTTTGCCTATAAGGCAAGGCGTGGGGTGGAGGATGCCTGTTTGACTCTCCTGGACACAGTTAGCAGACAGCTGGACTCCCCACACCCCCACACACGAATTTTATTTATGGACTTTTCTTCCGCTTTTAACACAGTCAACACGGTCACCCTCTGCAACCGCCTTCTGGATCTACAAGTCAACCCATCACTTATCCTGTGGATAAAAGACTTCCTGCAGGACCGGCCTCAGCATGTGGTGGTAAATGGTTTTAAATCCAAGAACATGATTTTAAACACTGGTGTCCCCCAGGGTTGTGTCTTATCACCGATTTTATTTTCCATCTACACAAACAACATAACAAACAATAACAGTGACATTCCCCTTTTTAAGTATGCAGACGATATGGCCCTGGTGGCCCACATCAAGGATCACAATTCTCTGGCTACCTACTATCAGCAGGTCAACACCCTGATGCTGTGGATCAAAGAGAGCTCTCTGGAGCTTAACATCTCCAAGACCAAGGAGCTGTGTTGTGGGGGGAGGCAAACATCTTCCCCCCAACCTCTCTTTGAACCTCTGAGGCTGAATGGGCAGACAGTTGAGCAGGTAGAGGCCTTTAGATACCTGGGCACAGAGATCGACACCCGCCTGTCCTTCTCCCAGCACACAGACTCTGTGTACAAGAAGGCACAACAACGCCTGTTCCGGCTGAGGAAACTCAGGAGCTTTGATGTCAGACAGGACATTTTAACAGCTGTCTATAAATCACATAGAATCTGTACTCACCTTTAACATCACATCCTGGTTCACCCTCACCTCTGTCAAAGACAAATCAAAGCTTTCCCGGATCATCAATCAAGCAAGCAAAATAACTGGCAAAACTCAAAATCAATTATCAGTACTCCACACCCAGGCAGTTAAAAGGAAAGCCAACCTCATTGCACAGGATCCCACCCACCCCCTGCACAAGTCCTTCCAACTTCTGCCATCAGGCCGCCGATATAAAGTCCCCCTATCCAAGAAAAACATCCACAAAAACTCATTCATACCCATTGCCATAAACAGCTTAAATAAAAAATGAACAATGGACAAATTAACCCTGACGCACTGTCACTTTACACGTATCCACAACTTTTATCTTGTCTATTTTTACAGTTTTTAATCTGTATACTTGTTTTTAAGATCTATACACACTGTGTGTGCTCGCAGAAATCTGTGTTGTATGACTGCTTATCAGTACATTGTCCTGTCTGTATGTTGAGCCACGTCAAAGAAGATTTTCTGTTACGACAGACAATAAAGTTTTCTGAATCTGAATCTGAATCTGTAAGAAGTACTCTGACTGGTTGAATTGTGGTCTGGTATGGCAATTCCAATGCACAGGAATGCAAGAGGCTGCAGACAGTTGGCGGCACAGTGGTACAATGGTAGAATTGGTGCCTGACAATGCCAGATACCCGGGTTCGATTCTGACTACGGGTGCTGCCTATACGGAGTTTGTAAGTTCTCCCTGTGACCATGTGGGTTTTCTACATATGCTCCGGTTTCCGCCCACACTCCAAGGACGTACAGGTTTGCAGGTTAATTGGCTCAGGTAAGTTGTAAAATTGTCCCTAGTGTGTGTTCGTTAACATACAGAGTTATTGCAGGTCGGCACGGACTCGGTGGTCTGAAGTGCCTGTTTCCGCACTGTATCTCTAAAGTTTGAAGTAAAGCAGTGAACCCAGCCCGGTACTTCACGGGCATAGCTGTCCTGTCCATTGACAGCATCTACATGAATTATGCCTCAAGAAGATGGCATCAATCATCAAGGATGCCCACCGTCCAGGCCAGGCCCTCTTCTCATTACTACCATTAGGCTGGAGGTACAGAGGCCTAACATTCCACACCACCAAGTTCAGGGACAGTTACTTCCCTAAAACTATCAGGTTCTTGAACCAAACTACACAACCCTAAACCTTCAACGACAACAGAACACTATGACCCACCTCTTGCACTGATATGCACTTGTTTTATCTAATTATATTTGTGCAGTAACTTCCTATTTGTTTGCACAGTCTTCTTTAGTAGAATTTTACGTGTAATTTACATAGAATTTGTTTTTGTGTGTTTGTCTATTTGCCAGTGATGCCGCTGCAGGCAAGATTTGTAATTATACCCGTACCTCAATGTACTCGTGCATATAGCAATAGGCTTGAACATTAAATTTAATAGACTTTGTTTCATTGAAAAGACAACTGCTGGAGGGAGAGTCAGTGACACATACTTTTTTTTAAATTATAATGTGAAAAGAGATTATAAGAAATGTCTCCATGCAGAGTTGTTTCTTATCAGAGACAATTGGTAGTTTGAAAGTCAACATGGATAATCTTTTTGAAGTAGTGGATAATTTAGGACTGTAGATTGAGAGCAGGGCAATGGAATGTTTTGGATTTGTCCAAGAAAGTGTGGTTCTGTGATGCAAAAGTTTAGAATATTGTCGAGTAATGTCTCTGGTAGCAACAGAGAAAGTCATTGTGAATGTTGTATTTATATTATAGAATTAATCATTGTACTGAGTTGGCCTTGGGCATTTTGAGCAAAGAGAGTTGTTGGTAGCATGGTGACGCAGCAGTAGAGTTGCTGCCTTACAGTACCACTACTACTTCCTGACTGCGGGTGTTGTCTCTACGGAGTTTGTACGTTCTCCCTGTGACCGCGTGGGTTTTCTCCAGGTGCTCTGGTTTCCTCCCACAGTCAAAGACATGCAGGATTGTAGTTAATTGGCTTCTGTAAATTGTCCCCAGGGGGTGTAGAACTGGCGTATGGCTGATCATTGGTCATCGTGGACTCAGTGGGTGGAAGAGCTTGTTTCCACGCTGTATCTTTAAACTAAACTAAAGTATACTAAGCTAAACTAAACCAAACTAAACTAGTGGCATTCTTCCGGTGCCTTGTGAAGCCTGCCGTTGATGGTTCAGGTCTCAGAGTATAAAGAAATGTAGGGACCTCTGCTGATTAGAAGTTCTCCGCCTGAGGTTTTGATATTTAAATACCCTTTGCTCATTGACTAAAGGTTTTCTTGAATCTCACCATGAGTAGCAATTGTCGGAGATAGTGTGCCGCAGTGGGGCCAGGTTGGTAGAGGACCTTGGTCTTGCAAATTCTGAATGTAATGCCCATCTTCTCATTTGATTGAATGATGACACGTGGCTTGGCATCCAAGCGTGCATATATTTATTTATTTATTTATTTTATTATTTATTTCGAACAGAATAAAAGAATAAAAAGCAAGTGTGAAACAGCATACAAAAAACAAAACAAGAATATTTATAAAGTGTCATAAACAATATCTATAAATAAATGAAATCGTATGTGTCCGAAAAGGAGCAGGAAGAAGCCAAAGCTTATTAATTCCCACCCCTTATTCAACTGCTTGTAATTATCTTATACAAATTTAGCAGCTATATGTACACCATATGTACACCAGCCACTATATGTACACCAAATTATTTACATTTATACACTAATCAAATATTTACAAAGCCATACAAAAAAGAAAAAAAAGAAAAAGAAAAGAAAAAACCCTCATATACTATACAGTATCTTAGTCATATATACAACCCATCACTCTATAATCACCCTTCCCAATACAATCAGTATAACAAATTGTATATGGAAATGTTGTCTGGATACTGTGGCTTGACTAATGACTTGCAGTCCAAAAAAGGGTCCTGACCCGAAACGTCTTCCAGAGATACTGCTTGACCAGCTGCGTTGCTCCAGCACTTTGTAATGCTTGTTTGTAATGTAACATTGGTTCTGGAGAGAGACACAAAAAGCTGGAGTAACTCAGTGGGTCATACCTTGTAACTCAAACCTTCCAGACTTGCTAACATGTTTGTAAATCAGAGGTTGGATAGGCTGGTGAATAGCCACAGTCATTGCCCTATTGTAGAGGAGTCAAAAGCTGGGGGGGGTATAGGTTTAAGGTGAGTGGGGAGAAATGGACCCGCGGGGCAAATTTTATATACTGTGGGTGTAGTGTATTTGCTATTTCCTATCCATGTACCTGTCTAAGTGTCTTTTAATTGTTCTTATTGTGTCTGCCTCAACTACCTCAACCAATGTTCCATATTCACATCACCCTGGGTAAAATGTGCATTCACCTCTCAGTTCCCCCCAAGGTTTTATACACCTCCATAAGATCACCCCTCAGCTTCCTGCTCTCCAAGAAATAATGTCCTAACCTGTCCAATCTCTCCCTATAAGTCTGGTCCTTGAATTCTGGCAACATAGTAAATCTTCTTTGCACTCTAACCAACTTCATGATGTCCTGATATTCAAATATTGATATTCAGATTCCGATACTCTTTCCAACTTCATGGTATTCAGGGTGACCAAAGCTGAACACAATAATCCAAGTATACAAGAAAATTAGAGGAAGGCAAATATTTATAATTATCTTCAATTATACCCTAACTGTAAGACAACTTGATATGAGCTTATAATGGATTACATAGCACTCATTCTTTTGAGTGCTAAATGCTTGAGTTTTGACTTTACGCTAGATGAGGTTGAGCTGGAGGTTATTTCCTGGTGAAGTTGTGCTGGGCGCTATCATCCACTATTTATATGAGCACATCTGAGCTTGCCTGGTGTCAGGTGTGCACTACAAGTAACATTATGATTTGTGTAATGCAGGTCTCCACTTGCACCACTATAAATTGGAGCAGAAAGCTCTACATGATGATGCTCATGGAACAGTCTGTGGGCAATCGTAAGCACATTTCATTTGTTAATGACACATTACTGTTATACTCGCACAGACACCATCAGATTTGCAGCTACAAGCTTCCTTAACACCAGCAGGACTGTTTACAGCAGTCTCCAGGTAACATGAGGTCTTATTGTTCCAAGAGATTCCCGCAAACGTGAATAATCCTTTCAGCTGGATAGTGTCCAAGAGGCCATAAGAGGTAAATCACTAATTCACAGATATCTATCCAATGGGGTTATTTGTCCCAACAGGCCTATGTCAGCTAGAAGTAAATCCATTGAAATTATTCCCATTTCCCAGATCCCCATCGAAAATATTCCATGTTCCATTTCTTCTAATTCCTCATCCAGGCAATTTTTAAGTGTATGGATTTCTGCCTCCACCCACCCTCCCTTTCTAGAACTCCTCCGCTCACTGTGTGAAAAATATCTTCTCAACTTCCCTGTAATTCTTCTGCCACAGAACCTTAATCTCTTGCTGTAATATATTGACCTCTCCACCAAGGGAAATTGCATGCTAGTAAACAGCCTGCTGATGGCCCTCAATGATTGCTGAAGAACTTGGGACTGACCTGGGATCTGCTTCATTCTGTCATCATCACATTTCTAGATGAGGCCTAAAAAATGCCTGAGGCCTTTACTTTAGATTTGGGGAGAGCATGCCTTGATGCAGTGCTACCATTTTTCTTTTGAATAAAGAACGTTCGCCCCCTCTAAAAATTTAGCTTTGTATGTTTGTTCCTGTGCCAGTTTTAAATGCCGCAGCATAACTCGACACCATCCCATTCCTAGGGACAGTAAACCTAGTCACAGCTTTGCTGTCACCATCCTTACCTCCTCCCTGTCCCCATCTGATATAAAATGGAACCCAAGAAAAACACAAATTGCCAGTTTAACTCAGTGGATCAGGCACCATCTCCGGAGAGCACGGATAGATGATGTTTCGGGTTGGGATCCTTCTTCAGACTTAAACGTGTGTTCTATCTGAAACATCACCTATGTTGTCCAGAGATGGTGCCTGATCTGCTGAGTTCCTCCAGCATTTTGTGTCTTTTGTTGGTATAAACCAGCATCTACATTCCTTGTGACTTGGAACCCTTTCTGGGAAAACAGAGCATATTCACAATGTGGTCAGCTTGCCTCACTGTTAACGACATTGGGAGGAGAGTCTAGTTTTAAACATGAACCAGTTACAAAGTATTGATTCTTTACCTCCCCACTTTTTGATATTTCCTCCTCTGCTTTCCTGCAGTAATGATTATCCTGATGTGCATTTTGGGATGTTGGAAATTTAAGATCACTTACCCATGAACCAGGCAAGTTTCACCCAGATCTTTACCATGCTGATTGCTCTTAATCAAGTGAGTACCTATACTTTTCTGGACAAAACTACCCATGAATTAGAGTCATCGAGTGATACTGTGTGGAAACAGGCCCTTGGGCACAACTTGCCCACACCGGCCAACATGTCACAGCTACACTAGTCCCACCTGCCTGTGCTTGGTTCATATCCCTCCAAACCGGTCCTATGCATGTCTAACGTTGGGATAGTCGCAGCCTCAACTACCTCCTCTGGCAGCTTGTTCCATACACCCACCATCCTTTGTGTGAAAATGTTACCCCTCAGATTCCTATTAAATCTTTTCCCCTTCACCTTGAACCTATGTCCTCTGGTTCTCGATTCCCCTACTCTGGGCAAGAGACTCTGTGCATCTACCCGATCTATTCCTCTCATGATTTTATACACCTCTATAAGATCACCCCTCATCTTCCTGCGCTATAAGGTATAGAGATCCAGCCTTCTCAATCTCTCCCTATAACTCACACCCTCTAGTCCTGGCAACATCCTCGTTAATCTTTTCTGAACCCTTTCAAACTTGACAATATCTTTCCTATAACATGGTGCCTAGAACTGAACACAATATTCTAATTGCGGTCTTACGAACGTCTTATATAACTGCAACATGACCTCCCGACTTCTATACAATGCTCTGACTGATGAAGGCCAATGTGCTAAAAGCCTTATCTGCTTGCAACTCAACCTTCAAAAAACCATGCACCTGCACTCCTAGACTCCCAGAGAAGCCTACCATGCGGAAACTTGTCGAATGACTTAAGGGCCTGTCCCACTTAGGCGATTCTTTCGGTGACTGCCGGCGAGGTCGCTGAAAAACCAGCGACTGGACACCCCCCCCCCCACGACAATGTCTATGACAACAGACCACCAGGTTGACGTCAAGCTACGGCAAGCAACCGACAACCGGCGACCCATTAGGACGTCCAACCATGACCACGCCCACGACAATCTACGACCACACAGGCGACAACCTACGATAACCAAAGTCAACCTATGTTCACCTGCGACAAGCTACGACCCAGTCAGCGACAACTGAAGACAATTCAGTCGCCGGTACCTGTCGCCTGTTGACGTACGTTAAGGTAGGTAGTCGCCAATGGAAATCACCGAAGTCATCACCCGGCGACAACCTACGACAGCACCTACGACAGGAGAAGACAAGCTACGTCAAGCCCACAATCGCTGAAATGTTTTGAACATTTCAAAATCCAGCGGCGACAAGAAAAAGGTTACGACTCTTTAGGCGACTTGAGGAGACAACTCATGACCATAGAGGTGTCACCCCGCAACCATGTGGCGACAGCCTAGTCGCCTATAGTGGCCAAAAAAATCGCCTAAGTGGGACATGCCCTTTACTGAAATCCATGTACACATCATCTACAGCTCTGCCCTCATCGACCTTTTTTGCCATGTCTTCAAACAAATCAACCAGATTTGTGAGAAACGACCTCCTTTGTACAAAACCATGCAGACTATCCCTAATCAGCCCTTGCCCATCCAAATGCCTGTATATCCTATCCCTCAGAATATTCTCTAGTAACTTTCCAACTACAGATGTTAAGCTCACCGGCCTGGATTTCCTAGCATTTTCCCCACAGTCCTTCTTAAAAGGAGGCACAACATTTGCCACCCTCCTGTCTTCCAGCACCTCTCCTGTTTTTAAGGATCTCATAAATTTCAACCAGAGCTCCTGCAATTACATGGTTCATATAAAGCTTTTGAGAAGTTTAGCAGGAACAATGAAACATCGTTTCAAACGAATCTGATAATTGGTAAATTAAGTTAACTTCAGTGTTTGTTTTCAAAATTATTGCATTTTGACATTAAATGGACACATGAAGAAAGAAAGATTGGGAAGCAGACACATGCATGTAACAACCAACACTGAATGAAAAGATGTAATTAATTGAATCTTTAAGACCTGCATATAAAGAGAACATAAGGAAGAGGAGTAGGTCATATTGGATTTCGACTGCTTGACTACTCAACAAGATCATAGGGTCTTGACCCAAAACATCACCCATTCCTTCTCTCCAGAGATGCTGCCTGTCCCGCTGAGTTACTCCAGCTTTTTGTGTTTATCTAAGATCATAGTTGATCTGCAATCAAAGTGCTATTTTCCTGCATTATCTACATCCTGACATAACACCCTGAAATCTATTGTTTTCTGTTGAGAATGAACTTAATGACTTCCATAGCTCTCCGTGACAAACAATTTCAAAGGTTTGCCATCCTTTGAATGAACATCATTTGAATGAACTCTATCATTCCTCTCACCCCAAATCCTAAGCGCACCTATCCTTATTCTGAAATTGTGCCATCCTTCTCAGTCAGATGAACCATTTTCACTGCAATTAGCCTTTGAAATCCTTTAAGAATTTTATAAGTTTCGATGTGACCTCCTCTCATTCTTCTAAATGCTAAAAAAAATACCATTGTAAATATATTAGAAATAATAACCAAGAGGACCAGAATAGAGGCGATGTTTACTTGGTGCCATCTGCTCCGAAGATTCCACAGTGAATTAAGATTGATCCCATGATAATTAAGATCATTAATCTCTATGTTTTTGTGATAACTCTCTGTCAGACATTCTCAGGAGAGAATGCCTCAGTGGCAGCCATAAATCCGGGTGCCTGGGTGTTGCATCAGTCTATCACTTGCTTACAGACCATGTATTTATGGGGCCACATTCATTTTGTGACAGAGATTGTTTACCAGTAACTCCTTCTGTGAGGAGATCAGATGGAGGCACAAGGAAGGGTTCAAAGAAATGACCATTGGAGGTCAGGGTTGGTTAGAAATTATTCAACAAGTTATTGGGTTGTGATTACGAAATATTTTGTGACACTAGAGAACCAAGAACACAGGTGGTAAGAGTGACGGAAATATTGGTTGGATAGTGGTGGACCAGTCCCGAAGAAATCCAATTAAAAGAGAAACAACCTCTTATGAAAGCTTGCTTCAAAGTGGAAAGATCGATTATTTTGCCAAAAAACAGTGACTTAATGCACATTCCAACAAAACACGTCTGTATGTACTTTTGCTGCCAAAGCACTATACAATGACATCTCACATTTGGATTTTTAATAGAAAAATGTAACATATTGTATAAAAACATGCCCTACACAGGAACATTTCTAGACCGTCGAACTTTAAATTAAGTCGCCCACACCATTCTGTTTCATATTGAAAAATAATTATCCTAATGAAACTCACAATACATCCTGTTTTTCATTACTTTCTCCCACCTTGCTTATGATAGAGCTGTTGAGCACTTGCTAAGTTACATTTCACTGGCAGTGTGTTTTTATAAACCAGATGTCAATGAGGTGAGGCTGGGTTAGGCTGAATTATTTGTTTATCTTGAACCAAGTCCTGATTGTATCCGAGAAAACATTAAGCAGGAAAAACAGTCTCAGAATGAAAGGATGTTCCTTTACAATGGAGATGAGAAGGAATTTCTTTAGGTCAAGGGTGGTGAAGCTGTGGAATTCATTGCCACAGACAGCTGTGGAGGCCAAGTCAATAGATATTTTTTTAACGCAGAGATTGACAGCTTTTTGATAGTAAGGGCGTCAGGGGTTATGGGGCACAGGTAGGAGAACGGGCTTGAGAGGGAAAGATAGATCAACCATGATTGAATGGCAGAGCAGACTTGATGGGCCTAATGGCCTTATTCTGGTCCAAGAAGTTAAGATCTAGGAAAACAAGGACCATTCTAGGTCTATGTGAATAAGAACAGAGTGGCCAGGTAGTGGGATATGCACCTGGGAATTGGATACTTGTTCACATAGTTCTCCATTTTGACTGTATGTTTTTATCTACACAGCATTTTAAACATAATATTTGCCCCAGGCAAATATATGATGGCAATTTTCAATACGTCAAATTACGCAGGTCGTACAAGAAGGAGGCACAAAACTGCCTAATGGAGGGAATTTAAAATATGTGCCATTGTTACATTGACTCACATTATTGGCATTTGTTAATCCAGAAATTGTTCAGAACTATATATACATATGGGAGCATTTGTTTGAGATTCTGATGGGGGTTTTTTTTAAGAATACAAACCATTAAACCTTAAAATAACCATTTGAGTCCTTTATTTAATATGGGTAGATCGTAGGGAGATTTTCCAGCAAAATGCTACCATTTTACCTGGGGTCAAATTTTATGAACTTTTTCTCACACTTTCAGCCGGCGCACAATTCACAACTGATTGGGCCAGGCAAGTGTAGTAAAACGTCCCAAAAACATCACTAAACTCATTTTGGCAACAAAGCAGCATGGTGGCACAGAGGTAGAGCCTTATAGTGCCAGAGACCAGGGTTCGATCCTGACTATGGGTGCTGTCTGTACGGGTGCTGTCTGTATGTTCTCTACATGACCTGCGAGTGTTTTCCAAGAGATCTTCGGTTTCCTCCCACACTCCAAAACCATACAGGTTTGCAGGTTAATTGGCTTGGTATGAATGTAGAAATTGTCCCTAGCGTGTGTCGAGTGTGTAGGATTGCTGGTTGGTATGGACTTGGTGGGCCGAAGGGCCTGTTTTTGCGCTATATCTCTAAACTAAACTAAACTAAGAAAGCACAAAAAAGGATATTAGGTTGGCTGACCAATATCTTTGACAAATTTGATTAGTAATTACGTGCAACCAGGCAACTTTGGTCATTTTTAACCATATTTTGGTGGTGGAAATACATGCCTTTTTCGTGCCTTTTTTGTAATTTTATTATGCCTTTTTGCCTGCCTATTTCAGGGTTTTTTAGTGCCTAAACATCCTGGCTCTAGTCATGAGGCACCTTAAGCTCACATTGCCTGCGTGTAAGGCATCGCCCGCCCCACGATGGTGCGTCAGCGCTGCGCCACCGCCGAAGCTGAAGTTCTGGCTGGTCCCGGCAGGAAACGCCACTCCAGTCCAGTTGGTAGAGGGCGAAGATGCGGCTCGGAGGAAAGACGCGTCTCCGACCAGGTAGAGACTGAGAAATACAGTTACCCCCCTTCCCCCCCCCCCCCCCCCACATAAAAAGACTAGAAGACCTCCAAGACAAAAACTTTTAACACACTAAATATAAAAAAAGGGTGAAAGGATGAACAGCTGTAGGCAGGGCAGCCATACTTGACAGCGCCCCCATACTACCGGAAGGAACTGCAGATGCTGGTTTACACCAAAGATAGACACAAAAAGCTGGAGTAACTCAGTTGGATAGGAAGCATCTCTGGAGAGAAGGAATGGGTGACGTTTTGCGTCGAGATCCTTCTTCAGACCAAAAATGTATTGAACACTGACTGAACACCTCTTCTGGGGTCAGCATTCCAATAATACGGGACACCTCGAGAAATTTCTTCTGATGTCAGTTCTGAATGAAAAAATTCTTTAACCCAAGACTTTTGTTCCTTTATTTGCTATTTCCCTTCACATGGAAAATATCTATCTTTCCGAGCCCCTTTAGAATTTTATAAGCTTCAATAAGGTTACCTCTCCTTGTTCTTTAATCCTTCTTCAACATATTTTGCATTTCAGTCTTTTCAATAGCCATATTATTTTCCATATTGTATTTTTTAACCCTCTTCTTTGACCATTCTTTTCTTTTTCGAGCTTTCAAAGTGTGTTTTATTTTTAAACTTTAATTCGCTTACTACCTTTGTATTCCTAATAATTCATTCTCTGCTGTGCGTCACAAACAGTTGCTGTCAAGCTGGACTCTTACTCGCAAACAGCTGCTCACTGTCTTTAAAGCAGTTAACACGAGTTCCCATTTTGCTTCAGTATCTACATGCAGGAGTCTATTCCAAGGGCCTAATTTTGAATTATTTCAATATACAGCATTCTCTGTTAGAATCGAAGCATCTTGTGTGAAATCAGGTGATTTGATCCATCCAGGCTGCATTGTTTCCTGTTTTAATTAATTTACGTCCCTTCCTTGTTTATTCTCAAAGACTTTAGAATTATAACTTACAAACATTTCAGAGCCACTTCACCATTCTTCATGAAGACTAGCACTGAATCCAAAATCATCTGAATCCGAACAAATTGTAATGATTTTACGATATCAGGATTCAGATAATCAAAATTGCAACATTGTAACAATTGTGCATTGTAACAATTGGTCATGCTGTGCTCTCAAAATAATATTTCTGGTGCTCCTTGGTTACATATATTATTATTGTTACACTTAGATACGCTTGACCTGTTCTTACAGTCTGTATTCTGTACCCTTTGGTGGACTAATGATTGTGCAATTTCTACGATTGCGTCCAAAACAGCAGAAGACATATCTGAAAAGGTTGGAGTCTGATTTTGCTGTTATCATTGCTGCCCAAAACAAAAGAACATAAGATGAGTTCAGGAAATCTTAAATAAAAAGAAAAAAGAAAATGTTGAAAGTAGTCGGCAGGTTCGACATCATCTGTGCAGAGAATAGCAAGATTAACATTTTCTGTTTGACCATCTTTCATCCAAATAAACCAAGACCAGGCACAGCCCAAGTGGTCTATCACTCTATCAGTCTTTGAGTTTATGCATAAAACAACATGGGCTAGAAATTCTTCAGGGGATAAAATTGTGGGTGTGCAGCAGACGTTGATGTTTTCTTAAGGCGTGCTGATGCAAACTTCTATTATGTACAAGGCAAAGAGTGTTTCAGGCAATAAAACAAACACTTGCACACTTAACCTGTTTATAGGACTCTCCAATGACAAACATTCACATTAAAGAAACTAAATGGGTTATAGACTTGGCCGGGGAGAATCGGTGGTCATGATGACAGATCTCCCAGGGCCAGACTATCCCATTGCACCAGGTGTGCTGACGCCTGCGATGTCCCCAAATGCGGGATACTGCCAAATTTGTAGTAGCGGCAGACTGCATTTGCGTAAATAAAATAAAATAAAATAATAATGTTTAAAAATCTGACAAATAAATTAAATAAATAACAAACAAACAAACAAATAAATAAATAAAAGTATTAAAAGAAAATTCTCTACTTTCTTTATCTATACCTTTCCTTAAAGCTTAAAAAATGAAGGGGTACAATAAATGTAATAAGATATATCTGGCTTGTACTATTGTAATTTACTGTACTTCTAATAAATAAAAATATTTAAAAAAATATTTTTAAAAATTGGTCGGCACAGTGATGCAGCGGTAGAGTTGCTGCCTTACAGCGTCGGACACCGGGTTCAATCCCAACTATCGGTGCTGTCTGTACTGAGTTTGTACCTTCTCCCCGTGACCTGCGTGGGTTTTCTCCGAGATCTTTCTCCCACACTCCAAAGACGCACAGGTTTGTAGGTCAATTGGTTTGGTATAAGTGTAAATTCTCCCCAGTGTGTTGTGGATAGTGTTAATGTACGTGGATCGCTGGTCGGTGCGGACTCGGTGGGCCGAAGGGCCTGTTTCTGCGCTGTATCTCTAAACTAAATTAAACTTGACTACTGGTGAAGAGAAAGGGATGACAGGTGAGGAACCCGCAGTGTGCTGAGGAATAGTGTTACGTCAAAGTTGGCTAGTGGTGTTCTATTAAAAATGAAACGCGTGTTAATTGGCAAAATGACATTATTATTTTGTTCAATTTCTACATAATTAATAAAGTGACATTGTTTTATCCCTTTCTTAGGTCTGTGAAAAGGTCTGTTGTGTTTCCAGCAAACACCCTGTTTTCATTTCACAGTTGAAACGTATATAGTTGTTTAAATTTCATGCAATATAGTCATAGAGTGACACAGCATGGAAACAGGCCCTTCGGCCCAACTTGTCCATACCGGCCAACAAGAGCGGAACTCGCTATCAAAACATGGAGGGGACGGGGGACACAATTTTTTGGCAGCCCCGCACGCATGCGCACACTCACACACAAGCGCGAGGCTTCGGAGGCTCAATCCAGCGCTAAAAGCGGAGATTTTAAAATAGGGATCACAAAAACTTGGGGGGGGGGGGGGAATGTCCCCTCTGGCCCCCCCGGGGTTTCCGCCCCTGCCGGCCAACATGTTCCAGCTACACTACCTCCCTGCCCGTGTTTGGTCCAAATCCCTCCAAACCTGTCCTATCCTTGTACCTGCATAACTGTTTCTTAAACGTTGGGATAGTCCCAGCCTTAACTGCTTCTTTGGCAGCTGGTTCCACACACCCACCACCCTTTGTGTAGAAAAAGCTACCCCTCAGATTCCTATTAAATCTTTTCCCCGTCACCTTAATATGGTTTGTCATTTCATTGCATGTTCATAAATATCCCTGGAGAATTACACGTAACCTTGTGATAGTCTACTATGTTTCTTTGGGCCTAATTGACTTAACAAACATGTACGAATTTTGAAGCCATTCCCTATAGGGCTTAGAATCAGGGCTTATGGATAAACTGTTGGTGAAATTGTCAGTGTTCACTTGACTGGAATTTCTGGCATGTGCATATTGGCAGTTAATCACAGAAGCATAATTTGCTTGTGTGATTTGGAAGTTTTCCTACAAGCAAACAACACAGAATCATATGAAGTTCAGCTATTGTCTCTACAAAAACATTAAATCTATTACATGTTTTCAAGTCAAAAGAGAGTCAAGAATGTATAATTGTCGTATGTACTGACCAAGGAACCATGAAATTCTTACTTGCAGCAGCATAACTGGCCTGTAAACATAACATGCAGTTAGCATGTAATGAACAAAAATCAATAAATTGATACTGAATCATCTTACCAACAACTAGAGAGCAGTCCTGAATTACTATCTACTTCATTGGAGACCCTCGAGCGATCTTTGATCGGACTTTACTGGCTTTATCTTGCACTAAACGTTATTTCCATTTGTCCATTTATTCTGTATCTGCACACTGTGGATGGCTCGATTGTAATCATGTATTGTCTTTCTGCTTGCTGGTTAGCACACTATAAAAACTTTCACTCTACCTCGGTGCACGTCACAATAAACTAAACTCAAACCTTTGAAGGTGATTGAGTTTTTAAACAAGTTACAATTAACGCTGATCATTTTTGAATGACCCTTAACTTAAATCTATGAACTTCAAAGTTTTTAAATGTTTTACCTTCTATTATAGTTCCATAATTTTGCTGCCTGCCTTATTTTACAGCGAATGTTAATCCATTCTTTTATCTTCCTGATTATCTGGTTGTGCAAAATTATTTACCTATTAGATGCCTTAAACTGGGTGATAAATTCACTGTTTCTGGATATCACACATCCCTTAAAGATGGCCCCAGATTGAAACTTTAACCATTTTAAAATGAGAAACCATGGATAGGACAAATTTGGAGGGATATGGACCAAACACAAGTATGTGGGACTAACGTAGCTGGGACATGTTGGCTAGTGTGGGCAAGTTGGACCAAAGGGCTTATTCCCACGCTATATCACTCTATGACCACTAAATATTTGTGAATACTTTCTCTTCAGGCCAAAAGTATGTTAATCATAAAATATGGCCAACAACCTTAATACGACAAGTAAAACGGTCAAATTACACCTAATTTAGAAATGGCCAAATAGACAAGCACCTAATAAAGAGAATAAAAATAATAATGATACTTTTATTAAAATCAGGTTAATATTTATTGAGAAATAAAAATTTAAAGATCATCAGGAAGCAACTTTTTGTCTTTCTCTCTTTTCTAATCCCCTACTCTCTATAAATGAAAGGTTGTTAACAAATCATTTTGGCCTAACTTTCTTGAGTAACGATATATTCATATTGCAGACTGGTATGTGATATTTATTACTGTGTGCATTTGAATTCTGATTTCTGTCTAATGAAAACTGAATAGCTGAATGAGCAGAACTGTAACATGGCACTGGGACTAGTGTTGCATGTCTGGTAAATAGACATCAATGCCAGCGAGATCATTTCCTTGTTGTAATTCAGTACAATCCAGTCCAAAATAGCATTTACCATGGTCCTATTGATTGAACAGCCATGCCTTTGTCTTCTGCAAGCAACTATTAGATGCACAGTTGATTCTGATTTTTTGATAAAGAAGTTTATAGTCTCGAGTATTAAAATAAATAAACATGAAAGTTATGAAGGAACAAAGGGACAAATTAGATTTTTGTTTACGCAGAACATGATATACAAATAAAAACAGAATACCTTTTAAAAGGACAAGGGATCAAAGTTCTACAAGAAACCATTTGGAAGGATATGAAGAAAAGTCGGTGGAATGGGACAAAGGATTGTGTGAATAGTATCTGATAATTGTTGACCACTAGCCATAGTATGAAAAATAAATAGAGGCAGGGGGAGGCCACGGCCCCTCGTAATTCAACAATATCATGACTGTTCTTTTACCTCAACGTTACCTCCCTTTACAAAACCCATTTCCTTCTCTTCTCTTAAGATCCAAAAAACAATTAGAGTGGAATGGAACATTTTACTTTATTGTTCCATGTGACTAGGCACAGTGAGATTCTTTGCTTGCATAGCCAATGTATACAAATAGCAGTCACCTACGGCACTAACAAAGTTACAAAGCACGGCGGCTCCTCATTTCTTTCTCCCCCCACAGCGGTTCCCACACGCCGGGTCCCCATTGTCCTTTGTTCTCCCACCCTCCCCAATTGTCCATTGTTCTTCCCCTCTCCCCCTCACGGCGGTCCCCCTGTTGTGGTTCATTTTCACTAAACAGACAAAAACGCAAATATAATCAGTATACAAGCAGTAAAATCTTTATTTCACTAGGCGGGTGTGGTAAGACTCTTACAGTATGAAGATACACACTATACAGAGTTTCCCCACACAAAGGGGCAGTGATTTAAGTACATATATTTATACTCCAATAATCAGCGATTCAATAATACCTTATCTACAGAGCATAGTACAGCCTCTTGCTTCTTAAGATTGACAGCTTCTCAAGATTGACAGGTTCTTCTGAGAGAAGAAGGGTTAGCCACATATGGTTATAAGAGAAAGCTATTTTTCTGCAGAACGAGCATTTTGGTTCTTTTACTGAATGACGCACATTATAATCTTATCGAGCAAGGGTAAGTGCCGAGAGTGTCTGAATATCCTTTTAATGTTTATATTATAGAGGAGACATTCATGAAGCTGTGCTTGTTATCTCACTTATGTTATTGGAAAAAGGTACACCAACATCTTTCTAGTGTACTGAGAGCAAGGGTTAGAGCTTTTTGCTGCCTTTGCAATTTAATGGGAGAAGGTGACAGCTTGTCTTATTTTCCATTTTTGAATGAATCCATTTTTGTAAAGTTTAAATCTTTTAAACTTCCACCCCCCAGGTCAGGTTCTCCATTGTTCTTCCCTCTCCCTCACGGTGGTCCCCCCCCCCCCCCCCCCCCCACACCTCTATTGAATCAAAATATCCATGTCAAAACAATTTAAGTAAATGACAAAAAATAACAATGTTTGAAATTGTTGACCAAGCCCAATATATTTTTAAAATAATCTAATATCAGTACCCAGCGGAAAGGTTCACTGTGACATTTTGAAGACGTTAAATAATCCTAAAAGCTGCCAAACCCAAGTAAACAGGTCAATCAGTAATGTATACAATAGTTTTATGTCTACCTTTACACCAAGTGAATAGTAAATTCGAAGAGGTTTCTGCCTTCCTCTGACTCCAATGGTATTGACCCAAAGTATTTTGTAAGCAGAAGTGTAATAAATTAATGAAGGCAAGTTTTTGTATCAATGGGGCCCTTACTGATTTTTGAACAGAGGCCTGAACTGTAAAGACTTTGTAATCCACCCACTTACAAGAAGCAGGTCAGCAGCTTGTCTGAAGCCAGTAAAAGGTTTTCTGACAAATCCCGAAGTTTCCCTCAATGGTATAAAGTGCACTATTGTTTAATAGCTGAACAAGGGAAATTGTAGACTTCAGTCATATCAGGCTGCATTTGGTTCAGGCCTGAAGCCTGCCCAGAATGACAAATGGAGTAACAGCTCTGCTAGCTTCCCACATCCTTGGCTCAAATTGCCCTTCATAACTTTACGTGTGGAGTTTGCCCAATCAGAATTATCATTGTGGCTTTAACATGATCAAAATGATTAATATGTACGATATTTACTGAAAAATTATCAAATGCTGTTCTATGTCCAAAAGAGAAAGATGAGTTTATATCGATGCTCATCTGTCAGCAAGCTATCATGAAAAGTGTGATATCGCTGAGTTATTACCATGGCTCTGGTTAATGCATAGGTTAGGTGATTAAGAGGGAATTTCTTCTTTAAGAAAAATCTAATGGGATTTGATGTGAAGTTGTGAGAAAATATTGTTGTGCTAACCTCAATGAATTTGTTTATTTCTTACGAGAAATATTCATTTCTCTTCATGGCAAATTGTACTCTTTGTAAAGAGGAACTGACATACAGTATGTTGGTAGTGATGGGATAGTGATTAGAAACATAGAAAACAGGTGCAGGAGCAAGCCATTTGGCCCTTCGAGCCAGCAATGCCATTCTATATGATCATGGCTGATCATCCAGAATCAGTGCCCCGTACCTGCTTTCTCCCCATATCCCTTTGTTTAAGCTAGCTCACATTGTTGGAGATTCTGAGGTGGCGTGTGTTTAAACATTACTCAAAGAGTAAATCACATCAATGATTACATTGGGATGTATTCCAACAACATTCAGGAATCTTATAACTGACAAGTTATACTTCAGTGTTCAGAGCTGGACATGAAGATAAAACTATTCAGTTAGTAACATTTCATAAAGCGCTGGAGTAACTCAGCGGGTCAGGCAACATCACCAAAGGATGCGAATAAGCACGTTTTTGGACAGGACTCATCTTCAGGCTGAAGATTGGTTCTGATCTGAAACATTGCCTATCCATGTCTTCCAGAGATGCTCCCTGACCCACTGAATTACTCCATTGCTTCGTTCTATGCAGGATTCAGCATCTGCAGTCTCTTGTGTCTCCTAGTGATGCCTATTATATTACTAGAACTGCAAGAAATATTACCATACTGGGCTGAAGAGATATACTTGCAGATATAGCATTGTAAAACAGTCTTGTGTTTGAACTACTTTACAAAATTGCAATCTTGATGGAAGTGGCAGTGCAAAAATATCAAGGACATTTGTCTCTCATCAAGTGTAACAAAGTGGTAGAGGTACAAAGGTAGCAACAAAAGTTTAGTTTAGTTTTAAGTTTAGAGTTATTCAGCATGGAAACAAGCCCTTTGGCCCAGAGTCCACGCCGACCAGCTATCATCCATACACTAGTTCTATCCTATACACTAGGGAAACTTACAGAAGCCAAGTAATCTACAAACCTGCACATCTTTGGAATGTGGGAGAAAACCGGGGCACCTGGAGAAAACACACACGGTAACAGGGAGGATGTACAAACTTCGTACAAACAGCACCCATAGTCAGGATCGAACCCGGATCTCTGGTGCTGTATGGTAACAACTCTACTGCTGTGTCACTGTGCCGCCCTTAAATGCTCCATTCTTTGTAAATGTATGTAAATCCAAATCAAGAATACTCCAACAAAGTCACCACACAGGAGTACTGGTGGGATAAATTCCTTCTGCAATTCGTGGCAGATCTGTTTGTTTAAGGAGGCAAAGCAATGGTATGTAAATCCAAATCAAGAATAACTAACCAGAGTGTGTTAGCAAAGTAACTTCTTCACAGGGGAGGAAACTCTAACAGAAAACTCTAGTGATAACGGCTGAAAACACTGGTCAATTCAGGTGGAGTAGTACAAACAAGGAACTGTAGATGCTGGTTTAGACAAAAGTGCTGGAGTAACTCAGGGGGTCAGGCCACATCCCTGGGGAATGTGGATAGGTGGTGTTTCAGGTCGGGACCCTTCTTCTTGAATCTGAAGCAGGGTCCTGACCTGAAACGTCACCTATCCATGTTCTCCAGAAATGCTGCCTCACCAGCTGAGTTACTCCAGCACTTTGTGTCCGTTTTCCTGATTATAGTTTTAAATGCAACATATTCTGACACATCCAGAGTAAAAGTTGGTGTATTGGTATAAAGTTTCCTCCTTGTCAGACAGTGAAGTGAAAAATAAAGTCACAGAGGCACATTTCTGTAACAACTCCAGTTGTCGAAAGAGGAAATGAACATCATGCTTGGTGATAGCATCATCACATGCAGCAACAAAGCTGGCAATCTGATTCAATCTGGCGTGACTAGCTTCCAAAGGGTGAGATTTCAATCAGAAATGCGTGCTGCTGTGTTAAAACTTACATAATACACTTTTAATGCATATTGTCCACATAAAATTCGCAAACATAAACGGTTTCCCTTTATGGACATCAATGTTCTATGGTTGTTATAGTGGTTAGAATTTATTAGCATTCCCAGACTTAAGTTTAGTTTAGAGATACAGCACGGAAACAGGCCCTTTGGCCTTTTGAGTCTATGCTGACCAGTGATCCCCGCACCCTAACACTATTCTATACACACTCGGGATATTTTTTGTCCACAATTTGACCAAGGCAAGGCAAGGCAAGGCAACTTTATTTATATAGCACATTTCATACACGAGGCAGACTCAAAGTGCTTCACATAAAAACATGTCATACAATAAAATGAAATAATAAAATGAAATAAAATAGAAGAACTAAAAGAAAAGAAAAGCAAAATTAAAAATGCATTATAAAAAGTGCAAAAGTTAAAAGTGCAATATAGTTAAGATTTAGCTGAAAGCTAAAGTAAACATAAAAGTTTTCAGCCTTGTTTTAAAAGTGGTCAAAGTTGAGGCAAGTCTTAAATCTTCAGGAAGTTTATTCCAGCTATTTGTTGCATAGTAACTAAATCCTGCTTTCCCATGTTTTGTATTTGCTCTGGGAATCACTAACAGATTGGTTTCAGAAGATCTTAGCGGTCTAGAAGGCTTATATAGTTGAAGCATGTCAGTGATATACTTTGGTCCTAAACCATGTAGTGATTTATAGGTGAGCAGCAGGATTTTAAAATCAATTCTCTGACATACAGGGAGCCAATGTAAGGATTTAACAATTGGTGTAATGTGTTCAAATTTTTTGGTCTTTGTTAGAACTCTAGCAACAGTGTTCTGAACAAGCTGTAGCTGCCTGACAGTTTTTTTCGGAAGACCTGCAAGGAGACCGTTACAATAATCTAGCCTACTAGTAATAAAGGCATGTACAAGTTTTTCTAAGTCTTGAGCTGACATGAGTCCTCTTAATCTTGCTACGTTTTTGAGGTGATAGTAGGCCGATTTTGTTACTGATTTGATGTGACTGTCGAAATGTAAATCTGAATCCATAATGACCCCAAGATTTCTGGCTTTGTTTGAAGTTTTCAGGGACAGAGAGTGAAGGTTTTGGGTTACTTTAAGCCTTTCTTTTTTAGCACCAAAAATAATTATCTCCGTTTTGTCCTTATTTAGTTGGAGAAAATTTTGGCACATCCAGTCTTTGACTTGCTCAATGCACTGGCACAGCAGATCTATGGTGCGATAGTCATTTGGTGATAGCGCTACATAGATTTGAGTGTCATCGGCATAGCAGTGGTGGTCAATATTATTATTTCGCATGATTTGCCCTAGTGGGAGCATGTAGATGTTGAATAAAGAGGGCCCTAAGATCGAACCTTGCGGGACTCCACACGTCACGTTGGTTGGTTCTGATACAAAGTCGCCAATGGAAACAAAATAGTTCCTATCTTGTAGATATGACCTGAACCAACTTAAGACTGTGCCTGAGAGCCCCACCCATTTTTCCAACCTGTCCAAAAGTATTGAGTGATCAACAGTGTCGAATGCCGCACTGAGGTCTAATAGCATTAACATTGAAACTTTGCCAGAGTCTGTGTTAAGACGGATGTCGTTTACAACTTTAATAAGGGCGGTCTCGGTGCTATGAAGAGGTCGAAATCCTGACTGGAAGTTGTCGTAGCAGCCAGTTGAAGCCACGAAGTGATTAAGTTGCTGGAGGACAACTTTCTCAATGATTTTACTTATGAAAGATAGGTTTGATATTGGTCTATAGTTGTTAATAATAGAGGCATCTAGGCTCCGCATTTTTAAAAGAGGTTTAATAACTGCAGTTTTCAAGGCTTTTGGGAAATTGCCTGATTGAAGAGAGCTGTTAACTATTTGCAGTATGTCTATTGCTAGGCAGTCAAAAACATTCTTAAAGAAGTTGGTAGGTAAAGCATCAAGGCAGCAGGTGGATGGCCTTAGTTGTGTCACCGTTTCCACAAGAGTTTTAGAGTCTATGACATTAAAGCATGTCATCATTGCCACGTTACCTTTGCCTAAACAGGGTGGTGATCCAACATTTTTGTTTGAAGCGGTGATATTGATGGCATGTGTGATGCCTTCAATTTTATCTGTATAAAATAATGCAAACTCATTGCATTTCTGCGTGGAATGGAGTTCAGGTGGTATTTGTGTTGGGGGGTTGGTCAGTCTGTCAACAGTTGCAAATAGGATTTTTGCCTTATTAGTGTTGTTGTTAATGATATTGGAGAAAAATGCTTCTCTAGCACTTTTTAAGTCTAAAATGTAGGCACGGAGGCTCTCTTTATAGATGTCATGGTGAATATGAAGTTTTGTTTTCCGCCAGATGCGCTCAGCTTTCCGGCATTCTCTTTTCTGGGCTGTTACAAAAGCAGCTTTTCTCCAGGGTGCGTTTTGCTTACCAGAAATTGTTTTAACTGTGACAGGTGCAATGATATCTATAACTTTCACAATTTTGGAGTTAACGTTATCTACAAGATCATCAGCAGAACATGGGCTTAGAGGTGGTAACAAGGAGATGGCATTTTTAAAGAGTACATTAGAATGTTCATTTATATACCGTTTTTTGACAGTATTTGATTTTGTCTGTATGTCGGGAATAAAAGATATATTAAAGAAAACACAGAAGTGGTCAGACAATGAAGGATCAGTCATGAAAATATCAGAAACATTGAGACCCTTTGTGATAATCAAGTCCAGGGTGTGTCCCTTACAATGAGTAGCCTCTTTCACATGTTGAGACAGTTCAAATGTGTCTAAAATAGTAAAAAATTATTTTGCACCCTTGTCATTCAAATCATCAGTATGAAAATTAAAATCACCAGTTATAACTAGACAGTCAAAGTCAGTGGAGATGCTAGACAATAATTCTGTAAAGTCATCGAAAAAATTAGCATAATATTTAGGAGGCCTGTAAATAATTAATAGGAGAACTCTGGGGGAACATTTCAATACAGCACAAAGGTATTCGAATGATGGAAAATCACCAAGTGACATCTGTTTCTCCTGAAAGGCCAAGCCAATTAACCTACAAACCTGCACGTCTTTGGAGTGTGGGAGGCAATCGGAGCTCTAGGAGAAAACACAGGCGGGTCATGGGGAGAATGTACAAACTACATACAGACAGCACCTGTATATAGGTTCAAACCCATGTCTCTGGCACTGTCGGGCAGGTACTCTACTGCTACGCCACTGTGTCGCCCATGTTGTTCACAGAAACAGAATAGAAATCATGGCAAACATCACCTCTGCTCCCAATTTGGATTGACATTGGCAGAAACGCAACTATTAAAGATTCCTTTTCGTATGAAGTTGTTGCAGGAAAAGCTCAGTACATGGGAGGCAAAAATGGTCCACTGCATCTAGGGTTGCCAACTCACTCACAAATAAGGGACAACATGTCAAAATAAGGGACACATTTCCGACGGCAATTCATTGACCAACTCGGCCGTGACTGGGTGAATGATGAGTTGGCCCGGGTGCTGCCGGCAGGCCAGCTGAGGAGTTTTGGCCCACGCGATGTCACGCGCAAAGTCCGGCACCCCATCCGACTCATGAACCGATGATCGGCCATGAGAAGGAGGGGTGGTGGTGTCGGCTGTAAGCGAAAGTCCGAAGGTTGGACAGCTGGCCAGGCTGCCGACCGACGGGGCCACGGGCGAGGTGCTGCTGCTGCACTCCATGGGCTGCACTACGTCGGGACGGGTGAGGCGGGGCCAGACGCGGCGCTCCGACCCGACAGTCCACTCGACCCGAGTAGTAACTGTCAAATACGGGACAAGGGCGGTCCCGTATGGGACAAATCAATTTACCCAATATACGGGATGTCCCGGCATATACGGGACAGTTGGCAACCCTAGCTGCATCAGAATATCAAATTACAGCATGTGTCAGTGAATTAGCATGGTGATTTGTGAGGAGAGGGAGGGATGTGCCAGTTGCAGCTATTGCTGTTGCATTGAAAGCAATGCGTATCTAGGCATTAGCAACCACTCTTAGAATTGCATCTAACAGCAGTTGACATCAACACCGACAGCAACTATTTTTGCATTGAAATTAAAACATGGATTCACACTAGTTCTGCAACCAAGTGCTATGCACAGCAGAAGAAGAAACACATTGTACAGCCTGCAAATGTAAACATAAAGAAATGTACTGTTTGTAATGCGGCACCAACACAGACAGGGAAATTCTCTAACAAGTAGCCATTAAGAAGGAATTTGAACAACATTACAACATATGCAGACTGTACTGAATGTATTTTTTTCAGCTTCTATGCTACTGATGATCATTGTATGAAACAACAAGATTTTAAGATGATGGGCAAGCAAAGACGATTATATTTGCTTCAAACATTCTTTACATGAACAAACAAAACTACACACAATTTGAGGAGAAGTAGTTGCCTGCAGTGTCACAAAATTTTAACTTGAGGACCCTGTTTCCATTATGGATCACAAGGCAGATCTTAGGTCTCGACCTGAAACGGCACCCATTCCTTCTCTCCAGAGATGCTGTCTGTCCTGCTGAGTTACTCCAGCAGTTTGTGTCTACCTTAGATTTCAACCAGCATCTGCAGTTTTTTCCTGCACACCAAACCTTCTGTCTTTCTGACGGAGAGTGGCAGTGGGCTGATTACAGCAAGGCAATGACAAAAGCCAATGAAATGCATTTCAATTTAAATGCAATCAGAACAGTGAGTATGTGTGAGACTTTGCAAAGGGAACCCAGTGAAACTGCCCATGTTTGTAGACGGAAATGCTATTTTATATGCATTGAAAATAAGGTCAGAAGTGACCAGACTGCTTCTTCTCCATGGATTGTCACCTTGTCGTGGTGGAGAAGCTTGTGTGGTCCTGAGATCCTGAGAGCGATGCCGTCTGGAGCTATGCTCCTGGTAGGGCCACCCATGGCGGTAAGGTCGAGGGGGAGGACTTTGACAAAGAGCAATCCAATCAAGAACTCCACGGTGGAACAGGCGGAGGATGATGGCTGACCTTAGTACAACGTCACAATGGCTGGGAAGGCGGATGAAGGCTGCAGCAGAAAAGGGTCTCTGGTCGTCTTGGACTCCATGCCACTGGATCCTGACCCAGATCTGTCAAGGACCGTGTGGTGACTGTCTGTGCACCAGTCTCCCCACGTTAAACAAAGTCGCGCACTGGCGTCCTCCAACCCTGGAGACACCCATAGTCAGCCATGACCTAAGGGAGCCTAAGACCAGACTGGGTGTCACACCAGATCCAGTCACATCTGGATGATCACAGTAAGAGACTTAACCAAAGATATTGAAGTATGTATGAGGAAATATGCATTCCGACAGTCTGAAGAAAGGTCTCAATAGGAAACTTTGCCCGTCTATTCCCTCCAAGGTTGCTGCCTGACCCACTGAGTTCATCCAATGTTTTGTGTTTTATCAAGGTTGCAACATCTGCAGATCCTTGTGTATCCGCGGATGTAGAATCAGTGCTTGATGAAGAGCTATGAAACAACAATGATATGAGTCGGGATGCTACATGTTCTCCAGTTCAAGAACCAAACGCCCCATGAGATATCTGTTCATAGCTGAGGAAATTGTAACAATTGAGGAACTCCGTTGACTGATTGAAGCTGAATTTATTTTGAACATTCCACTTACTTTCATAAAGGAAAACATTGTAGCATATTTATATGTGTCATATGATCAGTTTATGGGGAAATCATGCGTATATTTGATATAAGCAGCACTTGTTCTTCCCTTGTTGCTAGAAGGAGCACACCTTTAGTTTGAAGCTCCAGATATTTCAATATTTTAATTATATTTAGAAGTTTTGAACATGGGAAGTATGCAGAATGGGAAGTAAAAATGATGTAAAAACAACAGAAATTGAGAAACTATTCAGTGTAGTTTGATGCTGACAACGTTTTATTTTGATTTATTTTAAATATTCTACAATGATAATCTGTTTTAAAGTAATAATGATATTTATTGAGTAAATCGTTAGACATTACACGTTGTTGCCATTAGATGGCGCCATTTACTAACACCAGGTGTAGGAGCTCCTCTGGGCTGAGGATGGATCTTCCATTCCCCAGTTAAAGATGCCCTGGGATTCATTGATCTGCCCTTAACGTATTGTGACACTGTACACTTCCAGTATTAACCAGCATTGGCTGCAGCATTTGGAGTTAGTCTAGGAGGGAATCATGCAGGCTTGGAACAGCTGTTTAGACCAGAATAGGATGAACACGTGGACGTTAGTAAGAAACAGGTATCTCCCATTAAGATAATTCATGTACGGGTACAATCCTCATGGACTTTCCCAGGGAAAACAGATCTGAATGTAGCTCTACTGTAATAGCCTGGAGACACGACTGATCTGACCTCGGATGCTGTCTCTGTGGAGTTTGCACATTCTCCCTGTGACTTTAGACTTTGGAGATACAGCACGGAAACAGTCCCTTCGGCCCACCATGCCGACCCACTAACACTATCCTATACACTAGGGACAATTTGCAATTTACAGAAGCCAATTAACCTGCAAACCTGTACGTCTTTGGGGTGTGGGAAGAAACGGGGGCACTCGAAGAAAACCCACAGGGTTGCAGGAGAATGTACCAACTCCGTAGGGACAGCACCCATTGTCAGGATTGTATCCGGGTCTCGGGCGCAGTAAGGCAGCAACTCTACTGTTGCGCCACTGTGACACCCAATGACCATAATCACGCGTGTTTCCTCTGGAGACTCTGGAGTTTTCCCCCACATCCCAAAGACATGCAGATTTGTAGGTTAATTGGCCTCTGCAAATTGCCACCTGGTGTGTAGGGAGTAGATGAGAAATTGGGATAACATAGAACTAGTGTGCATGGTAATCGATGGTCAGCATGCACTCGTTGGGCCAAAGGGCTTGTATCTCTAAAAGTATCTCTCCTCGCTATATCTCTAAAAGTAACACTAAAACTGATGTGATGTTATCACCACCTAATTGAGTTGTTTGGTTTAGAGATACAGCATGGAAAAGGCCCGTGACCCACCAAGTCTATGCGAACCCACTTGATCTAAGTCACCCCACTTTCGCATCCACTCCCTACATGCTGAGGGCAATTTACAGAGACCAATTCACCTACAGCCCAGCAGATCTTTGGGATGTTGGTGGAAACCTGCGCAGTCACAGGGAGAACGTACAAACTCCACACAAACAGCACCCAAGGTCAGGATTGAACCCAAGTTTCTGGTGCTGTGAAGCAGCCACTCTACCAGCTTCGCCACTGTGCCACCCCTAAAAAGGCAGAAGGAGGTCAGATCAAAGAACCAGAGGTGGGAAGGGGTGATGGGTGCCCTTTTGTTGGAAGGGCAAACCAGAAGAAGAATCCATACCATCGAGTAAGTTTTGTTGCCAAGAAAGTGTCCTGTCAGCAACTTCTGCTATAAGATAAAAGTCCCAAGACCTTTCCGGTCAATCTAACTTGGAAGCTTAATACTGTGTCATTAGTGCCAATGACCCAACCATGGATGAGACCAGGGAGGAATTCCACTCCAACCATCACCTTTGGGTACAGAGGGTGATAAACAGGTCCTCTTCGATAATTTTAATGCCAACTTTGTAAACTATACAGATCTCTGGAGAGGTGAAATTGACAAGCACAGCTAACTTGAATGGAACCATTCTCCTCACAAAATGCTTAGAGCACAATTGACCAATATCATGCTTTGTCAGAGAAAGAAGAGTGAAATCTGATAACAACACTCACAATGCAGGCATGCGAGCAAGACTATCAGGTTATGTCATTATTCAAGCAAGAGATTACACAGATGTCCACATCCGTGATCCATGAGCTAATGCATCAGTGCAAGATGTCCATGGATTGGAAACTCCACTGTGACTCAAAATATGGGGCGGCAGAGTGGTGCAGTGGTAGAGTTGCTGCTTACAGCGCCAGAAACCCAGGTTCGATCCTGACTATGGGTGCTGTCTGTTCGGAGTTTGTACGTTCTCCCTCTGACCATGAGGCGTTGGTTTTCTCCGGTAAACTCTACACAGACAGCACCTGAGGTCAGAATTGAACCTGGGTCTCTGGCTCTGTGAGGCCTGTTGATCATCTTGTTGACCAATGTCAGCATTTAATCACAATCAGTTATGCCCGTGTCCCTCTTAGGAAACCTGAACGGAAACCTCTAGAGACTTTGCGCCCCACCCAAGGTTTCCGTGCGGTTCCCGGAGGTTGCAGGTGGTTGCCAGAGGTTGCAGGTAGTAGAAGCAGGTAGGGAGACTGACAAAAACCTCCGGGAAACGCACAGAAACCTTGGGTGGGGCGCAAAGTCTCCAGAGGTTTCCGTTCAGGTTTCCTAAGTGGGACAGGGGCATAAGTCTCCAGCTGAACCCGATGTGAAGTGAGTAAAATTCCACTGGTAGAATGATTTATAAGCCACGGGGGAAGAATCTTGTCTGCTGGTGTATAAATAATACACGTGTATAAATATTGGCTGCAGGTTACATTCACCTCTGCACTTTTGGATCCATTGACATCATTAGGACACAATGTACAGAGATTTGTATAAATTGGCTTGCAGAGTGGCTTTTGGCTTCTGGCCTGACCTTCTATGAACTGTACAGTGTATTCAAATAATTCACAAATTCTTGACAAAAAGGTACATTGTAATAAAGACAGAACCTCAGTTGACACGATAGTCACTGAGTCACCACAGAACATGGGATAGCAGCGGCAATAGCCAAGAAATGTATTAAAACAATTGGTGTCATTTCTGATGCTGTTTGACCCACTGAGTTTCTCCAATTTGTTTTTTTTGTTCAAGATACCAACATCTGCAGTCCCTTGCGTCTCCTGGTATCACTTCTTCTTTTGTTCCTCAAGGAGGCAGTCACAATAACTCAGCCCTCTACGCTATTTCCTGTTTTTTTTAGCCTCTAATACACCCTTAATGTTAAGTACACCTAAAAGCTTAAACTTTCAGTGAAGTAGTAAATGATATGTTCAATTTAAAATTTGGAGAGACAGCATAGAAATAGGCCCTTCGGCCCACCGAGTTCATCGATCATTCATTCATACTAGTTCTATGTTAACCCACTTTCTTAACCACTCCCTACATATTAAGGACAATTTTATTTAGGCCAATTAACCTTCAAATCCACATGCCTTTGGGTCATGGGTCGTGTACAATTTTGGTCGCCAAATTATAGGAAAGATGTCAACAAAATAGAGAGAGTACAGAGGAGATTTACTAGAATGTTGCCTGGGTTTCAGCAGCTAAGTTACGGAGAAAGGTTGAACAAGATAGGTCTTTATTCTTTGGAGCGCAGAAGGTTAAGGGGGCACTTGATAGAGGTCTTTAAAATGATGAGAGGGATAGACAGAGTTGACGTGGATAAGCTTTTTCCATTGAGAGTAGGTAAGATTCAAACAAGAGGACATGACTTGAGAATTAAGGGACAAAAGTTTACGTGTAACATGAGGGGGAACTTCTTTACTCAGAGAGTGGTAGCTGTGTGGAATGAGCTTCCAGTTGAAGTGGTGGAGGCAGGTTCGATTTTATCATTTAAAAATAAATTGGATAGGTATATGGACGGGAAAGGAATGAGGTTATGGTCTGAGTGCAGGTAGATGGGACTAGGTGAGAGTAAGTGTTCGGCACGGACTAGAAGGGCCGAGATGGCCTGTTTCTGTGCTGTAATTGTTATATGGCTATATGGTTATAAAGGGGAGCAACTGGAGAAAACCCACACGGTCACAGAGAGAACGTGCAGACTCCACATAGACAACCCACAAAGCCAAGATCGAATCTGGGTCTCTGGTTGCTGTGAGCAGCAGCTCTACCACCTGCACCACTGTGCCATCCTAGAGTGGTTACAGCCCATTCAATTTCTGAATATATTCATGTTTCAGCTACTTAAAGATTGCATAATAAATTCCGATGTAGCACAAGCACCCTAGAATGACCAGCAAGTTTTGAAATACAAACACAAATTGTACGCACACACACACGCACGTGTGTGTGTGTGTGTGTGTGTGCGTGTGTGTGTGTGTGTGTGTGTGTGTGTGTGTGTGTGTGTATATATATATATATATATATATAGTACATATATACATGTATATTTTCATCAGGATAATGTGAATTTCCTCATTTCCAACCACCTTCTGATCTTGCATTGCGTAAACTTTTTATGGCTTCCAGCAGGCAATTGAAATCAATGCAGAAGGAATTGCCTCTCCACAGAATAGCACGTAGTAAATTGTATTGGATTATTTTGTGTTGATTTTTAATGTTTCAACATTTTTTATAATTTTATATTTTAATTATTAATTATAATTAAATATAATTAATAATTCAAAAAGAAATCATGGAATTTGAGTGTTTTTGAATGGCAATAATGTTCATGGACATTTAATTTAGATGCCAGTTTTAGCAGATGAGTGGCCTGAGGTGGGACTCGCTGGCTGTCAGAGTGTTGATGGCAACTGCTTCCCTGAACCCCTTCTCTACACTTCTCTTCTCCCAGCAGCTGGGAGCTATCCCCAGCAGAGGAAACAACATGCCCTAAGACAGGTGATCTCAGGCAGTTTGCTGCCAATGGTGGCAGATCCTCCCAGGAGATTTGGATATAGATCTTTTTTGGAGTGTCAGAAAGAAACAGCAGGACTTCACTATCACTTTACAATTTTCAGCTTTAAAATATTTTCAGAGTTTTCAAATTCTCATCTTAGTTTAGTTTACAGATACAGCACGGAAACCGGCCCTTCGGCCCACCGGGTCCGTGTCGCCCAGTGATCGCCGCACACTGACACTATCCTTCACACCCTAGGGACAATTTCCAATATTACCAAAGCCAATTAATTTACAAACCTGGAGTGTAGGAGGAAATCGGAACACCCGGAGAAAACCTACGCAGGTCACAGAGAGAACAAACAAACCCCGTACAGACAGCACCCGTGGTCAGAATCGAACCTGGGTTTCTGCCGCTGTTAGGCAGCAACTCCACTGCACTGCCGTGCCGCCGTGAAGATCTTAAGAGGTAAACGATCTTGATACTCTCTACAAATTGTATTATTATATAAGGGCTCCTGAATTTATTTATTTATTTTATTATTTATTTCGAACAGGTTTTAAGCTTGCAAATGGATCAAGGTAAAAATGAGGCCACATTGCCTTGAGGGGTGCACTTGGATTTCACTTCTCAATTATTTGCATAATCTGTGAAGATAGCACAAAAATCCATATAACCATATAACAATTACAGCACAGAAACAGGCCAACTCGCCCCTTCTAGTCTGTGCCGAACACTTACTCTCACCTAGTCCCATCCTTGATGGTAATGCCAAACATCGGGGCAGTTTGCATGCTACTTCAATTTTGTATCATTTAGCTCTATACTGTTAATGGACAGTAAACAAGGGTGGTAATTTAGTGGGCTGCAAACACCAACTGTACTGTCAGATGTGCTATCAATGCAGAAGCAATATGGGACTGTGACAAAGATAATGTGATGACATAATCAAAAGTCCTTGCATAAACTGAGCAGATAAAATGTTTAGTACTGACAATGATTTCATGTCAAGCATTCTAGATGATTTCAGCACCCTAGCGGTCTGCCTGATAATAGACAATAGACAATGGGTGCAGGAGTAGGCCATTTGGACCTTCGAGCCAGCACCGCCATTCAATGTGATCATGGCTGATCATCCACAATCAGTACCCCATTCTTGCCTTCTCCCCATATCCCCCAACTCCGCTATCTTTAAGAGCCCTATCTAGCTCTCTCTTGAAAGTATCCAGAGAACCAGCCTCCACTGCCCTCTGAGGCAGAGAATACCACAGACTCACAACTCTCTGTGTGAAAAAGTGTTTCCTCGTCTCCGTTCTAAATGGCTTACCACTTATTCTTAAACTGTGGCCCCTGGTTCTGGACTCCCCCAACATCGGGAACATGTTTCCTGCCTCTAGCTTGTCCATACCCTTAATAACCTTATATGTTTCATGATGTTACAGGAGGCTGCATTTCCTTTCTGAGAACGTTCTGCTCCTATGCCTGGGGTATTACGAATAGAGAGACATGAAAATCACTCAACTCCCAATTTGCAAAAGGTATCTCTTGTCATCCACAAGCCACAAATCTACATACTGGCTGAATTCTCACCACCTGATTAAAGCTGCTCCAGTAACATTTCAAGTCAAGTCAAGTCAATTTTATTTCTATGGCACATTTAAAAACAACTCTCGTTGACCAAAGTGCTTTACATTAGTGCAGGTACTAACATGCTACAAACAGTAGTACATAGCTTAACAATACATATATAAATACATACATACAGCACTCACTCAGAGGACCTCAAGAAACGCTTGAGAGTAGAAATAAGTTTTAAGTCTAGATTTAAAAGAGTTGGTGGAGGGGGCAGTTCTGATGGGAAGGGCGATGCTGTTCCATAGTCTAGGTGCTGCAACTGCAAAAGCGCGATCTTTTGAGCTTATGCCTCGAGCTTATGCCTACACTGCGGGATGGTCAGCAACCCCAAGTCGGCCGATCTGAGGGACCTGGTGGTGGTGTGGTGGGTAAGCAGATTTTTAATGTAGGTGGGGCAAGCCCGTTAAGGGCTTTGTATACATAAAAAAGGAGCTTGAAATTGATTCGGAACCGCACTGGGAGCCAGTGGAGAGAGGCCAGAATCGGGGTGATGTGGTCCCTTTTTCGGGTGCCTGTCAGGAGTCTCGCTGCGGCGTTTTGGACCAATTGCAGGCGGGACAAGGATGATTGGCTGATGCCGGTGTGAAGGGAGTTGCAGTAATCAAGGCGGGAGGAGATAAATGAGTGGATGATCTTTTCGAGGTCGTCAAATTGGAGGAATTATTTTATTTTAGCTATCGTCTGAAGCTGGAAGCTTGACATCATACGATATGATATGATATAACTTTATTTATCCCAGGAGGGAAATTGATCTGCCAACAGTCATAAAATAAACACACAATACATGAAACATTAAATTAAAGTGGCGATGGAAAGATATTGGGAATGTGCAAAGATTGGGGAGGAGGAGTCAGTCTCAGTCTACCCCACGACACAAGGGGGAGGAGTTGTACAGTTTACTAGCCACAGCGAAGAATGATCTCCTGTACCGTTCCATCCTGCATCTTGTTGGAACCAGTCTGTTCCTGAAGGTACTCCTCAGGTTGACCAGTGTCATGCAAGACTAATTCGTCACTAGATCAGCAATCTATTCATCATTTTGAACCTTCCCTCCCTCCAGCACCACTGCACACATGCCTTCGATGAATGGACTTCTTTAATAACACCTGCACTGCCGTTGACATCTATTCCCAAAAGCACGTAGGCAGCAGTCACATGGGAATGGAAACACTTGCTTATAGGAGACAGACCATCCAGGCGTGTAAATATATCTCTGCTCCTTCATTGTTGTTTATCTATACCTGGATAAATACAGTATATCCTGTAAGCATAAAGGGAGTAGCTTTTTCATAAGGACTGTGGCTGGTCAAGAAAATTGTACAATTTTGCCTTCTTCAACGAGGGTCTGTCAGCAACATCTACATCTCGTGAGTGAATGAAAAAGAAAATAAATTCATACGTTATGGGAGCAGAATTAGGTCATTCGGCCCATCAAGTCTACTCTGCCATTCAATCAGGGCTGATCTATCTTTCCCTCTCAACTCGATTCTCCTACCGACTGCCCATAACCCCTGACATATATCTCCTTCCACAGTAATTCCCATTCTGCCTTTCTTCCTTTGTTTATAACCTCACATTTTGTGTGTAGTATTTAGAGTGTTTAGAGATCCACCATGGGATCAGGCCCTTTGGCCCATCAACACATCGACCTTTGATAGAGTTATTGCCTTTCAGCACTGGAGACCCATGTTCGATCCTGACTACAGGTGCTGTCTGTACGGAGTTTTTTTTTGTTCTCCCTGTGACCACGTTGATTTTCTCTGGGTGCTGCGGTTTCCTCCTGCACTCCAAAGACGTGTAGATTTGTAGGTTAATTGGTTTCGGTAAAAATTGAAAATTGTCCCTTGTGTGTAGGATAGTGCTAGTGTATGGGGATCACTGGTTGGCGCAGACCCGGTGAGCGAAAAGGCCTGTTTCCGCTGTGTATCTAAACTAAACTTGATTTGTTCAGCCGTACTTAGAACAGAAGGGAGTACTCAGAAGTGTAGAGGAACTGAAGAGAATACAGATAAGTCTAGAGGAATCGAGGAATCTTGCAGTGCCTGTGCACAGATCCACAAAGCCAGCAAGACACGGTGGATGTGGTGTTAAGTAGGCATATTGATGTCCAGAAATTAAAACAGAAAAGGTTGGAAATATGTCAGGTTTAGTTTCATTATTGTTAGTGAGGTATGTGTACAGATGTACCGTGAAGTGTTTTAATTTTGCATGCTATCCAGTCAAATTAGATAATACTATATACATGAATACAATCAAGCCAAACAAAACTACAATAGGTAAAGTGAAGAGAAAGATTCAGAATGCAGAAAACAGCTCTCGGCATTGCAGAGTAAAGGGCCTGTCATAGAAACATAGAAAATAGGCTATTCAACCCTTTGAGACTGCACCGCCATTCAATATGATCATGGCTGATCATCCAACTCAGTATCCTGTACCTGCCTTCTCTCCATACCCCACAAGGGATATATTTAACTCCCTCTTAAATATAGCCAATGAACTGGCCTCAACTACCTTCTGTGACAGAGATTCACCACTCTCTGTGTGAAAAATGTTTTTCTCATCTCGGTCCTAAAGGATTTCCTCTTTATCCTTAAACTATGACCCCTTGTCCTGGACTTCCCCAACATCGGGAACAATCTTCCTGCATCTAGCCTGTCCAACCTCTTAAGAATTTTGTAAGTTTCTATAAGATACCCCCTCAATCTTCTAAATTCTAGCGAGTACAAGCCGAGTCTATCCAGTCTTTCTTCATAAGAAAGTCCTGACATCCCAGGAATCAGCCTGGTGAACCTTCTCTGTACTCCCTCTATGGCAAGAATGTCTTTCCCACTTTCACGACCTAATTTACCACCTTTTTTACTCGGGGACATTTTTCATCAGGCTAGAAAAACGCCTCGACCTACTTGATGCCACGAGTACCTATGATTAGCATCACGACCTGCTACGACCTACCTACGACCTCCTACGGCCTCGTGACGACCATGCTGCGAGTATGAGTCAAGGGCAAACTCGGCAGAGGTCATGAATAAGGTTGGGAAAGTGGGACAGGCCCTTAACAGTTCCAGAGAAAAAAGTCTAATGGTAGGTTTGGAGAATTGGGACTGTTCCCTAACTTATGGAAGGGCCGTTCAGAAACCTGATAAGTCCGGCTGGATCTGTAGAAAGATTAACAGGGTCATCAGAATTGGGAAGATAGGAAAACAGTTTAATTTTAAGTTGCTGAAAAATAAGGGAAGGACAGAGATGAACAGGCAATCACCGATAAAAGCGGAAGTCAATGATCCAGTTGCAAAGGGAGGTACAGAGTCTTGGAATTTAGTGATGAGTTTGGAGGGGGTGATAATGGTGAATGCCGAGCTATAGTCGATGATGAACAGCCTGATGTATGTGTTCCTGTTATCCAGATGGTGTTTATCTTTATGAATATTCGCGCAAGTAATAACTCATGATACAGATTAGTTTGTTGCCATTCACTCCAGAGCACAAGGAACTTCCTTATTGGCATGAGGTTCAAGAGTAACCAGTATACATCCAATACCGATAAAAACAACAATAAATACAAATGATGAGTGCAAAACAGCGGAATGGTGCAGTGATAAGAGATTTCTGTCAAGTGTAGATATTGGGTCTAAACTTATGGCATGTGGCTGTCACTTCTGTTGTGTCTACCTGCATTCTTCCTGGTAGTTTCACAACCCAGTGATGGTATGGGTTTAAACCAGCAGTGCTAACTGTGCTGCCAGTTGGCATTTGGTACACTGTGGATTTTGTTGTCACCAGTAGAGTGGCTTCAAATTCCACACACTTCCCAGCTATCAATCCGGGAAATCTGCTCATTGAACCTCTGCCAGGTTAAACGGCGCAAGCACAGCAGCCCCATTCAGTGGAAAGTTAGATTGTTGGGAGAATTGTTAGTAGATCTTTACATTTGATATAATTCAGTTCGTTAGAATGCATTTAATTGTTCTATGCATTTCCATAGTGTTAAAGATATTTGAAGTGTCTTGCTTTCAATGTTTTTAATACATCACAGTCATTTGCAGGCAAACATATTCGGGTTAAGCAAAGCTCTGACAGCTGTTGATCTTCAAGGCTGCTGTTGCCAGCTGTCAAAGCCATTCTGTGAGTGCAGTTGGCCCCACACACCACGCCATTTCACAGTGGAGGTCTGCATCCAGGGACATATTTGAAAGGAAATTGCAGATAGGATAAAATGTGCGAAAATTGATTAATTGCAGGATGCAGCATGGAAACAGGCCCTTCGGCCCACCAGGTCCACGCTGACCATTGATCTCCCCGTTCACACTATCCCAATATCGCGTCCACTCCATACACAGTACAGTGGCAATTTACAGAGGCCAATTAACCTACAAACCCGCATGTCTTTGAGATGTGGGAGGAGACCAGAGCACCCGGAGGTAACCCATGCGGCCACAAGCTCCACACACCACCCGAGGTCAGGAACAAACCCGGGTCTCTGGTGCTGTGAGGCAGCAGCTCTACCAGCTGTGCCAACCTTGGACAGGTACATGGATAGGAAAGTTTTAGAGGGATATGGGACAACATGGATAAATGGGACTATTTAAAATGTTAGGTAGTCCACTTTGTTGAGAAAAAGTTAGAGTTTTTTTAGATGATAAGAAACCAACAGAAATATGCGTGAAGGGGATATTGTTCATGAATCATTGGAAGTTAATACACAGATATAAGTGTTGGAGAAGACATTTTGTAATTTGTTTACAAATGTTTTGAGTGTAGGAATAGAGGCATATTGCTTCAGTTATAAAAGACTCTGGTGAGCCCACACCTTGACAATTATGTACATGACTAGTCACATAAACCTAAGCAAAGGTACACTTATTGAGGGGGGGCAGCAAGGATGTTCCAGCTAGATTTCTCAAGTGATAAGTTGGGATGAATGAGGAGACATATAATCATAGAGTGATGTAGCATCGAAACAGGCCCTTCGGCCCACACGACCAGCAATCCCCGTACACTAGCGCCATCCTACACATTAGGACAATTTACAATTTTTACCGAAGCCAATTAACCTAAAAATCTGCCCGTCTTTGGAGTGTGGGAGGAAACTGGAGTATTCAGGGAAAACTCATACGGTCACACGGAGGACATACAAACTCTGTACAGACAGCATCTGTAGTCAGGATCGAACCCGGGTCTCTGGTGCTCTATGGCAGCAACTCTACCGCTGTACCATTGAGGACAAAGGGTCGATGAAATGGTGAATTCACCATGAACATTCCTTGCTCAAAGTATATCTTTGGTATTTTTATCTGAAGCAGGACCTGGATGCTGTGTTACTTAGTGTATTCAAGACAGCGATCATTTTGCTTTTGGATATTAAGTAAATATATGGGCATGGGGTTTATGCAGGAAAGGGGCACCAAGGTACCTCCGTCTAAATGTTATATAATGATGAACCAGCCAACAGAGGGCAAACGGTCTATTCCATTTCTAGTTTTCATACCAATATTTAGATGGATAAGACAGATTTAGAGGGATATGGGCCAAACACAGGCAGGTGGGTCTAGCTAGTATAGAAGGGACACGTTGGTTGGTGTGGGCAAAAGGACCTGTTTCCATGCTATATGACTATTCCAAACTGGTGTACAGCTCCAAAAACACAACCTTGTAATAGCTAACAGTTATTTTTGACAAAATTACATCAGTTTCCTTCCAGATAGTGACTCGTGCAAAGATAATTCTGCAGTATTTCGGAAAGCAAACTCGACTCGTTCACCCTAGGCAGAGTTTTTTGCTGCTTCAAATCACATTGGGAATTTAGCAATCTGCTAATATTTGACCATGCTAATGAGAACGAATCATTCTTTGTTACAAGTGCTTACTTTTGTCCTGAGAACATTCCATCTGGTATTCACAAAATCAAGATTTTCTACTTCTGCCTGACTAAACCCTGCTTTGCTGCCGTTCCATTTTAGAGTGTGGTGGGATTTATAACACAGACAGGAGGAAGTGTTCTCCTGAGATCACACCTAACATAACACAACACACACTTAACATAACTTTCTGGGTCGAAATGGCCAAAAACTACTGGTTTGTGTTTAAAATGGCCACCGTTTTTGTTTAAATTAAAACAGTTGCAATGCTTCAGATTTATTGCTTTGGGATGTCTTTCTAGGGTTATGTAAATTGTTTTCGTTCTCGGTGCCCCCTGGGTTTTATAATGTCTCCAGATCAGCACTAGGTGTCAGTGTAGTCGAGCGAGTGTGTTCTTACCGCCGTTTAGAGTAACAGGCGCTCAATGCGTGACCTAGTAAATCATGTTAAGCCAGAGATATGTGAGGCACGCTGGTTTTTAGTTGTAGATATCTCACATGCTAATCCGAATGGATAAAGTAGAATTGTGATCAAAGTTTTATGAGGGTGAAATATATACAGTTTATCTATTACAATAATTTGAGAAAGATTAGACAAGACAAAATCGTTCTTCCCTCTAAAATCTCAAGACGTAGCTGTGGCCACAAGTGCAGACATGTTACATATAATTCTACACTCGCAAATGCAAATATATACACACCCACGTAGATGTGCGAATCTTGCGAGTTCTCATCTTTATCTCTAAACTAAACTAAACTAAATGTTAACGTTTATTTGTTAAACAATTGTACATTCTGTGACTACGATAAATGCATATTCATTTATAAAATGCATGTTTATGAACTTTTCCAATCTTTCAAATGTCAGACGTAAATGTCCTTTTTATGCGGTCAAGATGACAGTGAAAACAAACATCGTCGTAAAACAAAAAAAGTATTTGAATTCGCTTACTTCCTCTTAATCAGCTCCTAAATAAATACAACCACTTAGTTGTTTTCCAGTTACTGCTTGTTGTCAGTGTTTACTCGTTACATGACAAGTAAATGCTAAACATTTATTAGATGGGGCCTCTGAAAAAAAATGAAAGTAAACATGGTTATTTTTTTAAAGGGAAACTCATTAACAATTTATAATTTGTATCACCACACTAAATAGTCCTAGCATTAAAGACAGACACAAAATGCTGGAGTAGCTCAGTGGGACAGACTGGAGAGAAGGAATGGGTGCCGTTTGTTGAAGGGTCATCCATTCCTTCTCTCCAGAGATGCAGCCTGGCCCGCTGAATTACTCCAGCATTTTGTGTCTATCTTGCTGTAGTTCAGTTAGCCATCGATGGATGAGGCGTCACGCGGGAGCAGCAACTGTTTCGTTGTCATCTCCCCCAAGCTAACAATGATCTATTCTACATTTTCCTAGATCTTCCTCCCCTTTGAAATCTCGTTTCCATTCATCACTCTTCCATATTATCTGTATCTCCCTCTCCCCTGACTCTTAGTCTTAAGAAGGGTCTCGACCGAAACATCACCCATCCCTTCTCTCCAGAGATGCTGCCTGTCCTCGCTGAGTTACTCCAGCATTTTGTGTCTATCTTCAGTAACGCTGGTTCCTTCCATCTTCATGCATTAACTCTTTAAGACAAACACCCTTCGCCTTCCCCGTCCATCAGGGTTTCTCTGCCCGCTTGGCATTTGACCCCAGTCGGACCCTAGCATCACTTCCAGGCCTCCGAGTGCTCCGTCCCCTGCTTCCCTTCACAGCCAGTTAATATTATACACGAAACGTGTAGGAAGGATCTGCAGATGCTGGTTTACACCGAAGATAAAACACAAGATAACTCAGCCTGACAGGCAACATGTCTGGAGAGAAGAATGGGTGACGTTCCGGATCGAGACCCTTCCCGAAACGTCCCGTGTTACTCCAGCATTTCATGTTTACCTTCAAAATGATACACGAGCCCCGTAATTATCTTAAATTAATTCTTAAAATAACTTAAATTATCGACCCTCTTCCTCAAAAAAAAGTGTATATTGCCCCCTCCGTGTTTGCTATTCCATTTCTGATTCTTTGTCTATCTTGACATCTTTTCTCACTCGCCCCACTGCTAACGTGGCACCCAGAATAAACCAAACCTTTCTATGTTTGAATAATTGTAATATTAAGCCTGTGACTTCGATCCATGCTACAAACTCCAATCCCTAAGCCGACAGTCAAAATGCGTCTGGAGAAGGGTTCCGACCCCAAACGCTATCTGTCCATTTCCCTCCACAGATGCTGCCTGACCTGCTGATTCCCTCCCTCCAACACTTTGATTTTTGCCCGAAACCAGTCATTGCATTCTCTCTCCCCCCCCCCCCCCCCCCCCCCAACGGCCGCTGGATCAACTGGATCAACCTGTCTGCAACCCTCATACCCCGTGTGCTTGAACGGTACATCTGAAGCTACACATAAAATGCTGGAGTAACTCAGGGGGGCAGGCAGCATCTCTGGAGAGAAGGAATGGGTGACGCTTCGGGTCGAGACCCTTCTTCAGCCTGAGAGCCAGGAAAGCATCATCTCCACCGACCCCCCTCACCCTCCTCGTGAACTCACCCGGACGGCCATCTACCCACTTTAGACCTTTTTATTTCTAACTGCCGGAGTGACATCAACCGTCTCAATTTTCCCACTCACCTTACCTACTCTGACCTCTCCCCCTCTGAACGTACACTGCAGCAGCCCCGACATTATCATCTCCCTCTCCCCTGACTCTCAGACTGAAGAAGGAAGGGTCTGGACCAGAAACGTCACCCATTCCTTCTCTCTAGAGATACTGCCTGTCCCGCTGAGTTACTCCAGCATTTTGTGTCTACCTTCGGTGTAAACCAGCATCTGCCGTTCCTTCCTACACTCTCTCTCCAATAGTGTGGTATTGGTTTATTATTGTCACGTGTACCAGACACAGTGAAACAGTTTGGTTGCCTGTCATCCAGTCAAATCATACTATCCGCGAGTACAATCATGCCAAGCGCATGAAGTACAACGGGCAGTGCAAAGGGAAAAATACAAGAATGCAGAATATTGTGTTACATGTTCGTAGCGTTGCAGTTACAGAGAATCAGATTAACTGAACTATATACTACTTCCTTCTATCGCGCCACATATCTGGTCTCTCCCACCTGTTTCAGTTCATTTGCCGGGCCACCGGATCCACACGTTCAAAGCCCCTTCAATTCCAGGGCTCTGCATATCTTCACATTTCATAGGAGTTCACCAATCTCGAGTTAGGCACAAAATGCTGGAGTAACTCAGCAAGACAGCGAGTCTCAAAAAGGGTCTCGACCCGAAACGTCACCAGTCCTTCTCTCCAGAGATGCTGCCTGACCCGCTGAGTTACTCCAGCGTTTTGTGTCTATCTTCAGTGTAAACCAGCACCTGCAGTTCCTTCCTACACAAATCCTATGAGTTAGTTCAGTTCCACCAATCTGAGCTCGCCCGAACCTCCGCTGCATGTAGCCCAAGATCACACCGTCCATTTCGTCCAACACACTTCTTACTAAATTCAACCAATTTCAAAAATCTCACCCTTGAGTGCGTCTTAGAAACCTTGCTCTTCCCCATATTGACCTCTTCCCGCCCAACAATCTCACCCGAGCGACTCTGTGGTGGTTTTTACAGCCATCCTTATCGCCCCACCCCCCACCTTCAGTCAGCGTGGTGTTACTTAAAAACATTGGAAATCCCTTCCCAGACTTCTGTCTCTTCGTCTTAAAACCCATTCTGTGTCTGAAGAAGGGTCACGACCCGAAACTTCACCTATTCCTTTCCTCCAGAGATGCTGCCTGACCCACGATCTTCTATGTCCAATCTATTGGTCGCCTTATCTGGCGAGGTGTCAGTTTTTCTTTTCTTTGGGACATGTTATTACGTTAAATCTTGTCCTTGCACGGACAGAGAGAGATTGAACCTTGAACGAATTCCGCCAGCAGGGTCATAGACACAGGCGCCTAATTTACACCACTCACTATTCCCCCTTGGAAACGGCTCTACTCGTTGTACAACGACTTGGATTCCAAAGTTCAGTCCAACTGTCTAACCTACGGTAGTTTAAACACATTTTATTTCTGATTCCAATCTACTCTTCTCCCCCACCTCAGTGGAATTAAACAAAATGCTCGGCCGATATCTGGAATAGTGATGCATTTTAAACCGCGGCGTCACGTCTCCTTGAGTCTGGCAGATGAGTGAGTGCGAAAAAAAAGGCTGGAGGTGAAGGGAGGGCGCCAGTTGACGTCAATGGCAGAAGCTCCACAATATAAATACCAGAAGTGGCGAGCTCTGTCAGATTAAAACCTCACAAGGGATAGGTTGCAGCCGGCCGCACTGCACAGCAAAGGCACAGAGAGACTCGCATTTAGCCAGTGCTACGGGAAGGTGTCACCTGTTCTTCAAGCACTAAATATTATTATTTTAAGCGAAGGGTTGATAACCCCTTCTCTCAGCTTCCGCAACCACGGCATTCATGCAAAGTCTGTCAGGCTGGGAATCGCGTTGCGACTCGCCATGTTTCCAAACGGGTCAGACTTACACTAATTTGATGGAAGTGGCCAACTTCTACGAGTCGGACTGTTCCCTGAACAAGTTGCAGCGCGACCGTTCAATGACAGATCTGGGCATCGGTGACAACGAGAGCGCCATCGACTTCAGCCCTTACATCGACCCGGCCACGGCACCGGCAGCAGGGGGCAACTTTGAGCTCAACGGCGACCTTTTGACGGATATTATGTTGTCAGAAAACTACAAGAAGAAATCGCTGCCCGACTACAACGCGTATCTGTCGCTGATGCGCAGCTCGGCGGCAGGAGGCCGGCACCAGGGCAGCATTCTCAGCTGCACCCCGCAGTTCCTGGAGACGCGGCTGGAGCCCGTGTTCGAGCAAGCGTTGGAGTCGAAGGGCGGCGTGAAGCAGGAGTCGAGGGAGGAAGACGGGGCCATGTCAGGCACGGCCGCCTCCTCGTCCTACGCCCGCCCGATGCTGCAGTACCAAAGCGTGGCCAGCGGCAGCAACAGTAACCTGTCCACCTCGTCCCTGTCCTCCACTCCGCCCGCTAGTCCCAACTCGGCCGATTCTGGCCGCGGCGCCGGCTCGGCGCTTCCCGGAGGCGGCAAGGGCAAGAGCAAGAAGTCGGTGGACAAGCACAGCGACGAGTACCGGCTGAGGAGGGAGAGGAACAACATCGCGGTGAGGAAGAGCAGGGACAAGGCCAAGATGAGGAACGTGGAGACACAGCACAAGGTGCTGGAGCTGAGCGCCGAGAACGAGCGGCTGCAGAACAGAGTGGAGCAGCTGAGCCGTGAACTGACCACTCTGAGGAACTTGTTCAAACAGCTCCCCGAACACACACTGCTCAGTGCATCGGGCAACTGCTGACCGACCGCCAGCCCATTATTTATAAACGCCTTTTACTAAAGGAAATCAAGTGGATATTATGACTTTTTGCAAAGAAGACAATCGGCGGACTCTTTGTATATAAAGGATTTTATTAGTGTTTACAGCTCATTTTCCGTAACCCGAGGTAGTGGCTCGTTTTAAATGACCTCAACTCTGCGCTTGGAACTGGAGAGGGAGGGACAAATGACTTTTATTGAAAGAAGCAGTGGGCTTAAATATATATATATATATATGTGTGTGTGTGTGTGAGTGTGTGTGTATGTAAAACGATGCCAGGCTTATCTGTGACTTTGCTCGGTCGAAACACATGATGCAACTTGCCAAGTATGAGATGCATTCGTAATGGTCAGATGTCGGAGGTTTCTTATTACAGATGTATGTGGGGATTTCATCCCCAACACTAGGAAATAGACCTATTTCTTTATCAACTCGCATTTGTATGCACAGATTGGGCTTTTTGCTCCCTCTGATACGCGTGAAAGCATTATTGTTGATCTATGAGATTTGCTTTTTGTATTTTGGAAAGAAGTATTATTTTGATAAGGACATGCCTGAACTGCCGTTTTGTAACCTTGCTCAGCGGTGGCGCCGCCGTTCTAATCAAAGGCCACCTCGGTGCTGCTGTTGACTGACTTCATCTCCTTTGGATTTTATACTCCTCTCCCCCTTTTTATTAAAAAAAAAAAGAGCTCTATATTTCAGACGTATTTGTCAAGGAGAGGAAATGCCTTCAACAGATTTTTTTTTTACAAACCAAGTCCAACGTTGAAATGTTTTCATATCGAATTGCGTCACTCCAGCAGTGACTCAGCATGTAAGTGTTTCAGAGAACATTTTATTCTGTTCAGCACTTGAATTGGGTACAATGTTGGGGGAGGGGAGGGTGGTGGAATAAATGGTACAGAGTTATTTACACTTTAGAATTACGTGGTGATTGTAGACTAAAACTGCAGTATCTTCTTTCCAAACCAGTTTGGTAAATTCCAAACCAGTTAATGCCGGTACCCCGGGTGGATGGAGACCAGGGATATGTGCACACTTTTACAAACTCTCACAAGCTGCAAAAGATAAAACGAGGGAGTAAAAGTCCGATTAAGGGACCAGCTTGTACGGTTTAAAGTTTATTGTAAACTTTCAAAATAACCTGGAAATGGGATACTACAGCATTAATCAACCTTGATTGTGGGTCAGAGAAATAACAGATTATTTTTTAAAGATAAACAATATTGTATTTATTTTTCTTTTTGAAAATTGAATAAAAATTGAATTAAAATCAATTTTAGTGCATACTAAATATTTGCCTCACTGCCTTTATTCTTGTACACTATTAGTTTGATATGGTTTCTGAACGATTTAAAACGTGTCAAGGCGATTTTTCTAATGATTCCCAAGAGTTTAAAGGCATTCTCCCAGGGTGATGTTTGTGCCAAAACTAATGAGGATACACAGCAGATTAGAAAAAAACATAGAAAATAGGTGCAGGAGGAGGCCATTCGAGCCAGCACCAGATTAGTGCAAGTCAAATTGTCACCTGGTGCATTTTCAGTCTGAGAAAATAGTTTAGTTATTGTTGAAGAGTTTAAGAAGGAACTGTGCAGATGCTGGAAAAATCGAAGGTAGATAAAAATGCTGGAGAAACTCAGCGGGTGAGGCAGCATCTATGGAGCGAAGGAAAAGGTGACGTTTCGGGTCGAGACCCTTCTTGTTGATGTACTTTTGGATAGTAGGTTGGAAAGTTAAGAGTGAAGAGTTGGATTCAGCGTAGAGGTTATGGGGAGAAGGCGAGAGAATGGGGTTAGGAGGGAGAGGTAGATCAGCCATGATTGAATGGAGGAGTAGACGATGGGCTGAATGGCCTCATTCTACTCCTATTCCTTATGACCTTATAATCTGGCCCTACCATTGCAACACTGTAAGATGCCCCACTCACTCTCGGTTGTGGTCTTTAATGAATGGCCTCTCTTTGGGCATTATGTTTCACCAGTACCGTTACCCACTGTAATAATATTTTTCAATATATTTACACAATTCTGTGTTAGAGATATAGAGTCATATAGCATGGAAACAGGCCCTTCAGCCCTTCGACAAGTTTCATTGTCCTGATTAAATATTACTGACTGTATGTCTCGTTGTCACCTTCCCTCACCTAACAATGTACCATTCTACATTTCCTTGTTCACCATCCCCTTTGATCTGTGTTTCACACATTACCCTTCAATATCTCTATGTCTCCTTCCCCCTGACTCGCAGTATGAAGAGGACCCAAAACGTCACCTATTCCTTCTCTCCAGAGATGCTGCCTGTCCCGCTGAGTTACTCCAACATTTTGTGTCTACTTTCAGCCTAACTTGCCCACACTGACCAGCATGTCCCATCTACACTAGTTCCACCTGCCTGCATTTGGCCCATATCCCTCTAAACCTATTCTATTCATGTACCTGTCTAAATGTTTCTTAAACATTGTGGTTGTACCTACTAAACATTGTGATAGTTCTGGCACAATATGTCAGAAACTAGTTTCAAGTGCCAGCCAGATTGATAAATGTCATGACAGCAGCTCAATAGGTAGCCTTTCAGTCCACGTCACCACAACAACAGTTGGATTTCCACTCTCGAGACATGTGCGCAGAAATCTAGATTGACATTCCATTGCAGCACTTGATGAGTTGTAATTGGAAGTGATGTCTTTTGGCTGCCGTTCGGGTGGATGTAAAAGGAAATCAGCGCATAAGTTTGAGGAGTAGGGAGTTATCCCTGATATCCTGGAAACTGGTCACCAAAACCATGACTTTATGTGGCCAAATGGCACTAGCTTAGATGGGGCATCTTGGTCATCATGGATGAGTCTATTGGTGTAGAAACACTACATCCCAGAGTGCCATAATAGTAAGCAAGTGTTTCAAAAGAATGTTAGTGCCTAAACCCAAATGGAAATGCGAAACATAGGTACACAAGTCCAAAGCTCAAAGCGCTGCGGTTCAGTATTGCTGAAGCAGGGCAATTAGTTTCTTGCTTTACAGAATATTATCTTGCAGCTTTGTAATATAGGATCATTCTAATCAATCCATCCACTCACATCACACTGCCAATGTTACCATAACTCTTTCCTCTTCTGTGTAATATACTGTATCAATAGGGCTAGCATGTTAGACTCTTACATAACTTCCCCTTGACAATTAAAAAAAATGTCTCTGTTGCTTTTAAAAAATCTAAAATAATATTAAACCATACACAGCCTCAACTAACACATGTAAGAATGACTGAACCACCTATCTGAAGAAGGGTCCCGGCCCGAAACGTCACCTATCCATGTTCTCCAAAGATGCTGCCTGACCTACTGAGTTACTCCAACACTCTGTGTCCTTTTGTGTATTAACCAGCATCTTCAGTTCCTTATTTTTACTAACCAGCGGTCATGTTTGTCTAATGTTAGAGAAATGTCAGACAGTAGAGAAAACAAAAGATTGTTAGTTATATTGTAAGATACTTTCTGATTCTCTTACTACTTTTGGATTAACAGTCTCCCAGGTCCCACTATAATAGATTATCTTTCACATATTTTGTATCTTGGCAAGTCATATTGAATTTAGTTATGTTATTTTTGTTCAATTAATATTAGAAACTGATATCCCAAGTTTCCTCTCCCAGGGAGTCTGAAGTAGTGTCTCGACCCAAAATGTCACCTCTCCATGTTCTCCAGTGATGCTGCCTCACCCACTGAGTTAGTCCAGCACTGTGTTCTAACCTTGGGTTGATAGTGGAGAGAGTAAGCAGCTTCAAATTCCTGGGCGTTATCATCTCTGATGACCTGACCTGGGCTAAGCACATAGATATAATCATGAAGCAGGCGTGTTAGCACCTCTACGTAGAAGTTTAAAGAGATTTAGCAAAATACCCGAATACTCTGGTATTAACAAACTTCTGTAGGTGTGTAGTAGAAAGTTTCCTGAAGGGCCTGTCCCACTTAGGCTATTTTTTAGGTGACAACAGGCGACTAGTCTGTCGCCACATGGTCACCGGGGTGTCGCCTGTATGGTCGTGAGTAGTCTCCTCAGTCGCCCAAAGAGTCGTAGAGTCTGGTCGCTGCTGGATTTTCAACATGTTCAAAAATTTTCGGTGATGTGAGCTTGACGCCAATGAGCGTAGCGTGACTTCTCCTGACGTAAGTATTGTCGCCAGGTGACGTAGATTGTCTCTGGTGCTGACTGGTGAATTCTATTGGCCACTACCTACGTCAACCTACGTCAACCGGCGACGGGTACTGGCGACTGAATTGTCTTCAGTTGTCGCCGACAGGGTCGTAGCTTGTTGCTGGTGGACGTACGTTGACTTTAGTTGCCGTAGGTTGTCGATTGTGTGGTCGTAGGTTGTCGCAGGTGAGGTCGTAGGTGTACGCCCTAATGGGTCGCCGGTTGTCGGTAGCTTGCTGTAGCTTGACGTCGACCTGGTGGTATGTTGTCGTAGTCATTGTCGTAAGGGGGTCCAGTCGGCATTTTTTCGGCAACCTGCTATGACTATGACAGCGGGCAGTCGCCTAAAAAATCGCCTAAGTGGGACAGGCCCTTGACTGGTTACATCATGGAAGCAAAGAACCGGTGATGCTGGTTAATACACAAAAGGAAACAATGTGCTGGTGTAACTCAGGTCAGGCAGCTTCTCTGGACAACATGGATAGACAATAGATGCAAGAGTAGGCCATTCGGCCCTTCGAGCCACACTGTGATCATGGCTGATCATCCACAATCAGTACCCCGTTCCTGCCTTCTCCCCATATCCCCTGTCTCCGCTATCTTTAAGAGCTCTATCTAACTCTCTTGAAAGCATCCAGAGAATTGGACTCCACTGCCTTCTGAGGCAGAGAATTCCACAGATTCACAACCATCTCTGTAAAAAAGTTTTCCTCATCTCCGTTCTAAATGGCTTCCTCCTAATTCTTAAACTGTGGCCCTTGGTTCTGGACTTTCCCAACATGTTTCCTGCCTCTAGCGTGTCCAAACCCTTAATAATCTTATATTATAACAATAAGATCTCCTCTCATCCTTCTAAATTCCAGAGTACACAAATCCATTCTAGCAATTGGCTTTTAACCCAATTAATATACCAAATTTTATTTTTGGCATGCTCTCATCCGAAGGTACATCTGAGTTGGAAAGGCAATAAGCATGTTGAATGAAAACTGATCTGAAAAAAGGTCAGACCTTGCTGATTTGTTCTACCTCACATCTAATCCCGCAAGCAGAAAACAATTAAAAGAATAAACAAGGAGTTCAAACAGGGCACAGTGAGAATTTCCTCAACGGACACAGAAATATTCAGATGAGTAGAAGGCTAAAGGGCCTGTCCCACTTTGCGATTTTTTTTTTGGCGACTGCGGGCGTCAGTCACTGATGCCCGCATTCACTGAAAAACCGTCAAGTTGTACAACAATCTAAGATTTAAAGATGAAACACACGTTCCTGGAGACCCCAAAGACTGAATAATGTAGACAGTGAGGCGATATTTTTTCTTTTTTCTTTTTAAAGTAGAGATTGGCAAGTTCTTGATTAGCAAGGGGACTTCAAAGGTTACGGGGAGAAGGCAGGAGAATGGGGTTATGGGGTTGAAAGGGAAAGATAGACCAGTCATGATAGAATGGCAGAGTAGACTCGATGGACTGGTTGTCCTAATTCTGCTCCTGTCTTATGATCTTATGAAAAGCAAGAAATCTGAAACTAGTTGATGAAAAGTTTCCGCAACAAAAAACAAGTTGCAGGAGGAAAGTTTGAGGGATAGATTTCTTTGCAGAGAGGATCATAGCTGAAGCAGTTCAAAAAGGAATTAGATAGAATTTCTCCTCACAGCCAATATCACTGCATGTAAGGGTTTATTGGAAGTTGGGCTAATCCTTCCATGATGATTATGATCTCCTGCATCACATTTTGACATAATTTGACATTGGAAATGCACTTTCGAGATTTATTTTTCTTTACCAGAATTAGCCAAAAGGTGTATTTATTATTATTTTGTTTCTCCCGGCTGGTTATGTGACTACAATAGGCATCAAGATGCACTTATGCCTACACCAGGGTAGTGTCTTGGGATAGGTGTTGGACATTGCAATGCAGAAATCTGACTCAAAAAGACAAGGATTCATTCAAATAAAATGTTATATAAACTTTGCTTCGATAGTCAGCTTTACCCAGTTTACCTCCCGCTCCAAATGTAAGCATTATTACCTAAATTACTTGAGGATTTTATTGTTAAAGTACATTTTTAGCTGATTTTCCTTCCTGCATTTGCAAGGGATGTGTCTCATGTGGATTTACAAAGCTGCTTTTCAGTTGCCCTGAAGGCTAGATTTTTTTGCCAATTAGCAGTCTACACACAAGGATTTGATTTACGTCTTGTTGGGAGTGAAACTATTAAGTGAAAATAGATCCAGTTATCAGGATCGGAACAAAATCTGCTTTATTTATGGTTAGATTACCATGTGGTCTTACCTGGAACCCAACTAACATGTTTTCTTTGTAAAAGCACATGTAAAACATTTGACTAGAAAGGCTGAATCTCTTGACCATGGACCATTTAATTTTTATTAACAATATATTCATTTGCTTGCTTCTTCCCAGAGTTTTGCTGTTAAATTTGTTTCCTATGCTACAGATGACATGGTAGCTTCAAGTTTCATTCTGCACTGTGGTCGTTTGCGTAGAAGCAATAATATATGAATCTCTGAATTGAATATACTCAAAAACGAAGCCTCTGCAATCTTCTTAGATGGAGAATTCCAAAGATTTACCTACCTCAGTGTGAAGAAATGTCTTCTCATATTTGTTTTGAATGGCCAACTCCTGGCATTAAGGTTGTGATTCCTAGTTGTAGATAAGACATCAACTCCACATCTCTCTTTCAAGCCCATTACAAGTTTTATACATTTTTTCAATGTGATTACCTCTCATTCTTCTAAGCTCAAGAAAATACCAATATACGTCCTTGTGCAAATGAATTGAATCATGGGCTGATTTTGCTTTTTTTTTCCCATATGAAGAGTTTTTATATTCACTGTTTATTCTTATATTTTTGTGAAACCCTATAAATCTCCCTGAGAAAAGTGCTTCTGGTTATTGTTCATTCTCTGGGTATTCATTTCCAATGATTTCTCTGAATTTGCCATCCGTTAGATGAACGATGCAACATTGAATAATCCCAGCGTAGTGAAGTAAAAATTAATGTGTGTTTTTTTGATGGCACAGTGGTAGAGTTGCTGTTTTACAGCGCCTGAGACCCAGGTTCGATCCTGACTATGGGTGCTGTCTGTGATGGATCTGGGATATTCCGGCAAGACCATGCACGGTGCCACACATCGAGAATGGTGTCCCCAATATTTCCAGCAGAAGAGGATACGTGTATTGGTATCTTGGTAACTCACCTAAATCCGATTGAGAATGTGTGGTCAATTATCAATGAGAGACTGAAAGGAAAGGACTGTACAATGAGACAGAAGCTCATCAGGGATATCATTCAGCTGTGGTATTGAGATGAAAAAAATCCTCAGATGCTGTCAGAATTTGGTTGATTCCAAACATGGTGGACATATATACTAAAGACTGGTGCAATAATAATGAATTGTGAGACGTTTATTGACCTGTTATATCTGAGTGTTCCCATATCATATATCTATACACTGTAAATGGCTTGATTGTAATCATGTATTGTTTTTCCGCCCGCTGGATAGCACACAACAAAAGCTTTTAACTGTTGTAACCTCGGTACACGTGGCAATAAAGCTAAACTGGAGAACTGGGAACAGTAATTATAATATATAATATTATATAAAAATTGAAACTGATTAATTTAATCTGAAATGTGTGTCTTAAATCTGAATAAAACTAACTACAAAGGGATATGTTTGCTCTGGTAAATCAGACAATTAGGTTAGACTATATGGCAGTGAACATTAAGGCAGTGAATGGCAGCACATTGGCGTAGTGGTAGAGCTACAGCCTTACAGTGCCGGAGACCCGGGTTCGATCCTGACTAAGGGTCTGTAAGGAAATTGTACGTTCTCCCTGTGACCTGCGTGGGTTTTCTCCGCGATCTTCGGTTTCTTCCCACACTCCAAAGACGTACAGGTTTGCTGGCTTGGTGTAAATGTTAAATTGTCTCTGGTGTGTTTAGGGTGGTGTAAATGTGCGGGGATTGTTGGTCGGTGCGGACCCGATGGCCCAAAGGGCCTGCTTTCACGTTGTATCACTAAACTAAACTAATATTAAACTAAACTAATATTTAAAACATTAATAAGTTATTTACAAGTAATATATATCCCTTTAAAACAAAATAAAACAGCAAGAAAAGTGTACTACCATGTTATCAAAATAACTTAAAGACTTAAAATAACTAGATCAAAAAGAAAAGTTTAGAACAATAAGGGTTAACATTTAGAATATTAATACAAGTGATATAAATCCATTTAAATCGAAATAAAATGACCTGCAATGCCACAAATCTGCTAGTTGATTTTTGCATCCAACCACCAGAATAGTACGGACAAACTAGTTGATATGGTATATTCATATTTTTAGAAAACCTTTGATAAAGTTCACAAAAGCTAATTAAAATCAAAATGAGAGCAACACTATTGCGGGTAATAAACTGGCGTAGATCAAGGATTGATTTTACAGACAGAGAACAGAACGAGAATAAACAGTTTAATCTTAACTTGGGAGTCTGTCACTAATGGGTTCCATAGGGATCGGTGCTGGAACTCCAGCTGTTTATAATTTATATGAGTGATTTGGATGAGGGGATTTAATGTAATATACATGTTTGCTCATGATAAGAAGTTAAGCGGACTGCAGGCTGTGAGGAGGATGTAATAAATGTCTTCAGGGTGATGAAGGAAAGTTAAATGAATCTGGAATGATCTTTTAGTTTAGTTTAGAGAAACAGAGCAGAAACAGGCCCTTCGGCCCACCGAGCCCGCGCCAACCAGCGATCCCCGCACATTTACACTATCGCACACACACAAGGGACAATTTTACAGTTATACCAAGCCAATTAGCCTACTAACCTGTACGTCTTTGGAGTGTGGGAAGAAACCGGAGAAAACCCACGCAGGTCACGGGGAGAACGTACAAACTCCGCAAAGACAGCAGCGGGAGTCAGGATTGAACCCGGGTCTCTGGCGCTGTAACACTACCGCTGCGGCCATTCACTTTACTTAGGAAAATAATATATTGGGGGAGATTTAAAGTCATTGTTGCTAGGAGGAACATTGGTGATTCACTGAAAGTTAGTGGAAAGGTAAATAAAAGAATAAAGTCACTTTGTTCCAATGGTAGAACTGCCGTGATGCAACATCTAGAATATTGTGTGCAGGTCTGGGCTTCCTACCGATGTAAGGATATACTAGAGAAATGTGGTGAAGATTCAACAGTACTTTTAGGAATGATGATTTTGTTGCATGGGAAGAGATTAATCAGACTGGCCTTATTTTTAATGTAGGAACATGGAACTGCAGATGCTGGTTTACAAAGAAGGACACAAAGTGCTGGAGTAACTCAGTGATTCAGGCAGCATCCCTGGAGAACTTGGATAGGGTTCCGAATTGGAACAACACCTATCCATGTTCTGCAGGGAGGTTGCCTGATCCGCTGAGGTATTCCAGCACATTGTGCCCTTCTCGGCCCCATTCTTACTTAAGTATAATAAATACAATACAATAATACAATACAATACTGTTTATTTGTCATTTGAACCTCACATGAAGTTCAAACAAAATTTGGTTTCTGCAGTCATACAAGAAAAGAGCCAAGACACACACCAACACAATTTACACAAACATCCATCACAGTGAATCTCCTCCTCACTGTGATGGAAGGCAAAGTCTTATCTCTCCCCTGCTCTCCAATCTTCTCCCGATGTCAAAGTCAAAGCCCCCGGCGGGCGCTAGCAAGTCCGCGGCCATTTAAAGCCGCGCCGGGCGATGCAAGGCCCTGCTCCGGGTCCCGACACTGGAGCCCCCGGCGGGCGCTAGCAAGTCCCACGGCTGTTTAAGCCGCGCCGGGCGATGTAAGGCCCCACTCCAGGTCACTCTCAACCCCGCAATTCGAGCGGGAGAAGTCGCCATTGCCGGTGCCCCGCAAAGCGGTCTCCCACTGGGGACCAGCGAGCTCCCGGTGTCACCATCCACCGGAGTCGGGTCGCAGCCGCGCGCCACCGCAGCTCTCCATGCTCCGAACTCCTCACGCTCCGAAGCCAGCCAGCTCTACGATGGTAGGTCCGCAGCTCCGCCGGCTCCGTGACTTGAGCCCCCAGCTCGCTCCGGCTGGAGGCCGCTCCACGGTGCCAGGCCCCAACGGCAACGGAGATCCGACAGGGAAAAGGTCGGGTCCCCGTACAGGGAAGAGATTGAAAAGATTTCCCCACCCACCCACCCCGCCTCCCACACATACACAGTCAATGAAAGGTGTTCTTGTTGATATATCTGATTTTTGTTCTGGGGGATTTTGTGGTAGAGACAGGGATGATTCTTCCCCTGGCTGTGATATCCGCAACCTGGGCTTACAGCATCAGAATAAAAGATCAGTCATTCAGGAAGAAGTTAAGAAGGTAGGCACAAAATGCTGGAGTAACTCAGCGTGACAGGCAGCATCTCTGGATAGGAACAGGTGACGTTTCGAGTCGAGACACGAACTGAAGAATCGTCTCGATTCGAAACGTCACCCATTCCTTCTATCCAGAGATGCTGCCTGTCATGCTGAGTTACTCCAGCATTTTCTGTCTATCAGCATCTGCAGTTCCTTCCTACAAGAGTTAAGAAGAAATCCCTTCCCTCAGAGAGTGGTGAATTCTTGGAATTCTTTTTCTAAGTAGACTGTTTGCAATATGATTTTAGCATGGCAACATTCCTCTTGTTTCAAACAAGTTCTCATGTCTGCTATTGTAACCTTTTTTATCCATCTGCTGGTTTACATTTGCACGTTATTAAAATTCTCATTGTTCTGATGGGCTTGTTGGCATAATTTAGACAGTCTTTCTAATTTCATGTATACCAAAGATGGGCACAAAGTGCTGGAGTAACTCGACGGGTCAGGCAGCATCTCGGGAGAAAAAGGTGGGTGATGTTTCGGATGGGGACCCTTCTTCACACAGAATGTAGGGGGTGGCGTGAAGAGCTGGAGGCGAGGAAAGACCAGGGCCCAACACAAATGTCCTCAGGCAGGATGGTGCTTGGCCCTGATCGGTCTGGATAAAGACTTCTCTCCTTTCAAATATCACATCCCAAGAAGGGCAGCACAGTGAAAGTAGGGTGGCACGGTGGCGCAGTGGTAGAGTTGCTGCCTTACAGCACCTGAGACCCGGGTTCGATCCTGACTATGGGTGCTGCCTGTATGGAGGTTGTACGTTCTCCCGTGACCGCGTGGGTTTTCTCCGGGTGCTCCGGTTTCCTCCCACGCTCCAAATACGTACAGGTATGTAGGCTAATTGGCTTGGTGAAATTGTATATTGTCCCTAGGGTGTAGGATAGTGTTAGTTAGGGATTGCTGGTCGGCATGGACTCGGTGGGCTGAAGGGCCTGTTTATGTGCTGTATCTCTAAACTAAGCTGAACATCCATCTACTTAGAGAGAGACGAGATTGTGAACCAAGTTTTTTTTGTACATGACTAAATGAAATCTGTAACTGCACCTTTAATAGCTGTTTTAATGTCAGTGTTTGACACGTGTTCCAGTTTCGGCCTCATTAATCCAATCTGAACTGGGTTAGGCCAGGTCAATCAGCATGAGCCAAAATGCTAAATATTAACACTCATGTATGTAGGAATTGTTAGAGATAAAAGTTGAACATTTACAAAGTTAACAAAATTGATCAAATTAACTCATCTAGAGACTAAATCAGAAGAAAATGCTACTATATTCTTTCATAATCTTTAGAATTTCCTTTATGGAACGAGAACCATAAGGTCTTTTTAACCTGAAATCCATGTGGAAATTGTACAGACTGTTGAAACTTGGACTGTTTCATCTTCATTATTCTTAAATGTGCGATACAATGGAACAGGAGAGTAATTTTTCAAATAAAATGAGAACATCATTTTTCGGAGACAGAATCTCATTCTTTGAAAATTCATAGGGGTAAGTCCAGATAGTTCCTCACAACTGAAGGAAATACATGTGCATATTATGTTGCAGTTTCCCACTAACTCTGATATAATTAACGAAGCAAGGGAATTTTATTACACCCAGAAACTAGATGTGGTAATCTAATAATTGTGGCCAACAGTCTGTGATGAATAATGTTCTTTATATTATGGTAATCGTGGAGCAGGGTTTATTCTATTCATCACTGGTGCCACTGATAGAAGCCTATAATTGCTTCCAGTAAGGTAACAAGGAAATTACAGTATTTCTAAAGATGTATTTAAACGTAATAACTTTGTGACGAAAATACTGACTGCTGACTCAGCGATTTGATATCAGAAAATAACCTCATTTGGTAATAACCCAAAAAAATGATGATTCAATATACAAGGACAAAATGTAACTTGATTTTTTATTTAGTTTTTAGTTTTAGAGATACAGCGCGGAAACAGGCCTTTCGGCCCACTGGGTCTGCACCGACCAGCGAACCCCGCACATTAACACTATCCTACACCCACTAGGGACATTTTTTAGATTTACCAAGCCAATTAACCTACAAACCTGTACATCTTTGGAGTGTGGGAGGGAACCGAAGATCTCGGAGAAAACACATGCAGGTCACGGGGAGAACGTACAAACTTCGTACAGACAGCATCTATAGTCGGGATCAAACCCGGGTCTCTGGCGCTGCATTCGCTGTAAGGCAGCAACTCTACTGCTACGCCACCGTGACTGTCCTACGCGTTGAACAAGGGAAGAGGGTAGTGATCTCAAATCAGGCAATGTGAATGATATCTGGTGGCGAACAAACAAACAATAATTGCAGGTACTATCATAATGCTTAAGAAATGTTTAGACAGGTACATGGATAGGATAGGTTTAGAGGGATATGGGCCTAACGCAGGCAGGTGGGGCTGGTGTAGATGGGACATGTTGGTCCGCGTGGGAACATTGGGCCGAAGGGCCTGCTTCCACGCTGTATGACTCAATGACTCTATAATATCTTCACCAAGTCATGGAAGGACTTCAGAAAGCCCAATGGATTTTTATTTTTCATTCAAATACTTGGGTTGTTTTTTAAAGCTCACCTCCTGCAAAATCAACAAGTTTTCACTAACATCTTAGAGATTTAAATCTAGATTTCAATATCATACATCCAGGTTTGTGTTAGCTGTGTGACTGAATGAGCTGGAAATATTGATTGGAAAACTCAGTAAACAGTTTCAAGCAAACAGAACACATAACGTTTAATGGAACTGCTGGCTTTAGTGGTGATCAGTGTCCTGTGCTCAGACTCCACCACATGTCATTCACGATACAAAGTACTATTGACATACGTTGTGGGTAGATGGGGTGTCATAAAGGCCTCGGCACTTTGCCTTCATCAGTCCGAGTATTGAGTATAGAGGTTGGGGGGGATCATGTTGCAGTTATATAAGATGTTGGTTAATAATAAATAATAATGGATGGGATTTATATAGCGCCTTTCTAATACTCAAGGCGCTTTACATCGCATTATTCATTCACTCCTCAGTCACACTCGGTGGTGGTAAGCTACTTCTGTAGCCACAGCTGCCCTGGGGCAGACTGACGGAAGCGTGGCTGCCAATCTGCGCCTACGGCCCCTCCGACCACCACCAATCACTCACACACATTCACACACAGGCAAAGGTGGGTGAAGTGTCTTGCCCAAGGACACAACGACAGTATGCACTCCAAGCGGGATTCGAACCGGCTACCTTCCGGTTGCCAGCCGAACACTTAGCCCATTGTGCCATCTGTCATCCCGACCACATTTAGAGTTTTGTGTTCAGTTTTGGGCACCATGTTATAGGAAAGGTGTTGACAAGCTAGGATGGGCGCAGAGAAGATTTACGAGGATGTTGCCAGGTCTCAAGGACTTGAGCTGTAGGGAGCGATTGAGCAGCCTAGGACTCTATTCCATGGAGCACAGGAGGATGAGGGGTAATCTTATAGAAGTGTACAAAATCGTGAGAGGTATACTGTAGAGTGGGGAAAATGCACAGGGTAGGGAAATGGAGAATTAGAGGACATAGGTTTAAGGTGAGGGGGGAAAGATTAATAGGAACCTGAAGGGTAACTTTTTTACACAAAGGGTGATGGGTATATGGAATAAGCTGCCAGAGGTTGAGTAGGCTGGGTCTCTATTCCATGGAGCGCAGGAGGATGATAGAGCTGTACAAATTCATGAGAGGAATAGATTGGGTAGATGCACTCTTGCCCAAAGTAGGTTTGGAGAGATATGGACCAAGCGCAGGCAAGTGGGACTAGTGTAGCAGGGATATTGTTGGCTGGTGTGGGCGTTGGGTTGAAGGGTCTGTTTCCACACTGTGTCACTCTATGACTCTATGATTCTAGGAGGTAGTTGAGGCAGGTACTATCGCAACGTTTAAGAAACATTTACGCAGGTATAAGATTACGATAGGTTTGGAGGGATATGGGTCAAATGGCAGGTATGGATGGGACATGTTGGTCAGTGTGAACAAGTTGGGCTGATGGGCCTGTTTCCACGCTGTATGACATCACTGTCACACTGTGGGCCTCGACTAGATTAGCAGCGGTAGGATGTTAGCCTTGTTGAGTGTGAGCTGAAATGGTAATCTCTATCTGAGCCGCAGATGGGAAGTCTCCCAGTGAGTGATACTCCTCTAGGTGCAATGTCACGACATCCAAGCATGAATGGCATGAATAGGAGAAGAAAGACCATTTTTTTGAGTTTTAGTTTTAGAGTTTTTAGATACAGTGCTATATTTAAGAGGGAGTTAGATGTGGCCCTTGTGGCTAAAGGGATCAGGGGGTATGGAGAGAAGGCAGGTACGGGATACTGAGTTGGATGATCAGCCATGATCATATTGAATGGTGGTGCAGGCTCGAAGGGCCGAATGGCCTACTCCTGCACCTATTTTCTATGTATCTATGTATCTATGAAACAGGCCCTTCGGCCCACCGTCCACACCGTCCATCGATTACCTGTACACAGGTTCTATTCTTACACACTAGGGACAATTTACAGAAGCCATGTAACCTACAAACACATGTCTTTGGAATGTGAGAGGAAACCGGAGCACTGGGAGAAAACCCACGTCACTTCAAGATGGTACACACCTCATGCAGACAGGAAGCGAGTCATTTTGCTGCAGGATATTTAGCCTCAAATTATGCTGAAGGAGTATGTATATGTGGCTTCTCCAGTGGGATGTCTGGTCAATGATGACCCAGAGCATGGTGCTGTTGGCAACCTACCACTGAATGTCAAGGATAGGTGGTTCTTTCATCATTCCATTCCATCTTCAGTTCAGATGTAAAGCTATTAACTTGAAATGCTACCTTAGCTTCTCTTTCCATTGAAGCTGCCTGACCTGCTAAGATCTTCCAGCATTTTTAATTCTATACAAAAGACTTCAGAGATGCAGCGTGGAAACAGGCCCTTCAGCCCACCGAGTCCACGCGACCAGTAATCACCCCATACACTAACACTATCCTACACACAAGGGACAAATTACAATTTTAACAAAGGCAGTTAACTTACAAACCTGTATGTCTTTGGAGTGTAGGAGGAAACCAGAGCACTCGGAGGTAACCCATGCAGTCACAGGGAGAACATGCATAGTCTGTACAGACAGCATCTGTAGTCAGGATCTAACCCACGTCTCTGATGCTGTAAGGCAGCAACTTTACTACTACTCCAGTATGAAACATGAAAAAAAGCTCTAAAATGGACGGCATCAATTTTTTGAGGACTAGTTTTCCTGTTGAAATGTTGAACATAATTTGGGCTATTTCTGGTTAAAATATTGGTATTTTATACAGACATGCCAGCTGCCAAAGTGCTCAGATGTTGTAGCAGAGGGCAAGCAGACTGTTAACTTTAAAATAATCTGGTGGAGGTGAAGCATGTTCCTCTTGTACATAACTGCCCCGCTCCCCCACCACCCTTCAATCTGTCTGAAGAAGGGTCCCGACCTGAAACATCACTTATCCATGCTCTCCAAAGATGCTGCCTGACCCGCTGACTTACCCCAGCACTTTGTGTCTTTTTTGTTGTTGATCAGCATCTGCAGTTCTTTGTTTCTACTTCTTTATTATGTATCTATCAAGGTGGACTTAACGGGGTCTCCCTAACGAACATTGACTGGATGTAAGTTTTGAATTATGAAGCACTATCTCCTTGGCCGCCCCACTTTAGATGGAGTGAGGACGTTGTGTTCATCAGGGACAGAAAAAAACAGGATAAACACTTTCTCTTGGGTAGACAGTATTGCCCTGTTGCCACCAACATATAATTTACTAAATGAGCAGGTCTTTACAACAATGCATGAGTGATAATGACTTCATTGTTTGAAGACATTTCTTAAGTGTTATGTCATTCAATTTCTGCTGTATCATGTATGTTTATATTCTGCTTTAGGTGGGATTTTCATTCTGTGAAGTATTTTACCTTTGTGTATGATTACATCGCGATAAACTGACTGAAAAATGCAGCCGTAAAACAGGTCTTTCAGCCCACTGAGTCCCCATCGACCATCATTCACCCGTTCACACTAGTTCTATGTCACATCCACACCCTACACTCTAGGGACAATTTACTGGGGCCAATTAATCTACACATCTTGGGGTGTGGGAGGAAACCAGAGCCCAACCTGGGGTCAGAAACTCAAGTTCAAGGGCAAGTTCACATTTATTGTCAGATGCACCAATTGGTACAATGAGATTTGAGTTACCAGACAGCCATACAAATAAAAAGAACACAACACACGATAGTGTTTAACATAAACATTCATCGCAGCGAAATCAACGTTTCGTGCTGTGATGGAAGGAAATAAAGTTCAGTCATCTTCCTCTTTGTTCACCCGTAGTCGGGGCCTTTGAACCCTCCGCAGTCGCCGCTACGGCCGGCCCGATGTACAGGCCCACTCGCCGCGATGGTTGGAACTCTGGCGTTGGAACGGAGGAACACATTCTGCGGCTTGGAGTTTCCGAATCGGCCGCTTCTTGCCGGAGACCACGGCTTACGAAGTCCACAGGCCAGGGAAAAGTGCAAATTCCACACAGACAATGTCTGAGGTCAAGATTGAACTCGGGGCACTGCAGCTGCGAGGTAGTTTAGTTTATTGTTACGTACACCGAGGCACAGCGGAAAGCTTTTTGTCGCATGCTATCCAGTCAGCGGAAAGACAATGCATGATTAAAATCGAGACATTTAAAATGTATAGATACATGATATGGGAATAATGTTTAGTGCAAGGTAAAGGATAGTCTGAGGGTCAGCAGCTCTAGCAGCTGTGCCACCTGTACCACCAGTCATATTATATACCCTTTGAGCTGATCTTAAAATACGTAGACAACAAGAAAACCCATCTGACAGAGATAAATGTTAATTAAAACATTTAAACTTGGGGGCTTGTGCCTTGTTTTGGTCTCACAGCTATTTAGACTTTAGACTTTAGAGATAAAGTGTGGAAACAGGCCCTTCGGCCCACTGGGTCAACACAGACCAGTGATCATCCGTACACTGGCACTATCCTACGAAATTACAATTTTACTGAAGACAATTAACCTACAAACCTGTTTAAGAAGGAACTGCAGATGCTGGAAAATCGAAGGTAGACAAAAATGCTGGAGAAACTCAGCGGGTGAGGCAGCATCTATGGAGCAAAGGAAATAGGCAACGTTTCGGGTCGAAACGTTGCCTATTTCCTTCGCTCCATAGATGCTGCCTCACCCGCTGAGTTTCTCCAGCATTTTTGTCTACCTAACCTACAAACCTGTATGTCTTTGGAGTGTGGGAGGAAATTGGTGCACCTGGAGCAAGCTCATGCAGTCACGGGGAGAACGTACAAACTCCATAAAGATAAACATCCTTAGTCAGGATCGAACCCAGGTCTCTGGCGTTGTAAGGCATCAACTCTACCGCTGCACCACTGTGCTGCCCCACAGCAGAGTGTAGGATTAACAGCAGAGAGGTATGATAAATGTGGTGGGGCTGATAGGCAGGCCTTAAATACTTTCCGCATAAGTTTAAAACCCAATAAATGTTGCCTTGTTTCTTCCCACTGACCACTGACTCCTTCAAGCCCAATGCCCCCCGCCCCCCCCCCCCCACTGCAGAATGTATCCATTTAATATCCCACGTCCGGCTCAGCCCTGGAGATGACCTGCTCCATTTTGCAACACAGCTCCACAAGGCCTGCGGAGAGCCTGTCACTGCTTGTGCTGGCAGCTCGCCCTCATTATTTTACCAGGCCCAATGTCGAAAATGTGTGTGTGTGTTGATCGTAGGGCTCGTTGTTTGCTTGCCATCAGATGTAAAACAGAAATTAGGCCTTATGTCCCTCCAAGAGTTGACCAAGAGAAGTCCAGTCAGGAATGCGTCGGTGTTGGTTCGAAGCTGACACCTCTACCTGACTAGGGCCTCGAGCTAGGACACACATTGCAGGCTGATCTCACTACTGAGGGCGATGGTACTGGAGAGCTGGACAAAGATGAGATATCAACTATTTGATCTCTAGGTCGGATTAAAATGTATCGATGTGTCAAAGAAGAAATGGAGGGATATCCCTGTTGTCCTCGCCTATATTCTCTTTCAGTTAACGCATTATCTGGTTTTCATTATATTTTATTCCTTTATGAAGGCTTAGTTTAATTTCAGTTTTAGTTTAGAGATACAACAGTGAAAGGCCTGGATAGAGTGGATGTGAAGATTCTAGGACCAGTAGCAATAGCTTCAGAATAAAAGGACGCACCTTTAGAAAAGAGATGAGAAGGAATTTGTTTAGTCAGAGGGTGGTGAATCGGTGGAGTTCATTGCCACAGAAGGCTGTGGAAGCCAAGTCGATGGATATTTTTTAAGGTGGAGATGAATAGATTCCTCATTAGTACAAGTGTCAGGGATTGGGGAGAAGGCAGGAGAATGGGGTTGAGGGGGAAAGATAGGATCTGCTTTGATTGAATGGCGGAGTAGACTTGATGGGCTGAATGGCCTAATGCTTCTCCTCCAAATTATGAACTTATGAACATGGAAACAGGGCATTCGACCTACGAAGTCCACGCCGACCATCAATCTCCCATTCACACTTTCCTAATCCTCACACATGAAGAGCAATTTACATTGGTCAATTAATCTACAAATCCGCACGTTTTTTTGGATGTGGGAGAAAGCCAGTGCACCCGGAGGAAACTCACACAGTCACAGGGAGAACATGCAAACTCCACAAAAGCAGCACCCGTGGTCCCTGGCGCTTTAACCCAGCAGCTCTACACTGCGCTACTGTGCCACCCTGTATACAAGTTAGTTCTGCCATTCTTGGCGAATAAAGATAGCTACAATTCATGGTTTGTAAAATACCTTGGGAATAAAATGAGATTTTGCAAAGCCTGTTGTAAATGCAAGTCTCTCTTTTACGTCAATGTTACACCAATATATTTTGTGACCTCATAGGAGCTTGTAAAAAATCACATTGTACCATTTCAGAGATGATATTTAAATTTTCTCCTGTGTACCGACCATTATTTATTTTTCAAACGCCATCAAACCTTAAGGGACGGCACGGTTTCGCAGCGGTAGAGCTGCTGCCTTATAGCGCCAGAGACCCGGGTTCGATCCTAACTACGGGTGCTGTCTTTACAGAATTTATATGTTCTTCCCGTGACTGCATGGATTTTCCCCGGGTGCCCCAGTTTCCTCCCACACTTTGGTTAATTGGCTTGATATAAAAGTCAGTTCAAAAAAGTGTAAATCGTCCCTAATGTATAGGGTAGTGCTGGTGTATGAGGATTGCTGGTCAGCGCGGACTCGATGGGCCGAAGGGCTTGTTTACGCGTTGGATCTCTAAACTAAACTAATCATTACTAAAAGCCATTAATTTGGTCAGCCTGAGATTGTTGTCCATGGGACCTTCCTGTGTGCAAGCTAAATTATAAGATTTGGTCTAACAGTGATGATAATTCAATATGTTCACAAGGATCACAAAGTGCTTTAGCTCATCCTGAAGTCACGTGAGGCAACGTTTTCCCTTCTTTCAAACCGGTCGGTTTGCAGTGTAAATATGGTAATTATGTCAATTGGTATATTCTTCATTTGTAGTTCCACGTGTAAACAGAATTTTAATAGCAGGTAACTAAACAAAAATTATGCAAAGCGCTCCAGAGTTTATATTTACTGTAGTCTAAAGAGACTGATTAAATTAATTATCAGTCTACTTATTCTCTGGTAAGCAATTTACTTTAATTAGATTGTTATGTAAGCCAATTTAAGAAGAACGTATTTGATTAATGGAAATGTTGGGAAGAAAGTAACTCTTTGTAATATATGTGTTTAAGAAGGAACTACAGATGCTGGAAAATCGAAGGTACACAAAAATGCTGGAGAAACTCAGCGAGTGCAGCAGCATCTATGGAGCTAAGGAAATAGGCAACGTTTCGGCCCGAAACGTTGCCTATTTCCTTCGCTCCATAGATGCTGCTGCACCCACTGAGTTTCTCCAGCATTTTTGTCTACCTTTGTTTGTAATATATGCTTTCTTTTAGTACCTCCTTTGAGTTTAGTTTATTGCCACATGGTACAGTTTGTTGCGTGCCTACCAGTCAGCGGAAAGTCAATACATGATTACAATCGAGCCATCCACAGTGTACAGATACACCATAAAGGGAATAACGTGAATAACAATATCTTTTGTGCAAGATACAGTCCAGAAAAATCCGATCAAAGATAATCTGAGAGTTAGATGGTCGCTGAGGACTGCTCTCTAACTGTTGGTAGGATGGTTCAGTTGCCTGATAACAGCTGGGAAGAAACTGTGCCTGAATCTGGAGGTCTGCGTTTTCACACTTCTGTACATTCTGCCTGTTGAGAGCGGTGAGAAGAGGGAGTTGCTGGGGGTGTGACACGTCCTTGATTATGCTGCTGGCCTTGCTCTTTGTTTTGTGAGGATGCGTGTATTATTAAAAAGGAGTGGCCACAATTGTCATGTTGGTATAGGGAAGGTAAATTTTTTTTAGTTTTTAGCGACACAGGAAGGAAGGAAGAAAGCTGAAAGAGAGGAGGGGGGGGGGGGAGGCAGCACAAAGCCTGGCAAGTAATAGGTGGGGGGGGAGGGGGTATTGATAATTATAGAGCCATTTATTGCAGAATAATTTGCAGAGTTTTTCGCTACAGAACTCGCTTTTAGCCTCAAGGGAAATGAGCCACAAACAATTAAGTGGTCCTTTGGGGCATAACATCCTTTTCTGCTGTTATTTGCAGTTAGTCACCTTCTTCAGGGGGTTTCTAGTATTGAGCTATAGTCAGTGGCGGACTGGGTCTAAAAATATTGGTTGCAGGAGACAAAAGGGGCCCACTTCATCAGGGGCCCACTTGCCATCGGGAAGCTGACCCTGGCCAGTCCGCCACTGGCTATAGTGATACAATTGAGTGGACTGAGCCTTTCACAATGTAACATTTTCCAACACCACGCTCTTTTAGGGCACCATAGGGTGACAAGAAGTAAGAAATGTACCACCAATAACACTAATGTGTAGGAAAGAACTGCAATTGCTGGTTTAAATCGACGGTAGACACAAAATGCTGAAGTAACTCAGCGGGACAGGCAGCGTCTCTGGAGAGAAGGAATGGTGACGGTTCGGGTCGAGTCCTCCTTCAGCTAAAGGAGGGTCTCAACCCGAGACGTCACCCATTCCATCTCTCCAGAGATGCTGCCTGTCCCGCCTAAGTGACTCCAGCATTTTGTGTCTACCAATAACACTAATATGAATTTAAACTGGAAGTATTCCTCAGGGGTGTTGTCTCCTATTTGTCTCTTCCCCTTCATTTGTTGCATGTGGTAAATTCAATGGTGTCCAATGCAAGAAAAGTCTGAAGAAGGCTCTCGTCCCGAAACGCCTCCCATTCCTTCTCTCCAGAGATGCTGCCTGTCCCTCTGAGATACTCCAGCATTTTGTGTCTGTCTCGAAAGAAAAGGATAGTTTGAATTGACGCAAACCCAAAACCGAACCGTTTATTTGCAGTACAGAAGCCAAAGATTTTAAAGATTCATTTTTAATCCCCATTAAAAATGTACGGTTTGTGGTCTGTGAAAATGAGACAAAGTATGCCATCCAGTAAACACTGCAGCTTCAAAGCCATGGCGTGATTATCCACACCACATATTTGTGGAACATTATTGCATTCTGTAGAGAAAGAATTGTTATTCTTTGTGGCTCTGGTAACTAGTTTTAGTTTTGGTTTAGTTTTTATTTTTAGTTTAGAGATACAGTGAGGAAACAGGCCCCTTGGCGCACTGAAGCCTCACTGACCAGCTCAGCTCTCCCTCAGCCCGCTGGCTCCAACTCTTCCTCTCTTCTTCCCCCCCCCCCCCCCCCCCCCCCGCCACCCTCACATCAGTCTGAAGAAGAGTTTCGACCCAAAACGTTTCCTATTTCCTTCGCTCCATAGATGCTGCCTCACCTGCTGAGTTTCTCCAGCATTTTTGTCTACCTTCGATTTTCCAGCATCTGCAGTTCCTTCTTAAATAGGTTTATAGGTTAATTAGCTTGGCTAAATTGTAAGTACAAGTTCAAGTTCAAGTGAGTTTATTGTCATGTGTCCCTGTATAGGACAATGAAATTCTTGCTTTGCTTAAGCACACAGAAAATAGTAGGCATTTACTACAAAACAGATAAATGTGTCCATATACCATGATATAAATATATACACACATGAATAAATAAACTGGTAGTGCAAATAACAGAAAGTGGTTGCTAATGTAGACACAAAATGCTGGAGTAACTCAGCGAGACAGGCAGCATCTCTGGAGAGAAGGAATGGGTGACGTTTCGGGTCGAGACTCTTCTCTCCAGAGATTACCCATTCCTTCTCTCCAGAGATGCTGCCTGTCCTGCTGAGTTACTCCAGCATTTTGTGTCTATCTTTGGGGTAAACCAGCATATAAAATTCCCTCCTTCGCATAGATGGTTTCTGGATACCTAGATGATCTGGTAACTGGTTTATATACTTTTACTTAATATAACATTCATCCCTGTTCGAGCACAAAAAAATACAAATAGTTTGAAGGAGGGTCCTGACCCAAAATGTCGTCTGCCCTTTTCTCTCCACAGATGCTGACTGACCCATTGTGTTATTCCCTCGCCAGTCTCATATATCATCTCTATTTCTAATTGCTTGCAGGAAAGGACAGCTTTTAAACAGATCCAAACAGATCTAGACCGCAAGAAATGTACCCATCCATAACTACTGACACCTCATAAGGAAGGAACACTGGGAATTCTGGGCCCTGAAGCAACGGGCGAGTCTCTTAAACAAAATGATACTGCAGAGAATATAACACTAAATTAAACAGGATGACGCATTTCTGAATGATTAACAGTTCTGACTTAATGATGCCAATTCACAAGATAGTAATAAACTTGCAGGTTGTGAATAAATTAGGGTCTTTAGCACGGAACATAGACACAAAATGCTGGAGTAACTCAGCGGGTCAGGCAGCATCTCTGGAGAATTGGAATAGGTGACGTTTTGGGTCGAGACCCTTCTTCAGACTGAGAGTCAGGTGAGAAGGAAATTAGAGGTATGAAAAGCTACAGAACAAATCACAGCCGGCGCCGATGACTCAGGAAAGGTGAGGCCCACAATGCTCCATTGTTGGCTGGTGAAGAGGTGATAATGAAAGGATATGAACAGTGAAACTAGCAAGGTGGGTGGGGGAGGGACAGAGGGAGGGAACGCAAGGGTTACTTGAACAGAGACATTTAGAAACATAGAAAATAGGTGCAGGAGTAGGCCAATCGGCCCTTCGAGCCTGCACCGCCATTCAATATGATCATGGCTGATCATCCAACTCAGTATCCTGTACCTGCCTTCTCTCCATACCCCCTGATCCCTTTAGCCACAAGGGCCACATCTAACTCCCTCTTAAATATAGCCAATGAACTGACCTCAACTACCTTCTGTGGCAGAGAATTCCAGAGATTCACCACTCTCTGTGTGAAAAATGTTTTTCTCATCTCGGTCCTAAAAGACTTCCCCCTTATCCTTAAACTGTGACCCCTTGTTCTGGACTTCCCCAACATCGGGAACAATCTTCCTGCATCTAGCCTGTCCAACCCCTTAAGAATTTTGTAAGTTTCTATAAGATCCCCCCTCAATTTTCTAAATTCTAGTGAGTACAAACCGAGTCTATCCAGTCTTTCTTCATATGAAAGTCCTGACATCCCAGGAATCAGTCTGGTGAACCTTCTCTGTACTCCCTCTATGGCAAGCAAGAGCGGAACTCACTATCAAAACATGGAGGGGACGGGGAACACAATTTTTTGTCGGAGGCTCAATCCAGCGCTAAATGCAGCTCAACTGCGCCTGTCTCACCGGGTTAACTACAGCCCTGTCTGGACTGACGGGATACCAGCGCTGCTTCTCCGCGCTGGCCATATTTCCCGCAGGCCCAGGCAGATTAACTTGGCGGGGATGTCCCCCACTTCTCAAAACATGGGGGGGACGTGGTTTTCCGCCCCTGATGGCAAGAATGTCTTTTCTCAGATTAGGAGACCAAAACTGTACGCAATACTCCAGGTGTGGTCTCACCAAGACCCTGTACAACTGCAGTAGAACCTCCCTGCTCCTATACTCAAATCCTTTTGCTATGAATGCTAACATACCATTCGCTTTCTTAACTGCCTGCTGCACCTGCATGCCTACTTTCAATGACTGGTGTACCATGACACCCAGGTCTCGTTGCATCTCCCCTTTTCCTAATCGGCCACCACTCAGATAATAGTCTACTTTCCTGTTTTTGCCACCAAAGTGGATAACCTCACATTTTACTTCGGAGTCACGTGAGTGACTACGTGAAGAACCCGCCAGGATGCATGCATGTCATATCGCTTCACGCATTGCGAAAGGACAGGCGGGGTGGAGCGTTCCACCGCAGCGGTAAGTTTAAAACCGAGACCGACAGGTAAGTGAATTACTCTGCGGTCGTTTTTTGTTTCCCGTGCTGTTTCACAGGGGGAAACTATGGACAAAACAAAGAAGTCCACAAGGGCTGCGTCTAAGCTGGCTGGGGAGGACCGCGGAGTTGCGGGCAGCCAGCAGCGGCTGACGGCACCTGAATCACCGTTAGTGCGATCAGCTGTGCCCGACTTGGCAACTGCGCCGGCCAGATCAACACCACGGCCGGGGGGAAGGCAAAACGGAAGACTAACAGAGCCGTTGACTCTGACGAGTCGGACTGCGAGGAAATGCTGCAGGCGGCCAGCGACCGTGATTGCTGGAGCCGAATGGAGAGGCTTATGGAGCAGATGCTCCACCGTGACAGACTCCGGGAGATGGAGGCTAGTCACCATGGGTCATATAATACACCCATGGCAGCACCTTGTCCAGGGCTGCACAGTGCATCTCCCTCGACAGAGAGGAGTACTGGGAGCCAATTCTGGGCTGGCTCTGAAGGGGGGTTTGCTGAAGAGACGACCAGTGTGCAGGGGGTGCCAGAACAAGAAAACCTCCTGGAAATGGTGTCCAAATTTGTACAGCCAGAACAGACTGGACTGCAATTAGAACTAAAATTAGCATCCAGTATTGATTATCTCTCATTTAAACAACTACAGGAACAGGCTGTAATGGACACCACTGCAAAATATTTGGCACCGGTAAATTGTGTATCCCTCAATGTTCCCGTGGTGAACAGTTGCATCTGGAAACACATTGGAGCGGGAGTCAGAAGCCAGGATGTTAAGCTTCAGAAAATCCTAAAATTGTTGACTGCAGGGATCACAGCATTTGCCCGGACAGTGGATGGAAAAGAGATGTCAGAACAACAGCAAGACGCTCTGGCATTATTCTGCAATACGCTCAGGAAAAATGCCATCCGCCCAGCCTTAAACCCTAAGTTTGCAGAGCTGTGCAGACCTGGAGGTACTAAACCACCAATATTACTATTTGGGGGCAACCTGTCAAAACAGGTAAAAGAGCTCGATGAGGAGGCTAAAACCTTGGGGCACATAAAGGCGGCAACAGGTAGGACCTCCTACACACGACGACAGCACCTCTACGCACCCACCAGCAGAGCAAGACACACAGAAGCTGGTGAAAGTTCAAAGGCCGGGGAAACAGGACAGAGGTCTTTTTTAGGCCATGGCCCAGACCGGCCTTCGTGGAAGATGCGCAAACCCCAAACCCAAACCCAAACTCCGACGCCTCAACCTCTACGGCGACTGCACAGGGAGAAATAAACTTTCCACTGGTAACCATGGAGGTAGGTGGGTCTGGTCCCTTCCAAAAAACAGGAAGTGTAAATAATACACAAATTGGTGGTAGATTACACTTTTTTTGGGAGGCATGGAGTGCAATAATTACTGACACTTATATCCTAAATAGTATTCAGGGATATACAATTGAATCTGTGCACAAAAACTATCCCCCGGTTCAGCATGTACTGAACCGAACGTTCGTGCTTTCACGACAAGAAAAACTGGAAGCGCATGCTGAACTGGAGAGGCTATATGCTAAGGGGGTCATTGAAAAAACCCAACACGACTCTTTGGAATTCGTGTCAAATATCTTTACAAAAAACAAAAAAGATGGTGGTTGCCGCATCATTATAGATTTGACCAAACTGAATACATTTGTGCAGTATATTCATTTAAAAATGGAAACCTTTGTTACTGCCAAACAATTGATTTCCAAAGGCTACTTCATGGCTTGCATCGATTTAAAAGATGCTTACTATTCGGTGCCTATACGGAAGGATCACAGACGTTATTTAAAATTTAACTGGATGGGGCAGCACTGCAAGTATAGAGCACTACCTAATGGATTAACATCCGCCCCCAGACTATTTACCAACATTTTGAAACCAGCCCTAGCGTTTCTTAGGAAACAAAAACATATGGTTATGGCTTACCTAGATGACATATTAATTGTGGGCAAAACTTTGGAATTAGCCAAAATAGCTGTATCAGCCACCAAACAATTGTTTGAGAAACTGGGGTTTATCATCCATCCAGTTAAATCTAAGCTAACGCCTTCCACCACTATGGATTACTTGGGGTTCACCATTGGCTCAGTTCACATGTCGGTGACTTTACCAAAGGACAAGGCAACAGACTTAACTGAGGCCTGCAACAACCTCATTGACATCAGTGAACCATCTATTCGACTGGTAGCAAGGGTAATTGGCAAAATTGTGGCTGCTTTTCCAGCCACACATTTGGACCTTTGTATTACCAAAATTTACAAAGGGCAAAGGTACAAGCACTCAAAATCAATACTGGTCATTTCGATAGGCCAATGAAGCTACCAATCAAAGCATTACGGAATTACAATGGTGGAGGGAAAACATTCGGCATTGTTCCAGCCTTATCATTGTCAGCAACCCTTTAGTGGTGCTACAAACTGTTGCCAGTGCTCATGGTTGGGGTGCTACTAATTCCATCTCTAGTTGTGGAGGTAGATGGAATACACAAGAGGCATCATTACTTCAGACACATGGCATAAACTACTAGGAAATGTTGGGTGCGTTCTATGGTCTAAAATCATACTGTTCAGAAATGCATCACCTGCATGTTAGACTACAGATTGATAACACCACCGTGGTGGCATATATTAACTATATGGGTGGAATCAAATCGGTATCATGTGATAACCTGGTTAACACAATTTGGCAATGGTGTATTGAGAAAAATATTTGGATATCAGCTAGTTACCTACCAGGTAACCTCAATTCAGTGGCAGACACCAGGTCACGCAAATTCAATGACAACATCGAATGGATGTTGAACCGCAAAGTGTTTGCTGATATTGTAGCACGATATGGAACACCAGATATCGATCTATTTGCATCTCGGCTTAATCACCAGTTGCCAAACTATGTTTCTTGGGAATCTCCGAATTTACACCAATGCAGCGATGGATGCCTTTTCGCTGCATTGGTGTAAATTGTTTTTGTATGCATTCCCCCTTTCTGCCTCATCAGTCGGGTATTACGCAAAATACAACAAGTATTTTGGTAGTGCCCGATTGGCCTACTCAACCATGGTTCCCTGTGATTCTCGATATGGTTTTAGAACCATGCATCTCCGTTCCGAAACAACCAGATTTGTTGGTTCATCCCGTAACGGGGGAAAGCCATCCATGCCATAATAGGACAAATTTGTTGATTTGTAGAATCTAAAGAAACCACTTCTGGACCTGGGACTGACGGACCGAACAATGAACATAATCACAGTGACTCACAGGCAGTCCACCAAGAAACAATATCTGGTCTACATCAGGAAGTGGGAGATATATTGTTTTAGGAACAACATCACTTACTGTACGACGAACATAACTTCTGTTCTGGAATTCCTGGCTAGCCTCCACTATGATGAGGGGCTCAGTTATAGTGCCATAAACTGCGCCAGAAGTGCCCTTTCAGCATATCTGTGGCAAGGATCAGAGCGTTATTCTGTCAGGACTCACCCCCTGGTAACTAAACTTATGAGGGGAATTTTTAATATTAATCCCCCAAGGACAAGGTATTCCCAAATATGGGATGTGAGTGTAGTCTTTACGCTACTGAGGAATTGGTCACCAGCAACAGCTCTGTCCCTGCAAAGACTAACACATAAAATAGTCATGCTGATGGGTCTCAGCACAAAGTGTTCAGTCATTACATAAATTAAGGCTGGATAGTATGACCACTTCAACGAGTAAAATAACCTTTTACATCCACGAATTAGTTAAACAGAACAGACCGGGATCGTCAGGCCTCAAAATAGAATTCAGAGCATACCCTATAGATGATCGTCTATGCATTATGAGACACTTATTATTATACATAGAGAACACTAAACAGCTCAGAGGCAATGAGATGGCATTACTGATCAGCCACAAACAGCCCCATAATAGGGTATCGGTACAAACAATTTCCAGATGGCTGAAACAGGTTTTACGGCTGCTGGGGTGGATACTAACATATTCAAATCTCATTCCACCAGGGCTGCAGCTACATCGGCAGCAATGGAATTGGATGTACCTATGGACCAAATCCTGGGGACAGCAGGATGGTCAAAAGAGAAAACTTTTCAACAATATTACAATAAACCAGTGGTTAAACCTGTGACATTTGCAGAATCAATTTTATGTTCTGTATCATGATTTACCCCATAAGATAGGGGCTATAATTTTGTTTGTTAATAAATTCATCATGGTTTTTCAATGTCGGATTCATGTTTGAATACGTTAACACAATTCCTCCCTTAGTCAATTAAGGCAGACGTGAGGCATGGACTCGTTTCCACGGCATGAAATCACAGAGCTTTAAAATCTTCACGTAGTCACTCACGTGACTCCGAAGTAAAATAGTAAGATTAAACGAGAACTTACCAGTTTGAAGTTTGATCTTTATTTTATGAGGAGTAACGTTGAGGGATTACGTGCCCTCCGCTCCCACCCTCGATCATAAAGTTCAACTGGTATCCTATTTCTCTAATCTTACTATGTTCAGTTCATTACTGTTATCTGTGATTTCACACCGCTGCTTTGTAGAATGACATGCATGCGTCCTGGCGGGTTCTTCACGTAATCCCTCAACGTTACTCCTCATAAAATAAAGATCAAACTTCAAACTGGTAAGTTCTCATTTAATCTTACTATTTATCCACATTATACTGCATCTGCCATGTATTTGCCCACTCACCCAGCCTATCCAAGTCACCTTGCAGCCTCCTAGCATCCTCCTCACAGCTAACACTGCCCCCCCAGCTTTGTGTCATCCGCAAACTTGGAGATGTTGCATTTAATTCCCTCGTCCAAATCATTAATATATATTGTAAATAGCTGGGGTCCCAGCACTGAGCCTTGCGGTACCCCACTTGTCACTGCCTGCCATTGTGAAAAGGACCCGTTTACTCCTACTCTTTGCTTCCTGCCTGCCAGCCAGTTCTCTATCCACATCAATACTGAACCCCCAATACCGTGTGCTTTAAGTTTGTATACTAATCTCTTATGTGGGACCTTGTCGAAAGCCTTCTGAAAGTCCAGATATAACACCACTGGGTCTCCCTCATCCACTCTACTAGTTGTATTTAAAGTTATACCCCTGGATTGTAAGCTGTCCAAGCGAAACATGAGATGCTGTTCCTCCAATTTGCGTGTAGCCTTCAGCACAAGGTCTAAGTTCATCAAAAATAACTTCCAATGGAGCAGATTCTTTAGGATAGGATTTGCTCACATCGTGAAAAGCATGGACTTATGAGGAGTAATTAACATGCCTTTATGCAGAGGAGGTTATGTCTTACAAACTTGACCCAGTTATTTGAGGAGGTGATGAAGACGATTGAAGAGGGTAAGGCAGTGGATGTAGTCAATATGAACTTCAGTAACCAGGTGGAAATGTCAAGATCTAGGATCCATAACTTTAAGATGAGAGGGTGATCAATAGTCGGCATGGACTCGGTGGGCCAAACAGACAATAGACAATAGACAATAGGTGCAGGAGTAGGCCATACGGCCCTTCGAGCCAGCCATTCAATTTATATCCAGGCTACTGTTTGGGGACCTGTAGATAAGTCCCATTAGGGTCTTTTTACCCTTACAATTCCTTAGTTCTATCCATACTGACTCCACATCTGCTGTTTCAATGTCACCCCTTGCAAGGGACTGAATTTAATTCCTCACCAACGGAGCTACCCCACCCCCTCTGCCCACCTGTTTGTCTTTTCGATAGGAGGTTTATCCTTGAATATTCAGTTCCTAGCCCTGGCCCTCTTGCAGCCATGTCTCTTTAATTCCCACACCATCATACTTACCAATTTCTAACTGAGCCTCAAGCTCGTCCACTTTATTTCTAATATGGCCTGTTTCCATGCTGTATCCCTAAAAACAAAAACAACTTCTATACTGAAAATCGTGAACCTCCAATATCAAAGTTGCAAGAGAACATGTACCAGTTAGGCCATTGTGTTGGATGGGAGGAGCTTCCACACTATACTAAGACCGCTACAGAACTTATTCTGGTTATGACAAGATATGATGACCTTGAATATTAAAATTTCAGTGAATATTTTTAAGGCAGAGATAGATAAATTCTTGATTAGTGCAGGTGCCAGAGGTTATGGGGAGAAGGCAGAAGAATGGGGGTAGGAGGGAGAGATAGCTTTGCTCTGATTGAATGACGGAGTAGACTTGATGGGCTGAAAGGCCTAATTCTACTATTCCTAATGACCTTATGAATAGTCAGAACCATCACCGAAAATATAATAATTAATCCCAGAAGGGTGGTGCTGTGGCTCCAGTGGGAGTAGAAGACTTAAAGACAAAATTATTTGGCTCCGTTGTGTTTCAGCGGGACTTCAGCAGAGCAGCAAGGGCCGGTTGGATGTTGATTGAAACAGTTGTTTGCCTGCCCTGGATAAGCAAATAACATCCCCATCTGAACTTACTCCAGCAAATCATCGCCCCAGGATTTTCATCTCTTTGCTTCTTTTGGCCTTTGACTCACTGCCAAATGAGCAGTTTGCTTATTCAAATGCTCCTGTTCTCTCCGAATGCCGCAAAAGATGTAACTTTTAGGATTGTGCTTTGTAAATCAAGAAAAGCATTCGATCTTATTCTTTTTGCCTCTCGTGTTGAGTGCAAACATTAGCTGCTTTTTATGTAAATTCAAACCTGAAGGTTGCATAGCTTCTCCCATTCCTCCATTGTAACTTCAAAGAGGCAGGAACCCTTAACACGTGTATCAAAAGAGGCTTAAGGTGACAGGGGGTAGATTTAGGAGGAACCTGAGGGGCAACTTTTTCACACAAAGTCTGGTGGGTTTATGAAACGGATTCGGAAGGAAGCATTTGAGGCAGGTATAATACCAACATTGGACAGGTACGTGGATAGGAGAGGTTTAGAGGCCTATGGGCCAAATGCAGGTAAATGTGACTAGTTTCGATGGGGCATCTTGGCCAGCTTGGGCTGGGCTGAAGTTCCTGCTTCTTTGCTGTATGACTCTCTGACGCATTTGCTTAACTCCCACTAAATTCACTCCCACGTATTTTTGGCTTTGCCCACTTAATGCGTAATGGGATCATGGAAAATACGAAGGGCGCAGGTTAAGTTTGGAATGCATGTGTGCGACTGCACGAAGTGTGCTTAATACATGCCGTGAACTGCAGGTGTAAATATCCACACGGGAATACGATGTTTTGATGATTAAGAAAGCTGCAAAAAAAGGAAAGGGCCAGGTGCTTTACAGTCCTGGCTACAGATGTTTCAGGGAGAGAGAAATAAGGGTGAAAGGATAGTGTTCTTGAAGGGAAATATATAATAGGGAAGTTTGCAGGACAGAAGCAGTAACTGTCCATTCATGCCTGCCATTCATCTTCCATTTTCTTTCCAGACTATGCTACACAACACTGCCTTTTCAGCATTAACTATTTCACCCTGTCAGAAAATTTCCATTGGTTCCACTAAAAAAGGGACAACTATTGACTTGTGACAAGGGGGTGATGGTGCAAAGTAAGAAGTAAGAAAGTCACCGTGGAAATCTGAGGAGATGGAGACACAAGGAACTGCAGATGTTGGAATCCTGGGCAAAAGAAAAAGTGGCGGAGGAACTCAACGGGTCGGGTAGCATCTGGGGAGGAATTGGGCGGGCAGCGTTTCGGGTTCGGGTCTCTCTTCATACTGACGAAATTGCAGTGTCAGGTGGAGGTGGGTGTGAGAAGGTGGATGAGGTAGGGAAAATGCTATCATTTTCAATTGACACTGCCCTGCCAATGAGCATGGCCTCAGCTATAGCGTTCCCGATAATGGTCAGGATGTCTCCTCTGGGAGGAGCTGAAACATTCCATCTCCTTCCCACACGGTTAGTCCCTGCTCCCACTAGTTACGTGTTTCCTTCATCTGCAATAGAGAGGGAAGAACTGCAGGGTACGGCTGTCGTGGTGGGTTGTCTGGCTTTGACTGGAAAATGTGGGACGTCGAGATGAAATTTGCAAAATTGCTATTTATTGAACAATCTCAATACTTTCAGTTTAGTTTATTGTCACGTGTACCATGAAAAGGTTTTTGTTGCATGCTAACCAGTCTGCAGAAAGACACTACACGATTTAGACAATACATGATTAATAATTACATTAATTGGATTAATTAGATTACTTGACATTAATGTTGATTAAAGGGCTTTGAGTGATTTGAAACTACCAAATCATTTGTTATGTTACGGCATTTGAAGATATTTTCACCAACTTTGAGCACTTTTTTTGACCATGTGAGCTTCTTGTGGCATTGTATCCTGGTCCTTGGGCTGAACCTCTGAGAGTTTTGTCTGTAATTATGTGCTTACACTGCCTTCTCAGCCTGTTTCTGGTCAGCGTGTTGTCTCCTTTACCCGCAGTGAGTAAACCTCTTTTCCATGTCTTCTTATGCAGGGCCTGGAAACCTTGGTGCATATTCCCACCCACCATCCCCACACAGATCACAATACCATTGCCGGCCAACTTTAAACAACGCACATTACCAGGAAATGTTGATATTGGGCAATGTTACCGATAAATGATGAACAATAATTTAGTGTGCCGAGACATTACATTGTAACGATGAGTCACACAAACGTGGATCATACTAAATGGAAATAGCTTAACACACCTTATGGACCCCCCCACTGTCCTCTTAATGACGACAGTCTAATTTAGATCCGCATGTCAAATGGCTTCAGTGCCCTCAGTTCAATCTCCTTCATACTGCCTCTCTGTGTTTTGCGTAGACAGCTATATTATCCATACATCATTCATTCATTCATCATCGGTTAAAACATTAGCGACGCAGTGGTGCTGGTTTCCAACGGGAACGGTGACGGACGCACCACACATCTCTGTCCTCCACTTCCTGCGGACTTCCGCCGCTGGCAGTATAGGGTTTTGGTGTGTGTGCTTTATCATCGTTCCTTACAACGCTATGTACGACAGTGATCGCAACTTCTACTGAAGTGTGGATGGTTGTTGGTTCGCTCGAAGCTCATCCGCCCTTTGACAGGTGTTGTTTTTGGTCCTGCTGGGGGTCCACAGCCCTCTCCTCATCTGGCAAACCAGGTAGGGTAGATGGTTTAGTCGCCGACTATCCGGCCATGGAGCAGATAGCACAGGGTTAAATGGTACCCATGGCAGGGGGAACTATTGAATTATATATGGTAGTGAATTCTACACCTCACAATTCATTACATTTTGATAAGTTTCCAATTAAGGAACCCAAGGGATATCTTTAAGTAAAGAAAATTGTCCACAAACTGCAGAGAAAGTCAAAGGTTTGATCAAAGACATATTGAGAGGGAATGAGAGAAAGAGAGAGAGGGAGAGGGAGAGAGGCAGTGGCACAAAGGCAGAGAGAGAGCACGAGGCAGACAGGGAGTGAGAAAGAGAGAGAACGGCAAAAAGACAGAGACAGAGAGAGAGAGAGAGAGAGATGTGTTTTAGGTGAGAATTGAAGAATTCAAGAGATTGAAGAGCCGAGGGAGCAAACAGCAGTGGAAGAATTAAAATGAGAAGAGTGCAAGAGACCAGAATTGGAGGATGAAAAACTTCTAGAAAACTGATAGAACAGATAGAAAGAGGAACCAGAAATAGGACAAATGGACGTTGCGATGTGAGGCAAGTGCATGGAGGAACTTGAAAACCTTTCCAACGGTTTTCAAATAGAGGCATTGCCACACGAGAGCCCCTGAAGCACAGTAAACTTAGACACACTAGGTGGAAGTGGTTTGATGTGTTCGGGTTCAGGTACCAGAGCAGGACCATAAAGGGCAGATGGAGTCATAGAGTCATGCAGCGTGCAAAGAGGCCTTTCGGCACAACTTGCCCACACTGACCAACATGTCCCAACTACACCTGCCTGCTTTTGGCCCATATCCCTCCAAACCTGTCCTATCCATGTACCTGTCTAATTGTTCCTTAAACATTGGGATAGTCCCTGCCTCAACTACCTCCTCTGGCAGCTCATTCTATACACCCACCACCTTTTGTGTGAAAAAGTTACCTCTCAGATTCCCATTAAATCTTTCCCCCTTCACCTTAAACCTACAGTATGTCCTCTGGACCTCGATTCCCCCTACTCTAGGCAAGAGACTCTATGCGTCTACACCGATCTGTTCCGATGATAAGTTGTCCTTGTTATTAAAGGCACTTCTTCATTTGGACACAACTCAACGATAATGACTCAATGAAAAACACCCCTGAGAGATGATGAGAGCAATTGGATAATTTGCAATCTGTGTGGAGACTGTGGGCACTGCGGTTCACAGCTCCAGTCACACTGGAGTTGATCATACTTGTTCGTTCAGCAGGAGGATGCTTAGAATTCCTTCATTCTTATTCATTATCATTATCATAATCATAATCATAATCATATTTTATTAGCCAAGTACATTTTGCAACATACGAGGAATTTCATTTGCAATACAGTCATTCCAAGAAAAAGAAAAAGAACACACAAAATCCATTTTAACATAAACATCCACCACAGTGACTCCACATTCCTCACTGTGATGGAAGGCGAAAAAAAAGTTCAATCTCTTCCCTTCTTTGTCCTCCAGTGGTCGGGGGCCTCTAACCTTCCGTTGACGGGACAAACTTAATCCCGTAGCCAGCCGCGGGCCTTCCACGTCGGGGGCGATCATGCTCCGGCATCGGTGGGGGGGATCTCAGGTCCCACGCGCCGGGCGAACTACCCCGGGTCGGGGCTAGTCGAACGTCATGCGGCTTTTGGAGCTTCCCGACGACGGTCTCAACCCGAGATTGCAAACGCCCGATGCTGAAGAGCATAGATCCCAGGCAAGGAATGGCAAGTCCACGTCCCCACGGTGGGGCTCAAGATCAGTCGACAGTAAGACCTCCAGCTCCACGATGTTAGGCCGCAGAGCGACCGGAGATACGATCCGGAAAATAATCGCATTATTTTGATTTGTGTTGGTGCTGACATGCTTTCCTGTAGTTAGTTGTGAGAAGGGTGTAGGGGGGGGAGACTTCTGTGAAACTACATAGTAAGTTGTTATACATTTCCTACATACTTTGCAAATATATTCAAAATGACTTCAGGGTATTTCTGCCCTGAAGTGGTATAACAGGTTCAGAATGATCGGCTAGTCAGGATCCTTGTTGCAGCCTTCTTGGTCTGTTTATGTTATATCTGATTGTTATTTATGGTGTTGAGGACCTGTGTTTCTGTGGTAGACTCATAAATCCGCTGACAAACATTGTCACCATTCTTCCCATCCATGCCCATTGCCCTCACACTTGGTGGGTTTAAGAGGGTGTGGGCGGGGGGGGGGGAGGGGCAGGGGTTGAGGGTTGGAGAGGGGGCATCATTTAGGCTTCGAGAAGCATCAGTTTACGGGAGTTTCAAGGGATACTTTGAGTGCTTTAATAGTGAATGCATATCTTTCTGCTAACCTATGGTCAGTCGGGATCACACTTTGAGTCTGAAGGTTTATATACTGAAGTCCCACGACAGAAACTCAGACACACAACTTTAGACTAGCACTCCAATGGACTACCAAGAGAGATGCTGCCTTTCAGAAAGCAGGTAAAACCCGGCCATTTGACTCTCTCAGTGGATGCATAAGATATCGCAACACAATTTCAATGAAAACTGAGCAGTTATATCTGGTGATCTGTGAAATGTTTATTGCTATGTCAACAGCATTAGAAAGCAGGTTCTTCGGCCAATATCAATTTGCTGATAACATTGACATGCAGTTTGTGTTTTGTTTGCCTTGCAAGATCGCCTACACTTCAGATGTGTTGTTCGAGTTGGCTTTGGAATGTGCTGAGGTAGTGGAAGACGTTTTTTTGTAATTATACTTACTTCACACAAAATGTAGACTTCTTAATAGACCAGAGGATCTGTCAGTCAGCTAACCAGGACACCTTTCTGTAAACGCATCCCGCAATGGCAGTACAAAATTAAAGCATTATCTGCCTTTTATTTCAAACTTGTAGTGTTCTGTATTGGTATTAATATAACTTATTACAAGATTGTGTCCGAAGAAGAGCAACAAGTTCTTTCATTGCCCACAAACTCTGGTGTTCTTTCATTTTCTCTATGGCTCAATGACTCCATGACATTGAAGTTATTTTCTTCTTTGGTTCAATACAGATCTAGCCAGTATAATTTGTTTCCTTTTAATAACCATTTTTGCAACAACGCTACACAAGGCTCCATGCACATGAGTAAGTGGAAGGGTGTAACGTTTGTCAACAATTATCAACAAATTTTGTTAGAACATAGAACAGAGAACAGTACAGGACACGAACAGGCCCTTCGGCCCACAATGTCTTTGCCTGACATGATGCCAAGGCAAATTCTTATCTACCTGCACAAAATCCTTATCCCTCCATACCCTGCATGTCCATGTGCCCGTCCGAAAGCCTCTTAAATGCCACTCTCTTAAGTGCCTTCACCGCCACCAGAAGTGGCAGAATCAAATATTTATGGGTCCATGTGCAGCAGAGCACTATTAAATCGTATCATCATAAGGTGTGTGTGTGGCCTTAGAGGTTCTGGTAGTAGTCTGTGGGCCAGAGGGGCCTACCATGCACCCCCCATGATCCTACTTCTTGCGTGCCATTTTGTTCATCCGTATCTCTTCTGTCGGAAAAATGACGTTCCCACGAAAAAAACTCATTTGGACTATGATTTTTTTAACCCTTATTGCAATATATGTCAAAATTGTGTTCTTTTCACACTTTGCCCTCTTTCTTGGGGTCTGTGAATTTGGTAGTTGCAATTGAGTCTGTTTCTTAGTAAAGATGCATTTTAAAAAATCCACTATAATAGGACCATATCATCTTCAACTCTATGAAAATCAACAAGCTCAGCCAGTGATTTCACGAATTTGTTACGCTGTTGCATCAGCTTGATTGGCTTGACTTTGCCGATTCCTTTGAAGGCACTTGTTGAGTCACAGCCTAAGAACGCATGCAGTCCAAGTAATGCTGAGCTGGACAAAACTCTGATTATTAATAACCACTTTCTGTTATTTGCACTTTACCAGTTTATTTATTCATGTGTGTATATATTTATATCATGGTATATGGACACATTTATCTGTTTTGTAGTAAATGCCTACTATTTTCTGTGTGCTTAAGCAAAGCAAGAATTTCATTGTCCTATACAGGGACACATGACAATAAACTTACTTGAACTTGAACTATTCTGAGGAGGACTGCTTTGCAAAATGGGTGACATCTATTAGCCTTTGCCTGTTGCCTCTCCCTGTGTCAAAGAACACTGTGGTGTCTTGAATGCTGTTTGCATAGTGAAGTAATATGAAAAAGATATCGCTGTCTGGGCTTTTGACTTGTACGTGGTCATATCCTTGCTCTTTGCATAGTTGTAGTATAGGATGACTCGCGAGTCTGTTTCTTCTTGATTTGACTTCAGGGATTGAATGGCAGACTGCAGTGTCTCTTTCCCATTCTGAGAAGTAAGAAGTGTGGCCTCTCCTTCCTTAATGAAGATCACCTTCCTTCCATGTAGCCTTTGCCATGACATGCTCACCACACATCAAGAAGAAGTTCAATGAGCTGTTTCATGTTCTCATCATTGGTCAAGAACTGCTTCCAATCTCTTGGTTTTTTGGTCTTTCCTCCTTTGATTATTCTCTTCTCCGCACACTCATGCTGTGTACGTTCACTTGACTTCACTGAACCTGGTTTGTACATGAAGGCTACATCATGTCCTAGATGACAAACGTGATTATTCTTCAAAAACATTTTGGTGGGTTAAAGTGCTTTTGGATGTTCTGAAAAGGACATGGAAGTTTTTATAAATGCAAGTCTGACTTCCATAAGAATTGGAGCAAAGAATCCAGCTTTGCGGAATCTAAGAGTGGCTTTACAGGGACTTTTCTGAGTGAGACTTAGGGCATCTTAACGTAATCAGCTCTCCATGGACCATGAGGAGAACTGTGGTGAAAACAAAATGTCACTTTAGGATGAAGTGCCCAAGAATCCAAATTTCCTGGATCCTGCTTGTGAAAAAAATCTATATTTGTTAGGGATAATATGTAAATATAGACTGCAAAGCTACATTTAACTAAAGATGCAGAATGCTGTAAACTCTCGCTTATCTAGTATGTGTGTTTCTGGAATACCCATGTAATCAGCAAATATTTATAAGAATATTAAACACTTCGTAATTTTGCGTCAAAATGCAAAGCAAGTGTGAGAAAACATATTTTATATTAACTTTTTGTTTATTCCTAAGGGCAGTGTAGTTGTAGATGAGTGCATTCATTCATTTGATTTATTGTTGGTATATTTTACATTGATGCTGTTTAGCCATAAAATTTAAAAAAAATGCTGTGTGAAACATTGTTATTTAAAAGTGTAAATGGATGATATATAGTTTGGCGACTTTCTTTAAAGGTTAACTAATTGAATAGTAATGCATGAAGTACAGTCATGTTTTGGGGCAATTCTCATGCAACCAGCTCCCTTTATTCATCATGAATCTATGGATGGTTACAAGCGACAATCCGTTTTAGATAACCACAGTATTATTTTGGATCACTTCATAGTATTGCAATCCACAATGGATCAGCCATGGAGGCCAAGTCAATGGATATTTGTCAATAAAAGCAGAAAAGCCCGTAAATACTCAGCCTTCAGACCTTTTCATTAGACTTGGAAAAGTTAAAAATCAAACGTGTTTTAAGTTGTGGCAAGAGGGAGGGGTGAAGTAAACAGAGGAAACGTCTGCCACAGGGTGGAGACTGAGAGAGGCTGAATGACACAGGGTGGTGGGGCTGGCTAGGGGGTTGTTAGTACAAACTGTCTGGAGGAGATGAAAATACAAGGAGACGAGTAGGAACAGAGAATAGAAAGGAAAAATAAACAATGTTCATCCCTACATGAATGCCGAAAGTGAGTTTGCTTGGAGGCTCCTGTAGCAAGACAAGCAAAGACCACAACAGATTCATCTCAAGTGTCCATTCGATAAAGATGGTGCCACCGATTAAGCTGCAACTGAAATACACCAAACAACTGTTGTAAATGCATCAGCTAATGGAGGCACTAAGTCTCCCACACACATCCCACTAAGACCCGACACATCTCCATCATGGACTGTTCATTCTGCAGCCCTCGGGCAAAAGATATCGTAGTATAAGGAGCAGAACGGCCAGGTTTTGCAACAGCTTCTTCCCCCGAGCTATCAGACACTTGAATGTCATGTAATGTGCCGCCACTATTATCTATTTTATCTTTTTATCCATTTTATCTTTTACCCATTTTATCCTTTTGTTATTTTATATTGCACGGGGAGCCAGATGCAACAAAATTTCATTCAGGCTTGCATTTATTGGTGTATTTCTGAATGACTAAAGTTTTGATTGATTGATTGATTGATTGAGTCATAAATCACGTATCAAAGGAGTACAAAGAGCACAAATAATGGAGAGACATTTATCTTTGTGGCGGGACCTAAATGCTTGCAAGAGTATTCATTGCTGCCTCAACTGCCTCCCACACATTAGATTCCAATGTGTCCACGAGATGGAGGTGAAATCAGTCAGTGGCCTATAGACTCGTATTTTTTATTGCTAAACGCTGAAGACAAATTTGATTCCAAATATTAAAAAAATAATAATAATAATTATGCCTTCAGACAATATTGGCAAGGTTTGAAATTGTTGCCTTCATCTTTCATGAAAGCTATGATATGAGCATGAAAAAACTATAGAGTTGCTGTCTTACAGCACCACAGACCAAGGTTCGATTGTGACTATGCATCTTGTCTGTACAGAGTTTGTGCGTTCTCCCCGTGACCGCGTGGGTTTTCTCCGGGTGCCTCGGTTTCCTCCCACATTCAAAAGACATACAGGCTTGTAGGTTAAAAGGCTTTGGTAAAGATCGGAAATTGGCCCTTTTGTGTGTATTGTGTGCTAGTGTACGGGGATCGCTGGTCGGCGTGGACTCGGTGGGCCGAAGGGCTTGTTTCCGTGCTGTATCTCTAAACTAATCTAAAGTATTTGTAACAAATGTGAAAAACTCAAGATTATCCATGTCGTGACCAGGTATAGTCATCAAGAGAAATATGACAAGGGTGTATCGGCTAGATGTTAGCGGTTGCCTCTGCATCCCTTCCTAATCCTCTTGTAGCCCACAAGTCTGTATCCTTTGGTGGTGTTCAAGGTAGACTATACTGCACTTGGCTCAGGCTGATCCAGGGGTGTGAGCCGAATGGCAACATGCCTCTAGGGTGCTGGCATTACAAACCCCATGAACCCAGGCAAATATATATTACTATACAGTGGAATTATTTTACAAGTAGCAAACCTGTATGGTTGATCGTCCATACACAACTTCTTGGCAGGTGGTGGGGGCTGAAGGGGAGGGGTTTGTGTTTAGTTTTAGCTTAGTTTAGAGATACAGCGTGGAAACAGGCCCTTCGGCCTACCGGGTCCTCGCCGACCAGCAATCCCTGCATATTAACACTATCCTGCACCCTAGGGACAATTTTTACATTTACCAAGTCAATTTGCCTATATACCTTTGGAGTGCGGAAGAAACTGAAGATTTCAGAGAAAACCCAACGGTTACGGTGAGAACGTACAAACTCCGTACAGACAGCACCCGTAGTCGGGATCGAACCCTGGTCTCCGGCGCTGCCAGCGCTGTAAGGCAGCAACTCTACCACTGTGCCATTGTGTTGCCTCTGCGGGTTGAATAAGGGTGAGGTGTGTGATTTAGCTGACCTAATATTAGGATCTTTCGAATTGTCTGTCGCCGCATGCTTGGTTCGCTCTGCAAAATCAGCAGAAAGCCTGGATCGTCCTCCATTACGCCTGATTTCTTCACCTCGCAAATTATGAGCTAATTGTTTATCAGCTCAGGCAATTTATTACAGACTGCAACAGTCTGCTGGTGTCCTCGGCTTTGTGATGTGAGTGGGAGTCTCAGTGAATATAACTTGTTGATCTTTGAATTCTCATTCAGTTCCCTGTGACATGACACATTATCTGATTAAGTTCAGCCATCTCTTTTTCTCAGCAGAATTGGAATATAATTCTGTTCAGCCAGTCCCATGATGTGGTTTGAATTGACTAGACAGAGGTGCAGGCACACCCTTTGACAATGGGTAGATACAATCTAGTCACACTTCCCTTGGTCACCCTTCTTGGCTATGACGTGAATAAGCTTGTCGTTCTCCTATCTGTCACAGATACTTCACCGTTTACAAGTGCCATGTTGATTTTTATTTTCCTTTCCCTTTACAAATTTATAAAGGCAGAGGATTTGACACTTGGACACCTGTTAAGTCAAACTGTTGTGGTTCCAGCCACTAACAGAAAATACCAACTACAAATCGGTATCATTGGAACCTTTAATTTAAGTTGTGAGGATTTACTATTTATTAATGTCAATATGTTCATAATTTATAGGAGTAGAATTAGGACATTCAGCACGTCAAGCCTACTCCGCCATTCAATCATGGCTGATCTATATTCCGAATGAATTTTCACAACGTAATGTAGAAAATACATTCCTGCATCCAGAAAGATTGGACTCTTCTGAAAAAATTAGTAGGAATCGCAACTAGATGATTCACATCCATTTATCCCAATATGAAGTGCACCAAATATTTGTGCCTTATTATCATAACTTTATTGATAACAGCACTGACGAATACTTTGGCATTCATCGACAGGGATCAACTGTGTGAATAGTTAGCACCAACTGAAGGAAGACACAAAATGCTGGAGTAACTCAGCAGATCAGGCAGCATCTATGGAGAAAAGAAATAGGCGACGTTTTGGGTTGGGACCCTTCTTTAGACTCCAGTTTCCCCCAGAGATGCTGCCTAACTCGCTGAGTTACTCCAGAATTTTGTGTATATCTTCGGTGTAAACCAGCATCTGCACTTCCTTCCTACACCAACTGAAGCAAACTGGTCAGGAATGAAACTGTGCCTGTGCGTTGTAAACAAGATGTGCCTTATGCCTGAGTGAGAAGTGATGGAACCATTCCGTAGGTTTTAGTTCAGTGTGGAGGATGACTATGAGAGGAAACAGACATTTTGATTTTCAGATGCCTCTCTGGAAACATTGATTTACAAGGTGGCGGGGAGAGAGGTTTTCTTTCCAAACATGATCAATATAGGCGGCACAGTGGCGCAGCCACTAAAGTCAAAGATTCTCTGAATTTTAAGTATTGAGGAAAGATTCAATCATAGAATTGTATATTACAGCATGGAAACAGGTCCATCAGCCCACCTGGCCCACGCCGACCAACATGTTCCATCTAAACTAGTCCCACCTGCCTACATTTCACCTATCCCATCTATGTACCCATCCAAATGTTTCTTAATTGTTGCAATAGTACCTGCCGCAACTACCCCCTCTGGCAGCTAAAGCCTGCTAAATCAGCCGACGTCTTTTCTTGAAGTCAAAGCCAAAGCAGTTTTTTTTTTTACAAAACTTAAGCACAGTCTAAAAATTATGAGCATTGAATTAGCGGGGAAGACAGGAAGATTTTTATTACACAGGATGAAGTTATCAAAAAAGTAAATTTAATCATAGAGAGAGATAAGGGATTGTGTGATACATGGGGAGTAATATTGAGAAAAAAGGGACGGGTTATTTTGATGAATGAAGTGAGGCTTTCTAATTGCATTCTTGCTGGGAGCAAGGGAAGTTGACCTCTCAAATTGTTAACAGTTCCTGAATCCATGAAAGACTATCTTGATGACGGTTGGTTTCTAACGAGTCTGAGCACGATCCTCAGATATGGTGGGCTGCCAGGACATGGGAGATACAAGGAAATGATTTGCTTTTGGACAAAGGAACATGACAATATAATCTTTGCATCTTGCTGCTATGACCCTCTTGAAGACAGCTCAATGATACAAGAAATCTAATGATTTGGCAAAAGCATAGAATGTTTTAGTCACCCAGAATGTAATGAGCAACCATATATTTCAGTTCCAAAAACTTACCTCCAATGTATTCAAGAATTTCCACAAATATCTCTGAGTATACTTCGGAATGACTAGATACTTTGAAAGATCTGTCTCCTATAGATGTTCTTTCTCTCAGGGTCATCCCACCCATTAAACCCTCAAGCATCATAAATGTTTCCTGCACTTATCATAATCTATATGTAACCTATATATCAGAATATAATTTCTATGATCTTACATTTGAGGCTGAATTAAGAATTAAAGAAAAACGCAATGATGCCACAATGAAACCAAATAAAGGATATTGATGTTAGCGAAAGGGAAATGTAGATTAAAACTGTATGGCTAAGAATGGATATTTTAATTTTACAATTGATAAGAATGATAGATAGCTGCATAAATTATCTGCGGACAGGGAGATTGCACACAATAACATAATGCAAGAGGAAAAACTGAAGATGTGTATAAGATTTTTCATCAAGTGAGGACAAATCACAGTAAAAGAACAGTCTCCTTAAGTGATTGTGAATGTTGATCAATTGAAGCTTGTTTTTGAACATGCTGTTCACGGCTAATGCCTCTGTGTATTTAGATTGCCCAATGCATTTACTTAACTCACGTGACTAAGCCTCTCAGACTGATCCTGCCACTTGATGTGATCCTTTGGAATTCGTATCTCGTGCTTGAAGATGACTCAACATCACAGTGGACTTTGTCATCCCAGAGCTTGGCCTCTGTCATATGCAGCTATAGGCATCACAAACCACCATGACAAAGCCTAGACTTTGTCCCTAATTTAGCACTGAATTTCCTCCTCATTTAAGCTCAGCAATGGTAGTTGCTCCTTCCTTATATGTTGATTTTATTTACTCATTGTTGGATTGGAATTAGTTTCAATCAGAACAGGCATTTGTGGGCAGTGGAGGTGTGATCACCACATAAAGTTAATTTATTAAATGTTACGCATTTCCACTGCTTCAGTGACCTTTGAATCCCACTAACCAGAACTGGCAGGGAGGGCAAGAAGCTAACAGATTAGATACTAAACAAATATTAATCCTGTGTAGGAAGGAACTGCAGATGCTGGTTTACATCGAAGGTGGGGTTTACACAATGGTGGGGTAATTTAGCTGGGTCAGGCAGCACCTCTGGAGAAAAGGAATAGGTGATATTTCTGGTCGAAACTCTTCTTCAGTCTGAGAGTCAGGGAGGAGGGAAACTAGAGGTTTGAAAAGGTTCAGAACAAATCAGAACCGGCGCTGAAGACCAAGGAAAGGTGGAGCCCACAATGGTTCAAGTGTTAATAGTCCATTACAGCCACTGCGACTCTATGGATGTCCTTAGGAACTCTACAAAGGTCCTGGATGCGTTAAAGTGGCAGCCGACTGATGACAATCCAGAAACTCTCAACCCAGCGGCATAGTTAGAGTACTTTCACCAGAAGAACAGCAGGAGATCAAGAGGTCGCTAACACCCCTCTCTCATGGGCTTTTAGGGGTGGGCAATAAACACTGGCCATTCCAGATATTGCTGAATTTTTTAAAGACTAAAAGTTTGCAATTGTGCCACCCCGCCAGTGTGGAGTATTCCACTCGAGGTGTAGGTGTTGAGAGACTGGCGCAGTGATAGAGTTGCTGCCTTACAGCGCCAGAGACCTGGGTTCGATCCTGACTGCTGGTGCTATCTGTACGGAGATTGTACATTCTCCCTGTGAACATGCGGGTTTTCTCCGGGTGCTCCGGTTTCTTCCCACACTCAAAAGATGTGGAGGTTTGCAGGTTAATTGGCTTTGGTAAATTGGCCCTGTGTGTATGATAGTGTTAGTGTATGGGGTGATTGCTGGTCGGCGCGCACTAGGTTGGCCCAAGGGCCTACTTTGGCACTTTATCTCTAAAGTCTAAAGCAGAGGCAATGACCTGCATGTTGCAGCTGCCTTTTATATTTTAGTCCAGCCATGACGATCATCTCCATTCCTCCTAATTTCACAGAAACAAACGATTAAAAACTTATCCTTACTCTTTTTCCTTGTCTTTGGTGCTTCCTTACAGAAATATGAGTTATAAGGCTGCAGGAGGAATGTACAAATTCCACATGTACAACTCCTGAAGTCGGGATCGAACCTGGATTGCTGGAGCTTTGAAGACACAACACCAGCGGTTCCAACACTGTTTATTTTTGACTAAGCAGTACAATGTTAACATTCTCCAAAATGTGTGCTTGAAACCAAATGTTCAAGTGGCAAAAATCTACTTCAGAAAAAAATCTTACAGTGAAAATATGTGACTACCAAAATCATTTTCAGTTGACAATGGTGTTTGAACAGTTGTCATGCCTGATTTTTCCAAAAGATATATTATCAACCAAAAAAAGACACACAGTGCTGGAGTAACTCAGTGGGTCCGTTAGCTTCTTCAGAACCGAAACGTCCTGACCAGAAACATCACCTGTTTCCCGAGGATGCTGCTTGACCTGCTGAGTTACTCCAGCACTTTGTGTCGTTTTTTTTGTAAACTAGTAACTGCAGTTCCTTGTTTCTGCCGTACATTATCAACATTTGGCTCAGCAGTTTGAGAATTTTCATTGACACATTTCAAGAAAAAAGCACAAGATTCAGGGCGGCACAGTGGCGCAGCGGTAGAGTTACTGCCTTACAGCACCAAGAGACCTGGGTTAGATCCTGAATACGGATGCTGTCTGTATGGAGTTTGCAAGTGATCTCCCTGTGAACGCATGGGTTTTTTTTTTTTGTCAGAGGGCAGTTAATCTGTGGAATTCTTTGTCACAGAAGGCTGTGGAGGACAAGTCAGTGGATATTTTTAAGGCAGAGATAGATAGATTCTTGATTAGTATGGGTGTCAGATGTTATGGGGAGAAGGCAGGAGAATGGGGTTAGGAGGAAGAGATAGATTAGCCATGATTGAATGGTGGAGTAAACTTGATGGGCCGAATGGCCTAATTCTACTCCTATCACTTATGATCATATGATCTTTTGACCTAAACTAAACAGCTAAACTAAACTATACTATATTATACTAAACTAAACTATCAGGTGATCCATGAGGTCTCCAATTTCCTTCAGGTATCTGCTGAAGTAGTTGGTTGCACTGTAAGTCCCAGCGGCTGACATCAAATGACCAAATGCTACTGTTGTAATTCCCCTCTCATGTCAGATCTCCCTCGGACACCCCACCCCTAACCATTTATGACAGCCAAACTCTCTCACCTGATCTGAAGAAGGATCCCAATTCGAAACGTCACCTATCCATTCCTTCTACAAATGCTACTTGACCAGCTGAAATGCTCCAACACTTTGTGTTTGGCTCGAGATTCCAGCACCTGCACTTCCTTGTGTCTCAGAAGGAACTGCAGATGCTGGAAAATCGAAGGTACACAAAAATGCTGGAGAAACTCAGCGGGTGCAGCAGCATCTATGGAGCGAAGGAAATAGGCAACGTTTCGGGCCGAAACGTTGCCTATTTCCTTCGCTCCATAGATGCTGCTGCACCCGCTGAGTTTCTCCAGCATTTTTGTGTACCTTCCTTGTGTCTCCCTCTCTTGATTGTGATCCAACCATCCAACCCCAGAAGCTGATTGTTAACGTCCTCTTTTATTGACCTCATGGCCACTTCTGACCAACCTCTTCTGGTCAACTCTTTGATTCTCTTCTCCCATGACTTGTCACATTTAACTCAGTCAAACAATGCATCTACTTTCCATTATGATAAAGTGAGCAGAAGAAAGGCTGGTCAGTGCCTTCAACCTATAAGACCTATACTAATGCATACTGACTCACTGCAATAAGAGTTTGAAGCAATGTCTTAATTTCCGTTTAGTTGGGAGATAGCATGACCCACCAAGTTCCCTCCGACCATTGATCACCCAATTACACTAGCTCTAGTTCTATCCCACTCCTTGCACACTCGGGACAATTTACTGCAGCCAATTTACCTACAAACCCGCACATTTGTGATCTGTGGGAGAAAACCGGAGTAACCTGAATAAACCAATGCGGTCATAGGTAGAACGTGTAAACTCCACATGGAAAGCACCCGAGGTCTGTATCAAGCCCGGGTCTCTGGCGCTGTGAGGCAGCAGCTCTACCAGCTGCGCCACTGTGGTGCCTTTGCAGTCTTTGAAAAATCTTGCTCGGGCCCACCACATGATCCATTTAACTTGTCTTTCCTGAATTTCTAGTTCAGCATTTCCTTCGTATTGCAAATAAACCGGCAAACTGAAGTTGTCTTACTGACGTTGTGCTGGGAGTTTCAGCCGGAGGGATTCTTCCAGCTCTATATCATTCATCAACAGTGATTTTCTGCCAGATGTGACAGAAGCCATACATTGTTTAACAAAGTGTCAGTGTAAGAAATTGTTAAAAATGAAGAAGACATTGAGGAGTACATTGTGCATGGCACTAACAAATCACAAACTCAATTTACCCTCAGCCATCTTCACGTAGAAGATACTGGAAAAGAAAAATCACTTTCACTTATGAACTTATGAAATATTGGATGTCGGGGGTTATGGGGCGAAGGCAGGAGAATGGTTGAATGGCAGACTAGACTTGATGGGCCGAATGGCCTAATTCTGCTCCTATAACTTATGACAATAAAGTAGCATACAAAATACCGATGAAATATTTATTTTGGCTTTGTGCGGTGGATTGCAGATTGATTATCTTGCATTACATTATGTCAGGTGAGATCATTAGAATAATTAATTCAGTTTTCTTACCCCTTATTGACATATTGCCAATTAGATCCAGGTATAAGTAATATACCTGTCATGAATCACTCACATTGGCTTCATTTGTTGCTCCAAATTTCAAAACGAATGTTATAAGTTTGTCATCCTGTGCTGAGACCAGGGTTTGGGGAGAGGAAAGTATGAAACATCCTATAAAGAGCATGAAGAGAGAGCCTGTGGTCAAGAGTTGGAATAGAACAAAATTTGAATGGTTTGTAAATTGCATTTGGTGATGACATCTTAACCCAAGGACAGTAACACATATCGCCCGGCTGCATAGCATGGCCACAAATAGGTACCATTTATGAATTTCTATTCCTGGTGAACAGGATGAGTTTAGTTTATTGTCACATATACTGAGGTACAGAGAAAAAGCTTTTGTTGCATGCTAACCAGACAGCGGAAAGACAATACGTGATTAGAATCGAGCCATCCACAGTGTACAGATACATGATAAGGGGCATAACGTGAATAACGTTTAGTGCAAAATAAAGTCCGTAGAATTCAATCAAAGATAGTCCAAGGGTCTCCAATGTAGATAGTAGTTCGGGACTGCTCTCTAGTTGTGGTAGGATGATTCAGTTGCCTGATAACAGCTGGGAAGAAACAGTCCCTGAATCTGTTCACACTTCTATACCTTTTGCCCGATGGGAGAGGGGAGAAGAGGGAGTGGCCAGGGTGCGACTCATCCTTGATTATGCTGGTAGCCTTGCCGAAGCAGCGTGAGTATAAATGGAGTCAACGGAAGGAAGGTTAGTTTGTGGAATGGTCGGCATAGATTCAGTTGGCCAAAGGGCCTGTTTCCACATTGTATCTCTAAAGTAAACTTGGAAATTTATTATACTGAAATGTAACATTAAAAAAGAGTGTTAATAGGAATAACATTCAAATCAATGGGTAAATCTGCTAATACAAACCACCAAAGTCCTAAATATAATCAGAGTTTGAAAGTGTGCTTTTGCTCTTCCTAATGAAGGATTTTATTTGTAATTCCCAAACAATTTTTCTTCTGCCCATTTTGAATGGTACATGTCAAATAACCAGAAGCATACTATTGTGAGAAACATGTATGAAAATAAACTTTGATGATGCAAAATATAGGATCTAGAAAAAAATCACTGCACCAGCAAAAACACTAAGCATTTTAAGGATGGAAAATAAATTTCATTTTAATAATAGATGATGCTCACTATTTCGAAGCAAGCCAGATGGTCTATACACATTTAGCTTCCTTTTTTACTTCCAACTTCTTAAAACAATCACACAGCTGGAAAGCTTGTAAACCAGTGTTAAATTTAATTTTGATGATTGTAAACACGTAGCCATCTAAAAATGTAGCCATATTTTTTATTCACAGATGTTGAAAATTGTTCAAGTTATGATGCATTCCAATTTCAAAAGCAAAATATGATCATATTTTCTTAAAATTATTGTGCAATGTGTTTTCAAAATGTTTAGTTTAGAGACACAGCGTGGAAACAGGCTCTTCTGCCCAGCGAGCCCGCACAGACTAGCGATCCCCTCACATTAACACTACCCTACGAATACACACTAGGGACAATTTATGCATTTACACCAAGCCAATTAACCTACAAGCCCGTACGTTTTTGGAGTCTGGGAGGAAACCGAAGATCTTGGAGAAAACCCACGGGGAGAACATACAAACTCCGTACAGACAGCACCCGTAGTTAGGATCGAACACAGGTCCCTGGCGCAGCGAAGGCAGTAGCTCTACCGCTACACCACCATGCCGCCCTTCTTTGAAGTGTGATGTGACTAAGGATCCATGAATCAGTAAAGTTTAGTAGAATTCAGGCTAATGAATGAAAGAGAATCACAGGCAGACAGGAAAGCACCATTGAGACACAAGGAACTGCTGATGCTAGAAGCTTGAAGAAAAAGCGAAGTGCTGGAGGAACTCAGTGGGTCAGGCAGCATCTGTGGATGGTATGGGCAGATGATGTTTCAGGTCAGAACCCTTCTTCAAACTGCTGGAATACGGGGGGCGGGGAGAAAGCTATAATAGGGAGGTGGAGGTGGGACAAAGTCTGGTAAGTGATAGGTGGATACACATGGTGAGGGGTGATTGGGAGATGAGCGGTGATAGTCACAATGACTAGACATCAAACGGGGATGAAAGGGTGTCAGTTAAGGAAAGAAGGGGAGCTAAATGTAAATCTAGAGGGATTGGTATGGGTGGACGGAGACAGAGGGAGGGGAAATAGGGAATAAAATGAAATGTAAAATGCTGGGAGGGGAGATGAATGTACAGGGGGGGAAAGAAGCAAGGTGGCTAGGGTGGTGGGAGATAGTGGGAGAAATGGGTGCAGGGACTGTGGGCAAGGGAAAGGGAGGGAGCAAGGTGCAGGATATTTATTACTTGTAATTGAAGAATTCAATGTTCGTCCTGCTGGGTTGTAAGGTGCCCAGGCAGAATATAAAGTGTTGATTCTCCAGTTTGCTTGTGACTTCACTCTGGCAATGGAGGAGGCCAAAGACAGTATTGGGAAGGGGAGTTTAAATGATTCACAACCGGGAGGTTCGGCAGGCCTTCACAGACAAAGTGCAAGTGGTTAGAAAAACGGTCGCCTATTCGACACTTTGTCCTGCAATTGTGGGCCCCTCCCACTCAGATCCTTCCTGTACCGTCAGAGTCTTAAGGGCCTATCCCACTTGGGCGTCATTGGTGCGTCACGCAGATGGCGTGCGAAGATTTTGTACATGACAAAATCCTGGGGCACCGCGCGCGACCACGCGTCATTGCCTACGTCACCACGCACCATGCACGCGTAATGTGCACCATGCACGTGTCGTGCGTCGTGATGCGTAAATGATGATGGGTAAATGACGCACAAATGACGCCCAAGTAGGGCAGGCCTTTTATTACCAACAGTGCGGCTACTATGGAGAGGAGACAGTTGCCCACCTCTTCGCAGAGAGTGGATTTGCGAAGGGTGGCTGGAGAATGAAGCAAGGGTCCTGGTCATGGTTCAACACAAGCAGCTCCGTAACTGAGGACCCTCAGGGGCACATTTGGAGACAGACACCAAGTGGTGCTGGAAGATCATCAACTTGGTGAAAGACACTCTTTGATCTGCCTGAAAGTTATTGGTCTCCCAACAGAACGGGATGTCCATGAGGGAATGTTGCCGATCTAGCCCATTCCAGACTGCAGGAGTACGTGCTGAAGGACGGACTGGAGCTTGGCGCAGCCAAAGCCAAGGCTCTGTGGGGGGGAACCACAGTCTAGGGTCCTTCCCCTGCTGGACATTACCGGGTAAAGTCCGGTGGAGACCCACCTTCAAGCAGGGGAAGGGATATCACCTCTGGGGGCCACATGAGTGGCAAGGGTCTGTTGTGTAAAGATAGGTGCGAACACTACTGCGTATGAATGTATAGACACTGTTCGAGAGAAGGCCTGGATAGAGTGGATGTTGAGAGGATGTTGCCATTAGTGGGAGAGTCTAGGACCAGAGGCCAAAGCCTCAGAATAAAAAGTTGTACCTTTAGGAAAAGAGGTGAGGAGGAATTTCTTTATTCAGAGGGTGGTAAATCTGTGGAATTCACAGAAGGCTGTGGGTGCCGTCAATTGATATTTTTAAGACCAATTCTTGATTAGTATGGGTGTCAGGGGTTATGGGGAGAAGGCAGGAGTTGAGAGGGAAAGATAGATCAGCCATGATTGAATGGCGGAGTAGACTTGATGGGCCGAATGTCCTAATTCTGCTCTTATCATTTATGAACTTATGAATGTCTGAAGGATTTCGCATATGTTTTGTTTGGTATATATTTCTTATTCTGAACAAAGTTTATGTTTAAAAAAAATGTTTAAAATTGCCAGTCGTGCCAATTTAACGCATTGCTACTGACTATCAATTACTATCCCTATGTTTTCTCAGTACTGGCACCAAACCAGCTTACAATCATCTCTAGAGACAGGGCAGGCTCGGCACAGGCACAAGATCATGTTGTTTTTTGTTGTTTTATTCTTACACCTAATTCTTCAGATGTAATCACAATATCTTTTCTGGTCATTTGGAAACCAAATGTGGTGTCACATTTCTCAGATGCTCTTCTGTATTTAAATGTCAAAGGCTTTTAATACACTTTGTTCTTGTTTTCCCTTTGCCACTGGCAGTGAATCTTGTCTGCAATGTTCCACTATTCCACTAGAGAGCTACTGTAATTTATTCCTTACAACTCCATTCAACAGACACATTCAGCAATCTGGTAATTTTTACAAATGGCCCGAAAAATACATTGCTAATTATCCGTCCACGCCTTAACCTGAAGGGTGCATAAAATTCTTGTTGAAGTGAGTCATTGTTGATCGCTCTGTAACATGAACCCATCCTTGTCTCGCTGCCAAGTGGATAACACGTTGCCATGGTGCTTTTGACATCAGCAATGTACCTGTACTGGGGAATGCACATGGACAGGAACAAACATCAGTCAGATATGCTCTGACGAGCACGTACACTCTGTGGATGAGCTCGAGCCACACCTGTTAAATACTTGACTTTCACCAACATGTGCAAAGATGCCTTTTGAAGCTTCATTGACGAGTCCAACCCTTCTCTATCGCTTGTTAATATTTAATGGGACATTGAATTTTCTTCTCTCTCATTCACGTATGGATCCCCTGCCTCTAAACAATCTCGTAAAAGTCGATTTAATTATTCCAACAGTAAAATTCAGGGAACACCATTCACGCATGAAGCAACAGTCAAATCACTTGTGGTGAGTTCCGCTGTGTGATGTTTTTACACATTCCAAAGGTTACAAATCAATTAGCTTTCCCCTGACTCTCAGTCTGAAGCAGGGTCTCGAGCCAATACGTCAGCTATTCCTTTCCTCCAGAGATGTGTCTGACTCGCTGAGTTACTCCAGCCTTTTGTGTCTATCTTAGTACTATTAACATATTTTTTCTAATTATTTTAACGTTAAAAATTTATAGAATTCATAGTACAGCACCAGAACGGGCCCTTCGGCCCACATTGTCTGTGCCGAACATGATGCCAAGACCAACTCTTATCTCCCAGCACACAATGCAAAGTGTATTCCCCGCATACACATATATCTATCCAAAACTCTCTTAAATGCTGTTATCGTATCTATTTCAACCATCACCCCCGGCTGCATGTCCCAAGCACTCATTACCCTCTGTGTAAAAATATCTACCTCACACATCTACTTTAAACTTTTCCCCTCTAACTAGTATTTAATGTTTCCGTCCTGGGAAAAAGGTTCTGATCTGCCTATCCTCTCTATGCCCCTCATAATGTTATATAGTTCCATCAGGTCTCCCTGCAACCTTCCAAAGAATGCAATCCAAGTCTGTCCAAGCACTCCCTGCAGTTAATACCCCCTAATCCAGGCACGCCTGAAGAAGGATCTCGACCCATTCAGTCTGAAGAGGGTCTCGTCCCGAAACGTCACCCATTCCTTTTCTCCAGAGGTGCTGCCTGTCCTGCTGAGTTACTCCTGCGTTTTGTGTCTATCTTCAACTCTGTTAAACCTCCTCTGTACCTTTCCAAAGCCTCCACGTCCTCCCTGTAATGGGGAGACCAGAACTGCATGCAATATTCCAAATGCAGCCTAACCAAAGTCCAATAAAGCTGAATCATGATAGACAATAGACAATAGGTGCACGAGTAGGCCATTCGGCCCTACGAGCCAGCACCGCCATTCACTGTGATCATGGCTGATCATCCACATTCATTGAATTGAATTGAATAAGTTTATTGGCCAAGTATTCACATACAAGGAATTTGACTTGGTGCTCTGCCAACAAGTGACAACATGATATACAGTGATAGTTAAGAATGATACATAAAACATTAAACATTAATAATAAAACATTGTTGGTTAAACATGTGAATTAAATAAAATACCAGAGCAAAAGGAGGCTACAGATTTTTGGTTATTGAGTAGAGCTACTACTCATGGAAAAAAGCTGTTTTTATGTCTGGCTGTGGCAGCTTTGACAGTCCGGAGTCGCCTTCCAGAGGGAAGTGATTCAAAGAGTTTGTGGCCAGGGTGAGGGGGGTCAGAGATGATCTTACCCACTCACTTCCTGGCCCTTGCAGTGTACAGTTCGTCAAAGGAGGGAAGGTTGCAGCCAATAACCTTCTCATCTGATCGGACGATTCGCTGCAGCCTCCAGGTGTCGTGCTTGGTGGCTGAGCCAAACCAGACCGTGATGGAGAAGGTGAGGACAGACTCTACGATGGCCGTATAGAATTGGACCATAATTGCCTGTGGCAGATTGTGCTTCCTCAGCTGCCGCAGAAAGTACATCCTCTGTTGTGCCTTTTTGATTGTGGAGTCGATGGTATCCCCCCACTTAAGGTCCTTGGAGATGATGGTTCCCAGGAACTAAAAAGACTCCACAGATGTGACTGTGGTGTTGTTGATGGTGAGTGGGGTGAGGGGAGGGGGAGCTCTCCTAAAGTCTACAATCAATTCCACTGTCTTAAGAGTATTGAGCTCCAGGATGTTGCGATGGCACCAGGCCGCCAGCTGTGACACTTCCTGTCTGTAGGCAGATTCCTCCCCATCCTGAATCAGTCCAATCAGGGTTGTGTCGTCCGCAATCTTGAGAAGCTTGACAGAGCAGTCTGTGGAGGTGCAGTCATTGGTGTAGAGAGAGTAGAGGAGAGGGGAGAGTACGCAGCATTGCGGTGCTCCTATGCTGAGGGTTTGTGGGTCTGAGATGTGCTTTCCCAGCCTCACATGCTGCTTCCTGTCTGTCAGGAAGCTGGTGATCCACCGACAGAGTACCCTGTTCCTGCCTTCTCACCATATCCCCTGACTCCGCTATCTTTAAGAGCTCTATCTAACTCCCTATTGAAAGCATCCAGAGAATTGGCCTCCACTGCCTTCAGAGGCAGAGAATTCCACAGATTCACAATTCTCTGGGTGAAAACATTTTTCCTCATCTCCGTTCTATATGGTCTACCCCTTATTCTTAAACTGTGGCCCCTGGTTCTGGACTCCACCAACAACGGGAACATGTTTCCTGCCTCTAGCGTGTCCAATCCCTTAATAATCTTATATGTTTCAATAAGATACCCTCTCATCCTTCTAAATTCCAGAGTATACAAGCCCAACCGCTCCATTCTATCAACATATGACAGCCCCACCATCCCAGGAATTAACCTCGTGAACCAACGCTGCACTCGCTCAATAGCAAGATTGTCCTTCCTCAAATTTGGAGACCAAAACTGCACACAATGCTCCAGGTGTGGTCTCACTAGTCCCTGTACAACTGCAGAAGGACTCTTTGCTCCTATACTTAACTCCTCTTGTTATGAAGGCCAACGTGCCATTAGCTGAAGGCCAACATGATTTCCTGTTTCTTATACTCAATATCCCACCCTATGAAAGCAAGCATACCCTGTGCCTTCTTCACCACTCTATCGACTTGAGCTGTACATCTCTCTGTACATCAATGTTGTTAAGGGTCATTCCATTAGTTGTACATTTTCCTCTTCAATTTGACCTCCAAAGTGCAAACTTGCCTGGATTAAACTCTATCTCTATACTTTGACAGCCTTCCTCACAGTCCATGACCCCAGTAATCTTGCTGTCATCTGTAGAAAAGAAACAAGAAACTGGGGTGAGAGATTGCAACCTTCACGTGGTCTGCCCTGTTTCGACGAATGCAATCAACCTGGTGTGCACAATCAAATAAGAACAAATAGAACAAGTTGTCCTATAACTTTAGGCTGTGCACGCCACACGCAAGAAGAAGAAGAAACAAGAAATTGCAGATGCTGGTTTACAAAATAAGACACAGAGTGCTGGAGTAACTCAGCGAGTCAAGCAGCATCTCGGGAGAACATAGATAGGTAACGTTTGTGTTGGGGCCCTTCTTTAGACTGTTCTGAAAAATGTTCCTGACCCAAAAGGTCACCTATCCATGTTCTTTTGGGATGCTGCCTGACCCGTTGAGCTACTCCAGTACTCTGTGTCATCAAGAGCTTTTTTTAAATGCACTGTAAAGCCCCTGTTTTTACCAACAATTTGGCTATTCCATTTATGTTTATTTCCAGAGACATAAAGTTGTTTAAATTTTCAAATTATGATCAAGACAGTTTTAGGTTGCATAGTTCAACCCAAGGCTACATGTCAAAGTCAAACTAATGTTCATCTGTTCAAACAATTTGCTCTTCATGTCTGCATTGATGGATCTATGAACATACAGTTTAGAAACGTATGAAGGAGATAAAATTACCTCTTTTCGTTTTACAAGAATAATCTATGTAAGAAAACTATAAATCTGATTGATAGAGTCATAGTTAGAGAGTTATAGTCATACAGCGTGGAATCAGGAACTTCGGCACAACTTGCCCACACCGGCCACCATATCCCATCTATACTAGCCCCATCTGCCTGTGCTTGTCCCATATCCCTCTAAACTTGTCCTATCCATGAACCTGTCTCAATGTTTCTTAAGCGTTGCAATAGTGTATAAGATATGATATAAGGATTTATTTTCGAGCTTCATTGCTGAAACAGCAGGACTGAAGAAATGCAAGCTCTTCACTTTCATTCAGTTGGAAAGATTTATCTGTGAGTATGAGGCAGACACCTGCCTTGGTTTTGGGTGTCTGGTGGGTGGGGTGCATTGGGAGGTGTGGTGATGGAATGTGCAGTAAACAACTTTATGGCACCAGCTCTCCTAAACAACATGCACCTAAACAAAAGCTAAACGTTTCATGTAGAGGCCCATTACCAGTTACGACACAGAATGAGACCATTTTTGAACAATTCAAAAATTATTCCCAATCTCCCCAAGGCAATGCACCTTAAGAGAAAATAGATAAATGACGTTTCAGGTGGGGACCCTTCTTCAGTCCCAAACCATTACGTCAAAACATCACCTATCCATTTTCTCCAGAAATGCTGCCTGGCCCGCTCAGTTACACCAGCGTTTGGTGCCCATCTCTGGTATAAAGCAACATCGGCAATGCTTCCTTCTATTGATTCAATTTTCTTCTCAGAAATTTAACAGTCTCTTCCCTCAAGTGCTGCTTGTGACAAATCATTCCAATAATTCTCCACATCACCCATTTTCTTTTTACTTTTCTCCTCCTTTACTAACAATCATGGTGGCGCAGTGTTCAAGCTGGTGCCCTTCAGCGTTAGAGACCCATGTTTGAACCTGGCTACCGGTTCGGGCTGAATGGAGTTTGTACGTTCTCCCTCTGACTGCGTGGGTTTCCTCCCACACTCCAAAGGCTTACAGGTTTGTAGGTTAATTGGCTTCTGCAAACATTGTAAATTGTCCCCAGTGTGTAGGATAGTGCTAAGGTACGGGGTGATCGCCAGTCGGCGTGGACTCGGTGGGCTCAAGGTTCAAGGTTTGTTTATTGTCACAAGGTACAGTGAAAAGGCCTGTTCCACGCTGTTTATCAAATATAAAGTAATAACTTCTTGATCCTCATTGCCAATTTTTTCCTTTCAATTGTTCCATATTTTTAATGGAAAAATTAATGGTTTCAATCATTGAAACCAATCAATTTCCTGTTGGCCTTCTCTTCAAAATTAGTAGTTCATTGGAATAAATCCCACCTTGCAGTCCTCTACTGTTTTCTATCATTGATTCATCTATCCTGTACTAGTAGTGGGTGAACACAAGACTAACCTTTGCCTTGTACAAGCTTATCGCTACCTCTTTGTTCTTGAACTCTTTGTACCTATTTATAAATCTTAAAATGCCATGAGATATTTGTATACATTGTCAAGGAGTATTTGATCCCTAAGGCCTCTATTCTTTCAGCAGCTTCTGCAGTCCTTGCATGCCAAAAACTATAATTTTTTACATCTGTTCATTAAGTTTGGTATGCTGTCATTTATTACACTCTTACATATTTCACCATTTTCCAACCACTTAAAATTGTGCCAGCAGTATATTCTCAATATTGTATCACTATTCTCAAATCCGAGTCAGGAAACGAAAGTACACCTAAGTGCTCCCCCTCCAGGACTCTGGGGTGTGTTGTAGAGCAGAGGGATCTAGGAGTGTGGGGACATAGTTCCTTGAACATGGCATCACAGGTAGAGAGAGTGGTCGAGAAGGCTTTTGATACAGTGGCTTTCATCAGTCAGGGTATTGAGTGTACAAGTTGGGATGTTTTGTTAGAGTTGTACAAGACGTTGGCGAGGCTGCGTTTGGAGTATTGTGGTCAGTCTTGGTCAGCCTGCTATAGGAACAACGTCGTTAAACTGCAAAGAGTGCGGAGAAGATTTACAAGGGTGCTGCCAGGACTTGAGGGCCTGAGCTATAGGAAGAGGCTGGGCAGGCTAGGACTTTAGTCCTTGGAGGGCAGGAGGCTGAGGGGTAATCTTATAGAGGTCAATATGATAATGAGGGGAATAGATTGTGTGAATGCACAAAGTCTTTTACCCAGAGTGGGGGAATCAAGAACCAGAAGACTTTAGTTTAAAGTGAGGGTGGAAAATGTAATAGGAACCTGAGGGACAACTTTTTCACAAGAGAGTAGTGGGTATATGGAATGAGCTGCCAAAGGTGGCCGTAGAAGTAGCTACTATGATACCTTTTAAAATATATATGGACAGATACATGGATAGGAAAGGTTTAGAGGGATATGGGCTAAATGCAGGCATGTGAGAATAGTATAAATGGGATGTCTTGGTTGACAATAGACAGTATTGTCACGATAGGTGCAGGAGGAGGCCATTCGGCACTTCGAGCCAGCACTGCCATTCAATGTGATCATGGCTGATCATCCCCAATCAGTACCCCGTTCCTGCCTTCTCCCCATATCCCCTGACTCTGCTATAATTCAGAGTCCTATCTACCTCTCTCTTGAAAGTATCCAGAGAACCGGCCTCCACCGCCCTCCGAGGCAGAGAATTCCACAGACTCAAAACTCTCTGTGAGAAAAAGTGTTTCCTCGTCTCCGTTCTAAATAGCTTACCCCTTATTCTTAAACTGTGGCCCCTGGTTCTCCCCCTGTCCCTATCGTGTCCAAACCCTTATTAATCTTATATGTTTCCACAAGATACCCTCTCATCCTTCTAAACTCCATAGTATACAAGCCCAGCCGCTTCATTCTCTCAGCATATGACAGTCCCACCATCCCGGGAATTAACCTTGTAAACCTACGCTGCGCTCTCTCAATAGCAAGAATGTCCTTCCTCAAATTAGGGGACCAAAACTGCACACAATACTCCAGGTGTGGTCTCACTTGGGGCCTATACAATTGCAGAAGGACCTCTTTGCTCCTATACTCAACTCCTCTTGTTATAAAGGTTGACATGGGCAAGTTGGACCATGGGGACTCTATGGCTCTAAGACTGATCATCAACAGTTCACTATTTACAAATGTATGATGGAAGGCGCATTAATTTCAATTTCGTAGGAGAGGAATGGAACCTCTTTGTGGGACCTCTTAACGAGTACCAAGGCAACCAAATTTTGATGGCCCACCATCCCGCATTTAAATATTCAAATGATTGTGCTTTTTTCAGATAAGTGAAATGAACTTCAGGAATGTTTATGAAGGGACTCAACCCGAAACGTCACCCATTCCTTCTCTCCAGAGATGCTACCTGAGTTACTCCAGCTTTTTGTGTCTATCTTCAGGAATGTTCATCTGTATTAAACCCACCATTGCTTGAACTATCTCATGCCAGCCAAGCCTTTAAGAAATGCCTTCTAATGGATGGCTGCTGTAGTTTTCAAGGCCACACCGTATGATCAATAAATATGTACAAGATTCTTTTTAGTTTAGTTTATTTTGTTTTTAAGTGCACCGAGGTACAGTGAAAAGCTTTTTGTTGAAATTTGACTTTAAACTTTAGACTTTAGAGATACAGCATGGAGACAGGCCATTCAGCCCACCAAGTCCATGCCGACCAGCGATCATTCTGTACACTAGCACTCTCCTGCACACGAGGAACAGTTTACAACTTGCAGAAGCCAATGTCTTTGGAGTGTGGGAGGAAACCGATGCACCCAGGCAAGATTTTTTTTAGTTTAGTTTAGTTTATTGTCAAGTGTACCAAGGTACAGTGAAAAGCTTTTTTGTTGCGATTTGGTTATAGTGTGTTTCACAAAAATCGATGTAATTGTATTTGCCCTATATCCATGAACATGCGCATTATAGTTCATAGACTTTAATTTGCCAAAGCCTATTTAATGCACACAAAAAAAAATTCACATGTTATACAGAATTGAATGCCACAGCACAGCGCAGATCTATTATCAGGCAAGGGCTAGGCACGCTAATAAGATGTTTGCACAGACTTGCATAGTTTCACATGTGGAACAATTTGTCAGGCTGCACCCAGCCTCAGACTGAAGGCATGAAGCAAAGTACACCAGGTTTAGAATTGCTGGTGCTAAATGTACTGGGTTTTTTAAAATCTCTGTTTACATTTTGGCATAGTTTACAAAAACAATGCCAAAAGAGCAAATCTGCTTTAAAGTGAACTTGTAATATAAAGAACACCTAAGGAATATCAGCAAACCAAAGTCTACTATACCCGGTAAAAATGTATATTTATTTACATGGCAAAATACTTAAACTGTTCACATGTGAAGACCCTGAAACACTGGTGTATACTGAATGTCCATGATAATGTTGGCACATCTGCTGACTCTCCTGCCCAACATGTGCCATGGATCGAACATATAAAAAGGTAGATAGAGAATGGAATGTCCCGTGATATACAACGCGGACAAACAAATTGTTTTGTGGATTTACAAATGTGGATAAAGATATGAGTTTCAGAAAGAGGCTGAGAAGATGGAGCCAGACAGGGCCTATTGCCACATTGTCGCCATCATTGTGGCTACTCCCTATTCATGGGCATCCTCAGAATAGAGGTAAGGAGATGGCACTTGAAGAGAACAAACTGCTCCTTTAGAGACTTTAGATTTAGATTAATATCAAGACTGATATTTGTAGGGCAAAACCAGTATCAGGTTGTATTCAAAAAAGACCCAAAGATAACGTTTGCTGCTTTTTGTGGTGATGAGCATGGGGGGATTGCTCCTCCAAGGTGTGAAAATAGAAACCTAGCTAGCTTTACTAATAAAACAGACACAAAGTGTTGGAGCAGCTCAGCAGGCCAAGCAGCATCTCTGGAGAACATGGATAGGAGACCTTTCGGGTCAGGACCCTTGCTCAGACCAAAGAAGGGACCTGACCTGAAATGTCACCTATCCATGTTCTCCAGAAATGCTACCTGACCTGCTGAGTTACTCCAGCACTTTGTGGCTTTTTTGTTGTTGTAAATCTGCAGTTCCTTGCTTCACCATTACTGCCTCTCTCTTTCTACCCAGAGAGTAAATCCCATGTCAGCTTAATCTTCAACTTCAGTTTCTCTCTCTCTGAACAGCCCTTACCAAGGACAGAGTTTCTTCTGAGCTATTTGCCTGCCTGCCTGCCTGCCTGGTCAAGAACCTCAATGCTGTCCAGCTCTCAAACTTAGCCTGTTGTCAGGACAATTAATTGGATGGTTTGATGGCCCAATTCATCATCCACGTCCAGAGGGCTGATCCAATGGGGAATCCACCTCCAATTTGTTTTACATTGACTCGGCAAACTTTCTAATTGAAAGGTGATGGTGTTTATGAGACAGAAGATGAAAGGTAAATTAACAAGAAAGCTAGTAGGATAGACCTGAGCCTGCATGAAGTCCCTAAAGCAATATTTTTAACATTTACTTTCCAAGGATTTGATTAATGAAGCAAAATGGAGGCAAGGTAAAACTTGCCAATCTAGATTCCGAATGAAGGAAAATAGAACACATTTTATAGGTTGCCCCACGGTTGCAATCACCAGACTTATGAATGCCCTGTACATGGGAACGGGCTTTTGGGAGACCAGTGGGATGGATGGTGAATGAGTTGCTTTCCACGTGCCTTCTCCCCCCAACTCCTACACTCCCAATCCATAACAATTGGAGGAGCAGAGCTGGGAGTGCCGAGCCGACTCACTCAGCGCCTCCTTGCTCTCCTGACACAGCCGTTTCTGTGATCCTCTCCGCTGCATGGCTTTTGTTCACTTCTGACTCATGAACAGTTCAGTTTGCAAACAGCTCTCGTGAACAGAACCCTGCATAACCTGGAGACTTCTTCTTTATCAAAACGAACTAACTTGAGCAGTCGTTCTATTAATAGGATAAGATACTCAGCATTGTGAGGGAGATGGCTGCTGAGGAATTAGGATGTATCTGGCAGGGTAGAAAAGAGGAACTGATGGAAGCAGCATATCTGAATATTCCAAGGAAACTGATACCGTACAAAGGGTGGTTATATAAAATAGATCTAATTGTGTTCAAGATTACACGGTAGTATAGGTCAATGATTTATAAACCATTGAAACCCAAATTAAAGACTGGCATTTAGGAATAAGATGACAAGAAATTTCCATACAAAGAGAATTGAAAATGCTTTGGAATTCTCCAACTCTGGAGCCTTGGATGGTCAGTCATTGAAATATTGATGGATAGTTTTTTGGGATTCAATGGGAAACCAGATGTGTTGTGTGGAGAAGTGGAGAAGCCATAGAACCACCAATGGTCTAATGTAATTACAAAGAGGGCTTGAGGGGCTGGATAATTTACTTCACTCTGAAGAAGGGTCTTGACCCAAATCTTCACCTATTTCTCTTCTCCAGAGATGCTGCCTGACCCACCGCTGAGTTACTCCAGCATTTTGTGTAAACCAGCTTCTGCAGTTGCTTCCTACACATCCTGTTTTTAATTCATTTGTTCTTACATTCTAAAGCACTGCTGGATATATGCCACATATATAACATCAATTAGCAAATGGTATGTAAAATATCTAGGGGCAAATTCCGCAGAAATTGCATGAGTGCAGCATGAATTGAGGAAAATAAAGTAGATGCAGTAATTAATCATATAAGCTCCTTATATCAACTAAGAGCACAGGTGCCATGTTCTCTCCAATTAAGGAAGTTTACGAGAATGATCCCAGGAATTATTGGGTTAACATATGATGAGCGTTTGAAGTCAATGGACATGTACTCGCTGGAGTTTAGAAGGATGGGGGGTACCTCATTGAAACTCACCAAATAGTGAAAGGCCTGGATAGAGTAAATGTGGAGAGGATGTTTCCACTGGTGGGAGGACTAGAGGCCGTAGCCTCAGAATAAAAGCCTTTAGAAAGGAGGTGAGGAGGAATTATTTTAGTCAGAGGGTGGTGAATTTGTGGAATTCATTTCCACATAGTCAATGGATATTTTTAAGGTGGAGATTGACAGATTCTTGATGGGAAAGGGAATCAGGGGTTATGGGGAGAAAGCAGGAGAATGGGGTTGAGAGGAAAAGATAGATCAGCCATGGTTGAATGACCGTGTGGGTTTTCTGCATGTGCCCTGGTTTCCTGCCACACTCCAAAGACGTACAGGTCAGTAGGTGAATTGGCCCTATGCTGTAGGATAGAACTTGTAAATGGGGGATTGTTGGGTGGCATGGACTCGGTGTACTGAAAGGCCTGTTTCTACGGTGTATATCTACAACTAAAAATAACTAAATAAAGGTAAGCTTGTATCTGTGTTTTTAAGCTGTCTTATATGAAGATTACAATATAGACACCAGCAATTTCTATATACTTTACAATACATTTGATAGAAATGTGTAACTGTAAGGAGCTTTGTGCATGTGTTTAGGACATGGTATATGTGGGCATGGCAATGGTTAATTACTAGACCACCAGGTAAGAAATTCGGACCAACAATCCATATATTTAAGTTCAATCTTTTTTCCATGGTTCCTTATGCCACAAAAGGAGACCATTCAGCCCATTGAGTTTGTGGCAGCCCTCAGAGCATTCCTATCACCTTCACGTTCCTATTTATTTCCCAGTTATTGATTCTCACTCATATCCACAGCTACTCCCATCAAATTTCCTGCCGCCTACACAGTGGTTAGATTACTGACGAGCATATTCTTGGTATGAGGAAACAGACCGGAGCCATTGGGTGACAGGGAGAACATGCAAAAGCCACACAGACAATAGAATGGATCACGGGTCACTGGTGCACTGAGACACTAGCATTACCTGCTGCGCCATTCTCCTGTGCAGGGCTGTCATGGGATTTAAACTCAGAGGCTAAACTGGAATTAGGAAGAACAAGACGAAGTAGTTTTAGCATTGACGAACATGGAACTTAAGAAAACAATTGCTTCACAGTTGCGTTAGGACAGGAAATCTGCCATCCTTGCTTGGACTAGGCTAGAAATGCCTGCAGACACACCCAAGTGATTGACTCTGCAAGAGTGGCATGTAAATAATGTGGTCCACATATGCATAAATGCCGATTATGAACATAGACTCCTGGCATGCTTTGGACAACTTTGGATGCCACTAAAGGATACAAAGTGCTGGAGTAACTCAACGGGTCAGGCAACATCACTGGAGAACATGGAGAAGAGTCTCAATCCGAAACATCATCTATCCATGTTCTCCAGAGATGCTGCCTGACCTGTTGAGTTACTCCAGCACTTTGTGTCCTTTTGTGTATTAACCAGCATCTGCAGTTGTTTGTTTCTACATTGGATGCCACTATGCATGACTGAGTTCCACTACATTGGATGCCACTATGCATGACTGAGTTCCACTACATTGGAGCCACTATGCATGACTGAGTTCCACTACATTGGAGCCACTATGCATGACTGAGTTCCACTACACTGGAGCCACTATGCATGACTGAGTTCCACTACATTGGATGCCACTATGCATGACTGAGTTCCACTACATTGGAGCCACTATGCATGACTGAGTTCCACTACATTGGAGCCACTATGCATGACTGAGTTCCACTACATTGGATGCCACTATGCATGACTGAGTTCCACTACATTGGAGCCACTATGCATGACTGAGCACATTAGAGAAAATAGGCACAAGTGCTGGAGTAACTCGGCAGGACAGGCAGCGTCTCTGGAGAAATGCAATATGTGACGTTTTGGATCAGAACCCTTCTTCTGACCTGAAACATCACTCATTCCTTTTCTCCAGAGATGCTGCCTGACCTGCTGAGTTACTCCAGCAGTTTGTGTAAGAAAATGATTGTTATAGAGCCACTCCGTGCAATACTACCTGAACCAGTTCTTGGGTCACTCCATACCTCTACATCTGAGCTGAATGTTCTATTAACATTCTGCAATAATCTTCATTACTTCTTCTCTTTTATTAATCTTGTCCCATTCAACTTCTGAATATCTTCCATTGCATTATATTCCAGCATCATTTTCTTCATTGGATAACATTACAGTAAAGTGCTCATTTAATACCTCAACCATTCCATGAGTAGACTTCCTTTTTCTGTCTCTGATGGGCCCCACGTCTCACAATCCCTTTTCCTGTTCACATGTCTGTAGAATATTTTTGGATTCTCTTTTATGTTGGTCAGTCTTTTCTCATGCTCTATCTTTGCCTTTCTTATTTCTCTTATTTCCTTTTTTACTTCCCTTCTGAACTTTCATAATCACCCTTGTTTGCATTTGTGCTAATAACCTGACACTGGTCATATGTTTTCTTTTCCTGGTCTATTTTACTCTTTCATTTTGGTCAATCAGAAGTTCCCAACCTTGCTATCTTATGCAGTGGTCTACATCCGCTTCCATAATTATTCTCAACCTTATAATATTGTGATTAGTTTTTTTCTAGCTGTTTCCCCACTGACATTTGCTTCACTTGGCTTGGCTTATTTCCCAGAATGAGGTCCAGTAATGCCAATCCCTCATTGCCTGTCATGCATTGTGGTCCCTCTCTATAGAATTTGGATAATTGGAATCACCAATATCATTACTCTATGACTTTTGCATTTGCTCTTCAATATCCTTCCCACTTGGGCATCTTAGAGAGTGGTCTCAGTAGGACGATCAGGTTTCTAAATAGATCGTCTGATTTTGATTTTTTTTCAGACACCCTCTCTCTCTAGCAGTGCAATATTCATCTGAATCAATTCCATTCCTGTTCTGCTTCTAAACAGCTTGTATTGTAATTCCACAAGATTAATTGCACATATATTTTACCAATCTTTTCAAGACACGTATGGTATTTACAAACACAGTAAGATTATCCTCAATCTCCTTGTTTGCTTTTTCAGATTGCTTCTGCCGAAAACCTTGTTTTGTTTCCATTTATCTCCGCTGCTTTTGCACCTTATTTCTATTTTCTTTCAGGTTTAGGTTTACAGTGAAAAGCTTTGTTCTGCATGTTATCCAATCAAATCAGATCAAACCAGTGTGAAGAAGGGTCTTGACATGAAACACCACATATTCTCCAGAGAAGCTGCCTGACCTGCTGAGTTTCTCCAACACTTTGTGTCTTTGTGTCCTTTCCGATTAAACTGTACAATCAATCAACTAAAATAGGTAGAACAAAGGGAAAGATACAGAGTGCAGAATATAGTTCTCAGCATCGCAGAACAACATTTCCACAGACAAAGTCTAACAACCGCAATGGGATAGAGGTAAACCAGACAGTCCCATGGCTTATGGAAGTATTGTTGAGAAGCCTGATAACAGAGGGAGAAAAATGGTTCCTGAGTCAGGCGGTTGGCATTTTCAAGCTTCTAATGTTGTCTTTCTGTTCTCAATACCCTGCCTAATTACTTTAAACTTCCCACATGCACTACTCAACCTACCCAGAAGGTTCCCCACTTCTACTGGGGTACAATCGATCCAACCAATTGACAAAATGTTATTAATGTCAAAAGTAAAATTTATCAAAAGTTTTATGAGTTCTATTATTTCTCATTGTATTCATAAGTTTGCATTGTAAATTGTAAATTGCAATTAAAACAGATTGGCTCCAATTTGTTTTGTTTATCTACTTATTTTGTTATTTGCATATATTCCTGTCAAGGTTATTTTCATTGTGATTTTGTCCATGATCTTGATTTCACTGTCAGTAATTATTATATTCTACAACTTGCTTCTCCGTCAGTGAACATCATAGGAAACTCAACATCCGAATGTCTTTTTCCTTAAAACTGAAATCATTGGAATTCCAAGGAAAATTCACCTCCACATTCCTGCTAGAAACCAACATTCTTCTAGTAGTTAAAAGTAACATCACAAAGCAATCAATTGGGATATTGTAAGGTCATAAGGTCATAAGTAATAGGAGCAGAATTAGGCAATTTGGCCCATCAAGTCTACTCTGCCATTCAATCATGACTGATCTATCTCTCCCTTCTAACCCCATTCTCCTGCCTTCTCCCCATAACTCCTGACACCCATACCAATCAAGAATCTATCTATCTCAACTTTAAAAATATCAATTGACTTTGCCTCCACAGGCTTCTGTGGAAAAGAATTCCACAGATTCATTGCACCACAAGCCAAGCACAATGTCTAGAAAGTAGTGAAGGTGTAACAACTGAGACAGTAAATAATTTTATTTCTCCAAAACCCGAACACAATGGGTTGTAATGTGTCTCTTCTCAGCAATTTAATATAATTAGACAGTTATGACAACAAGTAACTTCATTATTAAGTAGGCAAGAATAAACATGTAGTCTGAGATAATTGGCATGTGGGAGTGCATCATGAGACAAAACCATAATTGCATTAATCGCAACAGGTAAACTATCCAAAATCCATCCATGTTCTTTAATTTATTCCTGCCAAACATGCTTAGATGTACAGGGGGCTAAATTAGAAGATACTGTAAATGGGTGGAGAGTTTTAAAAGTATTTTAACTTTCAGCTCTCAAGATTAAATTAGCTCCACTGCTAATAATAAATCAATTTACATGATTTCACTCAGCTCCTATCTTATTTCATTTCCCCATTTGTAGGCTGTGAAACGTGTTTACTTTAGAATGTTAAGTCCATATCTAAAGCATGAGATGAATTACCTAGTTCAAGATAAAATAATTATAGGTGAAATAATTTAAATTACCTGTACAGCTCAACAAAATACAATGTGTTTTCAATAAATTTATACTGAATTCAAGGAGATAATGCCTGGTTCTACTGTTTAAGAACATTCCAGGGAAAAACTATTCCATGGGAAATAAATAAATATTTGTGCACTCAACAATGATTTGCGCCCGACTTCACTGCAGAAGGCACAATGAATTAACAGAAACAGGGAAAAGCCAAGAGCCTCATTGCAGTGAGAAAAATATTATGATTGATCATAAATAGAAGAACACATTCACCAGAAGGAAAAGGAGAAGTTCCAGTAACAAGCAGCATTCATCTTCCTTTGGTTGCTGCGGAGGCATTGCCAAGAGGTAGGCAACATCACAAGTGGAATGTTTAACCATTAATCCAAGAGCACATAGTGATAAGAATGAGTTCCACTATTTCATTAAAAATGTTTATTCCGCTATCTCTTTGCCATGTGTAAGCTTTGGCTCCACCTTAATTTGAATTTTCCTTTCCAAATTTTAGAATCGTAGAATAATACAACACAGAAACAAGCCCTTTCAGTTCCTCTCATCCATGCCAACTGTGATGCCTATCTATGATAGTCTGCATTAGGCTTGTATCCTTCTGCACCTTCCCTAAGTACTTGAACAGGTGTCTTGCAAATTTTGCACGTTTAAGATGGTGGGAAAAATAGCTAGTGTCACTTGGATGGCTGCAGAAGCACAGAAACTGGGTGATTCATTGCCAAGGCTCTGCATTTTATACTGTGTCATATTCAAAGAGGTGCAACTTGATGTAGCTTTCCTTGTCTGGTGAGACAGAACTGGCTGCCTGCAGTTTAATACTTGAGGGGAAATGGGCACTCATCCCAGGAGCCGGAGCCAGATAAAATGATTCTCCTTACCACACAACAGTACTCTGGGCTCCCATACTTAGAGTTTACTACTTACAGAATTATCCTCAAGAGCACTTATTTAATGCAGTGGGCAAGGCAGCACCAACATTTGACGATTGTGCAGCCACTTGGTAATTGTTTTTGAGCTATTTGGCCCAACACCTAGGATGTTCCAAGGAGAAATGCAACTGCTTCATGCTGATGTTCCCTGGCAGAAGTTCAAATCCACCTCAAAACTATTTCAAATACCTAATACGAAACTGGTCTCATTCAGTGAAAGTGTGGAAACATGATTTTCATTGGATTGGATTGGATTCCTTTATTGTCATTCAGACCTTTCGGTCTGAACGAAATTTCATTGCCTGCAATCATACATATAATAATAAATAACAAAACACACAATAAACACAAATTAACATCCACCACAGTGAGTTCACCAGGCACCTCCTCACTGTGATGGAGGCAAAAGTCTTAAAGTCTCTGTCTCTTCCCTCCTTGTTCTCCCTCTGCGTTGAGGCGATCCGGGCTTCCGATGTTGTGACCCCGCCGGATGATGGTGAGTAAGTCCCGCGGCTCAACCAAGCTCCGCGAACGGGCTGGTTCAAGCTCCGTGGCCTGGGGTGGTCGAAGCTGCCGAAGATGCCGCCCTCCAGTCCTGCGGACGCAGCTGTAGTTGCGGGAGCTCTGGAAAACAGGTCACCAACCTGTGACCTGCGAGCTCCCGACGATGTCGTCCACTGGGTCCGCAGCCGAGCCCCGAATTCAGGTTGCCGCCGCCGGAATGCCGGAACGCCTCCGCAGCCCCGAAGCCGAGCCATCGCCACTGGAACGCCGGAACGCCGCCACAGCTCCGAATTCACCCAACCTCGCATTGGTAAGTCCTGGCTGGCTCTGCCTCCGGAGCCTCGAGGTTGGTCGCAGTTGGAGGCTGCCAGCTCCGCCATTAGGCCTCAGCGCAGACGGAGGCAGAGAAGGGGGATACGACAAGAAAAAGTCGCATTCCCCCGAAGGAAGAGACAAAAAACATGTTTCACCGCCCCCCCCCACACACACACATATACAACCTAATAAACTAAAATGTAACTAAAACAAAGTAAAAACAGACAGAATGCAGGCGAGCCGCAGCTGTCAACAGCGCTGCCATTTGGGTCTTTGTTAGTTAGTTTGATCCACTTACTGCATTTTTCTTACATTATCATGTTATGATGGTTGGTAAATTCAATTTACTAAGACTGAAACGTAAATACCAAGATATATTTTATTGGAAAACTCACTGGTTTCATCCAATAGCATTCAATAAGTAAATCAAGGATTATTGTCAACTTTTTTCTCACTGTTTTTTATTGTTATAGTTTTTTATAGTTATAGTCTTTTATTGTTACAGTCCTTATAGTTTTTCATAGTTAGAGTTACAGAATCATACAGTCAGACAATGTGGAAATAGGCCCATCTGGCCAACTTGCCCACGCCAACCAACATGCCCCATCTACACTAGTCCCACCTGTCCATGCTTGGCCCATAACCCTCTAAACCTATCCTATCAATGTATCTTCAATGTCATGATAGTACCTGCTGCAACTACCTTCCCCGGCAGCTCATTCCATATACCCACTTGTGTAAATAAGTTATTCCTCTGTCTCCCCTCACCTTAAACCTATGTCCTCTGGCTCTTGATTCCACTACTCTGGGCAAAAGGCTCTGTACCTCTCATTTACCTCTCATGATTTTGTAAACAATCTATTCCTCTCATCACTTTGTACACTGTAGTTGCTTAAAAAACATATTTTCTGTCCGTCCCTTGCAACCGAGAAGGAGTTGTACTTGATGGGATGAATAGGGGGGTAGTTTGGGAGACTGGCGATCTCTTTCTGCCATTTACAATGGGCTTTTATGACAAATGAGCTCAAGGTCCTCAAAGCCATCCCAAATGCCCCTTTAAGGAGACTTCAAGGAGCAATGAAGTAATCACTTTGAAATAAAAACATAAAAGTGTTTATTTTTATTGATTGTTTCAGATAAAATCCTCAGCAAACTTGAACTCATAAGAAATCTGCTGTTCAAATAGCAAATCTTGCCAATAATATTCACATAGTCCTTGGTTGCTGGTCTAGCAGTCTTGCAGTTAGAATATTCTTGTTCTTATTTTCTAATCCCTCCATGCATCTTACTTGCCTAAGTCTGGAAAATCTCAAGTACAATAGCCAGAATTCTGGACTTTCCAAGTCTGGCCTCTGGTTAAAACTGATCTTTGCTTTGTCATTATCCAACCTGACTCCAGCCCCTCAGGGCCTAAGCACTGAAGGCCTCTCTCGAAACCCAATACCCCTCAATTTTATTTTCTAAGGCACTTAATAAAAACTTTACTCTTTGGCCAATCTATTGGTCACCTTCGCTAATAACATTTTACTTTTATTCATTCGCGAGATGTTTGCCCAGAATGTGTTGGCTTTCCAAATCATCACACAACATACACACCAAATGTTGTTGGTTGTAAAACAAGGAACTGCAGATGCTTTTGTACAAAAAAACACAAAGTACTGAGGTAACTCAGCGGAGTTATAAAATCATTTTGTAGTGTTGCAACTTTGAAGGTAATTTCTTCTGCTGAAATCCATATTGCATCAAAGATCACTGGCTTTGCTTATTTCCAAAAAAAAAAAAATGTTTAATACAGTGACACAAATAAGGAGAGCTGCAGTAAGAAGTGGCATTCCATAGAACCCAAACTCAATTAAGTTAAAGAAAAAAATAAGTAGCTGCAAAACTCACAGGCGCAGGGGTGGAGTTGCTGCTATGCAGCGGCAAAGACCCAGGCTCGATCCTGACTACAGATGCTGTCTGTACGGAGCTTGTATGTTCTCCCTGTGACCACGTGGGTTTCCTCCAGGTGCTCCCGTTTCCTCACACATTCCAAAGATACGCAGGTTTGGAGGTTAATTGGCTTCGGTAAAAAATTTTCCCTAGGTGCATGTAAGATAGCGTTAGTGTGTGGGGTGATGGCTTGTTGGTGCAGACTTGATGGGCCGAAGGGCCTGTTTCTGTACTCTATGTCTAAATATTCCCCCTTTGTGTATTGTATCTCTGAAAATAAAATATTCCTGGTAATAACTTCAAAAGTTCTTTGTCATTTCAAAAATTATTATCAGTTTTCTTTTTAAATTGAGATCCCTGACTTGCAGCTCAGTTTGGAGTTCACATGCAGGCACTGACTGTTAATGAAAACCTCTTTGTCTCACTTCTTTAAATTTTAAGTTTTGGGTGAAACTCCACTCCTCAGGCAAAAGTAAACCATCGTGCAAAGATGAACCATCAGTACTGATGAGAATATCTGCAATCGGGACTCTTCAATTTTCCTATCGAGGCCAAGATTCTATTTGTACAACATGTGGCCGAACAGAAGTGTTGAAGACTGAGACTTCTCTTTATTCCTTCAATGTAAATACCTGAAAACTCACAACCATGTTGTCTCATATCATGCTCAATCTAAATATAAAAACATAATCCAAGTGAACCAATGCTTCCCCAGTCAAATTTTAATAACACACATCCAATAAACTGGAAGATGTAGTTTGCACTCAGAGATTACTAATCATTTATTACCAATAGAGCTCCACCACTGATTAATTGATTGATTAAAAGATACTATTTAGAAACAGGCCCTTCAGCCCACGCTGACCATTGATCACCCATTCACATTAAATCTATGTATTCCTACTTGTACATCCACTCCGTACACATTAGGTGTGATTTACACAGGCAAATCAACCTACAACTCACACATCTTTGGGATATGTGAGGAAACTCGAGCACCCGGAGGAAACCCACCTGATCACAGGGAGAACATGCAAGCTCCACACAGACAGCACCTGAGGTTAGCATTGAACCTGGGTCACTGGCAATGTGAAATGGTAGTTTTACCAGCTTGCACTGTTGTGCCGCCAGTACATTTGTTTTTCCATTGACTTTGTCTTTCGCTCCTGTTATAACATTGGCTGAATATCAATTCAAGATCTCAGAAACGTTGTGCAAATTGTGTCTTTTGGTTGTGTCGCTGTTGGAGTTATCATAGACCGTGGTGGAGGCTACTGTGGAAATCCCATTATGATTTAGTAAATGCTGCAACTTCCATATTCTGAGGAGCAAATATCAATATGTAGTCCGTATGCCCTGGAATGTAACTTGTCTGCATTAGGAAGGTAGATTGGAATTTGAACTTGCTACAACTTTGAATCTTGCTGTAACCCTAAACCAGTTTCTCAGCCTTCCTTGTTCCAATAATGAAGTAGGTCAGCTTTCTGGCAACATTCCCACTTGCAGCAGATGGCCTGGCCCTAAGGAAGACTTACCTGATGATGTGGCGATTGTAACACAGATAAAATTATATCTGTCAGCACTGCTGTGCGCTTCCTGGATGTGCCAAGCTGTTTGCCAGGCCACTCCTCTCCACTGTAACCTACAACAGGCAGAGAGGGAAAGGCAGGCAAGATAGCTGAACTTTGGTGGAAAACCCAGATGTGTATCTCAAGTTTCTCCACTATGTCAGAAAGATGAAGAAAAAAAATTAGTCGGAGAAAATGTATTACATGTAAAAATAATGATGCTCTTTATTTCACTTAGAAAACGAGTTACTGAAGAAGAAAACATATTGCAGTCAGTTTATACTATACATAAAATAATCTGCTTGGCTGCCAGAACGTTTCTCAGAGGTCTCCCCGCTGTTCATTGTAAATTAATGGAAGATTAATAAAATGTATGTATCTGTTCTGATTTTTTTTACCAAAGTTCAGGGACTTACAGTACATAGAACATAGAACAGTGCAACACAGGAACAGGCCCTTCAGCCCACAACGTCTGTGCCAAACTTGATACGAAAACCAACTCCTGTCTGCCGGCATATAATCCAGATACCTCCATTCCCTGCATATGCCGACTAAAATGTCTCTTAGATGCCACTCTCATATCTGACTCCACCATCACTCCTGGCAGCGCGTTCCAGACATTCACCACCCTCTGTGTAAATAAACTTGCCGCACGCATCTCCTTTAAACTTTGCTCCTCTCACCTTAAAGGGCCTATCCCACTTGGGCGATCTAATCCGCAGGTTCTGGCGAGTTTGCCCTCGACTCATACTCGCAGCATGGTCGACACGAGGTCGTAGGAGGTCTTCGTAACTCTCCTTCATGCTCGAGAGTGGTCTCCATGTACTCGAGGCCTCAGCTAGGCCGCGCCGTTTTTTTCAATATGTTAAAAACTGCCCGCGAGTAAAAAAAGGTTGCCATGGAAAAAATCAATACTTTTTTTACTCATAGGTTTAGTCGTAGTAGGTCGGCATGTTAGTCATAGGTAATCGAAGGTAGTCGAAGGTAGTCGTAGATAGTCTTCATCATAGTCAAAGGGAGGTCGAAGGAGATCGAATGAGGTCGTCTTCACTCTCCACTATTCAGTGCCCAATTTTCCAGAAGTTAGTCGTAGCTAGTCATAGCTAGTCGAAGCTGGTCGTCAACATAGTTGAAGGAGGTCTAAGGAGGTCTTCTACATAGTCGAAGGAGGTCTTCAACATGTCATTTTTTCAAACTCTTCTAAACTCGCCAATTAGGTTGCCCAAGTTTATGGTGGACAGCCCCTTAAAGCTGCACCCTCTAGTATTTGTTTTTCCATCCTGGGAAAAACATTCTTACTGTCCACCATATTTATGCCTCTCATAACTTTCTATTCTTCTATCAGGTATCCCTGTCATTTCCGGCATTCCAGAGAAAACTATCCAAGTTTGTCCAATCATTCCATGCAGCCATTGCACCGTAATCGAGACATCATCCTGGATATATCAAAATAAAACCTCTCTGGGAATATTTGGAAGATCTGAAGTGTATATTTAAGCAAATGGAGAGCTAAATGGCCAGGCAGTGGGACATAATGTTGTGAGTATTGTTTTAATTCAGATCAATATATGCAGTGTACCCTGGGGTAATGCAGTCATGTAGCTAGTAGATCTACTGCCTCATAACACCAGCGACCTGGGTTCAATCCTAATCTCCGGTGCTGTCTGTGTGAGTTTGCATGTGGCTGTGCAGACTTTCTCCGGGTTCTCAAGTTTCTTCCCACATCCCGAAGATGTGTGGGGTTGGCGGTAGATTAATTGGCCAGTGGTGTTTAGGAGAGTGGTAGACACTGGCACAAATTGGCATGAATGTGGGGAGAATAAAATGGGCTTAGTGCAGGCTAAGTGTTAGTGGGTAATTGATTAGCTTTAGTTTAGTTGAGAGATACGGCGCAGAAACAGGCCCTTCGGCCCATCGAGTCTGCACCGACAACGATAGTATAATGTGGATAAATGTGAGGTTATCCACTTTGCTGGCAAGAACAAGAAGGCTGATTATTATCTGAATGGTGTCAGATTAGGAAAAGGGGAGGTGCAATGAGACCTGGGTGCCCTTGTACATCAGTCACTGAACGTAAGCAGGCAGTGAAGAAAGCAAATGGCATGTTGGCCTTCATAGCGAGAGGATTTGAGTATAGGAGCAAGGAGGTCCTACTGCAGTTGTACAGGGCCCTGGTGAGACCGCACCTGTGGAGTTTTGGTCTCCTGGTGTGAGGAAGGACATTCTTGTTATTGAGGTAGTGAAGCGTAGGTTCACCTGGTAAATTCCCGGGGTGGCGGGACTGACATATGATGAAAGAATGGATCGACTGGGCTTGTATTCACTGGAATTTAGAAGGATGAGAGGAAAACCTTTAGAAACATGTACAATTATTAAGGGATTGGACAGGCTAGATGCAGGAAAAATGTTCCCGATGTTGGGGGTGTCTAGAACCAGAGGCACTGTTTAAGAATAAGGGATATAACACCCAGAGAGTTGTGAATCTGTGGAAATCTCTGCCACAGAAGGCAGTGGAGGCTAATTCACTGGATGTATTCAAGAGAGAGTTGGATATAGCTCTTAGGGCTAACGGAATCAAGAGATATGGGAAGAAAGCAGGAATAGGGTACTGATTCTGGATGATCAATCATGATCATTTTGAATAGCAGTGCTGGATCAAAAGGCTGAATTGCCTACACCTACACCTATTTTCTATGTTTCTATGTTCAGTACTGTATGACTCCATGACACTGTGTGATTTGATGGAATAATGGTGAATTGTATGAGTGGTTGGTATTAGGGCAATGTTTGTTGGTGAAGTTAATAATGTGCCCGATATTATATGGGTGGAGGGGAGGGGGGGGGCAGGAGATTCATAGGAACTCTGATTGAGAGAGCAGGATATGGTGCAATATATTTGTAACCTTTAAGGAAGGATATAATATTGTTATATATATATATATCAACATTCTGAGAGGGTGTGTGGTGCAATGTATCTGTATATTATGACTTAAGACAATGAACTCAGGTAATCATTTCTAACCATAACAGAATTATCATTAAAATACTTACATCGAATATGTTCAAGTTTTATTGAGTATAATTGTTGATTTGATGTCAGTTATTGCTAAATGTTGTGAAGATTTGCACCATTGCTATTCTCGTCAGAAGGCATTCACGACCAAAATCATTTCACACAGGAACCTTCTGGAAGAAAAGAAAGAAGAAAGTGGCAAAGCATTGTGCAATCTGCAACCACTTCCTGTTTGGTGCTTAGCATGCTTCAACCTGCAAAATCCACGTTTTTATGATGTTTGGAGCTGCTCCTCACAAGAAGAAATATTTCTGTTCCAGCTGACATTGTAAATGGAATATATAATTGCATCTAGTGCCAATGATATTCACACTTAGAACACCAGAGCTCAGTTCTTGACAGAAGCTTTAAGAGAGAGTTACTAGCAGACTCAATCCAACTTTCAACATAATGCTTCTGGCACCAAGAAGGGCAGAAAGAGGTTAAAAAATCCCAGTCTTTTATATTTAATTTGGAGGTACAGCGGTACTGCCTTACAGCGCCAGAGACCCGGATTCGATCCTGACTACGGGTGCTGTCTCTATGGAGTTTGTACGTTCTCCCTGTGACCACGTGGATTTCCCCCAGATGCTCCAACTTCCTCCCACACTTCAAACACGTACAGGTTTGTAGGTTAATTGGCTTCGGTAATAATTTTAATTGTCCCCAGTGTGTACGATAGCGCCAGTGCGCGGATATCGCTGGTCAGCGTGGACTCGGTGGGCCAAAGGGCCTGTTTCTGCTGTGTATCTCTAAACTCTAAACCCTTTAGTTTAGAGACACAGCATGGAAACAGACCCTTCGGGCCATCAAGTCAATGTCGACCAATGTTCTCATCCACACTGGGGGAAATTTGCCTAGCGTGAAAAAGGTCAATTCACCAATTTATGGGGCCAATGAACTTACAAATCTTTGGGATGTGGGAGGAAACCCACGTGGTCACATGGAGAACGAAATGGTATGATACAATAGAACTTTATTTATCCCAGGAGGGAAATTGGTCTGCCAACAGTCATAAAATACAAGATACATGAGACATGTAATTAAAGTGATAAGTGGAAAGGATTGGGGATGTGCAAAGATTGGGGGGGGGGGGGGGACATAGTCAGTCTACCCCACAACAGAAGGGGGAGGAGTTTGATAGCCACGGGGAAGAAGGATCTCCTGTGTACTGCATCTTGACGGAACGAGCCTGCAAACTCCACACATACAGCTGTGTCTCTGGTGCTGCTCAACCAGCTACGCCACTTTAAATAAAATATTATTTACAATAATAATAATTAATTAAAAACTTCTCGCTGCATATTTATTTAATTGTTGCCCTACTTGATTGTAGAAAATGTAATCGATGCACATACGTTCCTTTGGCCCATTCTACACACCAAAACTAATATCTTGTTAATCTTTTGCCAGTTATAAAACAAAAGTCTAGTTCATAAGGTAAAAACAACATTAATGCCATTTAAAGAGTAAATTGGACAGCAACTGTAACGTGCTTTTAAATGTAGAAATCAGGATATTGCTGATTGTGTTGTCCTGTTCCTTTTAAACTTATGCCTTAACAGTTCCTCATCTTGTGCCTCAGAATTGCCACACGCAGAAAGACGAGGTGTTGTGATCGTAGATTTATGGAACTTGGATGCGCTAAAAAGAAGCTCTCAGGATATAGTGAGGAACCAAAGATTGCAACACTTTTTTTGACTCTCTTCAGAATGTATACACAATAATTTGATCAAACTGTTTAAAGAAGGGTCTCAACCCCGAAACGCTGCCTATTTCCTTTGTTCCATAGATGCTGCTGCACCCGCTGAGTTTCTCCAGCACTTTTGTCTACCTCCGAAACATCACCTATTCCTTTTCTCCAGAGATGCTGTCTGACCCGCTGAGTTACGCCAGCTTTTTGTACCTATCACATTCTTTTTCTATTCTATTTTAATTAAAGAACCATATAATGATGTTATCTGAAGCCAACAATTTTTTTTAAACTTAAGAATTCGTGTGCAGTTCTTATGTCTTAAATGCACGTTCTTTTAGCTTTACTAACATTGAAGCACTGTTAAAATAAGTCAGATCATAAAGTTATACATAGACCTGCAAAAGATAGTTGATTGAACACCACATAATAAATGCAGATAATAATTGAAAAAGATTGTTCCTCAGATTGAAGGAAGGTACACAGTATTCGGAGCATGGATCTTTATAATGAATTGAGGATTGTTTTACTGGGCACAATTTCTAAATTTGGGTATGCAACGAGGAAGATGGAAGTCAGAGACAGATTGATAAAATGAACAGCCACAGGAAGATTAAATTTAACACGTGTGCAGTGGTGTATGGACGACTCCTACATTACATCCGCAGATCCTAGATTTAATACAGCATGGAAACAGGTTACACCAAATACCCTCATTCCAAATATCCTTATACCAAATACCCTCAGTGTGAAGAGGTTGCACCTCAGATCCGTTTTAAATATTTTCTTTCTCACTTATGCCCCTGTCCCACTTAGGAAACCTGAACGGAAACCTCTGGAGACTTTGCGCCCCACTCAAGGTTTCCGTGCGGTTCCCGGAGGTTTTTGTCAGTCTCCCTACCTGCTTCCACTACCTGCAACCTTCAGCAACCACCTGCAACCTCCGGGAACCGCATGGAAACCTTGGGTGGGGCGCAAAGTCTCCAGAGGTTTCCGTTCAGTTTTCCTAAGTGGGACAGGGGCATTACAATCTATGTCCTTTGGTTGTGGACTCTTGTACCCTGGAAAACAGACTGTGACCATTCATCATATCTATCCCCCTCATGATTTTATATATCTCTATAAGGTCACCCATCAACCTCCTATGATCCAAGGTACAGAGGCCCAGCATCTCCAGTCTTTCATAACTCAAGCCCTCCAGTGCCAGTAATATCTGTGCAAATCCTTTCTGCACTCCATTCAGCTGAATGACCTCCTTCCTATAGCAGGGTGACAAGAACTGCACACAAAACCCCAAGTAGCATCTCAGCAATGACTTGCGCAGTTGTAACATGACATAGAAACATCGAAACATAGAAACTAGGTACAGGAGTAGGCCATTCGGCCATTCGAGCCAGCACCACCGTTCAATATGATCATGGCTGATCATCCAAAATCGGTATCCGTTCCAGCTTTTTCCCCATACCCCTTGATTCCGTTAGCACTAAGAGCTAAATCTAACTCCCAACATCCCAACTAATGTGGTGGATGCCCTGACTAAGGAAGGCAAGAACACCAAACGCCTTCTTTCCCCATCCTGTCTTCCAGTGTCACCACTTTCAGGGAAGTATGTACCTGTACCCACTTGTCTCTTACTCTGTTTGGGTAATGAAGATTTACCCTGACTGAATTTACAAAGAACTACCAAAACATCTGCGACATGGAAGATAAATTTGCTGCCAAGGAATTTATGTCAACTTTTATTGTATTTTCAGTTCACATTTCTTGATGCATGGTATGGGTTAGCATTATGGAAATTCATGACAAGGCACGGGCGGCCCAGTGGTGCAGCGGTAGAGTTGCTGCCTTACAGCACCAGAGACCCAGGTTCGATCCCGACTACGGGTGATGTCTGTACAGTGTTTTTTACTTTCTCCCTGTGACCTGCGTGGGGTTTCTCTGGGTGTTCAAATTTTGTCCCACATTCCAAAGATGTGCAGATTTGTAGGTTATTTGACTTCTGTAAATTGTTCCCAGTGTGTAGCTACGATGGAACTAGTGTTTGGGTGATCACTGGTCAGCGTGCACTTGGCGGGCAAAGGGGCCTGTTTCCACGCTATATCTCTAAACTAAACTAACCTAAACTAAGATGTTTTGCTAGTAATGCATCCCTTCTGCCCCGTAACATGTGGTGTGCTTGTATCAAGAAATAAGAATGGGGAAAGGGTTTACAAGTTAAATGGCACAATTTTAAAGGTGTCCAGGCAGATTGCACGGGTCCAGGCTTCAGAATACGTGTTGGGCCGAAGGGCCTGTTTCCATGCCGTAGAAAATAGAAATCAATCTGAATAATTCACTTTACAAACTTTGGCTTCAGCCTAAATACAAAAAACATGGACATAATTTCTAATTATTAATCAGATGAGACTTTCAGCTGCGACTAGATGTGGGTGCTTTACAGAAAGAGATGGGATAATTATAATGGGGAAGGGGAGGAACAGTGATGCAATGGTAGAGTTGTTGCCTTACAGCGCTAGGAAAGCAGGTTAGATGCTGACTACGGGTGCTGTCTGCACAGAGTTTGTACTGGGTGTGTTTTCTCTGGGTGTTTGCGCGTTTTATTTCTAAAGTCTAAAGGAACAAGAAAAAGGCCGAGAAATTAAACAATTGCATTGTGTTTGCGTTTAAAGAAACCGCTAAAGATCTGTAAGAAACACCAATGAAGCAAGGTTCCAGCAAGAATGTGGAACTGAAGGCATACAGGCATAAAAATAGTTCAGGAGAAGTTAATGAGACTGAGAGCCAAAATATTTCAAGGAGTTGTTATTCAAACCTACCCCATAGTTTTGAAGGAGGTGGCTGTAGAGTTAGTGAATACTCTAGTTGTCATCTTCCATAGCACTTGGCTCTAGAGCCGATCCTATATGATCAGTCTGAAGAATGGTCTCAACCCGAAGCATCGCCCATTCCTTCTCTCCAGAGATGCTGCCTCAGCCATTGAGTTACTCCAGCATTTTGTGTCTAGGCTCGAGACCGGATCCTATATATTGGAGGGCAGCAAATGCAACCCTATTATTTAAGAAAGTAAAGAGAAAACAGGAATCCAATGATCTGCTGGTTTAACAACAGTAGAGAAATCCACCTACCTGCATTTAGCCCATATCCCTCTAAACCTTTCCTAAACATGTGCCGTTCAAATATCTTTTAAAAGTTGATATAGCATCTTCCTCAACTACATCCTCTGGCAGCTCATTCCCTATACCCACCATCCTCCGTGTGAAAAAGTTGGCCTTCGGGTTCTTATTACATTTTTCTCTCCTCACCTTAAACCTATGGCCTCTGGTTCGTGGTTCCCCTACTATGAGTAAAAGACTGGGCATTCACCCTATTTATTCCACTCTTGGTCTTATACACCTCTATAAGTCAGTCCTAGCTTGCTCAGCCTCTCCCTCCAGCTCAGGCCCTCAAGTCCTGGCAGTATCCTCGTAAAACACCTCCGCACTCTTTCCAGCTTAACAACATTCTTCCTATAGCAGGGTGACCAAAACTAAACGCAATACTCAAAATACAACCTCACCAACATCTTGTACAACTGTCACATAACATCTTAACTTCTATACTCAGCCTATTGCACTTTATCTGTGTATTTATGTGTGTGTATATATATATTCTATGTTATATGGTCCCACTGATCTGATCTTATCTGTATTTATACCTAAAATATTCTGTCGTGCTGCTGCAAGCAAGAATTTCATTGTCCTACCTGGGACACATAACAATAAACTCTCTTGACTCTTGACTATTCAATACCCCAACTAACCAAACGCACCAAAAGCCTTCTTGACCCCCCTCCCTCCATCTACCCTGTGATGCCACATTTAAAGAGAGGGTATCTGCTAAATCCCTCTACTCGTCAACACTTCACAGCCATTTACTGTAAAAGTCTTGCCTTCCCCAGTGAAAGGGAAATTCCTGGAATCTATAATGAAGGATATAACAATATGACACCTAGATAAGAATAATAGGAAAAGCAGAGTTAGCATGGATTTATGAAAGTGGAGCTGGCCAACTTCGGAGTGGGAAGAGCTGTGGTGGCGTGCGGCTGCGACCCGACTTTTGGAGTTCGGAGGCACCGGCCGCAGACCCGGTGGACGGGAACATCAGGAGCTCGCAGGTCCCTGGTGGGAGACCGCTTTTCCGAGCTCCGCAATGGCGACTTCTCCCGCTGGAATCGCGGGTTTGAAGGACATGGAGCCGGGGCCTAACATCGCCTAACATCGCCCGGCGTGGCTTAAACGGCCTCAGGACTTACCATCGCCCGCCGGGGGCTTTAACATCGGAGCCCCAGTTCGCCTCGACACTGCAGTTGGACTGCTGGACCACGGGAGAAGGAACAAAGGGAAGAGATAAAGACTTTGCCTTCCATCACAGTGAGGAGATGTTGGAGACTCACTGTGATGGATGTTTATGTAAACTATGTTAAGTGTGGGTCTTGGATTGTGTTTGTAATGTAAAAAAACTGTAGAAATGGAATTTCGTTCAAACCCAGGTTTGAATGACAATAAATAGCATTCTATTCTATTCTATTCTATTCTATATTAGTTTAATCTATTGGAGTTTGGGATGTCACTGGTAGAAAAGATAAGAGTGGATGTGGTGAATATAGATTTTCAGTCGGCTTTTGATACAGACCCACAAAGGAAGCCTTGCAAAGATCAGTGATTGTTTCTCAGCTATTCATGACCTTCACCAACAATTTGCCTGAGTGATCAAACTTCACATTTTGAAATTTCCTGATGGTACAAAATTACTTGGGAATGTGAATGGAGAAGATCCTCATGAAACTCCTCCACATTCTTTCCAGCTTGACACCATCCTTCCTAAAGCAGGGTGACCAAAACTGAACACGATATCCCAACTTCTATCCTGGATGCCCCGACTAACCAAAAGCCTCTTGATCCTCCTGTCTACCCTATGATGCCAGTTCAAAGAGAGTGTATCTGCACTCCTAAATCCATCTGATCTACAACACTTCACAGCCATTTACTGTAAAGTCTGTAAAGAGGATTCATGAGGTATAAGAGAAGGTTAGTTGGTCAGTAAGATGAATATCAACGTTAAAAGAATGCAAAGCCAGAAAGCAGAGTGCATTTTAAGTGATGATAGATTGCAAAATATTGATGTTAACAATTGTTGAACACTTGTAGAAAACATATAGATAGAAGTAAGACGTTAGGAAGCCAAATGGTCTGTTGTCCTTTATCATGAAAGGTTTCGAGCAAAGTCTTAAAGTTGTCTTACAGTAATTATGTTGGGCACTGGTGAGGTCTCGCCTAGAATATTAGGTAGAATTCTGATCTTCATAACTAAAAATGGATGTACAACTATTTTGTGGGTTGGCAGGTTTGTCTAATGAGGAGAGATTGAGTGGAGGTGGACTATATTCTCTGGAGTTTAGAAGGATGTGTGATCTCATTGTAAGTTTTAAATTGCAGAGAGGATCTTTCCCCTTACTAAAATAACTAGAACCTAGCAGCATGGCCTCAGAATAAGGGGTAAGCATTTAGGACTAAATTATAAAACACTTTTTTTTTGCCTAGAGGGTAGTAAGTCTTGAGAATTATCTTTATCAGAGGGCTGTGAAGGTTCAGTCAGCATTCTTTAATAACAGAGGTCAATTGATTCATGAATATTATGGGAAACGAGGGATATTTACATTTAGCTGAAGTTGGGGAAGGGACAAAACCTGGCGAGCGATAGGTGGATACGGGTGAGGGAGATTTTGATTAACAGTTGGTTAACAGACAAAGGCTAGAGGTAAAAAGAAATACACAAGAGTGAGAAAAGGTGACAAAAGAGACAAGGAATCAGATAAGGAGAGAAGAGGTGAAATGTTCTGTAAAGCCAGAGGGTGGAAAATAGGAGAAATTGGCCTGGGGGGAGGATGGGGAAGACAGGAAAGTGGGAGAAATAGGTGCACGCCGGGACGGAGGGGGAGGGGGGGAGGGGGGGGGGGGTACAGGTAAGAGAGGAGGTAAAAAGAGGGGGAGGATATTACCAAAACTTGGAAAATTCAATGTTCATACTGTTGGGTTGTATGCTACCCATGCGGAATATGAGTTTGCGTGTGACTTCACTCTGGCAGATAGTGAAATGTTCTTTTTACCAGAATAAACTGGTACAGTTGTTCCACACAGTGACAGCTTTAGCACAACATGTATTGCTGCGGTGAATTACTACCCAGCCCATCAACTGCAGTGGGAGATGGATCAGTAACCAGTTGACATAGAGGAAAGATTTAAAGGGAATCTGAGGGGAACTATAACAAAGTGGGAGAAAGTATAACAACGTTTAAAAAACATTTAGACAGGTACATAGACAGCAAAGGTTTAGAGGGATTTGGGCCAGATGCAAGCAGGTAGGATTCGTGTAGATGGGGCACCTTGGTCGGCATGGACAAGTTGGGCCGAATGGCCTGTTTCCATGCTACAAAACTCTTAGACTGTGACATAGATTTACGATTATTGCCAATAGAATCAGAGGGAAAATGAGGTAATACGTGGCACTTTTTGTAGTGAAATGTTTTGATTTGGGCAGCACTTCACGAAAGGTTTTCAGAGCCAGATTCAATTGCTAAAGAATTTGCTAAATATTCAAAAGGGAGAAATTTGAATGGCAATGTGAGGAGTGATGCAGGATCAATCAAGCAGTAATTTTAAAGATCTATCATAGGTACAGTACATTGGACCAAATGCCCTACATCTGTGAATCCATCCATAATGGCATAATTTGACATTGTTCATATTTTCCAAAGTTAAAGGAGCAGAATTAGGCCATTCGGCCCATTAAGTCTACTCCGCCATTCAATCATGGCTGATCAATTTTTCCCTCTCAACCCCATTCTCCTGCTTCTCCCCATAACCTCTGACACCCTTACTAATCAATGTGATATCATCATGTGACTAAACCAAGGATTAAACTTCTATAAATAAGATATAGCACTGATGTAGGATCGGACCCTATCACCTAATCCAATGGATTTGATGTGTCTGATGGCTTTGTTTGTCCATTCCTTGGCTAATACGTTGGACTATGGTATTGTCTGACTAATACTTAAAGGGCCTATAAAAGAAAGATGTTAGGAATATAACTGCAAAGCTGCGATGTGTTAAGCATGACATTTTCATCACTCATTAAGTCTGTTTTATTTAATGAAGCCCATGAGCCGCTGCATGATCAAGCTCCATCCACTTTCACGTGTAATATATTATCTCATCCATGCATGAGAGTTGGCCATGTCTCACTGCACCCTGAAAAACCGGCTCATTTACTAAATGAAGCCTGCAGCAATTGTATCACTATTGAACAGGAAGTTTGCACAGGTGCGACTTTAACACAATTACATGATTTTCTGGTTATAGTTACCAATATGCGTTATGACGTGCCTGTGATTGTGTATCAAATCCGCCCACTCCGCAACATCACACAGACCCCAGCCTATTCTCCACATATGACCCTCGTGGTTCCTTGTAAAAAGGCCACCAGATGACTGTAAGTTTCTTGACTGTAGATTCCATCCGCCACTTCTTTGTCCACTCTCCCAACCTGTCCGAGTCTTTCTGCAGACTCCCTGCTTCCTCTACACTACGTACCCCTTCACCTATCTTTGTATAATCCGTAAAGCCATCAATTCCACCGTCCAAATCTTTAATAGACAACATGAAAAGCAGAGGATCCAACACTGATCCATATGGTACGCAACGCACTGGCAGCCAACTAGAAAAGCCCACTTTATTGCCACTCTTTGCCTTCTGCCATCCAGCCAACATTCTGTCCATGCTAGCATCTCCCTTCTAATACCATGGGCTCTCATCTTGTTTAGCAGCCTCTAGTACGGCCCTTATCAAAAGCCCTCTGAAAATCCAAATGAACAATATCCACTGACTCTCCTTTATCTATCCTGCTATTTATTCCCAGAAAATTCCAACATGAAACCAAAAAACGTGGGGACAATTAAACTGGTTAGACATCATCTAGGAAAAGAGAAAAAACAGTTAATGTTTTATGTTGATCACTTTTCAGATTTGGGACAAGTTAGAGGATAGGCAGTTTTAAGGTACAGAGGAAGTGGAACAAGAGTAGGAAATAAAACAGAAGGCCCAGAGCAGACGAAAGGCCAGAAAAATTCAATAGTAACAGAATAAATGACTTACAAGTTAAATGAAGAAGCAAAATAAAATCAGTAAGAAGCAAATATAAGTTGAGATGCAGCATTGTTAGAAGGTCATAGATTCATAGAGCCCACAGCATGGAAACAGGCCCTTCAGCACACTTTGTGCATGCCAACCAAGTTGATACACTGAGCTAGTCCCATTTGCCTGCAGTTGGCCCATAGCCCTCTAAACCCTTCCTACAAGGGTGGCACGGTGGCACAGCGGTAGAGTCCCTGCCTCACAGTGCCAGAGTCCCAGGTTCGATCCTGACTATATGTGCTGTTCGTACGGAGTTTGTAAGTTCTCCCCGTGACCACATGGGTTTTCTCCGGGTGCCCTGCTTTCCTCCCACTCTCCGAAGATGTACAGATTTGTAGGTAGATTGCCTTCTGCAATTTGTAAATTGTCCCTATTGTGTAGGATGGTGCTAGTATACAGGGTAATCACTGGTCGGCGAGCACTCAGTGGGCTGAAGGCCCTGTTTCCACACTGTATCGCTAAAGTAAAGACCAAATTAAAATATCTGTTGAAATGTCTCTTAAAAGTCGTAATTTTATCCGTTTCTGCAGCTTCGTTATTTGCTGAAAATAATTAGTTCAATTTAGTTTATTGTCACGTGTACTTAGGTACAGTGAAAAGCTTTGAAATCTGAAATAAATACAGAGAATTATGAAAATGGGAATTATTGAACTCAGCTTTGAATCTGGGCATGCAGGCACGTCACCACTCCTAAAAGAATAAGCCTTGGAGACAGGAGCCATAAAAGAATCAGGGTGTGACAAAATAAAAGCTTCAGTATCATGAGTCAGGTTTTCCAAGTTTGGTAAAATAGATTTTTTTTCCGCAATTAAATATAAATTGAGGTGAAGACTCATTATATTCCACTGTTTCTCTTCCACTCCCCTTCTTCCCAGTGCTACTGAAAGGCTTCCAGAACGTTCTCCAACTAATATTATAAATTGGCCTATTTGATGTTCTGACATTATTATTTGCAATAGGGTCAGAAGGAGTTCTCCATATTTTCGCTCTGGATACAATAGTTGGGCACACAATAATACATCAGTTAAAAAAAAACCCTCTCTTGAGGGCTGTCATCCAGATTCCATAGACCTGTGCTACTTGGAGTCAGGCCAAACATCTAGTGGACAACCTTCAAAGTTTTTAATATATCGTAAGTTCCAGAGGCAGAATTAGGCGATTCGCCCCATCAAGCCTACTCCACAATTCAATCATGGCTGATCTATCTTTCCCTCTCAACCTCATTCTCCTGCCTTCTCCCCATAACCCCTGACTCATTCTAACCTGTCAATCTCCGCCTTAAAAATATCCATTGACTTAACTTCAGCCGCCAGGTTAGAGGAGAGGGGAGATTTTTTAAATCCAGAGTTTGATGGAGATCTGAAACACAATACCTGACACACTGCTTTTGGCAGAAACACTCAACAAGTAGGAACATTTCTTGGAAGCAGAGGGCTGAGGTTGGATTAAGTTTGTTATTAAGTTATTATTATAACTTGGTTAAAGGCAAACTTCACGTTACAGCCACTTGGGTAATGCTAATTTGACGGTACATAATTCATAAATCCTATCTTTCGGGTGGCACGGTGGTGCAGTGGCAGAGTTGCTGCCTTACAGCTCTTACAGAGCTAGAAACCTGGGGTCGACCCCAAATCTGGGTGCTGTCTTTACGGAGTTGCTATGTTCTCCCCCGTGACCGCGTGGGTTCTCACCGAGATCTTCAGTTTCCTCCCACATTCCAAAGACGTGCAGGTTTGAGTGTTAATTGGCTTGGTATAAAATGTAAAATTGTCTCTAGCATGTGTAGGATAGTGTTAATGCGTGGGGATCGCTGGTCGGTGCCGACTCGATGGGCCGAAGGGCCTGTTTCTGTGCTGTATCTCTAAACTAAACTAAACTAAATGAAAAATTGGAGATATGCAATAAAACACACTCTCACAGAGTTTACATGAGAAAGATAAATATATGTACACAATATTTTTCAACTCTTGATGGATACACAGATGACGTGGCTCATGGTACGGTGATTCCTTTGCTCTCTTGAAACTCAGCATAATGTTATCTTCTGACCGGCCAACATTACAGCCTTCTGAACTCAACACTGAGTTCACCATACTTGATTTCCATGATTACAAGCAAAACAATTCTCAACGAGTTCAATATTTTGAGAACAGCTGTTCCAGTTTGTTTCCTGGACTGGATGGTGCTTAGTAAATAATATAACTAGTGGCCATCAATGGAATGTGAGCTTCTGAAGAAATTATAAATGAACCTCAGACAAAATATTGTAATTGCAGGGAATAATTGGGTCAATAGCACAGATCTACGGAGAAACTAAATAGACATGGCAGGTGGAATGGATTTAATAGTGTACTGAGAGAAGTACATGAGGAAGAATGGAATGGAATTGGCTGAATGGAGTAAACTTTGGGAGTCAAGTTACAGTTGCATAAGATGTTGGTGAAGCCGCACTTGGTTTTGGGCACCATGTTATAGGAAAGATGTTGTTAAGCTGGGAGATTGTGCAGAGAAGATTTACGAGGATGTTGCCAGGACTCGAGGGCCTGAGCTATCGAGACAGGTTGAGCCAGCTAGGACACTGTTTCTTGGATGCAGGAGGATGAGGGGTGATCTTACAGAGGGGTACAAAATCATGAGAGGAATAGATCGGATAGACTCTTGCCCAGAATAGGGGAATCGAACCATAGGTTTAAGGTGAGGGGCGAAAGATTTAATAGGAACCTGAAGGGTAACATTTTCACGTAAAGGGTGATAGATGTATGGAACGAGCTGCCAGAGGAGGTAGCTGATGCAGGTACTATTGCAATGTTTAAGAAACATTTAGACAGGTACATGGATAGGACAGGTTTAGAGGGATATGGGCCAAATGCAGGCAGGTGGGACTAGTAGATGGAACATGTTGGCTGGAGTGAGCAAGTTGGGCCGAAGGGCCTGTTTCCACACTGTAAGACTCTATGACTCAAAGACTCTATAAGTCTAGTGAATGTTCTGTGCATTAAAGATTAGGTATGGTGAAGAAATCTGTCAATGTGAACTTTAGATTTCAGAAGAAGTATACAGTTTTATATTGACTAGAATGATCCTACACTAAATGGGATCAAATACCATACTTTAATTCTGACATTTAAAACGCCATTCTCTCTCTTTTTAACCCCCATCAAAGTTTATCCTATAAAGTTTCAATATATTAATGAATATTCATTCTTTTGAAAATATTTTAGTCAGACTTCCAATAACTTTGAAAAAATATCCTTTCATTTCAGACGAAAAGAATGACAATGGTCACATTTGTTGCTAATTACAGGAAACAAAAAAAACTGGAACACAAAAATATTGTTAAGTAAGTAAAGACTCTTAGAAAATAGAGATCAGGCTCCCATTATTTAGATTTTTTTAGATTTCTGTGTAATTTGACTTCATTTCCTTCCAGTCAATGTATAGATCAAATTACACATTTTTCTTCCATGATTCTTTTTGCTTTTTGTTTAGTTAAGTTTAGTTTAGTTTAGTTTAGAGGTATAGTGCTGAAACAGGCCTTTCAGCCCACCGAGTCCGCACCGACCAGCGATCCCCACACACTAATGCTAGTTCTGCACACACTAGGGACAATTTACAATTTTACCAAAGCCAATTAACTTCCAAACTTCCAAACATGTATGTCTTTGGAGTGTGGGAGGAAACCAGAGCACCCGGAGAAAACATACGCTGCTCCCGGGGAGAACGTACAAACTCTGTACAGACAGCACCTGTAGTCAGGATCGAACCCAGGACCCTGGCCCTGCAAAGCAACAACTCTACCGCTACGCCACTGTGCCGCCCAGTGTGTCATTACTGGGCTCAAATTTGACATGACTTAATTCAGAGCCACTTCTTGGTTATTAGTATTTTATAAAGGTATGAGGGGAGTGAGGGTTCTGGCAATTTTATTGAGGTTTTTGGCCGATATTTCCTTGATTTCCATGCTTGCAAGCAAAATAAACCAGTGCATCTTAGAATCTGTTTACAAATTTGTTTTAATTTTGGTTTTACATTCGCAGGAAATTTACTTTGAGTTTGAGTTGAAGTGTTTCATTCCTTACTTCGACTGCTCCCTAATCACTGTTCCATCACCCGCTCTACCCACCCCCATCCCCAGTACGCTCCCCTTGGCCATAATGAATGGAATTTCCCCTTGAGCTGACTGCCAATGTGTGTGTGTGTGTGTGTGTGTAAGCAATGAACTCTTATCTCAAACCTGGGTCAGAACCTAGTGTTGGAAAAACACAAATATCTTCCTGCGCCAAACTTTAAATAAAAAGACTGCTGCCTGTTGTTGTCTTGAAAGTATATTTATTTTGTTTTTTCATTTTATTTGCATCAGGAGTTGTTTGATGTTCCTTTAATCCATTCTCCTTGAAGAGGTGGGGGCAGTGAAACAAGCTCAAATCTCTGGGGCTTTACAATGCTGGCTCCAGTCAGCTGTCTCGCTCGTTGGCTTGCATTTCTTGTAAATCAGAACATAAATTCAGTCGCAATCCATCTTTCAGTTTTGTTCTCTTTCTCTCTCTCACACACACAAATGCTTCCCAGAGACATGACCGAATTCTTGTAAAGAAATGTGATACCTCACCCTGCCCTATTTTACGCTATTAAAGATTTTCTTTCTTGTAGATTCTCTTCCTGCTCAGCCTTTTCAGGTTAGTAATCACTGATTTTATCTGGGTTGGTGGTTACTGAAGTTGGAGGTATATATAGTATCTTACTTTATCAGCGTAAGAACATAAGACTAGAGGAGAAGGAGTAGGCCACTTGGGCCCTCAAGCCTGTCCTGCCATTCAAAACACTTTAGTCAATCTATATCAAGTCTCAACTCCCCCAATTTCCTGATCTTTCAAAACTTTAATTACCTCCTCATTAAATGTCTCCAGAGATCTCACCATCACCACCCTATGCAAGAAGAAATTCAGTGCACACCTCCCTTTAAGTGGCCAGTTCCTTGTCTTGTAACCATCTTATAAATACTGGACATTTCACGGGTTTGCCCTTCTGTTGCACACTTTGCAACTCTTTTGAATCCAAAGTGGTATCAGTTCAAACTTCAGATTTGGGCATCAACAGACAAAATTTATCACTGAGCTAATTGGCCTGAAATTTCCTTACAAAAATTAGCATGCACTCAGTTTGTATGGCGTTTGTACCTTCTCCCTGTGACTGTGTGGGTTTTCACTGGGTGGTCATGTTCATAAGTAATAGGAGCAGAACTCGGCCATTAGGCTCATCAAGACTACTCTGCCATTCATTCATGGCAGATCTATCTCTCCCTCCAAATCCCATTCTCCTGCTTTCTCCCCATAACCCCTGACACCCGTACTAATCAAGAATCTACCCATCTCTGCCTTCAAATTTTCGATTGACTTGGCCTCCACCACCATCAGTGGCAAAGAATTCCACAGATTCATCACCCTCTGACTAGAAAAATTCCTCCGCATCCCGATCTTAAAGGAATGTTCGTTCATTCTGAGGCTATGACCTCTAGTCCAAGACTCACCCACAAGTGGAAACATCCTCTCCACATCCACTCTATCCAAGCCTTTCAATAATCAATGTTTCAATGAGGTTTCCCCTCATCCTTCTAAACTCCAGCGAGTACAGGCCCAGTGCCGTCAAATGCTGTTTCTTAGTCATCGGTTTCCTCTCACACTCCAAAGACGTACAGGTTTGTAGGTTAATTGGCTTCAGTAAAATTGTAAATTGTCTCTAGTGTGCAGGGTAGTGCTAATGTACAGGGTGATCGCTGGGCCGATGAGGCCTGCTTCCGTACTGTATTGCTAAAGTTTAAAGTCTAATCTTACAGATGTTTCATGTTCCCTGTCAGTGCAGAAAAGCATGTTCAGCTAAAGGGACTAAATTCAATAAAGTAATAACCCCAATGAACGACCTTCGCAGTGAATGGCAGGGCTCTAGGGATTGCTGTAGAGTGCAGGGATCTAGAATTGAAGAATCGTAGTTCCGTGAAAGTGGGATCACTGCATAATAGGGTGATCAAGAAGGCAGCTTTTTCGCACATCTGGTGGCGGGTGTATGAAACAAGCTGCCAGCAGTTAAGGCAGATATTCTAACAACATTTAAACAATATTTGGACAGGTACATGCTTGGGAAAGATTTAGAAGGATATGGAGCCATGCAGTCAGATGGGACAACTGTAGATGGGGCGTCTTGGTCGGCATGGGCAAGATGGGCCGAAGGATCTGTTTCCATGCTGTATGAATCTATGACTCAAATTACTAGTGCCAAAAACAAAAAATCCTCGGTGCTTAATACAACCAAAGTCAGGCCATAGTTCATAGTTGAGGTAGGGTTGCGTATTGTAAGGAGGGGAAAATATCAGTCAGGATTATCATCAGACAATGAGTAATTGAGTGGAGGGTAGACATTGTCTTCATCAGCAAATGAAAGGAAGAGGGAAGGAATTGTTGGAATCAGTTTGTTCAAGAGCTTCAAAATGTTGCTATGCTCTATTATTTTTTATTGTTTATTGATTTTAGCATGGCAGGACTCCACACCTCCCAAAAAGCAGGTGCCAGATTGAAGTACATCTATGCTACCTTCAGAGATAAAGAAATAATTAACAATCTGCTTGAGGGACTTAACGGGTCGGGCAGCATCTATGGAGGGAAATGGACAGTCGATGTTTTGGGTCAAGACCCTTCATCTGGACTGGAAGAGTAGAGGGGAGCTAGCCAGTATAAAGAGGACAGGAGGAGGGCTGGGGCAAGGGTTGGAAAGGAATGGGCGTTTGCAGATGTGAAGGAATGGTAAATATAGCGATAGAGGCAGGAGGTGATAGGTGAAACTTACAAAATTCTTAAGGGGTTCCCGATGTTGGGGAAGTCCAGAACAAGCGGTCACAGTTTAAGGATAAGGGGGAAATCTTTTATGATCGAGATGAGGAAAACATTTTTCACACAGAGAGTGGTGAATCTCTGGAATTCTCTGCCACAGAAGGTAGTTGAGGACAATTCATTGGCTATATTTAAGAGGGAGTTAGATGTGGCCCTTGTGGCTAAAGGGATCAGGGGGTATGGAGAGAAGGCAGGTACAGGATACTGAGTTGGATGATCAGCCATGATCATATTGAATGGCAGTGCAGGCTCGAAGGGCCGAATGGCCTACTCCTGCGCCTATTTTCTATGTTTCTATGTGAAGCCAACAAACAGCTGCAAATGCTGGAATCGAATATGAAAGAAAGTGAAGCATGGTAGCAAATAAGACAGAGAAAGATGGTGGGCTGTGGTTGTTGAAAGGAAGGATTGGTTAGATCAAACCATATGGGCTGTGGTTGTTGAAAGTTAAATCTAGAAAGCAAAATGTTCTTGAGAGGGAGCAGGTCACCTCAAATTTGAGAATTTAATGTTCATAGCATTGAGGTGTAGTCAACCCGGGAAGTAAAAAAGGTGCTGTTCTTCACGTTTCTGCTTGGCCTCATCTGGCAATGAAGGAGGAAAAAGCAGATGCCATGTCTGGGCTTGGCTTACTGAAACAGAGGAGGCCACATGTGGCGGCAGGTAGTGCAGCTGCTCACTTGAAAACATAGAAGATTATTTTAAGGGTTTGGACGGAAGGCACAAAACATGTTCCCGATGTTGGGGGAGTCCAGAACCAGGGGGCCACAGTTTAAGAATAAGGGGTAAGCCATTTAGAACGGAGATGAGGCAACACTTTTTCACACAGAGAGTTGTGCGTCTGTGGAATTCTCTGCCTCAGAGGGCGGTGGAGGCCGGTTCTCTGGATAGTTTCAAGAGAGACCTAGATATAGGGGTCTTAAAGATAGCGGAGTCAGAGTATATGGGGAGAAGGCGGGAATGGGGTACTGATTGGGGATGATCAGCCATGGTCACATTGAATGGCGGTGCAGCCTCGAAGGGCCGAATGGCCTACTCCTGCACCTATTGTCTATTGTCTATTGATTCTGACCTCCTATGGAGTTTATAATACCTAACTAATTTACAACATGCTTTTTTGGGTATGTGGGAGAAAATTCAAGTGCCGTGGGGAAATCAATGTTACTCTGGTCTGAAGCAGGGTCTTGACCCTAACCGTCACCTATTCCTTTTCTCCAGAGATGCTGCCTGACCTGCTGAGTTACTCCAACATTTTGTGTCTATCTTCGGTGTAAACCAGCATCTGCAGTTCCTTCCTACTCCTATGAACTTGCAGGTTTTTTTCCCGTGACAGTATTGGTTCCCCCAAGGTGCTTGAAATAGCTCCCACATACACAAAAATATCAGTTGTAAATTAATTGGGTATTATAAACTACCAGCTGTGCAGGTGTGTGGCAGGAGAATCAATGAGGTGCTAATGGCATGTGTAGTGGAATACAAGGAAATAAATGGAGGAATGGGATTAATGGGTGGGATTTGTGATGTGGCATAGGCCCGATGGGCTGAATGTGCTTCTCCTACACCATAACGAAATATGAGTTAATTTGCTTCAATTTCAATGGTATTTACTTGAATCTGAATGCTGGAGATAAGATAAGTCAGCTTCGGATAGAATGCAAAGCTCTGCCACACCTTTGCATAATGTCATACACCACAGCGTTTTGTGTTGGATTTGTCTGAGGACTAGTTGCTGTTGAATGTTGAAGCCTTGCCGGGGTGGGGGGGGGGGGGTAGAGAGCCAGTCAGATCTGCACACTGCACCTGGAGCACTTTAGCTGTGTGGGAATAGGTTTAAACATAGAAACATAGAAAATAGGTGCAGGAGTAGGCCATTCGGCCCTTCGAGCCTGCACCGCCATTCAATATGATCATGGCTGATCATCCAACTCAGTATCCTGTCCCTGTCTTCTCTCCATACCCCCTGATCCCTTTAGCCGCAAGGGCCACATCTAACTCCCTCTTAAATATAGCCAATGAACTGGCCTCAACTACATTCTGTGGCAGAGACTTCCAGAGATTCACCACTCTCTGTGTGAAAAATGTTTTTCTCATCTCGGTCCTAATGAATTTCCCCTTTATCCTTAAACTGTGACCCCTTGTCCTGGACTTCCCCAACATCGGGAACAATCTTCCTGCATCTAGCCTGTCCAACACCTTAAGAATTTTGTAAGTTTCTATAAGATCCCCCCTCAATCTTCTAAATTCTAGCGAGTACATGCCGAGTCTATCCAGTCTATCTTCATATGAAAGTCCTGACATCCCAGGAATCAGTCTGGTGAACCTTCTCTGTACTCCCTCTATGGCAAGAATGTCTTTCCTCAGATTTGGAGACCAAAACTGTGCACAATACTCCAGGTGTGGTCTCACCAATACCCTGTACAACTGCAGTAGAACCTCCCTGCTCCTATACTCAAATCCTTTTGCTATGAATGCTAACATACCATTCGCTTTCTTCATGCCTGCTGCACCTGCATGCCTACTTTCAATGACTGGTGTACCATGACACCCAGGTCTCGTTGCATCTCCCCTTTTCCTAATCGGCCACCATTTAGATATGTCTACTTTCCTGTTTTTGCCACCAAAGTGGATAACCTCACATTTATCCACATTATACTGCATCTGCCATGCATTTGCCCACTCATCCAGCCTATCCAAGTTACCTTGCAGCCTCCTAGCATCCTCCTCACAGCTAACACTGCCCCCCAGCTTCGTGTCATCCGCAAACTTGGAGATAGTGCATTCAATTCCCTCGTCCAAATCATTAATATATATTGTAAATAGCTGGGGTCCCAGCACTGAGCCTTGCGGTACCCCACTAGTCACTCCCTGCCATTCTGAAAAGGACCCGTTTACTCCTACTCTTTGCTTCCTGTTTGCTAGCCAGTTCTCTATCCACATCAATACTGAACCCCCAATACCGTGTGCTTTCAGTTTGTATACTAATCTCTTATGTGGGACCTTGTCGAAAGCCTTCTGAAAGTCCAGATATAACACATCCACTGGTTCTCCCTTATCCACTCTACTAGTTACATCCTCGAAAAATTCTATAAGATTCGTCAGACATGATTTACCTTTCGTAAATCCATGCTGACTTTGTCCAATGATTTCACCACTTTCCAAATGTGCTGCTATCCCATCTTTAATAACTGACTCTAGCAGTTTCCCCACTACCGATGTTAGACTAACTGGTCTGTAAATCCCTGTTTTCCCTCTCCCTCCCTTTTTAAAAAGTGGGGTTACATTAGCTACCCTCCAATCCTCAGGAACTACTCCAGAATCTAAAGAGTTTTGAAAAATGATCACTAATGCATCCACTATTTCTGGGGCTACTTCCTTAAGTACTCTGGGATGCAGCCTATCCGGCCCTGGGGATTTATCGTCCTTTAATCCATTCAATTTACCTAACACCACTTCCCGGCTAACCTGGATTTCACTCAGTTCCTCCATCTCATTTGATCAGTGGTCCCCTGCTATTTCCGGCAGATTAAAGGGCCTGTCCCAATGTGGCGATCTAATTTGCGAGTTTAGAAAAGTTTGCGCTCGACTCAAACTCACAGCATGGTCGACACGTGGTCCTAGGAGGTCCTAGGAGGTCACTGTAAAGGGGCTGTCCCACTTGGGCGACCTAATCTGCGAGTTTAGAAGAGTGTCTTCGACCTTCAAACTCGCAGCATGGTCGACACGTGGTCCAAGGAGGTCCTAGGAGGCGCTGGAACTCTCCTTCATGCTCAAGGGAAGTTACCGAATACTCGTGGACTCAGCTAGGTCGCGGAGAATTTTTCAGCATGTTGAAAATTTTTCCGCGAGTAAAATTTGGTCAGCATGGTTCTTTTGAATTCATAGTGCAGTGGAGTGGGGTCGTTATTTAGTTACAGGCAGTCGAGGGCAACCGTAGGCAATTTCCTTCGCTGACCGGGAATTTTGATTGGCTCATTGGAGTTTTCACTCCTTCTCTCCCCATTCTCCCCCCATTCTCCACCCCTTCTCTCCACTTCTATCCCCTTCTCCCCCCTTCTCCCCTCCTACTCTCCCCTTCCCTCTCCTTTTCTCCCCCTCTCTCCCCTTCTTTCCCCTTCTCTCACCCCCCATCCGCGCTCTCTAAAGGACTTACCGTTACTGTGCAGCCGTTTTACCTTCCTCTTCATCGCGGGTGTGAATTTCAGACAGTGCTCCCCCGCTTTCCCTGGCCCCCGCCTTTGTGATGTGTTTGTGTGTGTGTGTGTGTGTGTGTGTGTGTGTGTGTGTGTGTGTGTGTGTGTGTGTGTGTGTGTGTGTGTGTGTGTGTGTGTGTGTGTGTGTGTGTGTGTGGGAGGTCGATCCAGCTCGCGGTTTCAACGCGGACGGTCGATCCAGCTCGAGGCTTTCCAGGCGAGTGCCCTCGAGCTTGAAGGCTGAAGACACTCTTCTTAACTCGCAGATTAGGTCGCCCAAGTGGAACGGCCCCTTTACTCTCCTTCATGCTCGAGGGAAGTTCCAGCATACCTGCCGTCTCAGTTTGGTCGAGGAAAATTATTCAGCATGCCGAAAATTTTTCCGCGAGTAAAAGTTGGTCAGCATGGTTTGTTTGAACTCGTACTGCAGTGAAGTGGAGTCACTAGGCAGTCGAGGTAGCCGTAGGCAATCTCCTTTGCTGACCGGGCATTTTAATTGGCTCATTGGAGTTTTCAGAACTAAGGAAAACCGACTGGTAATGTTAAATGCCCGCTAAACTTTATTAACAGTTGTCTGGCTTCTTAAAAGTGTTCCCACTCCTTCTCCCCCCCCCTTCTCCCTCCTTTCTCCCCCTCTCTCTCCCCCCCCCCCACCCCCGTGATCTCTAAAGGACTTACCGTACACTGTGCCAGCCGTCTTTTACCTTCCTGTTCATCGCGGGTGTGAATTTCAGACAGCGCTCCCCTGCTTACCTCGGCCCCCGCCTTTGCGATGTATTTGTGTGTGTGTGTGTGTGTGTGTGTGTGTGTGTATGTGTGTGTGTGTGTGTGTGTGTGTGTGTGTGTGTGTGTGTGTGTGTGTGTGTGTGTGTGTGTGTGTGTGTGTGTGAGTTTGTGTACGTGTTTGTGTACGTGTGTGTGTGTGTGTGTGTGTGTGTGTGTGTGTGTGTGTGTGTGTGTGTGTGTGTGTGTGTGTGTGTGTGTGTGTGTGTGTGTGTGTGTGTGTGTGTGTTGACGATCGTTCCAGCTCGCGGTTTCATCCAGCTCGAGGTTTTTCAGGCGAGTGCCTTCGAGCTTGAAGGTCGAAGACAGTCACTGAAAAGTCGGGTTAGTGGGACAAGCCCTTAACTGCAAGTGGCGACTCCGAACTAGGAATTCCAGTCCCGAAAGGACCACAGCAAATTTTTCATTTTTTCTATGAGACGACTTGAAGCTAAAAAGCAACCAAGAGGGTGGCACTGTGGCACAGCGGTAGAGTTACTGACTTACAGCGCCAGAGACCCGGGTTCAATCCGGGCCATGGGTACTCTGTACGGACTTTATCCCTGTGACCGCATGGGTTTTCTCCGGTTTCCTCCCACACTCCAGAGACGTGCATGTTTGTCATAAGGTCATAAGGAATAGGAGGAGAATTAGGTCATTCGGCCCATCAAGTCTCCTCCGACATTCAATCATGGTTGATCTATCTATCTCTCCTAACCCCATTCTCCCGCCTTTGTCAGTTAATCGGCCTCTGTAAAATTGTCCCTAGTGAGTAGGTTGAACTGAAGAATGGGTGACTGTGCGTCGGTGCGGACTCGATGAGCTGCAGGCCCTGTTTCCCCCCTGTATCTCTAAACTAAACTAACCTAAACTACACTAAACTAAACTAAACTAAACTAAACTAAACTAAACTAGGGCTGAATTGAACTGCCAGAAACACAACAGGATAAACAATTTCAGAGGCAAATTTATTGGCAATGTTTTGTGCCAATACACTCAATTTCTCATGGAAAATTCCAGCCATTAATCATCACTCCCTCACAGAATAAGCACAACTAAGGTCAGGCAAAAGTACATTGATGCTTACACAGCATTTTGTTTCTTTTTTTCTCTCGGTTTACTTATGTTCTAATGCAGAATGCTATACCATCTGCAGAACCAACTCATAATATAGATTAAAGATGAAAACAAGACTGGATCTGTGATAACACAACAGAATTTGAAATAAAAGTTATTTGAGTGGTAACAAAAACTTAAACACAGGACAGAAATATTTTACCTCACAAATTTTATTTTTAGAATTGTATAGTCATCCTACATAGATATACGCTGTTTGCCCCAAATCATCCATGCCAATCAAAATGACACACCTGCTGTAGGTTTGTCCCACTGCCTGGACCTGGCCAATATTTCTCTAAGCCTTTTCTATTCATATATGTTTTTTAAATGTTATTTAAATGTTAATGTTTTTTAAATGTTATTGTACCTGCCTTGACTATTTCATCTAGCAGCTTGTTCCATATATCCACCGCTCTGTGTGTGAAAAAGTGCCCCCTTGGGATCCTATTATTAAATCTTTCCCCTCTCATCTCAAACCTTTGCCTTTTAGTTCTTGATTCCCCAACCCTGGGAAAAAGACTTTGTACATTCACCCAATCTATTCCACTCATGATTTTATACACCTCTATAAGATCACCCCCTCAGCCTCTTGCACTCCAAAGAATAAAGCACTAGCCTGTCGAACCTCTCCCTCCAGCTTAGGCCTTCAAGTCCTGGCAACATCCTATTAAATCTTCTTGACACCTTTTCCAGTTTGATGGCCTCTTCCCTATAGAAAAGTGACCAAACTGAACCTCACTCCCATCAAGCAGAAGATACAGAAGCTTAAAAGTGTGTACCACCAGACTCAGGGACAACTTCTTCCTCTATGCTATCAGGCTTCTGAACAGTCTTTCCATAAGCTAGGGTGTAGTCTGAATCCTTACTACCTCATTGTGGATATTGGACTGACTCCATGACTATAAAGATAAAATGCTGAGAAATACATTCTGCATGCAGTATATTTTCTTTCACTCTACCTACTTGAGTTTGGCTTGTTCGTATTTGTATATAGTATTATCTGATTTGACTGGGTAGCATGCAAAACAAAGCATTTCATTGTACCTCTGTGCACGTTACAAAAATAAAGCAGAGAAGACCTAAATACTCCAAATGAGGCCTCACCAACATCCTGTACATCTGTAACATAATGTCATAACTTCTATACTCTGTTCCCAGACAGATGAAGCCCAACATGCTTAAAACCATTTGTCAGCACCCTATCTACTTGCGACATCACTTTCCGGGAACCATGTACTTCTACTACGGTACGTCTGTTGTATAACATTCCCCAGGGGTCTACCGTTCGCTGTGAAGATCTTGCCATGGTTTGATTTCCAAAATGCAACACCTCACACTTATCTGAATTAAACTTCATCATTTCTCAGCCAGCTTGCCCAGCAGTCAAGATCCCACTGTAATTCTTGACAATCATCTTCACTGTCTACCATCTAAGACTGAAGTTAATAATTTTCAGGATCAGTGAGCATGACTTGGAGGTAAGTATGATACAAAAGGAGGCCATTCAACCCATTGGGTCCAAGAGAAGAATCCCATCAGTCCCATTCCCTCTCCTTATGTCTCCACGGCTCTGAAGTAATCTCTCTCATGTGACTCTTTTGATTTTTTTTTACCAATTACCACAATGAGAAGACATTTCAAGTCGCTAATTAACCCACCCCCATAGCTTTGGGATATAGGGTGAAATCAGAGCAACAGTGCAAACACAAATAGTCACAAGGAGAAACTTGCCACAGACGGCAACCGGAGACAGGATCAAACTCTGGTTACTGCAGCTGTGAGTGACCAACACAATCTACTGCCCCACTATGCCACCCTGGTTCAGAAGGATAGGGTAGAAGATAGCAAGACCATTGGGAATCCAAACTTGGCAAAGGTAGAAAACGTAAAATGGACTGCCCCACCCCCCCAGAGAAATAAGCAGTCAGGAAGCAAAGGGGAAGGTCAGAAAGTGTAGGGTTAAACTTACCCAACAAGTGTATTGAGGGTGATACTAAAAGAGTGATCCCATCAAGAGCGATAACAACGCGGTATAAATGGGCAATAACGCTTTGTAGAGAATAACAATCTCAGATAATATTGATGGCCATTTTTGATGAAACTCCATCAGGTGATTAAGGTGACGTAACACAATGGGGGTGAATTTAGTACTGTCCTTTCATTAATGAATACTGAAGCGATTATCCCTGTAAAAACTGACCTGTGTAACTTGCTGAAATTTTTTTTTTTTAAAAGACAAGAAACAAAAGAAAATGGGAAATAATATTGCCCAGCTGTTGGAGTTATGAATCGGGGCCCAATGTTACAAATCTCCCAAAGTGTGGCGGATGACAAACTGTCATCAGACCATGTCGTGAGGAGTACTTATAAAATGCTTAAACCAGCATTGTTTGCTTTTCTATCTTAAATGTGCTTTAGATTTTGTTTTGCATGAAAAAGATTTATCAAAAATATGGAAATGTTGCCAAGTATGTTTCAAACAATCAACTGGCCAGTAATGGGTGAAGGAAATAGTGACACACAAAGTGCAAGAGTCTTCTTTAAATATGCAGCTTGCAGTTCACTTTTACCTGAACAACTAATCCAAAAATAAGCAAACATCTAAGTCGACACTTTGCAATGCTTTCTGCATTCTCCTCCTGAAACTAGAAGGTATTAATTATAGAAAGTCCTTCACATGTTGAGCATCGATTCACTCCAGGACTTCCTCGAGTGGACTGTGGATTATTTGGTAAGAATAATCTAAATGTTCAGTTTTAATATCCCTGCACCATGCTGAAGGTATAAATTGAAGATTAATTTTTGTGTCGGGCACGTGTCATTGCTCAATTCTCAGTCTTACATCTACTACCATTCCCCGTTAAACAAATATGTCTTACCATTCATCAGTCACCTTACCATCACTGACTTAGCACTGACACAAGCCACATGGTCAAATGCACACTCTATATTGTATGGTATATAAGGAAAGAATAGCCTCCAACTGCATGACCTCAACCATATACATCAGGTACTGCTCACCATCATTGGAGCTGCTTTCTTCTTAACTGAACACACTTCTCCGCATCTGCATACAAGTTGTTCGTCTTGTGCTTCATGTGCTTCTTGGTGGAAAGATTGGTGAACACAGGACTGTTCTTTCCTTGACCCCGGAGCTGCTTTGATGAGACCATAATCAGCAGCGTGGGCAAAGCAATAGAAAATCATGGGATTCTCATTCCTAATCCTCCTCCTCACCTCCCCTTTCCTCTGTATCTCACAATTTCCACCAGTTTACAATCTGCAGATGGTGTGATCATGTGTCTCTTATTTCCCTCCTGAACTCATTGCAACCCTACCCATATGCTTTCCTTTTCCAGTAAACCAGAGTGACAGCCCAAGCAGATGGCGGTAAGAGGATGAGCATGCAGAGGATCAACTTCTTCTTGCGCATGGCGTGCGCAGCCTAAAGTTGTAGGTCAACTTGTTCTATTTGATCTTATTTGATTGTGCACGCCAGGTTTATTGCATTCGTTGAAACAGGGCTGACCACGTGAAGGTTGCAATCTCCCACCCCATGCTGAGGATGAAGATGCACTGTGACTCAATTTCATTTGCGGAGTTCCAGCTTTGATGTAGAAACTCATTATAGGTTAGAGGCCAGTTTAGAGGCAGAATTTACACAACGTATCACAGGCTGCAAGTAGTGCAGTGGGTGATCTCCTTTGACATCAAGGGAGGCAACTGAGAGGAATATCAATTTAAGTTAACTGTCATGGAGGCAGAGAGCCATAGAGAGATACAACACAGAAACAGGCCCTTTGGCTCATCGAGTCTGCACCGACCATGAAGTACCCCTTTACACTAACCTAATTTTAGTTTAGTTTAGAGATAGAGCGCGGAAACAGGCCCTTCAGCCCACTGAGTCCACGCCATCCAGCAATTCTCATACACTAGCTCTATCCTACACACGAGGGACAATTTACAATTTTGCCCAAGCCAATTAACCTACAAACCTGTACGTCTTTGGAATGTGGGAAGAAACTGGAGCACCCGGAGAAAACCCACGCGGTCACGGGAAGAAGGTACAAACTCCGTTCAGGCAACACTTGTAGTCAGGATCGAACCCAGGTCCCTGGTTCTGTACCGTACCGCCCCTTAACTAATCCATTGTATTCCCCTCACATCAACTCCCCATAGACTCTGCCATTCATTTACACATCATGAATAATTCACAGAGGCCAATTAACCTCTGGAGGTGGGAGGAAACCAGAGCACCTGGGGGAACCCATACAGGCACTGGGAGTGTACAAGATCCAATTAGACAGCACCGTAGAATTGGATGTGAGGAATGGTATTTTATTCAAAGAGTCAAAGGACGCTGAATGCCAATGTCTAAATGATGGTGAAGGAAGGTCTCGTTACATTTTAAAAAGTTGAGCACTTAGAGAGGCACAATCTTCATGGGTATCGGCCAAGGTTACCTGAACTACTTTCACCTTGTGTGGACAAAATTAATGGAACCGTCTTTCCTATGCTGAAAATATGTATCATTCTCTGATTGCATGTAAATTTACAGACATCACCAGTTCCTAACAATAAGAACCCAATGCATAAAGCTTTATTCCTGACATTGACCTAATGACCACTTGCAATGGAGTTTGTTTCCTCCTCTCAAAATGCAGCTGCAGTTATACGGGTGGCAGACTTCAGTAATGACATGATCTACAAATGTCTCCAGCACTGCTTCTCAAATGGGAGAACTGTTCTTGAACTCCTTAACCTGAATTACGCTCCTACTGAAGGCAATATGGTTAAATTACTGGACTGGTAATGCGGACCTGGACTAAAAATATGAAAATGCGTGTTTGAATCCCACATAGCAACTGAGAAATTTATATACAGTTGCAAAGGTACATCTGGTACAAAATGTCAATATTTTGGAGGGCGGCATGGTGGCGTAGCGGTAAAGCTATTGCCTTACAGCGCCAGGCACCCGGGTTCCATCCTGACTACGGGTGCTTGTTTGTACGGAATTTGTACGTTCTCTCTGTGACCGTGTGGGTTTTCGCGAGGTGCTGTGGTTTCTTCCCACGTTCCAAAGATGTGCAAGTTTTAAGGTTAATTAGCTTCTGTAAACTGTCCCTAGTGTGCAGGATAGAGCTAGTAGACACTCGGAATGGACATTCATTGGATAGAAGACACTAAATTTAAGAATGGGGAATCAGTGCAAGCCTTACTGCAATCCCAACTCTTCTTCCTACTTCCCCTATAAGTAGATGACCAACTCATCTGCAAGTAGTTGAATATCTCTGGCAAGCAGCATGATGCTTTCTTCGACAGTCGTTCAGCCATGTGAAATTTAGAGAAGGCATTAGCGAGAAAGTTATGCTCCAGAGTAGTAAAACCTGCATGAAATCAAGCTAACTGATATCAGAACCTGTCCACTTTGGATGGGCCTTGTGGTTATCTTCCTTGGCCTGTTTCCGCACTGTATCTCTAAACTAAAATGCCTGACGAATAATGTTATCAAATTAGTTCTTCAAGATTCAGAAATGAAGACTCAGTCTATGTATATGACTATTTACTCTTTAATGCACTTCTTTAAATGGAAAGTTCAACTCTCACAAGGCTGTGTGGCAATCAAATACATCAGATCTCCCATAGCGTCTGCTATAAATTTCAAATACCGAAAGGAACTTCTGCTCAATATTGCACTAAATATAATTTGCTATAATATGTACATTGTGCAATAATCTGCTAAATATATTATGTTCGCTTTGGCAAATGCACAAGGTACATGCAACATCTGTCCGAAGGAACTGCAGATGCTGGTTTACACCAAAGATAGACAGAAAATGCTGGAGTAACAGCAGGTCAGGCAGCATCTCTGGAGAAAAGGAACAGGTGATGTTTTGGGTCGAGACCCTTCTTCAGACTGCTTTGTCTTCCTACTCCTTCAGTACAGTTTAGGTGACACTTTGCCTGAGATTGTTGGACTTTCAGAACACTTACCACCCAATAAAAGTTCAGCAAAAATGGAGCTGCTGGAGAAACTCAGTGGATCAAGCAGCATCTGTGGAGTAACTAAAATACATAAAAGGTTTTCATTCAAAATGCCACCTGTTCACATTTTAATCTCAAAGACAATTATCTCCCAGATCCAAAAGTCAGGGACCTAATAATCTCCCTGTCCACCCCCATCCGCTGAGCTCCAAAGAATCCCAATGACGATGCCCATGCTGACCCCCTGGGGCCCAAAGCGAAGATGGTCTCTTATCTCCAATCCCAAACTGGTCCTTGGTGTTCAAGGCTAAGTTGGTCTCTTGTGCCCATGCCAAGGATAGTTAGTTTAGTTTAGAGATTTAGTTTAGAGATACAACGTGGAAACGGGCCCTTCGACAACCGAGTCCGCGCCGACCAGCAATCCCTGTGCACTAGCACTATCCTACACACTAGGGACAATTTATAATCTTTGCCGAAGCCAATTAACCTACAAACCTGCACCCTACCACCTCTGCTGGCAGCATGTTCCAGACAGCCATCACCTTTTATATAAAAAAAACATACTTCACACCTTTTCTTTAAACTTCTTCTCCTCTCATATTAAAGCTTTGCATCTAGTCTTTGAATTTTCCACCCTGAGAAATTGGTTCTGCCTGTCTGCCCCAGGGGAATTGGGCATTCCAATATTTCCAGCACTTCATCCTTTCTGCTACAGATGTGCTCCAGAATACCAGCATATCCCTCCCTTAACCTTTCACCCCACACATCCTTGTCTCTGATGAATACCGATAAGAAGTATTCATCCAAGATGTTGCTCATTTCCTTTGGGACCACACACCCAAGTCTAGTCCTACATCTAGTCCCATCCACTAGTTCCATCCACTATCCATCTGGAGCCCAAGGGGTCTTACTCCTTTCTTTAATAGCATCTTGCTTTTAATGTACATAAAAGATTTGTGTATCTTTTCAAAGTTTAGGAGGGAACTGCAGATGTTGGTTTACACCAAAGTTAGACACTAAATACTGGAGTAACTCAGCCGGTGTGATAGCATCTCTGGAGAAAAGAAATAGGTGACGTTTTGGGTCTGAAGAAGGGTCTCAATCCGAAACGTCATATATTTATTTTCTCCAGAGATGCTGCCTGACCCGCTGAGTTACTCCAGCATTTTGTGTCTATCTTGGGTTTCTTCATAATCCTATTGGCCAAGGACATTTCATGGCCCCTTTTTGCCCTCTTAATTTATTTTTAAGTTTTCTCCTTTATCCTCTATAAACCTCAAATGATTCAATTGATAACCATATAACCATATAACCATATAACAATTACAGCACGGAAACAGGCCATCTCGACCCTTCTAGTCCGTGCCGAACACGTATTCTCCCCTAGTCCCATATACCTGCGCTCAGACCATAACCCTCCATTCCTTTCCCGTCCATATAACTATCCAATTTATTTTTAAATGATAAAAACGAACCTGCCTCCACCACCTTCACTGGAAGCTCATTCCACACAGCCACCACTCTCTGAGTAAAGAAGTTCCCCCTCATGTTACCCCTAAACTTCTGTCCCTCAATTCTCAAGTCATGTCCCCTTGTTTGAATCTTCCCTACTCTCAGTGGGAAATGCTTATCCACGTCAACTCTGTCTATCCCTCTCATCATTTTAAAGACCTCTATCAAGTCCCCCATTAACCTTCTGCGCTTCAAAGAATAAAGCCCTAACTTACACCTAACATACATTTCCTTCTTTACCCGAATCAAATCCGCAATAGCCTCCATCAACCAGTGTTCCCTAAATCTTTGCTCCATACCCTTATATGAGTGGCCACATACATGGATTCACCAAATATGTTCAATGGTTCAATGGTACTTTATTGCCATGTATACCTGAGTGCAGTGAAATCCTTTTTTTATGTATATGTCAGCAATAATCTTCAATATACATTAGGCATAATCATACCAAGTATAAGAGTGTGAGACACAAGAGTTGCAACGTTTCAGGCACCATCTTGTATACCCTTTAAGTCCAAAGTTAAAAAATATGTTAGTCTTAACTTGACCATAAAGGCCCGTTGTCCTGGAGATGGCACTGGGTCAGAGTTGCAAGGGTCGTCCCGGCCTGCCGCTGTGTTGATGCCCTCCATTGCTGCTCCACCACTCTGTGCTGCTGCAGGCCGTGTCCGATCCGCATGCTCGGCCACTTGGAGTGGCGCCCAATCCAATGGAGTCCCAGCTGCTCCAGGGTCTCCTCGACATCTACCCGTGAATGCCCCATCCCACATATGTGTGCACGCTGCCTCACTACTGGTTTTTCAGGCCAATGTCCCCAGCTACACATTGTAGCCAGTTTCCAAACCCAGCCACATCCCAGATCCTGTTCTAGATCGCATGTCCCGCTTGGACAACTAATCATGACAAACCCCAACTCCAACCTCACACCAGCCATTCCAGTCCTGACCACACCAGACTCCAGCCCCACCTAACCTTGACAGTCCTAACCATGCCAGTCCTAACTATACCAGTTCAATCCATGGTGATCCCATAGCACAGCTCCAGTTACACTACTAACCAGCCAGTCTCTGAACAGGAATGGATCAGGAAACTTACAGGTTAAGATGTATTCATTAAGGACCTCAAAAGAAATGCTCCGATAAGATGGAGAAATAGTAGAAATGCACACCAAGGTAAGTTCGAATTATCACGATTCTGGACTGCGTGGGGTCTTGATTTAGTTACTCAACCCATGAGCTGAAGGAACCTATCCCCTAGTAAGTCAGAAATAGTCTGGTGTGGTTTCATTGAATGAGTATCTTTATGGGTAAATATTGAGGGGGGAGACTGGGGGGTTATGGGAGGGGGGGGGGGGCAATAGTCTCACTGTTGTAGTAAACTTTGGAATGAATTTCAACATCATATGTCATTTATCAGGTAGCCCAGTCAGCAGTCTTGATGTAAGCAAAGTGTTCTTTTACATAGAGGAGAAAGTTTTAAAACTAATATGTAGTCCTAGTTGGCCTGAGACTGATCCTTAACAGATGCAGTGTCTCAACTTCAATATATGTTGTTATAGGCGGAAATGTGAAGAATGTATCATTTAGTGAATACCTGACTCTGGAAAAATGTAAGGTGTGTTAATGGGAATAGTGTTTCAACTGCTCTGTTCAATTTTGCACCTAATGCAATTTCATCTGGAAATGTCCATGTCACCTGCTCAAATTTCAAGCCAGGTATGCGTTGATCTCACTGCTGAGAACCATGAGCCCCGTTTCATAATATGTATTGCTGTCAGTGATGTTACTTCCTCCATCAAGTGTGGTGAAGGTTATCCTGTAATCTAGCCTCTTTCTTTAATCCTGTTGCATTTTCTTGAGCTGCATTTTATCAAGCATAGCGTTAAACCAGGTTGCAATATTGGGCCAACTGGCTGTTAACATACTCTGGATGGAAATTAAAAAGTGGCTCGCAAACAAACACTGGTGGCACGGTAGTGCAGCGGTAGAGTTGTTGCCTTACAGCACTTCCAGCACTTCCAGCACCGGAGTCACGGTTCGATTCCAACCTCGGGTGATGTCTGTACGGAGTTTGTACGTTCTCCCCGTGACCACGTGGGTTTTCTCTGAGATCTTTGGTTTCCTCACACACTCCAAAGACGTATAGGTATGTAGGTTAACTGGCTTGGTGTATGTGCAAATTGTCCCTAGTATGTGTAGGATAGTGTTAATGTGTGCGGGGATCGCTGGTTGGCTCGGACTCGGTGGGCCTAAGGGCCTGTTTCCGTGCTGTATCTCTAAACGAAACTAAACACTCCATTCTGAGCTTAGCAAAGGGAAAACATTACGTGGAGGATGCAGAGATGTGCTGGAAATCCCCCCCTGACTCATAGAAACATAGAAACATAGAAAATAGGTGCAGGAGTAGGCCATTCGGCCCTTCGAGCCTGCACCGCCATTCAATATGATCACGGCTGATCATCCAACTCAGTATCCTGTACCTGCCTGGGGTTATTTGGCCCAAGACCTGGGGTTATTTGGCCCAAGACCGTTTAAGATGGTATAAGAGCATCTGAGGTAGCGTTTAGAATGTCAGGGACTTGCACCGGGAACACAAGAGGCCCTGTATGAGCAGTGAAAAAAGTGGACAACTTCACAATCTACCCATTCATCTTCCCCATTGGCTACAAACCTACTCAACTGTGGAAGAGTGCAGCTCCCTGGTTGGTCTCATTGGTCACCTCAGGGCCCACAAAACCAGGGTGGAAGTAAGTTATCCTCGGTTCCGAGGAACAACCACAAATGAAGAAGAAGAAGCAGTTTTTCCACGGTTTTTCTACGGACCTCCATGTATTCTGTCGTGGAGGCATTCAAATGGTTGGTGTCTTTCAAGATGTTCCTTCTCCATTTTGAGCAGTTGGGGTCCTGGGATTCCCATGAGTTGGGGAGGATATCATACATCTTCACGGAGGTTTGGAGAACATCCTCAAAACCTCCTGCTGTGATGGACCTGAGGATGGTGCATGTACGTCAGTACACATGAGAAATAAAGTACCATACCATACCAGTACAAGTATCTTTTAAATGCTATTAAAACTACCTCCTCTGGCAGCTTATTCTATTTACCCACCATTCTCTGAGTGAAAATGGTGCCCATCAGGTTCCTATTAAATCTTAGGTACACAAAGAAAATGCTGGAGAAACTCAGCGGGTGCAGCAGCATCTATGGAGTGAAGGAAATAGGCCATGTTTCGGGCCGAAAGAAGGGTTTCGGCCCGAAACGTTGCCTATTTCCTTCGCTCCATAGATGCTGCTGCACCCCCTGAGTTTCTCCAGCATTTTTTTTGTGTACCATCAATTTTCCAGCATCTGCAGTTCCTTCTTAAACACTCCTATTAAATCTTGCCCATTTCACTTTAAACCTATCTCCTTTGCCTCTTCATTCCCCTACTCTGGGTAAAAGGCTCTCTGCATTCAACCGATCTATTCCCCTCATGTTTTTATTCCTTGTAAAAAATCTATTAAATGTTCCAACTTCAAATTCTCATATTGCAATTTAACTACAATCTAAATATTTTGCGACTCAAAGGTTCATAACTGTGATTCAGAATTTCATATTGTCAAAATGCTCTCAAGATCTTGCACAGAAAATAGGTCTCACTTAAAATCCCATTCTGTATAAATATCTGTTATTTCTGTGCTCGTCAGTTGCAACCAATATTTTGCGCCACCATTTTAATATATTTTTCAGAAATAAAATACATTTGTGATTTATATGCATATAATGTTCCTCTCCATATTTTTACTGACAAACATGTATCATGCTTCACCTGGCTCACCCCTCAATCCTACACCAACTCACAGCCACATTAATCTTTTTTTACCTTGTGTGGCAGATAGGGTCACCTACCTCAAGTTCATAACATATGAGTATAATTAGGCCATTCGGCCCATCAAGTCTACTCTGCCATTCCATCATGGCTGATCTATATTTTCCTCTCAACTCTATTCGGGGTGATTACTATGGGTGTCAGGGGTTATGGGGAGAAGGCAGGAGAATGGGGTTAGGAGGGAGAGATAGATCAGCCATGATTGAATGGCGGAGTAGACTTGATGGGCCGAATGGCCTAATTCTTCTCCTATCACGTGATATTATGATCTTATGATTCTCCTGACCTTTTCCCATACCCCTGACACCCTTATTAATCAAAAAACTGCCAATCTGCGCCTTAAAAATACCCAATGACTTTGCATTCACAACTGTCTGATAACATTCACCACCCTCTGACTAAAGAAATTCCTCCTCATCTCCTTTCTAAAAGTACGTCCTTTAATTCTGGGGCTACGGCCTTTGGTGCTAGACTCTCCCATGAGTGAAAACTTTCTCTCCACATCCACTCTATCCAGGCCTTTCACTATTCGGTAAGTTTCAATGAGGTCCCCCCCTCATTCTATCACTTGCCAGGTTTTGTCCCACCCACGCCTCTTATCCAGTGTACTTCCCCTACTGCAACCAGTCCCGACCCAAAACGTTGCCTATCCATTGCCTTCACAGATGCTGCCTGGCCCACCGAGTTACTCAATTACTTTGTGTTTAGTTCAGAATTCCAGCATCTGCAGTTCATTGTGTCTCCAAGTTCAAAGGCTTGTTGCTATGACTGTCTCACGAAGCAGAGTTTCCCTCAAAAGGTATCTAGGCCTCCAGCAAAGGATGCCTAAAGTCCTGACGAGAACACCCTTAGGATCTTTGGACTTTTTACCTGTTAGGTCATAAGGTCACAAGTAATAGAAGCCGAATTAGGCCATTTAGCCCAACAAGTCTACTCTGCCATTCAATCATGGCTGATCTATCTTACCCCATTCTCCTGCCATCTCCACATAATCCCTGTAACCATGTATTTTAAAATACTGGATCCTTGTTAAAAAACAGTAGAAGAGGATGTAAATTAAAAATGATCAAAAATAAAACGTCTTTTCTATAAATACGATATGTTATGGTGCGATCCGATAGAACTTTATTTATCCCAGGAGGGAAATTGTTCTGCCAACAGTCATAAAACACAAAATACATGAAACATGAAATTAAAGTGACGAGTGAAAAGGATTGGGGATGTGCAAAGATTGGGGGGGGGGGGGGGGTGGGAGGAAAGTCACTCAGTCCACCCTACAACAATAACTATTAATGAATATTAATTGATTAAAATCATTCATATTCAGTATCGTAAAGGAAAAGCGAACAAACCATCCAAATGCGCTTTTCAATTCAGGTCAGTGACCCGACACAAATGAGCGTGTCTTACTTCAGGCACTATCTATGGAATAAAGTTGAGGGGTCAGATGTGCTCAGCGTGACCGTGCTCTGCCTTGATGTAGTGCTGACTCAAGCAAAGTCAGAGATGCTGGTGTCTGACCTCCAGCCCAATCTTGCCTGCCGTGCTACAGTGCTCAGAGAAGTGCTGACTCGTGCATTGCTGTGTAGCCAGCAGCTATGTCAGGTTTTTAACACTGTCGTTGGGCGTGCGGCTCAATGAAATCTCGATCTTTCTTGTTCGGTTTCTCATTCTGAACACTACCCCACAGCAGGACCTGTGTCGTTAACATCTCACGCTGAATAACAATGGGAGAAAAGCTTCAAAAGTTTTAATCATTTTAAAAACAGCAAGATGCCAGTAATATGAACTGAAACCTCTTTGTGTTGCTCTATTATGAATTACTGTAATTAAACAACAAGATACTGGGTAATTCTATCCAAGGCTTTTACAGAATGTTCATTAGAAGACATTAATTAAACGCAACGGTGTTGGTGTAAACTGTTCCTTAATTATAGATTCAAATGAATGTACAGATAGTAGATAGTTAAAGAGGGTCTGAAGAGGGACCTCGACCCGAGACTTTGCCTATTCCTTTTCTCCAGAGAAGCTGCCTGACCCGCTGAGTTACTCCAGCATTTTGTGTCTACTATCTACAGTAACAAAAATGCTGGCCTTTTACTTTAACCAGCTCATTAACCTGTCAAAAGGAATCATCTTAGGGTAGAACAGTAGCTGTGCAGAAACAGTCTTCAATTCAACATGAAACTAAGCCTTCTTATTGTGATTCTGGTGGACAAGTTGTCAGGAAGGAAGTACTAAAAATCTTAAAACCTTTGCGCTGTCTGCTGCCAGCATAAACATCAGCTCGGACTTTTCAGGGGATTTCCCCTCTCCTGAGTCGGTCTATTCATACTCTTATGAGATTAACACATGACTTTGATTCTTAAGTATACTTACTGTTAATGCTGTCAGGGAGTGTTGAATTGCATCATTCTCTCGTAAGAGTAGAGTGACTTTCCAACTAGCTATCATGGTTTGCACTGTGTCACCTAAGACAGAAGTTTTATTTTCCACAGTTATGTTTCTTAACACTATTTCCATTGTTTCGGAACATTTGGCTGGGAATTTGTTTGAGGGTGTTCTTGCTCCTCCACCATAAATTGCCTCACAGCTGTGTAAGGAACTGTAATGGATCCGGGAATTGCATCTAAGTTCAAAATCCTGGAAGAAGTATGATCCAGAACGAACCACATGCTCCATGCAGTCCAGTCATCTGTACTCGCTCTGTACACACACACTATGGATCCCAGGCTGATTTTCGAGTGCATGCATGGATACCAGTACAGTGATTTCTAGCAGCACGTGTGGCCCAGAGGAGATTTAATTTAGAGATACAGTGTGGAAACAGGCCCTTCGGCCCACCGGGTCCACACTGACCATCGATCCCCACACACTAGCACTACCCTACCCTCACTAGGGGATAAATTTACATTTATACCAAGCCAATTAACCTACAAACCTGTACGTCTTTGGAGTGTGGGAGGAAACTGGAGATCTCGGAGAAAACCCACGCGGGTCACGGGGAGAATTTACAAATTCCGTACAGACAGCAGCAGGATCGAACCCAGGTCCTTGGCACTGTAAGGCAACAACTCTACCACCGTGCCACTGTATCGCTCTATTGGTGATGCAGACCATTTATACAGAAGCAAGTCTACATTGAATTGAGCATGGGACACCTCTCAAGCCATGCGACCCAGGACTGATGGTAATGTTTAGTTTATTGTATTGTGTACCGAGGTACAGTGAAAAGCTTTTATTGCATGTTACAACCAAGCCATTCATAGTCTAGAAACACAATCAAGGGATTAACATGAATATATTAAAAAACA